>NC_083364.1:17065000-17665000 GCF_030254825.1 Meriones unguiculatus | reverse complement strand
TGGCTTCCATCCCCAGCACCACAGAGACCTGGCAAGGTGGCACACACCTGTCGCACTCAGGAGGGGGAGGAGCAGGAGTTCAAGGCCATCCTCGAACCTCTGAGTTTGAGGCCAGCCTGGGCTACGTGAGACCCTGCAAACAGGCAGAACTCTGGTTGGGTGTGTGGTTGGGGACAGCAGGGGTTGACAGAACACCCCCTCCTCCGCAGTATGAGGAGCGAGTGCTGAAAAAAATCCGCAGAAAGATCCGGAACAAGCAGTCAGCCCAGGAAAGCAGGAAGAAGAAGAAAGAATACATCGACGGTCTGGAGAGCCGGTAAGGCGGGCCGCGGGCCGCCCCTCCTAATGGAAACCCGGGCAGGGGGGTCAGAGTTTGTGTCCTAACAAAACTGTGCCACTCCGGGACACATTGTTCTTCCCTGCTAACGCCAGGAGTTCAAGGACCGCTAGGGCTGGCCCAGTCATTCATTCGTTCATTCATTCATTCATCTGCGTGTGTGTGGTGCCTCCGTGGGAGCTGGAGGACAACCTTGGCAGTTGGCTCTCTGCCTCTCCCGTGGGGGGCTGTGGGGGTCAAACTTGGCTCCTCAGGCCCGGCGACCCACAGAGCCGCCTCTCAGGCCTGCTCGGCGCTGCGTGGGGTCAGCCCTTGCCTGAGTGACAGCAGGCTGGGAGGTCCTCAGGTGGGACACAGGGTGGAGGGCTGGAAGCCCTTGGCACAGCCCAGGCTGCGGGGATGACAGGTGGGAACGGGGGTGCTACTCAGCAGGAGGACCCACACTCACATCCAGGCATCTGTGCACCTGTGTGGTCCTGCCATGCCAGCACTCCAGGAGCTGAGGCAGGGGGATCCTCTGCGGCTCACTGACCATGGCTCGCTGGTTCCTGGAGCTTGCTGCCCTCTCTGGGGGACCCGATCCGATTCCCAGCGTCTGTGGCTCCCAGCCACTGTGATGGCAGCTGCAGAGAAAGCAACTCAACTCCCGCTCCTGCGGGGAGGGCCTGCACAGGCGCAGATAAAAACCACCAAAACCGCCTGGCCTGGGACTGGAGAGACAGCCCAGCGGGGACAGCAGCCGCCTCTCCTGGGCTGGCCTCCCAGCACTCACAGACAGCTCACAACCCTCTGTAACTGTAGCTCTAGGGAGCTGGCGCCCCCCTTTGGCCTCCATGAGAGATACTGTCCCCACAATAATAACAACCACAGTGCTTTCAAATAAAAAGAGAGAGAGAGGCCGAAGGGGGCATTGGAGCCACGCCCATCCTCCACAGGAATGCCCACGCCACAGAACACATAAGTGGCTGTCAGGCTCGGGCTACCTTCAGATGAAGCCTCAGTGGGGCTGGTGGGTGACAGACGTGTTCTCAGCATCACCCGGTCCTTGTCCTCACAGGATGTCAGCGTGTACCGCCCAGAACCAGGAGCTGCAGAGGAAGGTTTTGCATTTGGAAAAGCAGAATCTGTAAGTGTGTGTTGATACGGGGCATGGGGAAGGGATCCTCTAGGGAGGGACAGAGGATGATGGGGCTCTCAGAGAGCCAGAAATGAGACCTCGAGGAGAGGAGTTCCATGTGGGGCTTCACCGGTTGTGTAAGAGTTGGCTAGGGAGGCAGTGGCTATACGCAAAGCCCTATGGGATGAGCAAGAACCAGCCGCAGACACTGGTGGCAGAGGGCGGAGCCCGTGCAAAGGCCCTGGGGGGGAACAGAGTGCTGCGGGGAGGGCCTTTTAGGAACGCTCGTACGCCATTGAGGCTGAGGGGTTCCAGAAAGGGCAGGGAAGCAGGGTGGAGGGCGGGGCTCAACAGGCTGTCCTCCCCCGCAAGGTCCCTTCTGGAGCAGCTGAAGCACCTGCAGGCCCTGGTGGTCCAGTCCACCAGTAAGCCCGCCCACGCGGGCACCTGCATAGCGGTGAGTCCTCCCTGCGGCCATGCTCGGGGTCCCCAGGACTGGCGGAGTGCTTGGTCTCAGTGGAACAGGCGGTGGGGACTGAGCGTCTTCAATAGCAGAGGCTCATAGCCTGGCAAGGTGGGACAGCCTCGTCCCGGGAAGAGGAGGCAGGGGGATTGCTTCGGGTTATATATAGGTCAGCCTGGGCTACAAAGTTAAAATGAAAAGTCACATCCGCCTCCTGAAACTCCCCTTTGGCTAGCTGGACCTCAAGGTGCTCACGGGTGGGGGAAGGTTGGGGTGACCCAGCCCCATCTCTGGCAGGTCCTTCTGCTGTCCTTCGTCCTGATCATCCTCCCCTCCATCAGCCCTTTCACCTCCAACAAAGCCGACAGCCCCGGAGATTTCGCGCCAGTGCGAGGTAGGTGGTGCCAGGCCTTAGAACCCCCGGGGGAGGGCGAGGTGTGCTGGGCCCCGAAGCCCATCCCCAGCACCATAGAAACCAGGTGAGGTGGGCGGGCCTGTCGCCCAGCACCGGGGAGGTGAAGGCAGGGAATTGTCTCAGAGCTATCCTTGGCAACGTAGGACAGCCTAGGCTACCAGAGACCCCTGACCAACAATGTGAACCATGGAACACACACACACTCTTGCCTGAAAACCAAAAGCTTATTGCTGTGGAAGTTGGCGGCAGATGGCGCAAAGAATCAAGAGCTTCGGTGCCAAGGCTGCTGCCTGAACCTCAATCCCCAGATCGGAGAGGTGGAAGGGGATGGGCCTCCGCCTGCATGGTTGCCCCCCTGACTCCCCAGTTCTCCTCAGTGTTTTCCAGGACCCTCCACAACCACGCCGCTCCCCGCGTGGCTCCCGACGTCACCCCCGGGGCCGAGGTCCCAGGACCCTGGCCCGACGCCGGCACGCCCCACCAAGGGCCTCCCTCCGGCAGCCTCGCTGCAGACTGGGGCAATTTTCTGGAAATGCCAATGCTGGGCGGCCCGACGGAAGAGCTGGACAACTCCACCCTGCTGCTGGTCAACTCCACGGAGGAGCTGGGCAGGGCGGCCCTGCTGGCCTGGCTGCAGCCGCTGCTCGGCCCAGGCCGGGTGGGGCTGCAGATGGCCGAGGAGCAAATGTGGCTGTCCTGGATCCCCACGTGGCTCAGGGTCCGTCTGCTGCAGGGTGCCCTGGGAGAGCTGTGACGGGCGGTGACGGGCCCAGACTCACGGACAACCCCCGGCCTGACGGAGCCTCCTGGAGGTGCTGACCCACAGATTAGGTGGAAGTGGGGCCGCCAGGCACGAAGACGTGAAGAGCCTGGTGTAGGACATGGCCTAGATCCCCTTACCCAGACAGACAGACACTTTACACATAATCTCGATCCCCAACTCTCCCTTGATCACCGGGCAGATGCAGAGCCTGTGGGGGCCAGGTTTCAACACGGGCTGCGGCTGGACTTTAGAGGGGGTCCTGCCCGAGGACAGCCATCTTCCTCTTTTCTTTCAGGGATAGGGTCTCACTCTGTAGACCAGGCTGTCCTTGAACTCACAGAGACGCGCCTGCCTCTGTCCTGAGTGCTGGGATCACGGGCCTGTGCCACCTGGCTGATCCCTCCTTTTCTAAGACTGTGTCATTTTCAATAAAGTATTTTGGCAATACTGGCGCTGTGGCTCAGTGGGTAAGGCTGGTAGGCGTGAGACCCTGGCATTCCTCGGCGGCAGCGCAGGAGCCGGGCTCGGTGGCCCACAGCTGCCATCCCAGCACTGGGAGATGCTGAGGCTCGGCAGTTCAAGGCCGGGCAGCTCGTGGGGACACACCTTCCATCCCAGCCCTGGGGGCCGAGGGCAGCTGAGTTTGGGGCCAGCAAGATAGTGTATGGCAAGAGTTCAAGGGCATCTTTGGGCCCACAGGGGTTTTGAGGGCAGCGTGGTCTACATGAGACCCTGTCTGTACACAGCATTTTGATAGTGAAGGTGGCTGGGGGCTCCGACTGGCCACAGCCTGGATTGGGGCTTGACTGGCACCCTAGACGTGAGCTCAGCAGTTTGGAGAGTGGCATAGGGAAGGGCATCAGCCAAGGATGGGCCCGTGCCTCCCCGAGGGTCTTGGCTGCCCGCTCTGGTTTATGGGTGGGGACGCTGAGGCGTTGAGTGGCTCAGCCCAGCGTCCCTGGAGAATGAATGAATGTCTGGCCTTGTGGGTTGTGGGCACAGGAGGAGGGCAGCCATTGCAGGAGACAGTGCTAACGGGGGGATAAATCTCGAATCGGGCATGGTGGTCACACTTCAAATCCCAGTACTCAGGCACAATCAGGGACAGCTCTGAGTTCAAGACCAGCCGGGACAGCCAGGGCTACACAGAGGAACTGTCCCAAATCCACAGAAATAGACTTGGGGCAGGTGACATGGTCTGGGGGTTAGCCTCAGGCCCTGAGGTTGAGCCCCAGCCACGCGTGCCAGGAGTGGGGCCTGTCTGAGCATAGCCAGATGGATCCTGAGGGCACCTGGGCTGGCAAGCTTCAGGTAAAGCCAGGCGCCCTCTGTCAGGGGAGTGAGGCAGGTGGGGAGGGAGGGGGACACAGGACCCTGCTCTGGCCCCCACACGTCAGGGGCCCCGCCGAGTCTCCGCACACGTGCACAGAATACACACAAGGTCTCCCGGGTGCAGCCTGAATTTGAGATCTACCAGCCTCTGCGGCCCAGGGCTGGATTACAGGCGTGCCCCACTGCCCCCCGTGCGTTTGCCATCTTTTAAGACATGGGCTCAATGGCCGAGTGTTCCTTCTGCCACCATGAAGGAAGTTCACCTAGCCCTGGCCGAAAGCAGCAGTTTTCCTTCTCTCTTCAAGACAGGTAGCCCTGGCTGTCCTGGACTCACTTTGTAGACAAGGCTGGCCTTGAACTCACAGAGCTCCATCTGCCTCTGCCTGCCCAAGTACTGGGATCACAGGAGTGCGCTACCCTGCCCGGCTCATCCTTTCCTGTATGCCCGTGTGCGGGCAGGAGTCCTCGGGGGCAGGGTGACACTGGTCCCAGGAACTGGAGTGAGAGGCAGGTGGCTCCCTGAGCCTCAGTCTGCAGGAGCAGGACCTCCGGGCCACAGCTCCCTCCCACGCCCACGCAGACACGGGTGCAGTACCCAAGCAGGCCAGAAGGGGCAGCAGACACCCCGACCTGGAGCTACAGATGTGACTGGCTCTGGCGCTGCACCCTGGGCTCTCTCCAGCCCGGCCTGTCTTCTAGGCTGACTGGCCAGGGGGCCCAGGCTGACAAGGGCCACGGCCTTGTGAAACCTCACAGCGCTGGGGCCGCAGACCCGAGCACGCATGCCCGTTGCTTGACGCAGGACCCGCAGGGCCCATGCTGACCTGGAGTTGCTCACCCGCTGCCTTGCCACGCCCCTGAGCCCAGATGGGCTGGGGGCGTGTGGTACCCGAGGATCAGGGTTGATCTCATGGCTTTCTTTGCCGTGCCCACCAGCCTTCAGATACTGTGTGTCACAGTCCGCTGTTTGGCAGTCGGAGACCAGCCTGGGCTACGTGTCTTTTTTTTAATGCAGATTTAATGGCAGCTAGAGGTCGCAATACTGTACACAGCCAGCGAGTGGCCGCGCCTCACCGAGGCTTGCTCCCCACCTTCCCCCAGAAAGGTCCAGAAACCGCTTGTTGAGAACATGACCCTGAGTGACGCACTGGGCAGCTAACCCTGGCACCATCCCCTAGCACCCTCCAACAGCTGGACTGTCATGTGACCCAAAAATGTCACAGCCCAGAGCACTGGGACAGCAGGCCACGCCTGTGGGCAGAGCAGTGCAGAGGGAGGGGCAGGCAGGGTGCCTGTGTGAAGGTTAATGGCTGCCTGCGCTGCAGGGGACAGAGAGCCACATCCACCACCAGGTGCTGGGGAGGGGCTAGTGCAAGAAGGAAGCCACTGGGGCAGCCTGAGGCCAGGGGACCTGGAGCCGGGTATGACAGGGTGGAGAATGACCCCCAGCTCATCCGTAGGCCCCAGGCTGGCTGGGCTAAGGCACAGGGCGGCAAGTGGGGAGCGGTCAGCAGGCAGGAGGCTCGTTCCCCTCGACCTGCAGACCCTTGCTCAGGAGGAAGGCGTCCTGCTTGGGGTCACGGCCCAGGAACTGCTTCAGCATGGTGCTGGCATCTTCAGAGCCCCCCGGCCTCAGGATGCTGGTCCGGTAGTCCATGCCAACCTGGGGGCAAGGGGGGTGGGGCGGGCATTAGGGCTCCATTCACCAAAGGGGAAGCCTCGATCTGGGGTGAGCATCTCCGGGGGCTGCAGGGCCCAGCTCCGCCCACTCAGAGGCTCCCGAAGCCGGAGGCCGCTCTGCTCTAGCTGGCTGAGGGGCGGCGCTCACCTTGGGGCTCAGCACGCCCTCCTGCTTGAAGCGAGTGTGGAACATGTCCATGGAATACACCTCACTCCACAGGTAGCCATAGTACTGGGCGTCGTAGCCACCCGCCAGGTGCCCGAAAGTGGCTGGCATGTTGGTCCCTGCACAGACACGGAGCAGTGAGGCGTAGGCTGCGGTGCCCACCTTGGGGAAGCATGGGCTGGGCAGGGGCGCATGGGGCCACGGTGACAGGCCCCAGGAACTCTGAGCTGTCCTGGGATCTGCATGGTGTTTGTACATGAAGTCCCACGTGCGAGGCCTTGAGTGAGGCCAGTGCTGTGGCGGAGACTGGATATTGTGGGCACGAGTCAAGGCCTCAGGAGGACCAGGCGAGGCTTGCATCTCCTGAAGGCCCTGGAGGGGCCCATACCGCAGCTCTCTGGAGTGGGGACAGCGGGGGGGGGGGGGGGTAACACTAGGTGGCCTGGGAGCAGTTACCTGGAGTGGCAGGCACCCCAAGGATCTCTTGGCAGAGCCGGGCATACTCCTCAGCTGGGTCTGCGTCTGTCTGCGTGTGCAGCGCCTGGTCAACCTTGGCAAGGACAATCTGCCGGAGGTTGAAGAGACCTTGGGGGGAGGTCAGAGGTCAGCCTCAGCTGCGGGAAGCGCCAGCACTAGGCCTCCCGCCAGGCTGAGCCCTGGGGGCCGCTGTGGCCAGCCTCACCTGCGTTGGCCTGGCGGGACTTGATGAGTTTGTCGAGCAGCTCCTGAGGGGCCTCGCTGCCCGTGCGGTAGTGCCGGGACATGCGCATCAGCGGCTCCTTCTCCCATACCCAGTTCTCCAGCATCTGCGAGGGCGCCTCCACAAAGTCCCGCTCCACATGCGTGCCGCTGAACATGGCAAACTCCGCCTGCGGCGGGCACCACCTTAGGCATCCTGGCGTCCGGGCACCCACTGGGCCTCAGCGCCTGTGCAGGCGGAGCAGGTGCACGCCCCTGGCTCCTGCACATGGATGCCGCGGGCCGCCGAGGCCGTCGCCCTCTCCCTGCCTCTGGTCCCCAGCCTGACACTAAGATTCCCGCGGCCCTGGCTCTGCTTTCCTGCAGACTGCACCGACGAGCCCAGGGCTGGGAGAGGCTCCGCGCTGAACTGTACCCCAAAGCCACCTGAGATGCGAGTGTGGGGAGATGTTTGCCTAGAGATGGCAGCGTGAGGAGGGAAGGGGCCTGCAGCAGGCCGCCACTACAGCACAGGAGAGGCGGGTCAGCAACAGGGAACCCGAGCTAGGAGCCAACCCAAACGGTGGGTGAGGCTCAGCCGTCTGCGCGGCACACACATGCACACACTCCCTCACATGGGGAGCGAGCGATCGAGTGTCATGGAAACACTTCACACAGGAGGGGGCCCTGGCCAGTTCCGTGGCCTGCACGGGGCCCCGCACACACCTGTGAGCAGAGCTGGTGCATGACATGGCCGAACTCGTGGAAGTAGGTCTCCACCTCGTCGTGCTGCAGCAGCGAAGGCGTGTCGGGCGTGGGCTTGGTGAAGTTGGCCACCATGGCCGCGATGGCCAGCTGCCGGCTGCCATCTGGCCGAAGGCAGCCGGGCTGTAGGCCGAAGCAGGCCGCGTGGCCGTACTTCCCTTCCCTGAGGGAGGGATGAGGTCAGAGAGGGCCCGGGCACCCAGAGCAACAGCCAGCACGTGGTCCCCGGGCATGGCTACCATGGCTGGTGGGGGCAGCACGGTAGAGTGGCGGTGACCCGAGTCCCGGCAGGCCCCGTGCCCACCTGGGGTACAGGTCGAGGTAGAACTTGCCGATGTCGTCCCCCGAGGCGGCGTCGCGCACAGAATAGAGCTGCACGTCCTCGTGCCAGGCGGGCCCCTCCTCCAGCGTGAAGGCCAGCCCCAGCAGCTCCTGGTAGATGGCCAGCAGCCCCTGAGTGACCACCTGCATGGGGAAGTACTCCTTGAGCAGGTGCTGGTCCACGCGGTAGCGCGTCTCCTCCACCTGGTTCATGTAGTAGCGCATGTCCCACGCGTGGATGCGCCCATCGAACGGCAGCCCCCGCCTGGTGCACTCCGCCTCCTTCAGCTCCAGGATCACCGCGCGCTCCTGCTCGCCCAGCGGCTTCAGCTTCTGCGCCAGCTCGTCTGCGGGGGCGGCACTGTCACCCTCGGCCACCCTCGGGCCCCGGGAGAGGGCAGCACCCCCCAGCATGGACACAGGTCTGTACCATCACCCCAGAGCTCCAGGACGGGCCAGCAAGGGCAGCTGCGAGCGGCAGCCGCTGGACGCTGACGCGCTGGTGAGCAGGGACAAGGGCCCTACAGGCTGAGGGAGTGGGGCGAAGCCGAGCCGCCTGGCCGGGGTGGCTACCTAGGAAGGTGGCTACTGTCTGGCTGGTCTTGGCCATGTTCATCTCCAGGACATAGTCGGCGTGTGTTTGGAACCCCAGCAAGCTGGCCTTCTGCGCCCGAAGGGACACCAGCTCCTTCAGGATGGCACAGTTCTCCTGCAGGGATACAGGCAGCTCCAGCTCTGCACCTCCCGGCCAGGGGCGCGGGTTTGGAGGGCTCTGGGCCGGCTGTCCTGGGACTGGCCGTAGGCCGCGCTGACCTGAGCACGCAGCAAGTGGACCTGCCACGAACCCGCCACAGCAGACCAGTGGGGATAAGCCCGGCTCCATGCAGTCAGCACAAGGGAAGAGCAGGCCGCCCAGAACAATGAGCACAGTGCCCGGAGCTCGGGCAGCCATTCCAACTGGGTGGCCTGGCCACTCTACCGCCAGACCACACGGCAACTCACACCCAGGAGGGCAGGGGGCCTCGCAGAGGCAGCACCAGCCACGAGGGGTCCTCGGAGGCCAACGGAGACCTTCAGTGAGGAGCGGCACTCGGGCCCCAGTTACTCTAAAGCCCACGGAAGTGAGGACAGGCGTCCCTGTCCCCGACTGTCCCGCTGCGGCCGAGCCCCTCAAGGGCAACTCCCAGGCTGACACGCAGCCAAGAGCACGGCAGCACGGGGGCCAGGCGCCACACCTGCTCTACGGCTAATGGGGACTGCTGTGCGGGACCAGCAGGTGTGCTCGAGAGCGGGGGCCAAGGTGGGCGACGGCGGCAGGGCGCCAGGGGAGGCCAGCATGGGGACAGGCGGCCGCTCCGCACCTCCTTGCAGCGGCAGTTGAAGGCCTCCTCCAGCAGGCGGCGCGTCTCGGGTACGTGGCACTTCTTGAGCAGCGGGAAGTAGTGTGGGTACTTGAGGGTGACCTTGAGCTTGCCATCCTCCGTCTTCTCCAGCGAGTTCAGGAAGTCCTCGGGGAGCCCGCCTGTGGGTACAGCGGATGCTGTCAGGACACAGCCTGGCGGGCGGGCGGGCAACCCCGACACGATGCCCCAGTCGGCCAGTGAGTGCCGTGAGGGCCAAGGAGCGTCTAGGTGGCCAGCCCAGGCAGGTGAGACGCAGGGGAGGGGCCGTGACAGTGCACCCCTGCAGCAGACACGCTGAGGTCCTTAATGTACCAGAGGGCCAGGGGGTTACAGGCCCAGGGCGAGGGCCCAGACACCACAAGTGGGCGCTGGTCCTCTAAGGTCCCGGGCCAGGGCCAAGAAGCACCACCCCTTGTCCCGGCTAAAACCCATTCTGTGTGGTCGGGCGCCTGTGGGGCCCTGGCCACCGGCTAATAGGAAAATGCCAGGACGGCCATGGCTGCCTCAGCTCAGGGCACCTGCAGCAGACGGGACCTGGGTCAGCAGAAGCCAGCTCCTGCCTCCCAAGGAAGGATGTCTCCAGCGTCCTCAGCTGGCCTGAGGACCCTCCCTCCCCCCTCCCCGGCCCCACCCCAGCCCGTGGCATGCCCACCCAGCTCCTCTCGCGTGAAGGGCAGGAAGGTCGTGTCCTCATTCAGATTCTTGTTGAAGTCGATGCACAGCAGGCTCAGCCTCTTCTTGATGCTCTTGATCTTCTGCAGAGACACAGCAGGCCGTGAGGGGCGCCAGCCTCTGCCGCCCCCCAGGAGCCCTGCATTGGCGTCCTCTCCCAGGCTTCCCCGGTGGGGAGGACCCTCGGCCTGCAGCCTGAGCTCTGGGCTGTGGAGATGGAGATGGGGACTTGCTGTCAAACAGACAGAAACGGATGGGGTGGCCCTCTGCTAAGCAAGGCGGGGGGCTGGGCTCCGGCCATGGATGGCACAGCTACGGGAGCTTCTCAGCAGATCATTCGGGGACAGGAACTGGGGCCACAGGTGGCCCTTGGGGACAGGAACTGGGACCACAGGTGGCCCGCAGGGACTCCTCGGCCTCTGCTGGGCATGGGCGCAGGCCGGGAGACGCCTCCGACTTCCTCAGAGCCAGCCAGCCAACAAGAGCTGGGGACCAGGCAGGGAACGCTAGGACGCACTGCCCCCGGGAGGCCCTGCCCTGGCCCACCCTGCCAGAATGCGGGCTCGCTGTGACAGTGGCTACGCAGGGGCCGCTGGGCCAGCTCTGTCACAGTGGATCTGGATGCTGCCCTCAGCAGGTCCAGGGCTCTGAGGCAGCTGGCGGCCTCTGGGGTGGGATCACCTTGGCGGGACCCTCCACTCAGGAGCTGCCTTGCAGGGCATCCACAGAATCACTTCCTTTTTAGGGTCTGTGCAGTGCCGGGCCACCTGTCCTCAGCGATCCAGTTAGCTGTCACCCTGCTCTGCGGCCTGATGCAACAGCGCGACAGCTGTCTCTGCGCGTGCCAGGTCTTCAGGGCAGCCCAGGAAGGCACGCCTGGGACCCACATCCCGGGCCAGGCAGAGCCAAGTGCGGGCGGCCCTGACGGTCTGGGTTCAGTGACTAGCTACAGAGCTGCTTCTCTGGCTCAGGCCCAGGCGGAGGACACAGATCTCGGGAGGCCGGGACTGGAGAGCTTGGGGAGGAGGCACACTCACCTCCTGTGTGTCCTGAGGGAGGTGGAGCCCGTTCCTCCGGCCCAGCTTGATCAGCCGCTCTAGGTAGCGCGCTGCCTCAGGCCGCAGGGAGTCCTTTGGGACTTTCTCCTAGAAGCAGCCAGCAAACACTCACGTCAAACACCAGGTGACAGCAGGGTAGTCTGTCCCCTTCTGTGGCTCTCGCCCACACCGTGGCTTGAAACCACCTGTGACTACAGCTCCAGGAGACTCGGTGCTAGCTTCTGGCCTCCACGGGCCGCAACACACATGAAGACACCCACAAACAGACACAAAACATACATGAGATTCAAACAAACAAACAAAAACCTTATAAATCGACTTTTATGTGCATTGGTGTTTTGCCTGCATGTATGAGGGTGAGGGTGTTGGGTCTCCTAGATCTGAGTTATGCAGTTCTGAGCTGCCATGTGGGTGCTGGGAATTGAACCTGGTCTTTGAGGAGCAGCCAGTGTGCTGACAATTGAGTCATCTCTCCAAGCCCCCAAAACAAACATCTTTTTGTTTGTTTGGTTATTAGAGACAGGATTTCTCTTCGTAGCCTTGGTTGTCCTGGACTCACTTTGCAGACCAGGCTGGCCTCGAACTCAGAGATCCGCCTGTCTCCGCCTCCCGAGCGCTGGGATTATAGAAGTGCACCAAGGAGCCCAGCTAACAAATATCTTAAACCAACCAGAAACCCACAATCTGATGGTGCGGGTTCGAGGGTAGAGGTGATTGCAGCCAAGTCCGCAGACCAGAGTTCAATCACCAGACCACAAACAGTGGAAGGAGAGAACCGCCTCCACAGGAAACAAAATCATAAGTGATTAAGTGATTACACAGCCAGGCACGGAGACACCCGGAGACGGAAGCTCCTGAGACTGAGACAGAGCATCCGTTCCAGTCAGCACAGGTTACGGAGAAACCCCCCCCAACCCCAGCATCACAACAGGACCCCCAGTCTTGACCACAGCCCGCCTCGGCCGGGGCCACAGCGCTCCTGGCTGCACAAAGGCCGACCAACAAGGCTGGCGTGAGCTCCGAAGCAGAATTTTCTTTCTGTTCTTTTCTTGGTGTAGGGCAGACAACCCACCCGAGCTGTGCCTCGGTGGCCCTCCCCTCTCCCGTGGGATTCCAGGCAGGGCTTGGCCACTGAGGGTGCAGCCCAGGCTGGCTTCCAGCTCATGACGGAACCAAGGATGGCCTGGAGCCTCCTCTACTGGCTAAGGGCGAGATGAGAGGCATGCATCCTAACACTGTTTTATCCCAACTGGTCCCGGCAGGCCTTGAACTCCTGATCCTGCTGCCTCAGCCTGTCAATCACATCCTACAACTGTGTGATAATTACAGGTATTTCAACAACAGAAACCTTGGCCCCAGTGAAGGTGCCAGCACGCTGGGCCTGCACCCCCAAAGTGGCTCTAGCCCACAGCCCGCGCGGACAGTGGCATCAAGGCCACCAGCCGCGCGGCAAGCAGTGTGCCAGTGCAGAGCCAGCGCCCCGGGGCCTCGCTTCCTTCCGCCCGGGCTTCTGCCGACCCGCCACCCACCTGAAGCCACACGACCCTCTGGTACACGTCCTGCCTCATGCTCATCTCCACATCGAACTCCGAGAGCTTCTTGTCAGCCTCTGTGCTGGCTGTGCGGATGTCCTTGCACGGGGACACGTGCTGCGGGAAGTCCAGGACATTCCTCTGCACTGAGGGGGACACGGGGACACGTTGAGCGGAGCAGACCCTCGGGCTGCCCTCGGAGACCCTGCTGCCCCCGGCCAGGCTCAGGCATGCTGACGGAGCGCTGGGCCCACGCCCTGCTCACGCTCGGGCAGGCACTGAAGCCATCTTAGCGCCGTGAGACAGGAGCAAGCCTCAATTTGGAGCTGCACAAGCTTGAACGCTACTGCGCTTGGCCTGTGAGCCAGCCAGTCCCTTCCCCAGCAGGAAGCCAAGAGCACAGGCCATCATCAAATCTGTGCCTGTGCACAGCAGCGCCCACAGCAGCCAGAGGACCGAGGACCATGCAGCCACCAACAGGAGCGAGGCTCTGACACGCACAGCGCCAGCCAGAGACCCAGGTGCAGAGACCCAAAGAGTCCAGAGGCAAGGAGCAGAGGTGCCGGGGTGCGGGATGGGCCAGGGACGGCTCAGTCTGGGTGGTGGTGACCCTGTATGTTTAGCCCGTTGGCCACGGAGAGTGTCCCTGTAGAGACAGCTGCACGACGCTGGCCAGCGCAGGACGGACCTGGTCCCTTCAGCACTTCAGCTGCCCATAATCAAGTGACGAGCCCCGGTACACGGTGGGCGGCAGGGGTGGGGAGGCCCCAGGAACCCCGAGCGCAGGAAGGCCCCGGAGGGGAGCAAACTCGACACGGGCCTCCACACGGAGTCCCCGGGGACCAACTGAGACGCCGCGAGGGCGCAGCCCAGACCCACTTGTTTCTTTCTTTGTTCTTTCTGTTTTGGAACAAGGTCTTGCCATATGCCCCAGGGGAGGCCTGAACTTAGGGCAATCCTCCTGCCTCGGCCTGCCGAGTGCTGGACTCAAGATGTGCACCACCACACTGGGGTTCATCTTGCTTTTCTTTCTGATCTGTCCAGCCCCCACAGGGAAGGAAGGGCTGTGGGAGAGGCTGGCAGGGGCATCAACAGATGCCTGGTACAGTGGCGCTAGGCCAAAGGAGGCTCCGCTGGGCGATTCCTACCTCAGCCCTGAGGACGAGGACACTGCTGGATGTGTGAAAGGAAAACAGGCTAAGGACTCAGCCTTCCTGGCTGAGGCTGGAGCAGGCAAAGGAGAAGTCGGCTGCATCTGAGGGGAGTGTAAGGGTTTCCCCACAGGCAGCCTGACGAGGGGGAGCAGGCTGATGGCAGGCCCATCTGGACCACACCTGGGGATGCGGAAGGAGCAGCCTGCTGGACCCGAGGCGAGAGGCTTCAGCATGGTCCTCGGTCCTCTGGCTGCTGGGGGTGCTGCTGTGCTCAGGCACAGGATCTGATGATGGCCTTTCCTGGTCCACCGGCACACAGGGGCTCTCGGTCCTCCAGGCTGCTGTGTCTGCCGGGCCTGAGGCAGAAGCTGTCCTGCTTGGTGGCAACACCTAGCATCGCATTATAGAAACAGGGCAGAGGCAGGACAACA
This sequence comes from Meriones unguiculatus, assembly GCF_030254825.1. Taxonomy (NCBI): domain Eukaryota; kingdom Metazoa; phylum Chordata; class Mammalia; order Rodentia; family Muridae; genus Meriones; species Meriones unguiculatus. Next base: position 17,650,713 of record NC_083364.1, on the reverse strand, counting down.
CAGGAGGATGTGAAAAGGGGAGCCATGATGGCCACGGTTCAGCCCTGGAAGGGGCCTGAGGCAACGAGGCCAAGAGGTGAAAACTTGGGGATCACACATCTCCCCGCACCAGGAATGTTGCCACGCTATCAGCAGACTCCCTGTGGAAGTGTGGGGCAGAGACAGGAGGATGGCCGGGACTCAGAACAGTGTGTCAGGCACAGAAGGGGGACTCAAAACAAAACAGCCAAGGAGCTGGCGCAGCAGGCAAAGGTGTCCGTCAGCAGGCCCACACATGACTGTGATCCCCGCACAGTGGGGCGAACAGGAGGATGCAGGCACACTTCCAGCCCACAGAAAGACAAAGAACCTTCAAAGCATCAAAGAATGGGCCAAAAACACTGACCGCCTGTCACCCCAGCACGTAGGAGTCTGAGGCGGGGGACTGCAAACTTGAGGCAAGCCTGGGCTACGCAGTAAGGGCTTGTCTCAGAACACAAATGAACAAGGGAGATGGCCAGTGGTTAGAGCACCTGCAAGGGACCCACAGGACCCGGGTACCGTTCCCAGCACCACTCGGCGCTTCACAAATGCCTGTGGCTCCTGCTCTAGGGGACTCGACACCCCCTTCTGGCCTCATTCGGAACTGCACACATGTGTACAGACCTTTCTCTAGCTGCTGGGATTAAGGATGTGTGCCACAAAGCCTGGCTTAAAAAGAAAAAAATCCTTAAAAGAAAGAAAACAGAGTCAGACCAGGGCTGTTTGTGAGCTCAGGCAGGGGCTGACACCGGCAGACAGAAGCCACAGAGAAGTAGGTTTCAGGCTGTCCTGAGCTGGCTCCTATGGCCACGGTGCAGGGAGGGGCAGCAAGGGGGAATACCCCCCCAGACCCGAGACACTCCTGAGCTCACCCGTGTAGGTCACCTCCACATCAGCCAGGGCCTTCAGCGTGCTCTCGTAGGACACGTCCTCGAAATCCTGGGAGCCCACGCGGTCGTACACACGCTTCGTCTGCTCCATGAGCTCCTTGCTCAGCGCCTCGATCTGCTGCGCACTCAGGTCCCAGCGCAGGAGATTCAGCGAGGAGCGCGGGGGTGCCGCGTCCACAACGTCCCCAGCGCAGGCTGCCGGGGCGGGAGACACGGACTGAGCCTCGGCCAAGGTGTGCCTGCCCACCGCCCTCCCCCCGGGACCTGCCCGGGGCGGCGATGTCAGGAGCGGAGACATAGCCGCACCCCGGTTGTTCAGGTCCTGGGGTGTAGGGTGTCCTCACACAGGGGCCCAGCCCCTCTCTCCGGCTGAGGAACCCTGCTGCTTAGGCAAAGGCCGTCCTAGAAATGGAAGCCCGGGCTTCGGCCGGCTGCACCCTTTCAAGGTTTCCAACTTCTCCCAAAAAGGAGGGTCCAGAACCACTTGCTGGGAGGCCGGCCCTGAGGGGCTTCCAGAAGTCTGTCTCCCTACTGTCCCGTTCTCCACACCACGTTGGCGCCACAAGCCATCCAGCAGCATGCCATTCAGGATTAGGTGTGGCCCTCCACACCCCTGGGGCTGGCAAGCTGTAATTAAGGCCATTCCTGCCCCTCTCGGGCCTCACTGACGAGGGCGCATGCAAGTGGGGCTGGCGGGACCAGGAGAACAGCTCAAGGACAGGTGCCACGGCTGGCACAGAACAGGAGCCACCAGCAGCTGCTGCCGCTGACCCCACAGCCCCGGCAAGGCCGCTGGGCACCGCCGATGGACAACCCACAGCCGCGGAAAGCAAAGGTGGGATGGCACACACCGGCCCTAGAGCACACCCGAGCCTTAAGAGACAGCAATGAAGGCCGTGGAGACGGGGTGGCAAGGGCAGGAAAGGGGGCTCCCCACCAGGAGATGGACTGCGACGGGGTGACTGGTGCCTGCTTTAAGTCCCCGGGAGGCTGGAACAAGAGGATTCCACGCCTGAGGTCCAAAAGGAGAAGGTAGGGCAGCCATGGTTCAAATAAATAAAAATAAAAATAGGGACGGGGTCGTGGCTCAGTGGGCAGGGCGCTTGCCTAGCGTGCACAAAGCCCTTGCTCCGTCCCCACCACCATAAAATCAGGTGCGGAGGGGCACGCCTGTCATCCCAGCACTTGGGAAACTGAGGCAGGAGGATCTCTAAGTTCAAGGGCAGCCTGGTCTATAGAATGAGTCCGGGATAGCCAGGGCTACACAGAGAAACCCTGCCTTGAAAGCAAAAAGTAAGGAAGACGGGCAGCAGTTAGGAAGCTACTCAGTGTCAACCCCTGGCCTGCCTGCACAGGCGCATGCTCATGGCACACACATGGGCGCGCGAACACACGTACGTGCACACACACACACACACACACACACACACGTAAACCAAGGGCTGTACAAGTGGGAACAGGGCCAGCCACGAGAACAGAGAGAATCCAAAACTTCTGGAGAACTAGGATTGCAACATGTTTCTGTAAACACCTGGATTAACGCAAGTTCCCGTGTAGCAAGAAATTCTAACTATTCCTGCTTCCATGAGCCTGGTCACAATTGGGGGATGATCCCATGGCATGAGATAGCACATCGGTGGCAGCCCGGAGAGGCGACACACACCCTGGGCCACACAAGGTCACAGACCACCCTTTGGGATTTTTTTTTTTAAGTGGCGCTACCCAGGGCACCACGTTTTCCCGTTTAAGGCAGGAGCACTTGCCGAGTTGCCGAGGCTAGCCTTGCAAATTCTGGAGGTGAGATCCTCGTCTCTGTCCCACACTTGGGAAGACAGGCCGGCACCGGCTCGGTTCCTGGCTCTGGATTAAACAAATCCAGGGGACGCCAGGGTGGTTGAGCAGTTGAAGGCGCTTGCTGCCAACCCGGACGGCGCGAGTTCGATGCCCACGACTCACGAGGTGGAAGGAGGGACAACTCCCCGTGAAGATCCCTCCACACACACCAAATACCATTAAATAGAAGCCAAACACGCCCCTCATCTTCCCGGGAGGCTCTACACCTGAGGATGGGATCCCCGCCCGGCGGCTGCGCCATCGAGGATGCTCCCCGCCCACCAGGCCCGGCGAGAGGAGGATGGGTCTTCCAGCCAGCCCTGCCAAAGCGGCGTGACCACTGTCCTCAGAAAACGGTCAAGGGTGCCTGCCCGCTCTTCCAGAGCACCGGGGTTGGGTTCCCTCGCCACCGCCTGGGGAACTGACTAGAGGTGCAGAGGATCCCCACACTCCTGTGGCCTCCGTTCCACACACGTGCACACCCGCCACACACGTAACTAAAAAGAACAAACCCTGAAACCACGGAAGGATGGAGGCGCCGCGGGTACCCCGACCCCTCTAAACGCCAGCGGGCGCCCGTTCCGAGCACCCCGGCTGGCACGCCGCCGTCTGGGGTAGCCTTCCCGCAGCCGCGCGTTCACACCGCGTGCGGGCTCTGCTCGGGCCCCCGTCGGCTGCCCACCCCGCTCCAGGCCGAAGGGCGGGAGGCAGGCGCAAGGCCGCCGCTTTCGCAGGCCGGTGTGCCAAGGGGATGAAGTCACGGGAAAGTTAGTTCATTCATTCCGCGGAGGAGGGGTCGGGGTCGGGAGCCCCGCGGGCTCCACCTGCCGGAGGGGGCGGAGAGGGCGAGGGCCGGCCAGTACCTGCGGGGGGCTTCATGGCGGCCGGCGGCGTGCGTGCGGGTGGTCCTCCTGTCGTCTGGGCCGCCCGGGGCGCCTCGACTCAGCTCGGGAGGCTCCGGCGCCCTCGCTCGCAGACTTAAGTGCTCGCCGCCCGCGCGCTCGGAGCACGCTGGGAAGGCGCATGCGCGCGAGGGCTGCCGGGCGTCCGGAGCGCGCACGCGCGGGGACCGACCAGTCTGGCGTCGGCGCATTACGGTTCCGCCCCTGTGGTCCTGAGGCGGCCGCGCGGACGGGGCGGTTTTGCGCGTGCGCAGAGCACAGCGGGCCCCGCGATTGGCCGTCAGAGGTCGGTGGGCTGGGCCTTCGGCTCCACCTTAGAGGCCAGGATGCTGTTTCCATGGGAACCTGACACCGCTCTTTCTTGCAGGCTTTTTTTTCTGGGACGATTTTGCTTCATTCAGGCTGTGTGCTTGGCCTGTTCGTTCATTTCCTTTCCTTCTGTTCTTCAGCCAGGGCCTCACGTAGCCCAGGCTAGCTTCACACGCTCCATGTGGCCAAGGCTGACCCTGAGCTCCAGATCCTTCTGCCTCCACCTTCTGAGTTCTGGGATGACCTGAGCGCGCCACCTTGCCTGGCTACTCTTTCCTTCCCTCCCTTCCTTCCCCTCTCTTTTTTTGAGACAAACTCTCGTGTAGCCCAGGCTGGCCTGGAGTTTATAGTGCAGCCAGACTTCAAATTCCTAGCAACCTCTCGTCCCAGCCTCCGGGTTTCCGGGACGGCCAGTGTGACCGCCATGGTCTTTGTCTTTGTCTTGCCTTGTTTTGTTTTTTGAGCTGAGTGTGATGGTGCACACCTGCTACCTGCCTGCCAGAGTAGCCTGGGCTTCATTCCGCGCCTGGAAAACCGCAAGCCTGTAAGACCTGGAGTCTCACAGCTCAGGAGCCCAGGATCGCGCCCTTCCCAGGAACACTCACAGAACACAACTCAATGCAAACGCAGGAGGTTTATTCCAATCACAATAGGGTCACCCATCCAAAGACAGGAGATGACCCCGAACGTGTAAAGCACAAGGTTTTTATACCTGAAATTCAGACCACTTTTGCTCTATACATTGATTGGTCAGCAAGAAGAGCATGAAGATAGTTTACAGCTGGTGTAGATAGTTTACAGCTGGTGTAGATAGTTTATAGCTGGTGTAGATAGTTTACAGCTGGTTATAGATAGTTTTTCTCAGAACAGTTCACCCTGCCCTTCAAGAGCTACCTGCACCTGGCTTCAATTCAAATAATCTCGGTCGTTTTTCTCATTCCCGGGTAGTCCCTCAAGCCAAACAAACAAACCTCGACTACATCACGCCAGGCAATTCGTTGGTGTCTTGTTGCCGGCTGTGATAAATCACTCTGCTTTAAGCAGCAACAACAGACCTCGAGATGGCTCAGTGGGTAAGAGCGCTGACGTCCAGAGGATCGGACCAGATCCCAGTACCCATGCTGCCAGCCACTCCAGCTCCTGGGACCTGACATCCTCTTCTGGCCTCTGCAGGCTCTGTGTGCACACAAATACATAAGCAGACTCCTTTTAAACATAGATTAGTGGAAACAGCTTATTTTAATGCGCAGCTCCAGGTTCAGGCCCTGGAGGTAATCAAGCCAGTAGGATAACGCCACTGGGAGGCCAGTGCCTGAGCGCTACTGACCTGCTCGCTTTCTCCAGTATCACAGTTCAGGATCTGCTCAGGGATGGGCCTGCCCAGAATCAAGATGGGTTCAGTTGACAGGCGTACCAAGATCACCCCCACAGGCAATCGCAGATGCCATCTCCCCAGCAGTTCCATCTGTAAGACCTGGGGTCTCACAGCTCAGGAGTTCAAGATGGCGCCCTTCCCAGGAATTCCCACAGATCACAACTCGATGCAAAAGAGGTGTTGTTTTTTTTTTTTTTTATTCCAATCGCGATAGGGTTGCCCCGCCAAAGGCAGGAGACGACACCCCGAGCATGCAAAGCACAGGGTTTTTATACTTAAAAATCTGGGCACTTTTGCTCTATACATTGATTGGTCAGCAAGAATAGCATGAAGATAGTTTACAGCTAGTTGTTTGCAGTTTTGGGCCCTTTGTGAGTTTTCTCAAAACAATTCACCCTGCCCTTGTTTTTTTAAAAAACTATGTCAGAGCGGTTCATCCTACCCTTTGAGAGCTATCTGCCTCTGGCTTCAATCCAAGGCTATCTCGGAGCAGTTCATCCTACCGTCCGAGAGCTCCGTGCCTCTGGCTTTAATTCAAGGATGGGAGTAGTCACAGCTGTTTTTCTTTTACAGTTGTTTGCATTCTCGGGTGGGCTCTCATTCCTCCCCCCTTTTCCTTTTGCTCCAATTTTAACCCTAAAATTGTGGATCAACCTTAGAAAGAGGTTGATACTGCCTCTGGAGCATCAGGACCTGAACCGCACTTACACGGTCCCTGACGAAGGCGAGTAATCAGTTGACAATACAGGGTGCTATTGTGACAAGGAGCAAAAGGGTAGCAAGGGGTCCCAGTAAGAGAAGCATATAGGGGAGCAGTCCATTAAACCCACTCCAAAAAGGAGATTCTATTAATCCTCATCTCCTTTTTTCAAGATCTTCTTGTGATTTTTTTAATCTTTCCTTTCGCAATGCCTGACTTATTAGTGTAAAAAACAGCATTGCTCCTGTAGGGCTAAGCAGATTCCTCCTTTTTCAGCCGTAAGGAGATCTAATCCCCCTCTGGTTTTGGAGAACTACTTCTGCTAAGGAACTGAGCTGGTCTTGGAGGCCACTGATAGTGCTCGAAAGCAATTGTACATCACTAATTAACTGTTGGGACAGTTAGTTGTATTTATACAATGAAACACCCAAAGCAGCTGACCCAGCGCCTATGGAGGCAGTCAGCCCAATTCCCACTAACAGAGGACTGAACTGAATGGCTCTCTTCGTTCTTCCAGCCATTAAGTGAAAGCTGGGGACTGGGACCGGCTCATCCCCTGGAATGATGCTAATATCAGGGAGTAAGGTTGCCTGTACACAGGTCCCAGTCCAATCTGCGGGCAAGAACGTATAGGCTTCATTATTCCCGCATAAGAACACAGTGTTATTGTCAGGGCAGAGAGCTGTGGAGATGTTGATTGTTGAATCACAAACCGTAGCATCCCCTACAGGGAGAGCTGAGCTACCATTTTTGTAGGGTTTTGTCAAGCAGGTAACATCTTGGTTGAAGAGAGGCTGCACTCTCAGAGGGGGTGCTGGGTGGCAGGACCCCTCAGCAGTGGAATAAGTGGCGTTAGAGGTGGGGAGTGCCAGAGGAACAGGCCGCCTTTGTCGGAGGCAGAGCCAGCAGTCACTTGCAAGCAAAGGATTGGTGTCATTGAGGAGGCTATGAGTGGCAGTAATAGCATCTACAGTCTGGGGGTCTACAATAAGGTTCCCTCTACTATCAGGAAGAACCAGAGGGTGGTAATTGAGGGACGGGTATTCTTTCTCTATTAACTCTTCAATTCACTGTTTAACCTGTTCTTATCTAACCTGATCCTGCAGCCCTCCTCCGTCTGAGAGGTGAATCGGAGGTACCTTACTCCAGCATACAGGCTTCCCTACCATCCCCGAACAAGGGGCTTGGGGTAATTTAGATCCCTGGCCTCCTCTTGGCACGTTGTGGGACCAATCGTCTATCTTCATGGCCCCCTGACTTGGTTCAATATGGCAGTGAAATAGGTGATGTTATCTTTTCCAGTACCTTGTTGCACAGCCCCAGAGCAACCGCTATGCACAGCCTGTTGATAGGTATCACAAGGGCAAGGCCCAGGGCGCCCATTTACATAAGGAACCATTTTAGGCTTGGTTACACAATGCCATTCTAAACTTGGGAGTGCTCCCCGAAGGTTGCAGGGCTCTATATGCCCATGTATCGCCACACTCAACTTGCGCATAGGCCTCGCCGGGCCCCCAAATCTCACCGTCTAGTAAGGCTCTGCCATTCATCACCCCACCCTTTCGGTCACAGGGTTTACCATGCACTGCTTCCAGGGCCTCCCGAGCCCGGTGAGGATCACCGAAGCTCCCGTCAGTAGTTACCCAATCGAGTACAAACAGCACCACCCCGAGGCACCATTGTCTGTCCACTTTGCTGGTCGGAGAGTTCATCGTCCCTGACGAGTTTCAGTTTTAGCGGGCTGCTGGAGGCTTGGACTTTCCGGTGTCGGCAGGTTGATGAGGAGCAGGCTTGACGTGTGACGCATGGATCCAGGCTGCGATGCCCTAGCTTTGACGGCTGTTGGGGTGGCGAGCAGGACGTAATAAGGACCCTTCCGCCGAGGTTCCAGATTCGGCTGTGGTGTTGTCGCACGTATACCAGATCTCCAACCCGGAACTGATGGGCCGCCTCCAAGGACCCGGGCGCATATGCACTGCCAACCTTGCACTCTCTTTCTGAATAAGCTGCAGTCCTTTCAGCCTGGACAAGTCAGAGTTACCACTAGTTATGTCAAGGGGGTCCCCAAGAAGAGTCAGGGGAGCAGGAACCCCATAGAGTAGTTCAAAGGGAGTTAAGCCTAGTAGGGAGGGAATATTTCTGACTCTAAAAAGGGCCGAGGGAAGGAGCACCACCCAGTCACCGCCAGTCTCCATGGTCAATTTGGTGAGAGTCTCTTTTAGAGTCCTATTCATTCTTTCTACCGTCCTGAACTTTGGGGTCTATAAGCACAGTGTAATTTCCAATCAAGCCCCAGAAACCCAGCCACCTCCTGGCTTACCTGAGCAGCGAAGGCCGGCCCATTGTCTGACCCAATTACCTTTGGAATACCGAAAAATGTCTTCCAGAATCTTTTTGGCCACTACCAGGGCAGTTTCTTTCTTTGTGGGAAAAGCTTCCACCCATCCTGAGAAAGTGTCCACAAAAACCAGGAGATATTTATTGCCTTACCTGGCTGGTTTAATTTCAGTGAAATCCACTTCCCAATGCATTCCGGGTCTAGTTCCTCTCAGCCGCCTCCCTGGGCTCTGGAAACTCTTACCTGTGTTTACCCTCTGACAAGGTTCACACGCCCTAGTCACTCTCTCAGTCAGGGCGGTGAGATTTAGTATTCGGTACTGGGATTGGCCGGCAACTTCAGCCAACTTCTTTGCCCCCAAGTGAGTCCACTTATGCATCTGAGTTATTACTCTCTCAGCGTCTTCCTGTGGTAGAATGATCTTACCTTTGGAATCAATCCATGCCCCCACACCGGTGTCAAATATCCTGTTTTTGCCGTATTAGCTTTAAGTCACTTTCTGAGTAGGTTAGTCGTTCTTCTCTGGGCAGCTCAGCCGTCAGTACCACTGGGACAGAGTTTCCTCTAGTGAAGGAGTCTGGTAATGGGAATTCTGCCTCCTGGCCTTGGCAGATGCGGGTCTTATCCATAGTTCCATGTCTCAGAGACTGTCCTTGGCGGTCTCTGCAGGCGGGGTGCTCTGAGCCTGAGAAGTAGATAGCAAGCTCCCTGCAGCCTTGGGAACCAGACAGACTTTGTGACCTTGAGTGAATTCCTGCATGCCTCGCCAGGTGGCACAGACGTGTAGCTCCTGTGAGAAAAATTTGCTTGTACCGTTTGCTTTATAAGTGTTGTTTGCACGTTCCATAAACTGAGACTTGATCAGGAATCTGTCTTGTCTCCCTTCTTCGCATCTCTGTCCCCCCATTTCCACTCCCTCTTTCAGGTGGACCCTGTTTGACTAGCCTGCGGGACGGGCCACTCTAGCAGCTGCTTTAGCCTTCTAGAGGCCATGTTGAGCCAGCGATCAGGTGGCTGCCTTACGACACTCTCGAGGGCCTGAGGAGCATAGATGGTGAGGTCCTGTCCCAGAGTCAGTTTGTCTGCATCTTTTCCTAGTGCCGCCACTGCTGCTGTTATTCGCAGGCAGCTTGGCCATCCTGCCGCTACTGAATCGAGCTTTTTGGATGGATAGGCTACCGGTCTCTTCCTTAAGGTCCAGCACCGTAAACCAAACCCTGTCAGGGGGGAGGGAACTCAACAGGTTATACGGGTTGGGCACGGTAGGATGTAATCCGTGACCTGTTTGTTAACTTCGCTCAGATCCTGTAGGGGGCGACAGTCGTTGCTCCCAGGCTTCCGAACCCGCAGCAATGGAGTATTCCAGGCGGATTGGCACCTTCTGAGCACCCCTAGGTCAAGGAGCCGCTGTGTGTGAGGGCGGATCCCGTCACGGGCTTCCTTAGACATCGGACATTGCTGCACCTCGATCGGGGTAGCCTGAGGCTTCAGCTCTGTCTGAACTGGGGGCTGTCTCTCTGCTTTTCCTGGGCCAGCCGTGTCAGCCCACACCCTGGGATGTCTCCCTAGCCACCAGTCAATGTCTTTTTCCGGACTTACCCCCTTTTCAAACAGGCGGTGTTCATCTTCCAGCTGAATCGTCAGGAGCTGAATGGGATTTCCTTTATTGTCTGTCACCTGTGGGCCATCTGGTCTAAAATGAATATGGGCCCCTATCTTAGTTAGGCTATCTCACCCTAACAGTGGGTACGGGCACTCGGGGACAACTAAGAATGAGTGGGATACCCGGCCCACTCCAAGGTCCACCATTCTTCGGGTAGTCCATGAAGATTGTTTACATCCAGCGGCTCCTTGGACCCATGATTTCTTCCTTTTTAGCTCCAAAGTCTTGTAAGAGAACAGAATGCTGGATGCCAGTGTCCACCAAGAAGTGGACCGACTTCCCCTCCACCTTAAGGGTTACCCTGGGCTCGGGGAGGGGGGCCGAACCCCATCCGCCCTAGTCACTGTCATCACCCAGGGTTAGGACTCGGGTCTCCAGGGCTCGGGTGTTCGGTTTTTCTGGCTTTTTCTTCCTTTTAGGACAATCCTTGATCCAGTGTCCTTTCTCCCTGCAATAGGCACACTGATCCTTAGACAAAGGGCCTCCCCGATTGCCAGGAACTCTCTCCCTATCATTACGACTCTCTTGCGCTATGGTGGCCAGGATCTTAGTCAACTTTCTGTCTTGTCTCTTATCCCTTTCTCTTTCTTTCTCTTCCTGCTCTTTCTGCTTTCTTTCCTCCTTCTGTTTTTCCGTCTCCCAGCTATAGAAAACCTTCTCTGCTACCCACACTAAATCCTTCAGCGACTTGTCGTGCAAACCCTCTATTTTCTGGAGCTTTCTACGAATATCTCTGGCTGACTGGTCTAGAAAGGTTATAGTCACCATTGCCTTATGCTCATCTGAGGTAGGATCATAGGGCATAAACCGGCAGTAAGCCTCCATCAGCCATTCAAGAAAGGCTGCGGGGGATTCATCCGGCCCCTGAACCGTCTCTCTTACCTTCGTCCAATTGGTAGGCTTTCGAGTGGCCCCACGGAGACCCGCCATTAGAGTCTGGCGGTAGACCGTCAGGTGCTCCCTACCTCTGGGTGTGTTGTAATCCCAGTTGGGGCAGGTGAGGGGAAAGCCATCATCAATCTCATTAGGGAGGATGGAAGGCCTCCCGTCCGTTCCCAGCACATTCTTTCTCGCCTCCAGGAGAACCCGTCCCCGTTCCTCAGTTGTCAGGAGGACCTGCAAGAGTTGCTGGCAATCATCCCAAGTGGGCTGGTGTGAGAATAGGACAGATTCAAACAAATCAGTTAGAGCTGGGGGATTTTCAGAAAAGGGAGGGGGGTTCTGGGCCTTCCAGTTATAGAGATGGGCTGATGAAAAAGGCCAGAACTGAAGGGGTTGGTTTCCATCGCCATCAGGGGGCCCATAGGCCCGCAAAGGAAGGGCCTGGAGCCTGGCCGAGCTGCTCGGCGGCTCCAAGTTCCTGCCCATGGACGGCTTTCGCTTTTGGAATCCGGTGGTGACTTCGGCGGTGCCGAGAGACTGGCAGCACCCTGCTGCAGACCTGCCATGTGCCTCTGGCTTTAATTCAAGGATGGGAGTAGTCACAGCTGTTTTTCTTTTACAGTGGTTTTCATTGTCGGGTGGGCTCTCACATCCAGTCAAAGTGACAGTGAAATTTGTCCCCACTGGTGCCTATGATGGGAAAAATCCTGGGCCTGGGGAGATGGATCTACAGGCAGAGCAATCACTGTGTTCAGGAGTTCAAATCCACAGCAACCACAAAGGTGGCGGGAGGGTGAGCCTGGGGAGCCCTGGAGGAGCGAGTGCCTAGGCTAGACCAGCATACATGCAGGCCCTGGCTTTCCTGAGAGATCTTGCCTGCAGAAACAAGGTGGAGAGAGTGAAGGAGACACTGGACCTCCACCTTGGGCTGCCACACATATGTCACACAACCCTGCAGCACACACACACAACACACATGATGAAAGCAAAGGAAATCAACGCCAGCCAACACCTGCTGACAGGGGGCAGCGAAAGGGCGAGGCCAGTGAAGGAGCTGTGGGCCAGCTCTCTCTCAGCAACATGTAGGTCCTGGGAACGGAACTCAGGGTCTCAGACTCAGTGGCAAGTGCTTTTATCCAAGTCATTTCCAGGCCCCTGGTGTGTGTGTGTGAGAGAGAGAGAATAATTCAGGTAACCGGGTGTTTTTCTGTTGCACCAGCTGCATGCAGTCCTCACAGGAGCCAGAAGACAGCGTCTGGATGAAGTGGAAGTTTCCGGTTTCTTTGAAGACTCAGTTTTGTCATGAGAGCTGGCCACATGTTTGGCTGTGAGCTTTCTCAACCGAGGGGCGTGCGTGACTTTGGCCAGCTGTGGGTAGACTCTGAGAGAAGGCGATATAGAGAGGCCCACAGACAGTGAGGCTTTGATTTTTGGATTGACATTGCTGTGCTGATCTTCCTGCTTTGACACGCGACTTTGCAGAGAGACGCATTCCAGAACTTCTCGGGACAATCCAATTGAGTCTTGCAGCTTTTTACTGACCACGTGTTGCTGCTTGGTGTTGGCCTTTGGACTGGACTGCTGGTATCCTGACGACTGAGTTTGGTAATCTGCTAAAGACCCATTGACCCGAATCAGCAGGAAGCAGATAAGAGAGGTCTACAGCCCTTCTCCCTACTACTCTGCTATCTAAGGTCAAGGATTGGAAGGGAGGTGGAGATATTTAAAAATCCCAAATAAAGTAAGTTTCGTGAAAAATCTAAGCCTACATCTTGACATCTGGAATAACAAATGGCTATGAACTGTCTTGTGGGTGCTGGGAATTGAGCCTCTAGAAGAGTAGCCAGCGCTCTCTCTCTCCATGGCTGAACTGGCTCTCCAGCCCCTGTAACCCGGCTTTTACAGCCTTGCGCATTCTTCTTTCTTCCACCCTTTCAACCACCTAACTCTAACAGGAGTGGGAGAAGGATAGAGGGGGAAAGGACATCATTCTAGTTAGATTACTTCCTGCTGGTTAGAGGTGCCAGGCTCCTTGGGGCAAGTTTGATTTTCACTGTCAGGAAATGTATTTTCTTGTCCTTGCTGTTTCTTCTTTGTGCAGGACTACTCAACAAACCACAACCACAACAGCCAATAACCAATAGCAACCAGCAGCCTCTGACCACCAACCCACAACCCCCATATCGGGGCTCTAACATTTACACACCCTTTGAAAATTTCTCAGAATTCCTAATGTCACACACTCGCAGAAACTATCAAAGCCAGATCAACTGTCAAAGCCATGCCTCCACTGAAACACAAGGCAAATCATAGTCGCTGTGGACAGTCTTAAGCATCCCATTCCCCACACCTGGGATTAAAATGAAAGCATATCCTTATAATATTTCTGTGCTTTTTTTTTTTTTTTTAAAGAAACCAAAATGACAAAACTTTGACTCCAAGCTCCTCCTTGTTCTTTTGTTTTGTTTTGTTTTGTTTTGTTTTGTCTTTGAGGCAGGGCTTTGTAGTGAAAACATTGCAGGTGGAGGGGGCAGTCCTGTGGAAGTGAAGAGCACCTGAAAAGTTAGACTAAAAAGACTCAGTCCTGACGACAGCAAAAAGAGTGAGAGTTCCCTCAGGAGGAGACAGGGGAAGAAGCCGCAGCGGAGGCTGGTCGGGTCAGAGAAAAGCTGAAAAGGTGGAAGGACAGTCTGACAATACAGCCTGTTTTGAGAGAAGGGTTGATCTCAAACGGGCCAGGCCACCAGGTTGGAAGGGGGACGGCCTAGGATTATGAGATCACCATCAGCTTTTCCCGTAGCTGTACAGCGCGCTTCTGCTAAGGGTGTCAGACAAGGTTAGGATGAGATAGGATGACATCCTAAAGAAACAATAGAGATAGATCTAGTCAGGCAGTGGTTGCACGCACCTTTGGTAGTGGAAGACAGGTAGATCTCTGAGTTCAAGGCCAGCCTGGTTTACAGAATGAGTTCCAGAACAGCCACAGCTACACAGAGAAACCCTGTCTTGCAAACAAACAAACATGAAAAAGAAAGATATGAAAAAAAGAAAGATATGATAGATCTAAGGCATTTTTAAAGGGCCATGATTTCATATGGGATGCACTCACCTTATGTGAAACAAATTCTAAATAGCTGAGCTACTCAAAATAGAATTATTTACCAAGACTGGAAAGGGTTGGTGACAGCTGTACTAGAAAATTGTCTGCAGTTGCAATGGTTAACGTGGTGGAGGGAAGAAGCCACGAATATCGAAAAACAGCAAAACAGAGCAAGGGGAATGAATACAGTAAAAGATCAGTTGCTGGGTAAAGGGAGGTATCCTGAGATACAAGAACAGATCCAATCTGATGACATTACATAGAACAATGTTTTATCAGCTTTAAGAGCTTAGGACAAAGTTGATGTGTCCTGGAAAAAGTCCATCTCATTTACAAAGATTGTACAAGGCTCTGGAGAATCTGTCACTGATTTTTTTTACAAAAATTAGTCTCAGCTGTGCACAAAGCCATATTCGACCCTGATGCAAGGCAGGTGTTGATAGAGACCATGACATATGAAAATAAGAATACTGAATGTAAAAATTGTATTAGACCATTAAAGGCACAAGCAGCATCTACGGAAAAATGGGTAACTTATCTGACCAATATTGGTCCTAATGTGTACAACGATAGTATAATAGATCAAGCTATAGCTAGAGGTCCTGTTATGCCCAGCTATTAGGTCCCAAAGACTATCAGGAGCCAGACCACATATGCAAGAGCAAGTAGCTTTATTCGAGCTTAACCTCGGACCCTCACCTGTCACCAGCACAGTGGATCAGAAAGAAGAGCCTGAGCAGCTGAAAGGTAGGGTTTTTATTGGGGTTTGAGCAAGGACCAGGAATTTCCAGCTTAGCAGTTACAGGATCAGGTGACATTTAGCGAGGGCAAGCTTGTTAGAAAGTGATTGGCTAACTAATATAACTAATGTTGAGCAAGCTATCCAGAGACTTCAAGAATATTAGGTATTTTCCTGTGCCATGAATGTTTACTACAAAATAAGATAAGGCTGCCCAGCACAGACCTCCCCCTCCTCCCCGAGATAAGATACCTTCCCATTCCTGTGGTTATCCTCAGGCTGTTTCTTGGATAGGGAATTTTATTGTCTTGTTCCTGGAATTGATGACCTATGGCCTCATTATTTTTTTTCTTTTAAAGTCAGGCCTGGTCCTAAAATGGAGACAAAATGGAGTTTATGTCGTCCTCTCCATCTCAAGATCTCAAAATGAGCGGTGGTTCAACTGTGGGGAACATGGCCACTTGCTGAGAAAGTGACTGAGCCACTAAATGTCTCGGACCTCAAACCCTCGGTTCTTTAATTGTGGGAAATTTGGTCATTTGTAAAACGATCCTGTGAACAAGGCATCCCTAAGGGTAATGGTTTTTCTGACTATAAACCGGAAAGAGGGGCTGGGTTTCCAGGGTGTGCAGACTGTGTGACACCGTTGAGTGTAGGTCCCAGAGAGAAAGCCAAAGTAATTGGTTTTTTTTGGTCGTCAGGACACATGGCACATGGAGCTGAACAGCGGCCAGCAAGTGAGCGCTCTGTTCCATCAGTCCCTGTCTGTCCACGTCTGTCTGTGTCTCAGAGATACTGGTTTATGTTTTGTGTTTCTTCGTGTCTGTGTTCTTGTTTCCGGTGTCTACTTTCTTGGTTTTGGTTTCCTTTTGCAAAAGAAATTGGAACTGGTCCTTGGGATTGGCAAATGTTCTGTGAATCCCCTGGGCCCCAGGTGCGGGAGACATTCCTCCAGCTCTTCGGGAGAAACTCAGTTCTCATTGGTTTTGGTTTGGGGAGAGCCTGGCAACTTTCAAATTGGTTCTTTGGTTCTGGATCCAGTGAACGGTACATCCACAATTCTCTGGTCGACCAAGTTTTCCCTGGGAACGTCTGTCTGTTCGTGAGTGTCCTTGTCCTTGTCATTTTTTAAGGTGGGTCTTCTTGAATTGATTTAACCATGGGTAAAACTCTAGGCTAACAGAGCCATGGGTCTTGGCGGCTCAGGCACAAGCCTCAGGGCCCTGGCAGGACTGCTCAAGCCATGGTCCACAAACTCTGCTCCTCTAGCCCTTAGCAGTGGGTGGGAAAAGCCTGCTGGGAAGGCAGGCAGGCTGGCAACAATGGCTGTAGATGTACAAGCCTGGCCTCTGGGAGAGAAAAATGGTGGTGGTGCTCACTTCTCCTCCAGGAGTCAGCATGAGAGGGTGGAGGCGAGGAGGCACGCCAAGGGATGGCTGTATCATACCGCACCCCGGGAAACACTGCAAGCAAGTCCCAAACTCCTCCGTAGTTCAATAGATGACAAAATGCTTGAGATTACAGCTGGAGGAAGGAAGGAAAGGTTTGTCTGTCTGTTTTAAATGTATGTGTGGCCTTTCCATGTAAACATGGAAAGATCTGACTGATCTTAGTTAATATGCTCTGTATGTCTTGGTGATAGACTAACAGTTACTGGCTATGCTTAAAGTTTAAATTCAAGCTCCTCTTTAGAACATACATATGTGTGCATATGTCCTTACAACGTCTGCACAAACACAAATGTTCTAAAATAGCAACCATGTGGCCTGTCCTGAGCTGTGACTCCATCATCTTGAAATTGCCACATGCTGTGACACAGGGGAAAAAAAACCAACAACTTTTTTTTTTTTCAGAATCTCTTAGTTGTGATGAATTCTGTTTATCATCCCATCTCCTTTTAGACTAAGAAGGCAAGTCTCATTTTAAATTGGTATTGATTTTAGAGATTGAATTGCTTACACTAGAAAAATTTGGTTTGACTTTTAAAATTATGGTTATGCTTGTGACTTCACTCCTGAAAAGGGTACTTCATTTTGATATTGCCAAAACAGATTTCTTTTTAAACTATGTTTAAGGGTATGAAACATTTAAAAATTTATCAGGTCTTTCATAATGTCTTTATGGATCATATATATATATATATATATATATATATATATATATATATATATATATAATTCAGTGTTGTATTATCGCAGCATGCCATGCTGTGTGTGTGATTCAACCTGGTTTTGTTCTGCCCAGTTCACGAACCCCAAAAGACCAGGAATAAACAGACTCCGCTGTAAATACATGAGGTTCCTTTTTATTGTAAATTACAAGTTGCAGCTTGGGCCCACACACCCCCACCGCCGAAGCGTTGGGTTCTTTCTAGGCTTTTAGCCCAGTTGCTGCAATATTAGTTTCCATTTCAGCTAAGCAGATGCCCAAGATAATAGCTAATTCCAGGGAGCCAGCCCCTTTTAACTTAGCATTTCAGCCTGCTAGGGGGGATTTGGGCGAAGATCCATCTTCTGAAGCTTCTTCAGTTCTGACCATTGGACCGTTGGCATAAGGGGCTAGGGAGAGTGAAATGCCAGTCAAAGGCTGGGCAATGGGACAGTCCCAAGCATCTGGTTAGTTGATCCACCTGAAGAGGCAGGGAACAACCATGTCAGTTTCCAGGAAGTCCAGATTTCAGCTTGCAGTCCACAGCTGATCCTGGAATAGAGTTAAACAGGTGAAAATCTGCTGAGACACATTCAGACTGGAGACAGAAGTTAAAATTTGTCTATTAAATGGGAAAAATCAGGGAAAATCTCATCTGCGATCCTTTTGAGATCCAGATCCAGGTCACATCCTGAAACTCATGAATTTTTTTGGTACACAAAAGGAAATATATATTCAGCAAATCTAACATAACATTCTGAGAGTAACAGGTAAAACTGCATCCCACTGAAAGAGTATCAGTTAGCTGTTTGTTTTATAACCTTTTTAAACAACTTAAGTGTGTCCATGGTCTGGAACTCTTTAACACTTCTGTGGGCATAGCTGTTGGTAATTAGCCACGAATGGAGCTTGGCCATTTTTCATACACACAGCATCTACTTTTAGCCCCCACTCCCGTGTTCACACTGGAAAGTTAGGCAGAAATACATTACTGGCTTTAGTGCTAAACCCTGGATGCTTGGATTTTCCTTAACAAAGCAACTAGAAGGAATAGGTTTAAGATATTGCTGTGTCAAAGTCTACCCCAGAAATGGCAGATATTAAGAATACCATACTAAAAGCTATGACTCTTGGGTCAGATATATACATTAAACAGATGTTTTTAACATGACAAGAAGCACCTTTAAGTCTATCTCCAGAAGACAACCAAAGGAAATTAAAATCTCAACCTGGTGACTGAATCTCAGTGCTCCATCAACTCTACTGATTAATGCCAAAACTCTGAACTTCTGAAATCTTACAACATAAGCACAACAGTAGCAAAAGGGGGGGGGGGATCTAAAGTATCTCCCATTTTTAATGTGTTTTAAATTATTTTTTGTATCTTTATAACTCATCAGACCCTACATAGGCTCCATTTATTTATCTTAAGACACAGGCAACTAACATGAGTCCTGTGAGCAAGGCAAACCTATTTTTCTTCTAATAAGAGATCTAGTACCTAGTAGTTCTAGCTAATGAACTGATCAATGAGCTAACAGTGGATCTAATTGTCTTCTCTCTAGCTGCAAAGCTACCATAAGCTTAGCATAGCCATCAAGGTGTTCAGAGACCCGAGAAGGATAAATTATAAGCTAAATAAATATACCAATCCATGTGCCAATCAAAATGACAAAGATGACTAGTTAGTCCATCACCTAGGCAGTGTTCCTGGCTCCTATGTCTCATGGCATCCTGAACAGAGGCAGTCCAGCCAGGCACAGAAGATAAGAGACTGATTCTGTGGAGAAAGAAATGAAAGAATGGCCTCATCTCGCCCTTAGCAACGTGAAACATTGACTCTCCAGGTGTCCACAGTTTTGGCTGGGTCCTAGCAGTGGGCCAGTTGAGGCAGTATTGCCCAGTGGTTAGCATACCACAATCCAGAGCCACAGTCATCTGTTGTTGTGCCCAAATCTTCTCGGAGAAGTAGGGGAGCTATTGTCAGGATTTTGGGACTCTCTGTCACAATAAGCTTCCACAGTTAAAATGCCATATTCATTACATCTCTGACAAGCTTGAGGGCCAGCATATTTGAGTTACTCTTTGTCTGTCTTTATCATCTGCTCTAAACTGTGTAAAAAAATCTAAACAAAGACACTAGGTCTAGCTCAACATCTTAACCAACTGCAGTTGTTAGTCTAACTTTAAATCTGCTCTTCCTGAACTAAAATTAAAGCAAACCTTTTAATCAGATACAGTTCATAGAGAGGCAAGCAAATCTTGCTGCTCCTACCACTTGCATTGAAATTGAACAGTAAAAAGCTTTGCACTTAGCACTAATCAGTGGACTGAACATAACTGATAGACCTAAACAAGGATGATCACAAACTCATGGCTCCACCCTCTTTATCTCTGGACCAGCATGGTGGCTGGCCATGTGTAACTCAACTCAGCTGAAAGCCCTAAACAAATATAGCAACAAAACTACAGTTTTACGTGCTCTTTATCCCTGAACCATCATGGCAGCTAGCCATGTGTTAGCACGGGCTGCAATTGACAATACCAAACATAGCCATTAGGTGCTGCTGCTGATACAGCAATCACTGTGGAGCATCTACAACCCCCAGAACCAAAAGTTCTAACATAGTGATCAAATAAGTTTTAGAACCAACTGCATAACAGAACAGTACAGAGCAATTTCAAACTGTATGAATTATTTTAGCCATAAAAAACCTATCAGCCTATTCTTTCCCCTTAAAAGAGTATAAGAAAACATTTTGCAATAAATAATCACTAGCCTTTTAAATGAAGTATAACATATTTAAATACAGTTCTTTTTCAAATCATATTATTAACTCTATTTTTTATAAAACATCCACTAACCTTCTGTAACATTTTATATACCTTCAGGTTCCTAGCTTCGTTCTTCTGGCTTAACCAGACATTCTTACTTTCTTGCTCTCTCTTGCTTTTTATGTAACATAAAAACTCTCATCAAAATCCTTTCCATTCTGACATGATCCTGCTGGAGCCCAGCTTCTATGATTTGCTTTTTATAGGCAAAGCAAAAACAAGTTACATTAATACAAAAAGTTCTGAAACTGCCATATTTTTTTTTAAAAAATAACTTCCCTGTTGCAGATAACATAAAGGTAACATAAACAAACTCTAAGGGACTTAGAACAAGTTTTAAGGAACTAGGTGAAAACATGTTTTTTCGTAAACAAAGCAGCTTAACAAACAGCTCTCCACAAAATACATTTTAAAAACTGCAATTTTCTCAATTAGTGCAGACCATATGGCTTGGTTTAGTAAAATAAATAAATGCCAACGTTTTTTGTTCTCCCCCAAACTTTCAAATTTTCTCTTAGACTACCCAAGATCATTGTCATACCCAAATGCCTGATAAACTTTAAACATTTTATTATAGCCTTAAACATTTAAACTTTTTAAAAAACCTGTTCTTACAATATCAAAATAAAGAACCCCTTTTGTAGGAGAGAAGTCACAAGGCATAACCATAATCTTAAAAGTCAAAACCAGATTTTAAAACCAGAATTTACCAGTGCAAACAATTTAATTTCTAAAACCAATACCAATTTAAAATAACTCATCCTTTTAACCTAGAAGGAAATGAGAAAAAAAAAAAAAAAAAAGAAATGAGAATTATTTGACTAAGGTTCCCCCCCCTTTTTTTTTTTTACCCATACCAAGATGGCGGTCACACTATAACCCACATGGTAAAGTCAAGATGGCGGTAAGGCACTGAGGCACTTCACATACCACGTGGTAAACTATACATATGCGTTCATAGACCTTACAAACACATAGGCACACATATACATTTTAAACAAGTTTCATGAGGCCTTTCAGAACAGAAAACAGAAGGTAGACTCAAACAAATATTGTACAGAGAAATTGAGACAAAAAAACACTCACTAGCTGAACAAATTTCCCGGGACCAAAACTGATTCTTCTGGGGCAGGCCAAACATACTGATTCCTCCTGCATTGGGTGCAGAAGGCATGGGCCCTGATGCCCCAGGAGATACCAAGAGTGGGCTGTTGCCCCAGGAGATACCGAGTGGCACTCACCTGGTGGGTGAGTGGGACCAGGCAGTACAGATTACCCACCAAAATACTGAAAATACTGATGAAGCTAGGGGCGTCCCCCTGAACTCCGGCAGCTGCGACCACCAGTGCGACCACCTTGATCACGTCTTGCTACCCAGATACAGAGACCCTGAGCTCTGAGGAACTTTCCGAACAGAGAACAGAAAGTACTGCACATACAAACATTGCACAGAAACATTTAGACACTTACAGCCGGCATAGAAAAACCTCCAGGTCAGGTTCCTGGAGTCTTGGGGTCCAGGAACGAGCCCCCAAAATGTTCTGCCCAGTTCACAAACCCCAAAAGACCAGGAATAACTATACTCCGCTATAATACATGAGGTTCTTTCTAGTGTAAATTACAAGCTGCAGCTTGGGCCCACACACCCCCCACCGCCAAAGTGGTGGGAGCCGAGCGTCCTGTGCCCAGGTTAGTTGGATGATTTAAAGATTCTGGTCCCTCCCAGCATGCCCAAGGCAGGGGCGATTCCTGCCTGGCAAGCATCTATTGGTCAAAATGCTACATTTTGAATCGATTGGCTATAGGAAGGTTCCCAGGCCATTAATGACCTGGTGTCTCTCCCTAGGGGGATGGGCCAGTTTCCTAGCAACTGTATCTCTAGTGGGTGGGGAAAGAATGCAGTAAGGCGGTCCTTCCCCTCACGGCATTACTGGACTTCTCCACGCACCTACTTCAGGTCTTAATAATAGCTGCTAATTTATCTTTTGGTCTCTCAGTTTGTGAAGGTCTCTCCAGATTAACGGTGACTTGAAGAGTGTGCCAGTCCCTGAATGAATGGGCTAAGGCTGTTTCTTTCTGGCTGATAGGTTTGGTCTGGCCAGAATAGTTCAAGTGCAGTCTTAAAGTTGTTCTATACTGTTCTATTATGCAGTTGGTTCCAAAACTTATTTGATTAGAGTGTTAGAACTTGGTTACAGGAAAATGTAAATGCTCCACAGTGCTATACCGAGAGAGGCAGCAACACCATCGGGCTACACCTAATGGCTATGTTTTAAATTGGCGGCCACAGCCTGTAACAACACGTGGCTGGACACCATGTTGGTTCAGGGATAAAGAGGGTGGAGCTGTGCTTTTACTGCCATCTTTGTTGCAGGATGCCAGCTGTGTTCAGTTTCCTGTTCAATACTAAGTGAAAATTCTATCCTTTAAGCTTTTTTTCTGTCTGGTCTTTATAATGCGATATGGTAGGATCAGCAAGATTTGCCAGCCCCTCTACGAACTGTATCTGCTGAAAGTTTTGTTTTGATTTTAGTTCAGAAATGTATTTAAAGTTATGCTAACGACTTTACAAAATTGGATACAAGATTGGGCTTTACCTAGTGCCAGAGCTGGCTGGCAGAGTCAATCAGTTTCTAAGTGGGGAGTAAAGATTGAAATAATTAAAGCAAATCACACTCCACATGAGATCAGCTGGAGAGGACTGTCAATAAGTCTGCAGCATGAGTTTATTCCACAATTCCTTTTTATAGGCAAATCAAAACCAAGTCACATCAATACGAGAAAGAAGTTCATGGAACTGACAAACTTGTTTTCTAAAACTACTTCCCCGTAGTAGATATGGTCCAAGGTCACACCAACAAGTTTTAAGGAATTTGGCAAACTTCCTCTTTTCTCTGTCTCAAGGTGAAGGCCAGGGTGAAAACATGTTTTTCGATGCTTTGTTAAGCAGCTTGACAAATAAGCAGCTATCCACAACCTTGTCTCTTGTTCATGTTTTCAAGGTTAAGCCTCGGATGGGTAACTACAAAGTTTGCCTATATAGATCTACTTGAAACAGATGTGGTCCTAAAACACTTAACTACAGAATGTGCCATAACTATAGATTATAACATTCTGTTTTACAGGATGCAGTTTAGAGAAGATAACTAAAGACAGACAAAGATTAACTCAGACATGCTGGCTCTCAAGCTTGTCAGAGATCTGATGAATGTGGCATCTAATGTATATAAGTTTTATTATGACAGAGACATGAAATCCTGGCAGTAGATCCCCCAGGTCCCCGGGAAGATTTGGGCACAACGACAGATGACTTCAACTCTGGATTGCGGTATTCTGACCACTGGGCAAAAGCTGCCCCAACTCACCCACTGCTAGGGCCCAGCCTAAACTGTGGACAAAACTGTGGAGACTGGAGATTCATTGTTTCAAATCGCTGAAGACAACATCAGCAGTCTCTCTGTCTCTCTCTCTCTCTTTTTTTTTTTGTCTCATAGAAACGGTCTCTCATCTCCTGTGCCTGATGGCCAGGCTGCCTCTGTTCATGATGCCACGAGAGCACAGGAGCCAGGGACAACTGCCTAGGTGTCGGACTGACCAGTCAACTTCGTCATTTTGATTGGTACATAGATTCATTTAGCTTATAATTTATCCTTCTCAGCTCTCTGATAACACTGATGGCTAAGCTAAGCTAATGGCAGCTTTGCAGCTAAAGAACAGACAGTTAGATCCACTGCTAGTTCATTAGTCGATTCATTGGCTAGTTGAAACTATGAAGTATTAGATCTCTCATTTAGAAAGTCAAACAGGTTTGCCTTGCCCACAGGCTTCATGTTAATTGCCCATGTCTTACTGTGAATAGCTGGATAGAAAGATGTAAAGTTTATGTAGGATCTGAGGATATGAAAGCTTAAGTTACGAAGATCTAAAAAAAAAATTGTTGGAGGGTCTAGCAAGATGCTTCAAGGTTGGTAAATGAAAGTTACGAAAGAAAACCTCTCTAAGAAGGTGCTTCAAAGTTGGTACATGCAAGAAAAATTCGAGGTTCTAAGAAGGTATTTTAAGGTTGGTAAATACAAGCTGTAAAATGTTTATAGTTCTAAGATGTTTTAAGGTATAGGAATTAAAGTTGTAATATAAAAACAGAATTTATGGCATATTCAAATTGGGAAATACTTCAGATTTCTCTTCCCCTCTATGCTATTGTTGTGCTTATATTGTTATAAGATTTCAGAGGTTCAGAGTTGTGACATTGATCAGTAGAATTCTGATAAGCTGATGGAGCACTGACTGCTTACTATTCAGTCACAAGCTCCAGATTTTAATTTCCCTCTGGTTGTCTTCAGGAGATAGACTTAAAGGTGCTTCTCATCATGCTAAAACCACCTCTGTCTAATGTGTATATCTCTGACCCAAAAGCCACAGCTTTTACTAGGTCTTAATGGCATGAGTCTATTTCTGCTGTCTTGTAGACACCTGTTACCTGATTTTCCTAAAGTATGGATCTCAATACAATGGTGATACTGATATACTTCCTTTTGTAAACTAAAATTCATATGAGTTTCAGGAAATCAGAAAGTCATGAGACCTGGATCTGGCATAGCTCAAGTGGACCCCAGATGAGTTTTCCCCTTGGTCTTGGGATCTCTGCCCTTCCCAATTTACTAGACAAATTTTAACTTCTGTCTCTAGTCCAATTTGCCTCAGCAGATTTTCACCTGGCTGACAGACTCCATTCAGGGATCAACTATGGATTGCGAGCTGAGATCTGGAGTTGCTGAAAGCTGATGTAAACCAGCCCAGCCGATGTGATGGCTCCCAGTCTCTTCAACTGCATTGCTAATTAGATGGTGCCCCATTGCCTAGCTTTTGACTAGCCTTTCACCCTTCCTGGGTCCCCAATATCTTCATCCTAATGTCAGCCTGAAGCAGCTACAGAAGAAGAGAAATTCATTGGCCTTCATCTTACCTGACAGGCTGAAATGCTAAGTCAAAGGGGCTCTCTCCGGCTAGAGAGATGGCTCAGTGCTTAAGAGCACTGTCTGCTTTTCCAAAGGACCCAGGTTCAATTCCCAGCACCCACATGGCAGCTCACAACTATCTATATGTAACTCCTGTTCCAGGGGACCCAACCCCCTTACACATTTGGACAAAACACTAACGTACATAAAAAATTAAAAAACCCAGTCTGGTGTATGAGACTTTAAAAGGGGGGGGGAGTTGTCTGGCATAAGGAATGGGTTCCTATAATGTCAACTGACATACCAGAAAATTGACCCTTAGTCCTGCTTCTTCTAGTCATGCTTTGTGCCCCTTGTACAATTATGCCGAGCATTAGAAAAAAGTCTCAGTACCAGCCCTTGGACACATCTCAAAGATCTGAGATTGAATCCTGTTCCGGGGAGGAATGAGAGGACCACGCCTGACCGCCCCCCCCAAAAAAAAGTCATCAGTCCCAGGAACTAGGCCATAGGTCACCAATTCCAGGAATAAGAAAACCATAGTTTCCTACCCAAGGAACAACTGGGGCCTCTGTGTGGGGCAGCCCACTGACCTAACATTCCTGAGGTCTATGGGTAGCTCAGTGTTGAGCCAATCACTTTGTAACAAGCCTGCCCTTGCTGAATGTCACCCAGTCATGTAACTGTGAAGCTGGACAGTCCGTCCTTCCTCAAACCCCAATAAAAACCCTGCTATGCAGCTGCTCAAGGCTCTGCCCTCTGATCCACTGTGTTGGTGACCATGGGCATAACGCACTGACCTGAAAAGTGCTAGTTCACCAAAAACATCTCTGTGTATAATTTCCCACCATACACAGCATAATTAATGGCTTAGAACGGAAGGGGGGAAATACAGTGACATTTTGAGGAGTCTGGATTTTGTTTTATTTAAAAGACACAGAAATATCATGGGAATATGTTTATGTCTTAATCCCAGGGTTGGGTATATGGGGATGTTTCACAATAGGTGACTATGATTTGCCTCATGCTCTAGGAGAGGCACGGTTTGTTTATTTATTTCCCAGAGGCAGATAGTTTCTTCAATTGTGTGACATTTGGAATTCTGGGGGCTTTTCAGAGGGTACATAAATGCTAGGGCCTGAGAGGATGAGGGGTTGGTTAATGGGCTGTTGGTTGTTGTTGGTTGTGGTTTGTTAAATAGTCATGTTCAAAGAAGAAACAAGGGGCTGGAGAGATGGCTCAGAGGTTAAGAGCTTTGACTGTTCTTCCAAAGGTCCAGAGTTCAATTTCCAGCAAGCACATGGTGGCTCGCAACCATCTATAGTGAGATGTGGTGCCCTCTTCTGGCCTGCAGGCAGAATACTGCATACATAATAAATAAATAAATCTTAAAGAAGAACTGGAAGGAAGAAGAGACAACAGCAAGACAAGCAGAAATTAGATATTCTGACAGCAAAGATCAGGCCCACCTGAAGGAACTCAATACCCCTAGTCAGCAAGAAATAGTCTACCAGTAAAGTTACCCCTTTTCTGACCCCTGGCTTTATTCAAGATCTCCTCCCTTGCCTCTTTCCTTTTTGCTCTTTTATCTAGTGTTAGGCGATTAAGGGAAGAAGAAAAGGGGTGCAGAAACGTGAAAGAAAGAAGAATCCACAAAGTAACAAGGGCAGGCTACTGGGTCTCAGTGTTGAGGGTGGTTTTGTGCACCGTGTGGTTGCAGGCCTGACTTGAGCATTGTCATTTCTTTCCTTCTTTTTAATTTATTCACTTTACCTCTTGATCACAGGCCCCTCCCTTTTCTCCTCCATTCCCACCCACCTTTCCTCTTCCTCCTCCTCCTCCATCTCTCTCCCCCCAGTCCTCAGAAAGGTAGAGCCCTCCTCCCTTTACCAAGAGGCCATAGACTATCAAGTCTCATCAGGACTGTCTGCAAGTTGTTCCTCTGGCCTGGCAAGGTTGCCGGACCATGGGGAAGTGATCAAAGAGCAGGCAACAGAGTCCATGTTAGAGACGGCCCCTGCTCCCCTTATTAAGGAACCCACATGCTGCCTATCTGCTACCTCTGAGCACTGGGGTCCTCTTCACGCATGGTCCTTGGTTGGTGCATCAGTCTCTCCAGGTCCTTGGGCCCAGATTTGTTGGCTCTGTTATTTTTACGAAGCATCTCTTGTCTCAATATTTTATAAAAATTGTTTCTCCACTATATCTGATCGGTTAATAAAGGGCTGAACAATCAATTTCTGGGCAGGAGAGTAAGGCTGAGGCGGGACTTAAAATCCCAGGAGGAGGGTCCCAGATGGAGGAGACAGAGAAGGAGAAAGTTGCGATGAGGGCTCACCATGAGGGAGTTGCTATGAGGACATAGATGGAGCAGGAGGAGCCAGGGCGAGATTAAGGTGGCTGGCTTGAAGATCATTAATAAATTTAAGAGGTCTCATTTGGGAGCTAGAGCAGGCATAGAAAAAACAACATAATTTTATACAATATCCCAGGCTTACCTGGAATTTGCTATGAGGATGGCCTTGAACTCCTGAGCCTCCTCCCTCCATCTCCAGAGTGCTGACTGGCTGGTGTGCACCACCACACCTGGTTTCTGCTGTCCTGGGAATGGACCCACGGCTTGCTTCATGCAAGCCCCGCAGGTAGAGGCTGGTGGTCAGGGTTTGTAGACTGGGGAGCTCTCTTCCCTTGTGCTGGTTTGAATAACAATGGCCCCAGAGGCTCACAGGAGAAGGGACCCTGGCAGGCCTTCTCCCCCATTCCCTCTGCCTTGCTAGAAAAAATTCTACATATTCCTAAAGCTAGCCACCAAGGTCCATTCCTGATTCCGTCACTTCCTCCTCTTTTTTTTTTTTTTAATAATTTATCTTTATTTTATGTGCACTGGTATTTAGCCAGCCTGTGTCAGTGTCATATCTGTTACAGACAGTTGTGAGCTGCCATGTGGGTACTGGGAATTGAACTCAGGTCCTCTGGAAGAGCAGTCAGTGCTCTTAACCACTGAGCCATCTCTGCTGCCCCCACTTCCTCCTCTTAGCATGATGGATCCAGCTATCAAAATCCAAAAGTCCAGCCGGGAGGTGGTGGCTCATGACTTTAATCCAAGGAGGAAGAGGCAGGTGGATCTCTGTGACTTAAGAGGCCAGCCTGGTCTGCAGAATGAGTTTCAGGACAGCCAAAATTAGTCCAGCAATCTGAAGCCCCCTTTGGCTCACCTAATTAAAACGGCCAATTAAAATTAAACACCTCATCCTTTATTATAAACTACCATTTTCCTACGTGTCACATCTGTCTCCTCTCTATCCTGAAGTAGTCTTTTGTCCCTGTCCTGGGACAAACACCCCTGACCCCTCTTCCTTGTTCTCTTCCCCTTCTCCCTCATTCTCTATCTCCTGCCTTGGTCCCTTTCCCTGCCCTTTGTCCCTCTGGGTCAAATAAATCTTTTTCTGTGCTAAGAAGTTCATCTTGGGGTCTTGAGGGGACTTTCAGGCTCCCTAAGATAGCATAAGGCACTGTTAAGTGGTGTGGCCTCATGGGCCTTGGAGGTCTCAGATGCTCAAGCCAGGCCCAATGTCCTGCTGCCTGCTGCCTGGATGTTGAACTTCCAGCTCCTTCTCCAGTGCCATGTCTGCCTGCATGCCGTCATGCTTCTTTCTGTGACGATAACGGACCAAACAAAACTCTGAACCTGTAAACCCACCCTAATTAATTGCTTTCCTTGGGCTGGAGAGATGCCTCAGAGGTTAAAAGCACTGGTTACTCTTCCAGAGGCCCTGAGTTCAAGTCCCAGCAACCACGAGGTGGCTCATAAACATCAATAATGAGATCTGGTGCCCTCTTCTGGCGGTCAGGTGTACATGCAGGCAGAACATTGTGTACATAATAAAACAAATAAATCTTAAAAAAAAAAAGTTGCTGTGTCCTCTTCACAGCAGGACAGTAACTAAGACACTTGTCACAAGCGCTTAATGCCGGAGCACTTTAACCGAGACACCACAAAGGGCGGCAAGGTATTGATAAAAGCCAACACCAGAATGATTTTTGAATGTCGCTTTAATCACACAAATAACACAAATATCTAAAGGTTGCCCAGCTCATTATACATTCTATGGGGAATACAACCTGGCCGCAGGTACGGGCTCCGACACTTTGTCTCCGGTGTCGAGAGTCGTCTCAGTTCCAGCTGGACCTTCGACTTGTCTTCTGATGACTTGACAGGCCTCGGAGCTTCTCTGCTCCAGCCAGGCCTCGGATGCAAAGGAAGCTGTGGTTGCTCGGGAGCCGCCTTCCATGGCCGGTCTGATAAGGGGGCTCCCTTCAGAACCGGTTTGTTAAGGTGGTCTGGGCTTTTCAAGCAGCCGTTTGGGTTTGGGAATAGGCTGGTTAGTGGCCGTCTTTGGGCGTACTCACCAAAGAGTCTGGCCTGCCGCACCCGAGTGGGCTCAGGCTCCAGTTTTTATACCTTTTTTCAGGGCCTGGGTTTGACTTATCACTCGTTCACACACACCAGCTGCTAATCGGCTGGCATTACCTAATTTCATTACTTAGCGCCTTAATTTCTATACTTTATTCTAAAATATCACTTAGCCTACTATTTCACACACACACATGCCAGCTGCTAATCGGCTGATATTATTTAATTTTACTACTTAATATCTTAAGGGCATTACTTAGTTGCTATTACTTAAAAATGTCTTCTCTATCCTTGACAGCTCTGCTGTCTTACAAGCTCTCAGTGTCTTAGGGGCACTGCCCAGTCACTGTCACCAAAAACGTCTCAGCTTTGCTCCTGACAGCTCTGCTGTCTTACAGGCTCACTACAACACCACTCCTGCTTTTCTTGTGTGTCTGTGTGGGGAGTGGCACACATTCAGATCCTCCCACCCCAGAATTCCCCTGTTCACCCAGGAGCCCCCATGTGGGACTCATTCAGCCTGGAAGGAAGAAAAGCCTTAAACAGCAATTGCCATGGTATTCTCTGCCAGAGTGACCAGCTGGCTCTTCCGTCCCTCAGAGTTGTCCCATTTTCTATCCCGACGTATACACACTCAAATCCCTAAGCAACCCAGGAGACTCAGTTTGGTAATCATAACCACACCGCATGTACCGTGGTGGTGGTGGGGAATGGCGACAGCACGACATACCAGCACTTGGAGGCTGAGACAGGGGGATTGCCTCCTTTTGGGTTGTCTTGTTTTTTTGAGACAGAGTTTCTCTGCGTAGCTCTGTCTGTCCTGGAGCTCAGGTTGTAGTCCAAGCTGGCCTTGAATTTAGAGATCCGCCGGTCTCTGTTTCCCAAGTGTTGGAGTTAAGGGTGTGCGCCACCACCGGCCCCCTGATAAATGTTTTTCTTTTTGGCATCAGAAAGAAGGGAGGATATGCAATACATAAAGCTTTTTACTTATTTGTTTGTTGTTTGTTATGTATTCAATGTTCTGCCTGCATGTGTGCCTGCATGCCAGAGGAGGGCACCAGACCTCATTCTAGATGGCTGTGAGCCACCATGTGGGTGCTGGGAATTGAACTCAGGATCTCTGGAAGAGCAGCCAGCGCTCTTAACCTCTGAGCCACCTCTCCAGCCCCTAGATACATCTTTCGAAAGGGATTAAATATAAAATAAAACAACTGAAGTATATCGCCTCGAGGTTAAGCGTACTCGTGGCTCTCCTGTGGATACTCCTGCACCAGGAGTTCAAGGCTGGCCTGGGTGGAGAGACGGTCATTTAAAAAAAGAGAGAGAGAGAAAGAAAAGGAAAAGGCGAGAAAACAGACCCCAACGTTTCACAGCAGCGATTGGTGCGGTGACTGTGCCTCAGATTTGCCGTGACGACAGCGGCTGCACCGCGTGACCCGCACCGTACCACGTGGTAGGAGCTGGGGCTCCTGGGGTCCGCCACCGCCCCATCATGCTTCGCGCCTGCCCTCTCGGTGCCTGTCAGACAGACTTTGGGCCTCCGTGACGTCTCAGAGGCCAGTTTCCATAACGACCCCCTTGTGCCCGCCTTCACGTGACATCACTTCCGCGAGCGGCTAGGCCGGCATCTTGGCGCACGCGCAAAGGCGAAACACACACAGGAAATGGGTTCCTTCTGCGCAGGCGTCGTGGGCCTGAGGGCGGGGCTTGGCTGCGCCGTGGTGCGCAGGCGCAGTCGTCGGTGGGTCGGGGCTTCGGTCGGCTGAGAGGTGAGTCGGGGGTCTCCGTGGCACCCCGTACGGGCGTGGGGGGTGTTGCTTGGGATGCGCGGCGCTCGGGGACCCCTAAGACAAAGGGGCGTGAGGTCGGGACTTCCTCGCCCCGCGGGGTCACGTGAGCGAGCGGCGCAGAAGGGAAACTGAGGCTGGCGACTTGCCGACCCCCCCTCCGCGCTTTCTCTGGAAAAGGCCGGCGTTGAGGGGTGGGGTGGGGCTACCTCCGCTCCCTCAGGACCCCTCGGCGCCAGGCCCTCCCACTTTACCACTCCCCGCGCTGTTGACCTTGCTCCTCCCACAGCCTGCTCGGGGCCTCAGTTTCCCCCCTCTGTACAGCGGGCGACCGCCGTCTGTTTGAGGGCTGTCGGTGCTCGTTCCCATTTGGAGGGTGTGTTTGGTTAGGGTTGCGGAAAGTCGGTGAAGTTTGGGGTTGCAGGGCAGAGGCCACCTGTCCACCTGCTGTGCACGCTGGGGCCGGCTCGCTTGCCGTCTCTGAGCAGCTGCTCTCGTTTAGAATCGTGGCAAGGCAGGTGTGCTGACACAGGCAGAGGCAGGAGGATCATGGTGGCTTCCATGCCAGCAAGGACTGTGCCTCAAAATACAGAATGACAATCAAAAGCAAAGACCCCAAAGAGGAGCCTAGCTCTTTGGTCCATCACTTATTAAATCCAGTGTTCCGTTTGAGAGGGTGAGGCAGGTGGATCTCCACGAGTTCAGGCCCAGCCTGGGCTACCTAGTGAGTTTCAAGACCTAACCTAAATGTTGAAGTTACCACACTGTGAGGCCCTCTCTCACAACAAAAGAAGCCTTCACTAATTTTAGTTGCTTCCCTTTTTGACAGAGTCTTTATGTGTCCCTGGCTGCCCTGGAACTCACTACGTAGATCAGGCTGGCCTAAAACTCCCACCTCTGCCCAGGATTAAAGGTGTGCACCACCACACCTGGCACGGTAATTAGTTTTTAAACGGGTGTTAATATTAATATGATGGCCCTGTAGTTTAGTTGTAAACTGGGTTTGCTGGTTGTCACCCCAGCATGGAGGAGGCTGAGTCAGGACGATGGGAGTGAAGTTCAAGGCCATCTTGGGGTACGTGATAATATCTTCCTATCTCAAAAACCAGGAGTGCCGGGTGCAGGCCTGTAATCCCAGCACTTGGGAGGCAGAGGCAGGCGGATCTCTTGGGTTGAAGGCAGCCTGATCTACAGCTGGAGTTCCAGGACAGCCACAGAGAAACCCTGTCTAGGAAGACAAAGCAAAGCAAAAACAAGAAACAGGCCATGGTGGCCAAGGCCTTTGATCCCAGCATTCAAGAGGGAGAGGCCGGAGGCTCTCTGTGAGCGAGGTCTACAGAGTGAGTTCCGTGAGCGCCACATGGAAAAACCTAGTCTTAAATAAAAAAAAAAAAAAAAAAAAGCGGGGCTGGAGAGATGGCTCAGTGGTTAAGAGTACTGTCTTCCAAAGGTCGTGAGTTCAGTTCCCAGAGACCACATGGTGGCTCACAACCATCTATAATGTGAACTGATTCCCTCTTCTGGTAGGTGTTAATGCAGAAAAAACACTCATATACATAAAATAAATAAATCTTAAAAAAATTTAAAAAAGCAAAAACAAGCAAAAAAAAAATGACAGCAACAACAAAAAGAAAGCCAACTGAAATTGTTGTAAATATGTCTGTCCCTCTGACACCTGGGGGTGAATTGTTCCTATGTTGGCCCATTAGCATCCTGCATGCCTGTTGACTTTTGTAGTGAGCTGGGGATGACACAGAATCCCCACCAGTTGATCGAGATGACTTCCCTGCTTCGTCCTGGTTATTTGTTTGAATGGTCTTTCCTTTCTCTGCCATTCTTGTCCCCTGTTGTCAGCCCTGTTTCCTAGGGGGACACTGTCTCTGAAGAATGAGGGAAGCACACCCAAGGTTGACCTTCCTCTGGTCTCCTTGTGTGTGTGTGTCTGTGTGTCTGTGTCTGTCTGTCTGGTGAGGCACATGTTTGTGCACACGTGCGCGTAGGTGCGCCCATAGTGAGGCACACCTGTAGTCCTAACACTCAGGAGGCAGACATGGGAGGATTGCCTTAAATTTGAGGCCCGCCATGGGTACATAGAGCTCTGGTGTTAAAATGGAACCCAGCCCAGTGACGTCCTGCTGTTGAGGCCTCTGTGCTCCAAGACTGTGTGTGTACCCCATTTCGTGGGTAAGGGACTGTCCATTGGACTCTGTGCCCCGGAGCCGCTGTCTGAGGCCCAGCTGTTGCTCGTGGCCAGGCATCAGCTCCGCAGCTGGGCTTTCTTGTTCCTAGGGCTTCTGCGTTCTGATTGACACTCTGCTCACGGGCGCCCGGTCCAGGCGACCTCACCAGGCTCCTCAGAATGGATCCGAGCTCTACAGCCAAGCCTGGCAGTTGCCTTACTGACCTCCTGGCTTGGGAAGTTTCAGGGTGGGGGAGCAGACACACACTGTGTAGCCCAGGCCAGCTTTATACTTGTGGCAATCCTCCCGTGTCAGCCTCCCAAGTGCTGGTAAGAGCTGAGGCTCGGGCCCAGCTAGGGTTCTTGATGTGCGCCCTGTACACCTGAGTGTGTAGCTGGGCACCCAGGAAGTTCTGATCGGTGAAGGGTTTATCATCCCTTCCTGGCAGGGACCGTGGCTCCTGGCTGTCTCCCTGCTCTGGGTCCCTTAGTCTCTATATGTGGCCATCAGTTCTCCATTTTTATGTTTGAGACAGGAGCTCATGGAGTCCAGGCCACCCTCAGATTCTGTGTAGCTGAGGTTAACCTTGAACTCCCAATCCTCCCAGGTCCTGGGCTTATGAGTGTGTGCCCTGCCCTGTTTGTTGTTATTTCTGTGTGTATGTGTGTGTTTGTGTCTGTGCGTGCTGTGCGCAGTGCCCATGGGGGCCAGAAGAGGGCTTTCGTTCCTGGAGCTGGAGTTGCAGCAGGTAGTTGTACGTGGCTGATCAAGGTGCTGGGAACAAGTGGTCCTCTGCAAAAACAGCGGTGCGCATAAGGGCTGAGCCGGCCCTGCCGCCTGCGCTCTTTTCTGAGCCGGGAGCTCAACATGAAGCCCAGGCTGCCTTTGAACTCAGAGCAGCGTCCTGAGTGCTGGGATCACAGGCCCCACCTCAGCCCTTGGCTCTGTTGTCTTTTTATAAGGAATCCAGTGGCCAAAGAGAGGGTGCTGTGCTCCCCAAGACTCTGGATCATGTAGCTTAGAGACTGGCCTTCTCACCTTGCCACCTCTCTGTGGTTTAGATGCTGCCTGGAGCTCGGGCCCAGAGGCCACCCTCCAGAGCGCCCTGGGGTGTCCAGTTGACAAGGTGTGAGGCTTGGGAACAGGGTAGAACTGGAGCGCATAGACCTCCAGTTTTTGTCTGGTGTCCTTGACATTTAAGGAGTTTGGAGTAGCCCCCAGCCCCCTGTCCCACAGCAGGTGCACACAGGATCTGCAAGGGCCTTTGTGAGCTGACAGCTGCCTGCCTTGCAGATGGACGGTGGCTGTAGTTTGGGGAGCTGCTGTGTTGGGGGTCTGCATTTAGAATGGGGGGGCTGGGTGCCGTCAAGCAAAGGCAGGGCCTGTGTAGGGCTCAGGGTGACGCGAATGTGGACTCACTGTTTTCTTAAGCTTATTTTCCTGGACAGGGGCCTAGGTGTGGAGGGACACTAGTGAGTATGCTGGGTTGGGTTTGGGCTTGTTTTATTTTCACAGAGGCAGGCTCTTCCTATTAGCCCTGGCAGATCTGGCACTTGCTTTGTAGATCAGCTGTCTTCAGCTTCTTCTACCTTCTTCCCTTGAGTCAGGATACCTCTGACCCTGGAACAAGGTTGTTGGCCAGCAAGATGAAGCCATCTTCCTGCCTCTACTTAGGCTCCTGGTACCAGGGGTACAAGTTGATACCTATGACCACGATCAGCCTTTTAAGTAGGCGTTGGGATCTGAACTCGCAGCCTCCCACTTGCCTAGCCGGTGCCATTTCCCACTCGGCCACCTCACCCGTCCCCAGGTTTGGGGTTTGATTCTGAGATGAAGGAGTGAGCTGGGTTGAGGCAAGGGCCAGCCACCCGCAGGCTTCGTGGCCCCGCTGTGTCTCAGGAAGAGAGGGTGGGAGGAGGAGTGTGGAACAGCACTGAGAAGTGTCGGGCCGCTCACCCAGGAGAACCGTGGGACTCCTAGGCCCTGCTTCCCCTCAGCCCGTGCCCCACCAGGCAGGCCTGGGTGGTGGGCAGCCGTGCTCATAAAGCCGCAGTGTTCTGGGAGAATAGGCCTTTGAGAGCCTAGCCCTGTGGCAGAAGCTCCCCAGCCTCCCGGGCCTGGGCTGAGAGAAGTGGGGCCTCATGGCTGCAGAGGGAGGTCAGTGTTGCTGCAGAGGCGCGCACCGGTTCGTGTGTCTTCCTGTGCAGATGTTCTGCCTCCACGGAGGACAGATGCTGTTCTCTGAGGGGCTGGCCCTGGTCAGACATCCCCCACAGTCTCCCGTGTCCATTCCAGCGAGGGGCTGCAGTGTGTCACCATGCTTAGCTTCTTACATGGGTGCTAGGAATTTGAACTCAGGCCCCCGTGTTTGCAGCTCACACCGTACCCACTGAGCCATCTCCCAGTCCTGTGGGTGCCGTGGCACTGTCCTGTCAGATACAGCTCAGGGGCTAGGTCTCCTTCCTCCCCTTGACATGTGGGGATGGAGCTTAGGTTGGCAGGCCTGGGGGCAAGCTCGGTACCCACTGAGCCATCTTGCTGGCCCACTGCTCCTGTTTTTATTCATTTGTTTGTTTAGTCAGGGACTTGTCGTAGCCCAGGCCAGCCTAGAACTTGGCGTCCCCTGCCTCAGCTCCTGAGCACTGGAATGGGTAGTGGTTTTCTCATGCCTGGCAGGCTGGCGTGGAGGGATTAAGCTTCCTTTTGGAGAAGCTGAAGGTCTGGCCTTGGCCTCCAATTTCTGGGCTGTACAGCCTACTACCCTAGTTTGATCCTGGCTTGTGACCCTGGTAGCCTGTCTGTCCTTACGGTCTGACCCTGAGAGCCGTCGCCCGTTGGTGCTGGTGGACAGGGGTCCTCTGGGTGAAGGGGCAGCGCTTGCCCTTCCAGCCCCAGAGCCTGGGTGGCTCCCCCTGTGGCAGGCCTCCCTACCCTTTGTCTTCACAGTGGTCCCTCATGGGGGTCAAATATTTCCCTTAGAGTAATATTTGGGGATAGGCCCGGGCTCTGTACGTGCCGGGCAAGAAGTTGGGACTGAGCGACACCCCTGACTTCCGCTGGATTGAAAAGTTTATCTGTGTGCACGTGTCTCCTGCACAGGGTGTCACATGCCCGGGCTGAAGCTATGGGTGCTGTGGGGTGCCGAGAGCTGGGGTGCAGGCCTCTGAAACAGCAGCTCAACCTCTGAGCCATCTCCCTGCTTCACTCCTGCATTTATTTATCTTGAGCCAGGGTCTTCCCGTGCAGCCATGGCTGGCCTCAAACTCAAAAGACCCGCCTGCTTCTGCCTCCCTGTGATGGTGCCCACCACCTCCAAACCCAGTCCCTCCCTGACACTGGTCTACTTAGACCGACCTTGAGCCCAGCATCATTCTCCTGCCTCAGCTACCCAAGTGCCAGGGATCACAGCCCTTGCCGCCTGCCCTCTAAGTCTTTTCCTTTTATTACGCTTGTTTTAAGATGAGTCAGGAT
Source organism: Meriones unguiculatus (assembly GCF_030254825.1). Lineage (NCBI taxonomy): Eukaryota > Metazoa > Chordata > Mammalia > Rodentia > Muridae > Meriones > Meriones unguiculatus. The sequence continues at coordinate 17,614,168 of NC_083364.1, read as the reverse complement.
CCCTTCTTGGCCTCCTTTAACCTCATCACCTCCCTAAAGACTCTGTCTCCAAAGGCAGTCAGTCACACTTGGCCTTGGGCGCTCAGGGGTCTCTGTAGAGGCGAATGGGACAGTATGGCAGGTGAGGCTGGGAACGAGGCCTGGGAGCAGGCCTCACGGTGCCCTCTCTGTGTGTTAGCTTGAGGTGGCACCCTGCGCCTCTCAGCTTTGCTCCAAGGCTGCTTTCTAGAGCGCTCTTCCAGCTGCTCTCTGAATACTGGGCTGAGGCTGAAAGCATGGCAGTGTGTCCTCCGCTGAGGTGTCTCAGTCCAGCAAGCATGGCTGGAGTGCTTGGCAGTGGCCAGTGGCCAGAACCTCAGCACTGCTGAGAGCAGCCCGTCTGTCCGGAGGGTGATGGCAGAAGGGGCCTGCTGTGTGCTGGGGGAGGGACAAGATGACTGCACGGTCCTTGTCAGCAAGGAGGATGGTGTAGCAAGGCAGTGGGCACCAGGCAGGCACGGCCAGGAGTCACCCAGCCTGGTAGCGGGGACAGGCTCCCAGCCCCGGGGGACAGAGGCCACAGGGGAATGTACCCCACACTGCCGCCTCCACCCAGGGTCTGGGCCCCACTTGCCCACCATCTGTGAAGACCTGCAGCTCTACCTGCAGTCTGTCCTTCACCAGAGATGGGCGCTGAGGCTTGGGGTGCTGAGCTCATGTCTGTGCTCAGCATGGGGCTGTGCTGAGGGATCGTGGCATGAGGGACAGTGCCGAGGGCTGCCCAGAGCCGTGCAGCGGCTGTGAAGTTTCCAGCAGCCCCACTCCACAGGGGCAGCGACTGAAGCGCTGATGTGGGCCTTCGGGGTCAGCCGGGCGTCTCACTGTGACCCACGTGCTGCGCTGGCTGTCGTGATCGCATGCCAGGCGCCAGATTTGAGGCCAGTTTCTGTCTTGACTAAAGGCCACAAGTCTGAGCTGGCATGCAGTTGGCCTCAAGCCTCCAGCGGCCCTTCTTCCTGCCCCCTCCCCCCCCCCCCCGGGGCTGCTGTCGCCCTGCTCCCTTTGCTTGTAGCCTCTGTCACACCGTGTCCGCTCTGGCTGCATCCAAACACCCCTCCTCTCCGAGGGTTTGTCGGCACCAGCCCATCCTCACGGCTCCTTCTGGGCCCGAGGATGTGACCGCAGCGCTGTGCCTGCTTCTCTGCTGGCTCGCCTGGTGTGCAGTCAGCTCATCTCCAGGGGACCGAGCTCACCTGCCACCCCTGAAGTCTCGGGCTGACGTCAGTCGGAATTGGTCGGGAGAGCCCCACTCAGCTGCCCTCTAGAGCCCGGAGCCGCCCGTGTAACCATGCAGTATCGCCATGTAGTGCTCAGTTTTAAGCTCTAGTTCCTCCCTCCAGCCTCCAGCCCCAGGTAGGAGACAGGCTCGTGGGGAGAGGGGCCGCAGACCCCTTTACGTCTCCGGCTGTTAGGGTCAAAGGGTCTTTGCGGATCCGCCAGTCTCTGTCAGCAGCAAACCCAGCAACCGTCTCCTCCACGCCGCTGTCCTGGGTTTCTTTCCGTCTGTCTACTCCAAACCGCCACACCGTCAGTCTCACTAGTCTCTCCAGACTGCTCCACGCCGCCACCACGCGCCATGCGCCCTCTTTCTGGGCTCAGATTTATATCCTCAGAGCCCTAGACCACGCCCCCTCCCTGTCGCCAGAGGCCAGCCGGTACCAGCTGGCGAAAGCCATGCCCGCACGAGACAACAGCTGGGGACAAACTAAAACCCAGCTAGAACCCCACACTGGATTAAAACAGAAACATATTTACATAACACAACTGAGTCTACAAAGAAACCCAAACTGCCATTCCAGCAGGGGTCTTGGGGGCCAGGGCTGTGAGCTGAAGCGCCTCCCAAGCTCTGAGAGTAGGGCGGGTCAGGGAGCTGGAGTCCTCAAAGCCCTGGGGTCCCAGAAAACAGCTCTGTTCACCGAGCCCCAGGACAGGCGGCACTGACTGGCTGGTATGCCTCAAAAGGGTAAATTGAGGAAAGAGAACCCAGAGGCAGCACTCTATCCCTAGCACTCCATCCCTAACTCTCCATCCCTAGCTCTCCATCCCTAGCGCTGTGGCTGGGGACACAGTCACGTCTGTGGCAGACAGGCCTGTGGTTCCATGCCACGGTGTCCCCACCTGCCACAAGGCAGATGGGAGGCTCTGCCTGAAGGCTGTGACACTGGGACTGTGCCTACAGATCCTGAGCAGTGGCACCGCAGCAGCCTCAAGATGGACAACAGGAAGCGCTTGGCCTATGCCATCATCCAGTTCCTGCATGGCCAGCTGCAGCACGGCGGGCTCTCGCCTGATGCCCAGGAGAGCCTAGAGGGTGAGTGTGGGATGCTGTCTTCCGCCCCACCAGGGCCCAGGACACCCAGCCATCAGCCGCAGAAATTGGGGCCAGCCAGCATGCGTGCCTGGCCTGGGCACCTGTCGCCATCCTTAGCTCATGCGGGGGCGGCAGGCGCCCTGCTTCCCCTTGCTGGTCCTCTCTTGCTGTGGGCTGAATCCCCAGCCCCTGGTGACACCAGGGTCACAGGATGGTGGTTCCCGGGGGCAGCCTCAGTGGCCGGTTGGCTCCTGTGTGGGCCTCCTTTGCTGAGGGTGTGGCCTGTGCCTCCTTCTTTGTTCCTGGGGAGATATGACAAATGTCTGTCTGTCTCAGATAAACCAACATACAGGTGCCACCAAAGCCCTGCTTGGTAAGCCAGTCAGGCCATTGGGGTCACTAGAGGAGCAGAAGTGACTCTGAGAAACTATCAACCAGGCCCGCCACAGCATGGGAGCTTCCGGGCTCCCTCCCTGGAGCGCAGCCCAGCGCCTGAGGCAGCGGGGCAGGGCACAGTCTCTCCTCTGCCCCTGAGCGCTGAGCCCACCGCTTATGTGCGAGAGAGGGCCTGCTGCATCCAGTGTGGTCGGAGCTTCCGGAAGCTTGGCCGTTCCCTTCTGCCCACCAGCTTTCTGCAGCACGGCAGTTTGCCCCAGGAGTTGCAGGCCCACGGCACGGATGCCACCTGGGGAAAGGTGGCTTTCGGGCATAGGGACACTGTCCGAGGCACAGCGGCTTGGGCTGTTCCCAAAGCACAGGTGCTGGGGCAGGCCTGTGCTGGTGTCTCACGGTAGGCCAAGCCCCAGCATTGTGACCCTGCAGAGGGCTGAGGTCACCCACGTTGGGCCTCGCCTGCTGCCTCCTGCTATCCGGGCAGGCAAGCATGTCTGAGAGGCCGCCTGAGGTCACTGAGGCACGGCCAGCTGCTTAGGACCGTCAGGTCCACGGTTGAAGACCCCTGGGTTGGGGCTGGAAGCAGGTGGGTAGCGCACACACTTGGCTGTGTGAGGTGCCGGGCTAACCCAGGCATGGTAGAGCACACCTGCGCTCCCGGCACTCGGGAGGTGGAGGCAGGACCATCCTCGTGAGACCCCATCTGGAGAGAAGTTGCCAAAGCTTCCGGGGGCTCTGGGGTGGCCAGCTCATGTCACCTCTTTACAGTTGCCATCCAGTGTCTGGAGACAGCCTTCGGGGTGACGCTGGAGGACAGTGACCTCGCCCTCCCCCAGACTCTGCCAGAGATCATTGAAGCAGCCGCTGCCAGCAAGGTGAGCCTGGGCTTCCCTCCACTGCGCCCGAAATGGCAGTGGGCGTGGGCGTTTGGCCATCCTGTGTGGACTCCTGACGGCACTCTGAGCTGGGCGGTGCCCTGCAAGGGCAGGGTTGGCTGGTCACAGTGGCATTGTTTGGCCCCTAGCAGGAGACGCCGCAGGACTCGAGGAACCCTGACAGGACGCCACCCTCTGAGGAGGACTCAGCCGAGGCAGAGCGGCTCAAAACTGAAGGTGAGGGAGACAGATGTCCCCGTTGGGCCCTGGGCAAGGTACAGGAGGGGTGCAGCTGAGGTCAGCGAGGTGGCTAGTGTGAACGGGCGTTGGGGGGTCTGTCTTTTAAAAGGGCAGCTCTGGGGAGCTGGAGAGAGAGTGCAGCAGTTAAAAAAACGTGCATTGTTCCTGCAGGGGCCTGAGGTGGCTCCTCAGCACCCTAGTCAGCTCCCAGCTCAGCTCTGGGGGTCCAGTGCCCTCTCCTGGCCTTTGTGGGCACTGCACCTGCACACACCCCTGCGTGCCTGCACACACACACACACACACACACACACACACACACACGTGCGCAATTCAGAATGATGTGTATAAACATTCAAGAGGGAGAGTTAGAGAGTTAGGCACATCTTGGAGTTCAAGGCAAGTTCCGGCCACCCAGGACTACATCATAAAACTCCGTCTCAAAAGCGCAACAAAGTAGATGCTTTTAAAAAGATACTTTCAAAAGTTGAAAGAGCTGGCTGTGATGGCACACACCTTTAAGCCAGCACGCCGGAGGCCGTGGCAGGCAGATCTCTGTGAGTTTGAGGCCAGCCTGGTTTAGAGAGCGAGTTCCAGGGCAGCCGAAAACTTAATGGCCTGTGTGGACAGTGGATCTCAGAAAACCCCAAGAGAACCATGTGCTGGGGGGGGGGTCTGCAACCTGGCCATGGGTCCCAGAGGTGGCCTTGGTGTCAGAGCCAGGCTGGCCCTCTGGGTCTGCAGCTCTGCATGGGATGTATTTGGCTGGATTCTTGTTCTTTTTTTTTTTAATTTTTTTTAAATTGTTTATTTTATGTACAGTGGTGTTTTGACTGTGTGAATGTCTGTGTGAGGAGTTACAGACAGTTGTGAGCTGCCATGCGGGTGCTGCGAATTGAACTCAGGTCCTCTCGAAGAGCAATCAGTGCTTTTAATCCCTGAGCCATCTCTCCAGCCCAGGATTCTTGTTCTTGTCACCCAAAATGCTGCAGTACAGCCACAGTGCTACTGACTCAGGGTCACCCAGCACACACAAGGCTGCCTTCTGTCCCCAGCAGCACACTGACCAGGCGTGGGGTCTGATCTGTCATGCCACACAGGGGAGGTAGAGGCAGGGTGGTCAGGGCTTGGCCACATACATTTGAAGCCTGCCCGGGTTATGTGACCCCTTGCCTGAGTGTACGCGTTCCAGTGTGGCCTGAGTGTCCGGTCTCCCTTTGGGGATCCTAGCGCAGGGGAGCTGAGGGTTGTGGGCAGCAGCCTGGGCCAGCCTGGTTCCTCTCGCTCTCCCTGCAGGTAACGAACAGATGAAGCTGGAAAACTTTGAGGCAGCCGTGCACCTCTACGGCAAGGCCATTGAGCTCAACCCGGCCAACGCCGTCTACTTCTGTAACAGGTACCCGTCAGGCCCAGGGGGCCGCGGCGCTACAGTGCCTGCTGGCATTTGGGGTGGACTGTGGAGGAGGACCTGCGGCTCTGAGTGAGGAGCGGGTCTCTTTGAAGACCCTGAGCTGTGCGGTCAAGCCGGCCGGGCACTCAGACGCGCTGCCCGGGCACTCTTGTTGCCCCGCAGCCCCTGCTCACCCCTGCTCTTCAGTTGCCCCTCCGTTCAGGGCTGGCTTCCACACGGGCCGGCCCACCTGTCGGGGCCCGTGCGGTGCCCGCTTCCCGCCACGGTCGACTCTGTGCCCACATGCCTCCGGCAGCCCGGCCTAGGCCTCTGTCCCCTGACGGGCTTCCCGTGGCGAGCCAGGGCGCCTCTGTGATTGCCCCGTCTCCCCAGAGCTGCGGCCTACAGCAAGCTGGGGAACTACGTGGGGGCCGTGCAGGACTGCGAACGCGCCATCGGCATCGACCCCGGCTACAGCAAGGCCTACGGCCGCATGGGGTAAGAGCAGTGCGCTGCTGGCCAGGCGGCACGGGCCGGTGCTCCGCGGGCTGCGGTCACTCCAGCCTCCCCCGACCTAGGCAGTCACTGCTGGCTAGAGCGGCCTCGGCCGACCATCCCAGAGACTCAGTGCCTGTGCTCTGAGCCCTTTGCCAAGGCAGGTGGTAGGGTGCAGGTGACAAGGCGCCGGGAGCCCCTGTCCGTGGGGGTCCAGTGGGCCAGCCGTCCCCACAGTGAACAAGGTGTATGTCCCTGTCCCCAGCCCTGTGTTTCTCTCCGGAGACCAGCCTCAGGTTCTCCAGGTCCCCTGCGTAGCAGAGTCCCAGACATGGCCTAGGGCTCTTGAATAGAGTCACCTTCCGGGCCGCTGGTATCAGCACGTGGTGTCAGGGACACGTGTGACAGGCAGGTGTGGTGCCCTGATTCCTCGGCTGTGGAGCCCGTTTCCCATGTGTGGGTCTGTCCTCTCGTGTGACCTCAGCGTTGTCCCCAGCCTAGACAGGCGGGTTGCTGGGTCCCTCTTGCCCCGCTGTGGCTCACCTGGCTTGCCCTTGGCCCCCAGCCTTGCGCTCTCCAGCCTGAATAAACACGCAGAGGCCGTGGCTTACTACAAGAAGGCCCTGGAGCTGGACCCTGACAACGACACATACAAGTCCAACCTCAAGATTGCAGAGCTGAAGCTGCGGGAGGCGCCGAGCCCCGTGAGCCCACACGGGAGGGGGTGATGGGAGGCCAGGCTGGAGCCCCTGTGCTGGGGGGGGAAGGGTGGCGCTGAGGCTGGCGAAGAAACCCGGATGTTGTGATTAGGAGAAGCAGATGCAGGGATGGTGGGTGGGGTGTGTTCTTGGGGTCCTCCTGTACTCAGACACAGGGCGGAGCAGGCCACACGGGTCGTGTGGTCGCGGAGCTGGGACATGCTGGGCGGAGCCCCCATGCTGTGTGAGGGAAACAGGTGTGGGCCACAGACAAGGTGCAGGCTGCCCGGCGGGCTCACAGCGACGGGCAGGCTTGTGGGCCCCTGGCAGGACCCTCCCTGAGTGCTGTAGAGCGTCCAAGACCCTGGGGGCTGCAGCCGCTCATCTTTTCCCAAGGGGCCAGCCTGGCTTCAGACGAGGCTGACCTGTGTCTCTCCTGCAGACGGGAGGCGTGGGCAGCTTGGATATCGCCGGCCTGCTGAACAACCCGCACTTCATCACCATGGTAGGCAGACAGCTGCAGCCCGCCAGCCAGCCTCCCAGGGAGGAATCTAGTAGGGACACTCAGGACCCACAGGTTGTGTACTCTAGGTGACCCTCTGTAGGGACAGCCAGCCTGCAGTGCGGCCTGCCAGGCCCCTCTGAGTGTGGTCATCCCCGGTGCCTCACTGCGCAGCACACTGGGCTCTGTGGCGCCAGCCAGCAGGGGCTCCTTGAATGTCCTTGCTGCTGTGTCATTTCGGGGCAGGGCCCACAGAGACCAGTCTTGAATTCTGTCTGGGTATGGGGCATGGCCTTCAAAGCGGGGCCTGCGCCTCCCCTGGCCCTCTGCCAGTCAGTTGGTGACTGAATCATTTCCCTAGTCCGGGAGTCCCTGGGGTGCAAGCTCAGCTGTTTGGGTTGTGAGCAGTGGTTTTCACCTTGAAAGGCTGAACTCAGCTGGGTACGGTGGTACAGGCCTGAGAGCCGGGCGCTGTCTGGGCCCTGCTGCCAGCCTGCCTGCTGCGGGAAAGGCCGTGCGGCCCCAGCTCGGCAGTTCTGACACGTGTGTCTTCTTCTGTTCTCTTTAGGCTTCGAGCTTGATGAACAGTCCCCAGCTGCAGCAGCTGTAAGTGACACTGCTCTTTGTCCTTCTGTGCCTAGAGCACACGTGAGGACTACGCTTACTTGTTTAGGTGTGTGGGTGTTTGCCTGTTTGTGAGCCTGTGCACATGGCTGCAGTGCCCAGTGAGGCCAGCAGAGGGCGGCGTCAGGTCCCCTGAAACTGAACTCAGATGGTTGTGAGCCGCCATGTAGGTCCTGAGAAGAGAATCTGGGTCTGTTTTGAGATCACCCAGTGTTTGCTGGCGCCTGCCTTTAGGCCCAGCACTCGGGAGGCAGAGACAGGTGGATCTCTGTGAGTTCAAAGCCCGCCTGCTCTACAAAGCTAGTCTAGGACAGCCAAGGCTAAACAAGAAACCTTTTTTTTTTTTTTTTTTTAAATAAAGCCATATATATATTTTTCAGTATTAGCATTTTGAGGCCAGGTCTCGCTGTGTAGCTGCAGCTGGCCTGGAGCTATGTGTAGACTAAGCTAGCTGACCTTGAACTCTGAGTAGTGGCTAAGTGTGCTGTGGCCTAGCCCAGTGTTGAAACTGTGCCATGTGCACCATCATAGCGTCATGCACCTCCTACTGCTGTCCACTTGCGGAGCCTTCTGTCCCCAAGAGCATCCTCCAGTCCTATCCCCAGACCCCAGGACCCACTGGCCTGTTGTGGACATTCCTCATCATGGAGGCACACGCAGGCCCTTTGGCTCTGGCTCTTGCATTGGCACAGTGTCCTTGGGTCCCTTTGTGCTACGGTGTGTGCCCGAGTCTTGTTCTTGTTCAGGGCAGTGTAATATTTCAGTGTCCTTGAGTTGTTCATGCTGACGACTGTGAACATGGTGGTGGGGTCTGGCTCCTCACTGGGAGCCCTGGGGCAGGTCCTGCCAGACCAGGGGCAGCTCTGCCGTGGTGAGGAGTGGGGGGCCTGGATCCTCCGAGCCTTGTCTCGGCACCAGCCCTGGTGCTGCTGCCTTGTTCTGCACAGGGTGTCCAAGGTCTGCTTCCCGTTAGGACCCCACCATGTTAGTCATGGGGGCCACATACTGACAGCCTAGAGCCTGAGAGAGGGGCGTGACAGCGGGCTGTGCGCACTCAGCTGACCAGGGCCCGTCTGTGGGCCCCGGGAGGCCAAGGGCAGCGGCTGTGGGCCGCGTGCTCACTCCTCTCTCCTGCAGGATGTCGGGCATGATCTCGGGGGGCCACAACCCTCTGGGCACCCCGGGGAGCAGTCCGCCCCAGAGCGACCTGGCCAGCCTCATCCAGGCGTGAGTACCGCCACTGGCTGTGGTGGGGAGGCACCGGGGAGGTGCCGGGGTGGGGGACGGGCTGCAGGGCAGGGGCACAGCGTCTCCTGGGCATCCGCAGGGGCCAGCAGTTTGCACAGCAGATGCAGCAGCAGAACCCAGAGTTCGTGGAGCAGATCCGGAGCCAGGTGGTGCGCAGCCGGACGCCCAGTGCCAGCCACGAGGAGCAGCAGGAGTGACGGTGAGGCCGCCTGCCCCGCGTGCCATGCTGTTGGCCGTCCTGGGGCAGGCCGCGTGGGATCGCACCTGTCCAGAGCGGGCCGGTGGCACTGCTTCTGCCCTTTCGTCACTATCGCAGTAGCACAGAGGACCCTTGTGTGTGCAGTTGCCTGACCCCTGCCCTCACCCCCGCCCTCTTCTTATTCCTTTACTCGTGTGCTTGCGTGCCTGCATGTTCAGTTTCCCGACCCCTCTCCGTCCCCCCCCCTTGTATGGTGGTTCATGGGGATCCCTGTGTGTAGCTCCCTCCTCCTGTCACTGGGCTTCCCGGCCCATGGCACAGAGCTTGCCCATGCGGCTACTGAGAGACGGTGTGGGGCCTGGGGCTGGGGAAGCAAGCACTTCACAGGCCAACTGTCCCCCAGCGCTGGTGTTCAGTTTCAGTTTCGCGTTGTTTTGGTTTTTGGTCTCAAGTGGCCGAAACTGTCCCCAAACTCCCGGTCTTTCTGCCTGCTCCTCTAGAGTGCTGGGGGACAGGCGTGTGCCACCAATACTGTTTGTGCTGGAGCCGTGGCGCCCCGAGTGTCCCCACTTACCCCTCCTTGTTGGGCCCCTAGGCCGGCTGTCTCACTGCCTCATCTGTCTGCAGCTGACCCTCGTGGTCCCCTTGCTCGCCGCCTCCTGGTGTTTTAGCGTTTTCTCAGTCGGGCTGCCCAAGAGAAAGAAACTGGACCTGCATGTTAAGACGGACTCGAGCTCCCCGTGTCTCCTCCTCCACCCTCTGTCTGTGTACTGTCCCCGGCCCATGCCTTCCTGGAAGAGAGTCACGTCAGCAAGCTGACCGCACACCAGCACCCGTTCCTCCAGCTGCCTAGGCGAGCTGCGGAGAGGGCTGGGGTGTGGCAGCCACGGGGGTGGGTAGCCTGGGCTGGGGGTCTCGGGCCCCGCCCTGCCTGCTTCCTCCTAAGGGACTTGAGCAGCTGACTCTCAGCCCCGGGGAAGCATCCACTGCCAGCCCCAGCTGGGCGCCAGCACCCCACGCCCACACTTGGGTTGCAGGTCCCAGCGGGTCCCCCTGCCTGCCTTATCCCAGTGGCCTGTGCCACATAGGACCGAGGCCTGTGACTCCTGCCCAGCGTGTGGACCATCCGGGCCTCTTCTTCCCAGCTTCTCCTCCCGTCTTCACAGCCATCGGCCAGTCCAGCTCCATCCTCACCTGGGCAGAAGACACGGACATCCCTGCCCGCCCGCGCCCCTTCTGTCCTCGAGCTCATGGGAATTCAGTGTTTTTGGGGTAGTCAAGCAGTCATGAGGTGTGGGCCCCTGGCCCACGCCGTCAGCCTGAAACAGCCACTGGAAGCATTTCTGTTGAGGGCCAGTCTGTTCAGTGAGGGAGAGAGCCTCACACCCACCTAGGAGCAAGGATCCAGGACAGCTGCACCCGGGGGTCGTGACGGCAGCAGGCTGGCGGCAGGTAGTGTGAGGGCTGTATGTGTCGTAGGTAGCCAGTAGGAAGATGGGCCCCGTGGGCAGTGCCGTCCACCTGCAGGTGACAGTGGTGTCCACGTGGGCACAGGCCGCCTGGGGAATAAAGACGACATGCTCGGCTCCCGTGTCTGCCTGTGTCCCGCCGGCCTGACGTCACAGCACATGGTCCGTCCGAATGCAGCACACAGGGCAGGGGCACAGGTGACTGTGAGGCCTGCGAGTGTGTGGCCTGCCCCTGGACCCGAGGGCCAGGACATCAGCCCGCACGCCACCCCGCCCTCCCCTTGCCTCCCACAGATGACAGGGAAGTGGTGGAGGTCAGCGCCCCGCAGGCTGTGGGGCACCTGCTCACTGAGGCAGGGCAGGGCAGGGCAGGCTCTCTCCTGAGCTGCGTGTATTTCTGAGTGCCTGCAGTCTTCGGGGTGGGTGGTCCCTGGACCTGACCTGTCAGCCCCCGGTGTCTGTGACCATCTTTGGTGTGAGTGGCAGTGTGAGGCTGGCGGTGCGGTAGTTTGCATTGCAGGGAGGCTTGCCAGGAATGGCTGTTGTCCTCCGCCTGAGTGCCTGCTATACACCGAGCGAGCCATTCCTCCGAGTCAAGCCATGGCAACCTTCTGTTCTTCCATGTTAACTGGCCGGGCGATGGTGGCGCACACCTCTGGCCCAGACTCTCGGGAGGCAGGCAGGTGCTCTCAAGGCCTGGTCTACAGTTTCAGGACAGCCAGGGCTACAGAGAAACCCTCCTAAAAAGAAAGAGTTTGAAAACATTTTTGTGAAGGCGTGTCTGTGCCACAGTGTGTTTGTGGTCACTCAGCTCTCTCCTTCGGTGTGAGGGACCCAAGGCTGGAACTAAGGCCATCGGGTTTGCCGGTGACAGCCATCACAGCTGGCCCACCCTCAAGAAAACAAACATGCTCAAATGCAAGCGCCATTCACCTGAAGCAGCCTGTGTTCCAGGCTTCCCACCAGGCCACTGTCCATTCTGAATCTTGCCTCTAGCAAGCTCACCCCTGGCTCAGCCTCTGCCTATGAGAGCCTTGTGACCCCCTGTGAGACTCGCTCTCCATGTATAGTCCTGGCTAGCCTTGAACTCAGCAATCTGACTGGTGGGATGAGAATCTGGGTCTCCACGCCCAGCTTTAATGAAAATTGCCATCATAAGAGGCCTGAAGAAAAAGGCAGGGGCTTGGGAACATTTCCCTAGTACACAGGAGGACAAGGACCAGGGTTCCCAGAGCAGTCTTAGGCAGGGAGCCAGGTTTGGTGGGATTGCCCATGTAGCAGGCGCTTCTGACTGGGGCCAGCTCTCAGCCTCTCCTGGGATCCAGACCGCCTGGGGAATAAAAGTGAAGAACACTGGGCTGGGTCTGGGGGTGTGGCTGTGTGGCACCGGGAGTCTCCTCCTGGCCTGCAGTGTGTGTAGGCCAGGGAGATGGGGGGCCCCAGACACATTAGAAAGAAGCAGAGCACCTGACCCACCCCAGCATGGCATTAGCCACAGGGTGCTGGCTTGGCTTGGTTTGGCTTGGCTTTGGGTTTTCAAGACTGTTTCTCTGAAGCTCTGGCTATCTCAGAACTCACTGTGTAGACCAGGCTGGCCTCAAACTCAGAGGTCCACCTCCGCCTCCCGAGTGCTGGGATTACAGAAATGCACAGTGCTGCCCAGCAGTGGTTTTCGGCTTTGGCTGTCAGGCGGGCAGCCTTGCAGTAAAGAGCTCTGGCTGCTCTTGCGGAGGACCTGGGTTTTGTTCCCAGCATCTACATGGTGCCTCAGAACGCCCTAACTCCAGTTCCAGAGGATGTGATGCCCCCTTCCGGCCTCCTGCAGCAGGGTACTTGGCAGACACCTGCGGGCCCTTCACCCAGGCACAGAAGGAAATAAACTGAATCCCAGCACTGGGGAGGCAAAGGCCGGTGCATCTCTGTGAGGTCGAAGCCAGGCGGATCTACAGAGCGAGTTCCAGGACAGCCCTGCTACATGTGAGACTGGCTCAGAGACCCAAGGTCCTGTGGGCTTCCCTGGGCCTCTGCCAGTTAACAAAATGTCAAAATCCTAGCTTAATCTAGAGCGGTTGGGGCATTTCTGAGTGTGGCCAGCAGGTGGCGCCCTGCACTCAGCCTCGATGCCTCTTGACGGCCCCATCTGTGCTTGCAGCCTCAGGACCCGTGAGCAAGGCCACAGCTTAGCTGAAGCCCCCAGGCCTGCAGCCTAGAAATTGTCCTGGTTCCACGGTGGGCCTGTGTGCCCTCCGAGCAGGTCCTCCGAGTAGGCACAGCCCTCTAGCCTGAAGTGGCTCATCTGACATTCATAAACCACAGGGACCCTGTGCAAACCTGGCAAGCACCAGCCCACAGACAACAGATCCCTGCTCAGGAGGAGCTGGGGCCTGCAGGCAGACCTGCGCAGTTTGGAGGTTCCAAACTCAAATGTCATCCTCAGGGCCAAGTTCCCGCTCACACTGACCCCCACCGCTCCCACTCCATTCAACGTCCAAACGACAGAACCAGGTCCGCTCCTGCCATCCCAACACCAGGGAGGCCCGAGGCAGGAGGATCAAAAGTTCAAGGCCATACTGGACTACAGAACTAGGCTTTGTCTCAAGAGTTCAGACAGAAGAGGACCAACAGTTCATGCCTGCTGCTGCGAGGAGGGGCCTCCTTGCCTCTCATCGCTGTTAGCTCTTGGCTATTGGGGATCGTGACATGACCGCGCACCTGATCTTTGCCACAAACTTTCCTGTGCTCATTGCAGTTTTTCTCCACCGTGGACCTGCAGCCCCAGCCAAATGACGAACTGCTTTCCTCATGCTAATCTTGCCGTTTCCTAGAATGTTTTGGAGTTAGAGTCCCTGCACATTCTCCTGTGCATCCGGGTTCTCTTAACACAAGGCTGCAGGGATTCAGATTGCAGTTCTGGCATTTTGATTGCTGCCTAATATTCCACTGTATGGACCTAGCACGGTATTTTATCCACTCATCGATGGGTGCGAGGGTTTTCCGTTTGAGCACTCATGTTTATATACATACATATATATATGTTACATGAATGTATGAAAGCTTTGTCTGCATGTGTGTCTGCACACCACGTTTCTGCCTGGGACCACAGAGGCTGAAGAGGGAGTCCTATTCCCTTTGACTGGAGTTGCATATGGTGGTGAGCTGCCACAAGGGTGCTGGGGATTGAGTCCAAGTCCTCTGCAAGAGCAGACCATGATGTTAACCGCTGAGCTGCCTCCGGAACCGTCTTTAAAAAGTTATTTTATTATTTATAAGTATGAGTGTTTTGTCTGCATGTCTGTCTGGTGGCATGGAGGCCAGAAGTGGGTGTCGGATGCCCTGGAGCTGGAGTTATGGAAGCTTGGTGGCAGCAATTTATGTCTCTCTGAAATTTTTAGATGCGATCTCATTTTGTACAACAGGCTGGCCCCAATATCTGAGGAGCCTGGGCTTCAGCTGAGAACCATCACTCCCAGCTCCTTTTGTTTGTTTGAGACAGGGTTTCTCTACATAACCCTGAATGTCCTGGAACTTGATAGGTAGACCAGGCTGGCCTTGAACTCAAAGAGATACACCTGCCTCTGCCCACAGTGCTGGGAGAAGAGGTGCACTGCTATGCCTGGCCCATCCCGGCTTTCATGAAATAAACTTTATCACTGTTCTTTGTGTGTGTGCGCGCACAGCGGGTGTGCAGGTGCGTGTGGGACACAGTACGTGTTTAGAGCTCAGAGGACAACCTTGGAGAGTCTACCCTGGGAACCCGGGGATTTCACTCAGGTCACCAGTCTTCTCGGGCAGGTCCCTTTGACCCACTGGCCCATCTCAAGCCCCCCCCCCCCCCGACCTCTATTCTTGCCTGGTCTTGATCTTAGGAAGGAACAGAGGCTGACCTTGAACTCCCCATCCTCCCGGGTGGCAGGCATACTACAGCATCATTCTTGCTGAACCATTTAAAAAGACAAGTTGAGGCAGGTGGTGGTGGCACACATTTTCATCCCAGCAGGTAGGAAGGCAGAAGCAGGTGGATCTTGACATTCATGGCCAGCCTGATCTACAGAGTGAGTTCCAAGGCAGCCAGGGCTACACAGAGAAATCCTGCCCCCACAAAATAAATAAATAATTGGTTCAGGCTATTTGTTACAGTGACAAGTTGATGAGTTCGGACAACTATGAATAATGCTGTCGGCCATATTTGCTTCAAGTCTTTGTGCGAATGTGTCCTGATTCCTGTTGAGTAAACGCCCAGGGGTGCACAGCTCAGCAGTTAGGGGCACTCAATGCTCTTGCAGAGGGTGCGGTGTCAGGACCATTGGTGACTCCAGTCCCGGGGCATGCGATGCCCTCTTCTGACCTCTGAGCATCAGCCACACAGCTGGGCTGTAGACAGACATGCAGGCAAAGCACTCATAAACAAAAATCTGTTTTGCATATATCATATACAAATGTCATACAAATAAATCTTTTCAAAAATAAGTAAACAAGGAGACCAGCAGTGGTGGGGCACGCCCTTAATCCCAGCACTCAGGAGGCAGAGGCAGGGGGATCGCTGGGTTTGAGGCCAGCCTGGTCTACAATTCAAGTTCCAAGTCAGCCAGGGCTGCACAGAGAAACCCTGTCTCCAAAAAAATAAAAAAATAAATAAAAAAATACATAAGTAACCGAAAAAGTAAGAAACTCGTGCAATGCAAAGCTGCGCGGGCTCACGAGTGTCTGCCTTGCTTAGCTGTCTTTTTTGCTGATTCTTTTGAGACAGGGTTTCTGTGTGTAGCCTTGGTTGTTCTTGGTAGACCAGGCTGGCCTTGAACTCACAGAGATCCACCTGCCTCTGCTTACTGGGTGCTGGGATTAAAAGGCCTTCCCCACCACCTCCCGGCTTGCCTGCTTGTCTTTGAGACAGAGTCTCATTGCATAAGCCAGCCTGACCTAGAATTTGTGGGCCTCCTGCTTCAACCTCCTGAGTGTTGGGATGACAGACAGACAGAACGACATGTAAAAAAAAAAATCTGTAAAACTTTTATCTGCATCGAACACAGAAGTTTCTTTGCCACGTGTGTTCTCTAGCCCAGAAAAACCACTGCCTCCATGGCACTTAGGTTGTGTAAGGGGCTCTAGGTACAACAGGAGGCCATGGGTGGTTGCTCTTACCTACAATCCCAGCGGTCAGGAAGTCGAGGCAGGAGGATTCTGAGCTATCTGAGTGCTGTCCAGCCTCAGCTGCTCAGCAAGACCCTGGCTCAGACAAAGAAATGAACATAAAAATGAAGCATGCTGGTGGTGTCTCTAAGGCCGCTGTGCCAGCGATGTCTTTAGGTGCTATCTAGATGCCGTGTCACTTTAGGAGGCACTTCCTGGGCGGCAGGAATAGTTACAGTAATGACGTTCTTATTTGTGTGATTGTGAGGTACAGTGTGTCTCTTGAGCTTCAATTTGTTCTTGCTATCAACAGATATTTGGTGAACGCATGTATTGTCTTCTTAAGTCATCAGGAAGGGCTTCAAGAAGGTTCCATTCGCTGTAGGAAATCGCTTCCTGCCTCCGCCCACAGGCATTCAGCACCATGCGCCCCTGGACAGCTCCGGGATGGCACCCCTCTTCCGGAACCATGGCTCCAAGTGCGAGTTTCCGATCGGAACTATTTGGTAGTTGCACTCAAGCTCTAGAGGGAGGAAACTGCTTTCCGGAGCCCGTAGGCGTTGCAGAATGATTGGCAGCAGATCCAGCCAGTAAGGTACGGGTTCTGTCTAGTGGCCCTGACAATGTCCAATGAACGCTGGCGTGGGCGGGGCGTGGGCCAAGGCTCGCAGCCCCGGGCCTCTCGGCTGGTCCGCTGCGGCGGGTTCCGGACCGCGCGGCGGTTGGCGGCAGGCGGCACCGGCTGGAGGCTTGAGGGCCTGGCGGAGGTACCAGAGGGGTCGGGGCGTGGCCTGGGCGTGGCGGGGACGAGGCGGGACGGGGCGGAGCCGAGGGGCCCGGCCACGGCGCCTGCCGGCTCGAGGAGTCCTCCCTCCGGGGTGCTGCTGCGCGGGGCACACAGTAGGTGCTCAGTAAATGCTCAAGGCAAGAACGAGCTTGTAGCCCCCCCAAAGGCCCCCCGACCAGCCCGACTTTGAGAGCCCCCGGGCCACCCCCACCCCACCTGATCTTCTGGGCATCTATTGGGCGCCTAGTGTATGCGCTTTGGCTTGTGTTCACAGCAACGGCCTCGAGGACTTTTGAGTTATTTTTGTTTTGTTTTTATTTTATTAATTATGTCATTCATGTCTAATATTTTAATTTTAAAGTTTAATTAATTTTAACCTTATTTATTTCATCCTAACTTAATTTTTTTGTTGCTTATATTCATTTTTTCAAAAGGTTTTCTTATTTAATTATTTTATGCATCTGTGTGTGCCCGTCTGTACGTACGCCACGCGTGCAGTGCCCCAAGCGGCCAGAAGAGGGGCTCAGATCCACTTGGGCTAGGATGGAACCCTGGTCTCCCGCAGAAGGGGCCAGTGCTCTTGACTACTGAGCCGGCTGTCCTGCCCCATTCTCTTTTATTCTTTTATTCATTTATATATGTTTCTTTTGGAGAGAGGGCCTTACTGTGTAGCCCTGGCTGCCCTGGAACTCACTCTGTAGACCAGGCTGGCCCCGAAGTCAAAGATGTGCCTGCCTCTGTGTCCCGAGCGCTGGGATTAAAACTCGGTTTGTTTACTGGGGAGGGTGGTGAATGAGGAAGGCAGAGGGCAACTTGTGGGAATCCATTCTCTTTCCTTCGTGGGTCCTTGGATATTTCTGGGGTCCTGAGGCTTGTGCCAGCACCTTCACCCTAAGAGCTTTGTTTCACTATTTTGTTTCATTTTAATTGAATTTTATTTTTAATCTTTGTTTATTAATTTATTTTGAGGTGTGGTTTTTCTCAGTGTCCACGCTGAGATCTCAAGCTTGTGGCAATCCTCCTACCTCCTCATCCCATGCGCTGACTTCAGACCCAGCACAATTTTTATTTATTTTTATTATTTTTATTTTGTTTTTATTTTTGTGTGTGTGCACATGCTCGAAGTGCAGACATTAATGTCAGTGACTTCCCTGATCACTCACACTCACATAAACGTTTTAAGTTAATTAATTAGTTTTTGTTTTTTCGAGACAGGGTTTCTCTGTGTAGCCCTGGCTGTCCTGAACTCACTGTAGACCAGGCTGGCCTAGAACTCAGAGATCCATCTGCCTCTGCCTCCCGAGCGCTGGGATGAAAGGTGCCACCATGCCTGGCACGTTTTTACTTTTTAATGTAAAGGATGATGTATATGTGCGTTTTGCTTGTCCTCACTCTGTGCACCACACATATGCCTGTCGCGTGTAGAGGCCAGAGGGCATGTCAGATTCCCCAAGAGCTGGGGTTCTGGGTGGTTGTGAGCCCCCAAGTGGGTGCCGGGAATCAAACCTGTGTCCTCTGGAACAGCAGTCTCCGCACTATCCTGAGGCGGGTCTCCCACTTGAGCCCAGAGTCATGATGGCACAGCTGCCACATGCGCCAGCCCCTGTGTGGCAGTAGAAGGGGCGGGGCGGGGCAGGGGACGTGGGGAGGCTGTGACGGCAGAGCTGGTGTGTGCTCGGCAGCAGGAAAGGAGCAGCCTCGCCCCTGACGTGCGTGAGGCAGGGTGAAGCCTCCTCCAGAGAGTCCCGAGAGCACAGCCTGTCCTTCGGCCGCCACCTCCGCCCAGCCAGCTGTGGCCTGGCATCTGCTCTGTACTAGGCGTCCAGGTGGGCACGGGGATGCACTCGGGAGTTTGGTCGGGTGGTGTGGAGGAGACCCTTCTCAGCGCCAGAACAGAAAGACGAGTGTGGGCACTCCAGGGCGGTGGCTCTGGGAAGAGGGGGTGCTCTCTGCAAAGGGCCTGGTTCTGGCACAGGCAGGCTGCTGTGCGGTGAGTTGCGGCACACAACGGATACTTTGGTCCTGACCTTGGGGACCTGCGTGAGAGCCCCTGTGAGGGCAGCAGCTCCCCCGAGTGTGTGCTGGCAGCGGGGGGACCTCCTGTCCTGTGCTCGCTGCGGAAGCCGCTCAGTGCAGGTGACCACCAAGCATTGATTGTGAATTTCATGTGCCTGGCCTGAGTGTGTGTGCGTGAGTGTGAATGTGTGTCTGTGTGCCTGCACGCACGCCCATGTGTGTGCTGAAAGCCGGCGGTCAGCCTCAGGTGTCTTCCTCAGTCATTGATCCCTGTAGTTTTGAGGAGGGTCTCATGCACCTGGAACTCCCTGGCCCATGGTGGCCCGGGCAGCCCCGCTCCCTGTCCCAGGCCCACAGCTGGAGCACAAGTACCCCGCGTCCCAGAGCCCTGGAGTAGCCCAGTGTGGCTGACCGATGTCCTCATGGCTAACTCGGCTGCCCTGTCCACACAGCTGCCGAGCAGAGCCATGAGCGCGCAGCCCTGCCGTGGGGGCCGGTAGCCCCGAGCGGGCCTTGGCGTGTGACTCCGTCTGTGCTCGGGCCCCTCTGCGACCCGTGTGACCCAGGCGGCCGCCATGACGAAGCTGCTGGTGGCAAAGGTCCTGTGCATGGTGGGTGTGTTCGTGTTCATGCTGCTGGGCGCGCTGCTGCCGGTGAAGGTCATCGAGGCGGACTTCGAGAAGGCGCACCGCTCCAAGAAAGTGCTGTCCCTGTGCAACGCCTTCGGGGGCGGCGTCTTCCTGGCCACCTGCTTTAACGCCCTGCTGCCGGCGGTCAGGGACAAGGTGAGGCGCCCTGGCGGCTGGGTGTGCAGGGGCTCAGGAGCAAGTGCAGACGCGTGCGGACGGGCAGAGGTGGTGCCCTCCACAGTGTGTGTGCTCTGGTGTGGCTGAGGGGCTGGCAGGGAGCCCCAGGACGGCGCGTCTGCCACAGCCTGTGCTCACAGCCTTGTGCTAGCACACCCAGCTTTCTAGGTGTCACAGCTCTGGGGTCACGACAGGTGCGGGGAAGGAGAAGGCACATTGCCATGTGACCCTGTGCCAGCTGCTGCCCTCTCTGTACCCTGCCCTGGGTGACGAGCCCGTTACCCACAAGGCACTGGCTCCTCTCTGCCCGTCCCCGGCAACCCTGGCCACACAAACTGCAGCAGGCAGCACCAGACAGCACTGACGTATCCCCTCATGCTTCCCGGGGCCCAGGCTGGAGGCCAAGCAGACCTTCCCCAGTTCCTCTGCTGCAGGGACCTCATCTCAGTGAGCGGGTTCACACCCAGGCCATCTGTCAGCCTCTTTCTCCTTGGCTCAGCCCATCACCGGCAGTATGGCTGCCTGGGTCACAGGCGGGACGGAGGTTGGTGGAACCTTCCTCGGGTGACAGGTGTGTCAGAGACCGTGGGGCTAGTGAGGGCTCCCAGCTCGGCGCACAGGAAGGGAGTCATGTCAGGCCCGAGAGGGCTTGGTCTCACTGAGGGAAGAGGCTCAGCCTCCCAGCAGCTGCCGAGGCTGTCAGAAGCTTGGGGACCTCAGTGCTGTCGCCCAGGGGAGCCTCCCTCAAGGCCACAGTGGTCACAGGTAGCCAGGAGGCTGGGCACTTTCCTGGGCCAGAACTGAGACGGGCAGGGCCCCAGTCCACCCGAGCCAGCCTCTGCCATCTGAGCCACAAGCTACGGCGGCCGTGTCTGCGCCACTGAGGAGTGTGTCTATGGTGACAGGGTCTCGCTCTGCAGCCCCTGTCTTGGCCTCGTAGTGCTGGAACCCTGGGCCCGAGCCCCTTCTGCTGGTTTCCCTCATTTGTGGTGTGCCCAGCCCTGCCTTCCCCTTGTCCAGAGTCTCACATAGCTCCCCACCCCTCATGCCTGAAGAGTGGCCCCGGGCCTCACTGGACACCCGTGGGTGGACGCCTGCCCGCTCACCCAGTGTCGGGCTGGGCTCCAGGCACCCTCTGCAGCAGGCAGTTGAGAGTGCCGGAATCCTGCCTGGGGCCGCGCAGCAGAGGCCACAGAGCAGCCTTGTGCCGTGTTTCTTGGGCGCTGTCTTCCTTTTTATGTTATGGGGATTTAGCGTGTGACCCATGTGGCGGTCACAGGCTCTCTGGAGTCACTCCCTGCCTTCCACCATGTGGGTCCCCCAGATCTGAGCTCAGGCTGTCAGGCTTGGTGGCAAGCGCCTTGACCCATGAACCATCTCACCAGCCCTGCTCACCCCCACCCGTGGAGATGGAACCCGTGTGTGGCAGAGCTGTGCCTCAGCCACACTCTGGAAGTCTCTGTTTTAACCTCGGTGTGACTTGGGCTGTGTCTTTTGGGTGTGTTGAGACAAGGCCTCTCTGTGTGGCCCTGGCCTGCTTCGGAGCGCTGGGATTAGAATCCTGTGCAGCTCGATGGCACGGTCAGCTGTCTGTGCCGCACCCGCCTGCTTGAGGCGGGGTCTGTAGAGGGTCCCAGGACCCGGTGAGCCTGCAGCCCTCCAGCCTCAGCCTCCTGAGTGCCCCTGCCCAGGAGGGGAGGCCGGCAGCTGACCTGCCTTGTCCCCGCAGCTGCAGCAGGTGCTGACGCTGGGCCACATCAGCACGGACTACCCGCTGGCCGAGACGCTCATGATGGTGGGCTTCTTCCTCACCGTGTTCGTAGAGCAGCTGGTGCTGACCTTCCGCCGGGAGCGCCCGCCCTTCATCGACCTGGAGACCTTCAACGCGGGCTCGGACGCAGGCAGCGACTCGGAGTACGAGAGCCCTTTCGTGGGCATGGGCGGCCGAGGCCGCGGCCTGTACCCCGAGCCCACGGCTCACACGCACAGTGCGGGGCTGCGGCTGCGGGAGCTGGGGCGCCCGGGGCCTCTGCGGCTGCTCAGCCTGGTCTTCGCCCTGTCGGCACACTCGGTGTTCGAGGGCCTGGCGCTGGGGCTGCAGGAGGAGGGCGAGCGTGTGGTCAGCCTATTTGTAGGCGTGGCCATCCACGAGACCCTGGTGGCCGTGGCCCTGGGCATCAGCATGGCCCGCAGCGCAGTGCCCCTGAGGGACGCGGCCAAGCTGGCGGTGACCGTGAGCGCCATGATCCCAGTGGGCATTGGGCTGGGGCTGGGCATCGAGAGCGCCCGCAGCGTGGCCAGCAGCGTGGCCTCGGCGCTGCTGCAGGGCCTGGCCGGTGGCACCTTCCTGTTCGTCACCTTCCTGGAGATCCTGGCCAAGGAGCTGGAGGAAAGGAGCGAGCAGCTGCTCAAGGTGCTCTTCCTGGTGCTGGGCTACGCCGTCCTGGCCGGCATGGTCTTCCTCAAGTGGTGAGCCCTGGATGCCCGCAGGACACAGACCACGACCCTCGCCAGCCGCGCTCAAGGGGCAGAGGTCACGCAGAGGGGCCTCCCAGGCTGGCCACCGCCCGCGCCCTCCGCAGGTGCCGGGCCCTACAGACACTGCTTTTAAAACCGTCTTAAAAGTTCTTTACCAAAGCTATGTGGCCATGTCACGTCATATTCCGTCACCCATCCCGTTTCTGCTGTCATTCCTGAGCCAAGACTGGAGCCAGGGGTGGGGACAGGCTTAGAGGGAGCAGCTGCAGTCCCCAGGAAGCCGAGGCCCCGCCCCCGGTCACCCCGAGTTTCTCTGGTTGCTCCAGGGTGATGGGTAACAGTTTATGAAAGGAGCAGTGCATGTGAGATGAGCAAGGGGACGGGGGGGGGCGGGCTGTGTCCCAGCGAGGAGTCCCCTCCTGGCCCTCGGGATCTCCGCTGCTTCCCAGAGTGGAGGCACACCTAATGCAGCGGGCGTGGGAGCCGAGAGGGTGAGCGAGCGGGGCATGGGTAGCGCCCCGGTGCTCATTTCTCACTTGTGTCCACACCACCGGGGGCTCCAGAGGGCACTGGTGAGGGCCCCATCCTCACACGGCAAAGAAACTCCCAGGATGCAGGCAGGAGCTCAGCAGCTAGCAACCATGGTGCCTGTTGCTATGGCAATACGGACATCTTGGGACACTCTGAGTGAGGACTCTCCTCTGGGGACATAAGCCTGCCAAGGCTCACCACCTTCCTCGTCTAGGGGCTATCCACCAAGCCTCACCCCAGCACCGTCCCCACGGTGGCCGGGTGTCAGCCTCCTACCTAGCAACTGCTGCCCTGGCCAGGTGACCAAAAAGAGTTGTTTGGGCAGACCCTGCCCAGCTCCACTCAGAAGACACAAGGCACAAAGAGACAGGGCCCTGGGGACACCTGGGCCTTGGGCCCTGGCCCCAGAGCCCCCCGTGCTGGGGCCACCTCAGTGCTGTGCTAAAGCAGGGTTCGCACCACCTCCAGACATGGGCCCATGTGGGCCCGGACTCCAGTGAGGGAGCTGCCGTGCCACTGGCTGAAGCCCCTCCCAGCAGCCTCCCCAAGGACCCCCCGCTGAGCCCCATGACGGCAGGGGTGGGGACGTGCCCACTGGGCCTACTGTGCCCTCCCTCCCTCCACGTAACACCTATGGGATACATAAAGGGCTCTGCAGCTCTTCCCGTGGGCTCTGTGGAGCCGCCATGCCCCTGCAGGTGTGGACTCAGGTGACAAAGACTAGGCCAGAACAGGAAGAGCCAGGCCCCCATCTGACCACCCCAGCAAGGAGGCCACGCCTCCCCTGTGGGCGCATAAAACGGCCCCCCCTTCCGGCACCAGCTGTTCTGACCCGGACGCCAGCCTGTAGACTTGCACCCTCCCCATGACCCTCCTGGTCATGCCAACCATGGGGCCTTGTGCCCCCCCCATCTGCATGTCCAGGAAGCACCATCCTGGGTGCTCAGCATAGGGATCAGGGACCCTGGCCTCAGGAGACGCCCACCGCCCTGTCTACCCAGCATCTTCTGCTCAGCACCCACCCAGCCCTCAAAGCTCGGCTCGGGGTCAGCCCGATGGGCAGGGCCGCAGGAGTGTGCCTGGCCCCGCCGCCGGAGGCCTTCAGGCTCCCCTTGCTGGGCTGGGACCGCAACAGGCCAAGGTCGGGAGCTCACGTCCCTGGCTTCGCCCCTCTGTGACAAGAACAGACCTCTCTCAGACTGTAGTGCAAAGAAGCGAGATGTGTCACCCTGCCTGGCTGCACAGGCCGGCAGCGCCACACCATCTCTGGCATCCTCACTGGTGCGGCCTGGTCAGGGCTGAGCAGAAGCCGGGAGGTGGCTTCCTGTGCCTCCTACTGAAGGTTTCCAGTTGAGGTGATGGCCCCTGTCCCCAGCCGCAGGAAACCCTGGGCCACTCTGAGGACACGGTTGTCATGAATGGGCCTGGAGTAGGAGGCCAGGCATGCTGCAGGGCCCAGGCTGCCTCCTGCTGGGAAACGGCGGGGGCACAGCTGGATGGGTGAGAGGGAGGGCGGTAGCGGAGGCCAGCATCACCGCTGAGCTCTGGGTGTAATAACAGCGTGTCAGCGTCTCCCACGGCTTGTTTGTGCTCCTGTAACACAGTTATTAGTACAGGCGTGGCCGGGCACAGCCAGCTCCTGGCATCCCACCCCTACACGGCTCCAGGGCCAGGATGGTCTTTGTCCTGCACCCCACCTACCTGAGGAAGACTCCTTGGGGTTCCCCAGCGGGGCCAACTGGGGCATCTGGGAGGCCCTGCTTGTCTCGGGCTCCACCTTTTCCAGGGCAGGAGCTCCCTGGTTTAGGACAATTCTGCATCCCAGATGTCATGCAGAGTCCTCTGGGGGAGGGGGCACGCCTGTAAGTCACCCCTCCAGTGAGCTGAGCAGGCTGTCACTCCACTGAGAGAAATGGCACCAGGGCACTGCATGCATCGGAGGAGAGAACGCTCAGGGCAAGGCTGGCGAGGAGCTCAGTGGCCAAGGTGCCACCAAGCCTGGCACGCTTGGGTCTGACCCCAGGAGCCCACGGGTGACAGAGCCAACAGAGGCTCCGTGGCATGCATTTGTGTGTGCTCACACCCCCAGAAATATAACAAAAACGGTTCTGAAGCGGGGCATGGTGCCCACCTCTAACCCAAGCACCCAGGCAGGTGGATCTCCGAGTTCCAGGCCGGCCAGGATTACAGAGTGAGTCCTATCTCAAAAGAAACAAAGCATTTGAGCTATTTCTAATTAGCTTTATTTTTGTGAATGGATGTTTGGCACCACGTGGGTCCCCAGTTCCCAAGGAGACCAGAAGCCAGCGCCATCTCTAGTCTCCACAGAGTCCAGGCGGGTCACGGCTGCGGGATGAGACATCTTCTCCAGCTGACAACAACAAGCCCCTGGGCTCCAGGATTCTGGTCTGTGGGGATTTCTTTACCTGGCGTGTTTGTGTGTGCACACGCATGCGCGTGTGGAGGCCAGCAGAGAGCTTCCTAGCCCCTGGAGCTGGAGTTGCAGTCAGCTGTGGGCCTCGGCCAAGCGCAGGCCTCACCTTGGTTTCTGAGGCGCGGTGCCAGGAGTTGTGGGTCTCCCGGTCTTTATCAGACCACCCCCTCGGCACCACAAAGACCTTCCTGGGTCGGCCCCTCTGGGTCGGGCCACCCTTCCAGCTCTGGCAGTGTGGGTCGTGAGAATCCATCGTCAGGTCCTCTTTTGGCAAGCACCTACTTTAGGGGCCCAGCCACCCTCCCCAGGCCCTTCCCTCACCCACTTCTGCTGCTGGGGCCAGGGCAGGACTTTATGAAGAGGTGGTGGGCCTGTGGTGGGCGTGCAGGGCAGGCAGGAGAGAACTCCGCACTGCAGGGCGGGCTGGCCGGCCTCTGGGGCTCCTGAGCCCCGACGCCCTGTGTCTGCCCTGCACGGCTCAGCAAGGTGGGGCAGAGCACAGCGCCCCCTCCCCTAGCCACATGAGGTGCGGCTGCGAGAGGGGGGCAGGGACTGGGGTTGTCTTCAGTGGCTCCTGGTGCCCAGAGCCTGGCCTGCCATCTATAAATAGCATTGGCTCGTGGGCAGGCTCCTCCGAGTGAGTCAGCCCGGACTGGTGCCTGAAGGAGCCAGGGAGCCGGTCAGAGCTGGGCTCCGAGCCCACCGGGCTCTCAGGGGACCCAGGCAGCCATCCCAGGCAGAGGAAGTCTGGCTGCCAGCCCCAAACCCCCACGCGCCGCACCCCAGAAATGGAGCCACTCTGTGGGGTTATTTCCAGCTTGTGCAGGACAGGGCTGGCTGACAGAGCTCCCCACTAGGCTGTCACCGCCTCTGGGTGCAGGGTAGCAGAGAACCCCTGAGAGGCCCCCACAGGGCCAGGCCAGGAAGGAGGTAAATTCTTCAGGGACAGTTCCAGGCAGCCCAGGACAGGTGAGGCACAAATGGCAAAGGAGAGCTGGGCAGGCCATGGAGACGCTTCACACCAAGCCGGGTTCAAGTCCCAGGACCCGCTCGGTGGCTCACGACTGTTTACAGCTCCAGCTCTGGGAAACCTCATGCCCTCTTCTGATATCCAAGGGCACCAGGCAGGCAACGCGTTTCTTACAGAGAAAACACAAATAAGGAAATGTAAAAATTAAAACAAATGGAAGTTGCTTTTTTATTTATCGGTTTCTGTGTGGAGGTCGGAGGACAGTTTGTTGGAGTTGGTTCCTTCCGTCTGCCAAGCGGGGGCCGGGGAACCAACCCAGGCCTCGGGCTTCGCAGCAAACACCTTCACCTTCTGGGCCTTCCCACTGGCCCAGACCTTTTTCAAAATACAAAGTAAAGTTTTGTTATGTTTTCCTTGCAGTGTATCGGGGAGCCAGGGCCCGGGTAGGCTGGGCAGCTGTGCCACCCTGCCCTACCTACCAGAAGAACAATGTTCTGTTTGTCTTATTTCATCTTTTCCTCTTTTCTTCCCTTTGTTTACTTGAGGCTGGGTCTTCCATTTTCCAGAAAACGTGTAGCTGAGGCTGACCTCGAACCCTGGCCCTCTTGCTTCTGCCTCCAGTGCTGGAGTGACAGGCAGGCAGTGCCACCACACTGGGTGAAGATGTCAGAGCTGCCAAGGGGCGGACTGACCCTCCAAGCTACAACCCCAATAACAGAGTTCTTTGTGTTATTTTGTCTTTTCTTCCCCTCTCCCTCCTTACCTCTCTCCCCCTTTCCTTCCTTCTCCCACAAGGGTCTCTACTCTGCAGCCCAGACTGGCTTTAAACTCACAGCCATCCCCCTGCCTCTGCCTCCCCGGTGTGGCTGACGTCTTCATCTGTGGAAGTGTGTGTGCCCGGCTCACAGCCTCTCCATCAGCCCACTCTGCCCCTCCCTGGTTCGCCCTGGACCAGGCTTATCCCCCGCCCATCCCCACTTCTCCCGTTTCGCCGTTGGGGCGACCTCTGGCTTCAAGGACCCTGCAGACTGGGCCCTGTCGCCCACCCGCGTCCCCTGGAGCGCAGGCGGCCACGTGGTGCGCGTGGGTGTGGGCGTCCCGATGGCCAGCGCTCTGCACGCCCCCGGTTGCTGGTGGACACCCAGGGCGGGCTTGGCGGTGACCTTGGGCTGCAGCGGCCCGGGCCCGGGTCCCGGCGGGCGGGGCGGGCGGGGCGGAGCGCGGCTGGGGCGGGGACATCGGGACTGCGGCGGCGCGGACAGCAGCGCAGCGGCGGGGACCACAGCGGCCCAGGTAGGCGGCGGGGCAGCCGCGGCCACAGAGGGTGGGGAGGGGTCCCCGGGCCACCAGGATCCCTTTGTTCGGGCCCCACCCTCCTGGGCCACCGCGCCAGGCCCCGCTTGTCCCTGGGAGTCCATCGGTCACCATGGACAGCTCCCCGCCGCCCCACCCCTGCCTGGCCACGCAGAGCATCACCTGGGACCCTCCGGGGCCTGCTCCCTCCTCCCGTGCCCTCTGCAAACTGCCTGCTGAGGCCCGGGTCCCTCACTGCCACCCACAAAGCCCTGCACCCTCGCGACCAAGCCCCTCTCTCAGGACTCCTTCTCTCCTGAGCCCTCTTCTCACTCCTAGGGAGCCTCCACCATTCCCCGAGTCCCTAAAACTCCTCGTTTTCCATCACTCCCCCTCATCAGTCTGCAGCCCCTAGATCAGCCCCTTCCATCAGTCAATGCCCCCAGTCCCAAACCCTCCCCTGGCCGAGGCCATCCTGGCTTCTTACACCCGAGGTGGCTTCCGGGTCCCAGGGCCCTGACCTCTGCTGCCCTGTGGACCAGGAGGCTTTGGCCAGGCTGGTCGGGGCTGGGCTGAGGCAGACAGGGTGGCCGAGGTCTCCGAGCCCCCAGGGCCCAGCAGCCGAGCAGGGCCCAGCATTGAGTCCCTCTGAGACAAACCACCTCCTATATGCATGACCTTGAGCAAAGCTCTTCCCACAAGTCCAGGCCCCTCTCCCCGCCCGTCCCTAAAGGAGGGTCCTGGATTACACGGGACCCTTGCAGCCGGGGCACAGACCTCAGCATCCGTGTGGACACCCCCACTGGGCACTGCGACTCTCGGTGCCCACCACCAGGAAGGTGCTGTACCTCTGTGTGCCACCTAGGATCCCCTCAGGCCAGTGGGGGCGGGTCACATAATTCCCCTGCTCAAGGGACCCCTCAGAGACATGTTAAATCTGCTGGGCTGGGGGCGGCCCCATGCCAGAGCCCCCCAGCTCTCCCCCAGGCCAAGGAGCACCCGTGGAGAATCCGGGCACAGCTCCTGTCTGTCTTCAGCCTGAGAAGTTTTCGGGGTGTGTCGCTGGGTTGACTCCCTTTATCTGAAGCATCCACGATTCTGAATGGGCCTTCAGACCCCATGGGGGACCCTCATCCTCACCCCAGAACCTCGGCTTGCCATGACTTTGGGGGCCTCCTTGGAGATTGGGCCTGAGGCAACTTGCCCTAACACCGTCCCCCATCGCTGTGGGCTACACCTGGGTGCCCCTCATCTCACTGGTCAGAAGACTGAGCCCCAAGGGCACAGTCACTTGTCCAGTGTCACACTCCCTGGGTCTGAGCCTGGGGCAGTCCTCGGAACCTTCCCCATGCGTGCATGCGTGCTGATGACAATAACTTGAAAAAAGGAAAAGGGCTCTGGCTGAGGGACCCCAGTAGTGGGACAGCTGCCCTCCCCCACTCTCCACTCCACACACTGCCCCCAACCCCTGGTTCTTTAGGAGTCTTCCTGCTGTGTGGCCCTCTGACACCGTGAGCCTCTCTGAGGAGAGACAGGCACAGAGCCCAGGGAATCCCCAGCCGGGAGGGCCTGCCTGAGGCACACAGCGGCCTAGCAGAAGCCAAGGCCTGGCTCGGGAACAGGGAGCCCCTACACAGCTTCCGGGCTCTCTCTGCTGAGCCCGAGCTGAGAGTCCCCGTGTCCCAGGAACCGCTTCCAGGGACTCGGCATCAGGATTTACACATCCGATTCCTGCATGTCCCCAGTGCCACAGTCAATCATGTTCCCAGGGCCAGGCCTGAAGCCAATCTTCACGACATCTGGAGCTGAGGGGCCCTGAAATGTGCTGTGTGTGTGTGTGTGAGAGAGAGAGAGATGGTTGTTTTTGGGTCTGTCGTTTGCTTACTTTTCTGTTTTAGTCTTGGCTTGTTTGTTTGTTTGTTTTGTTACTGTTCAGCCCAGGCTGGCCTCGAACTCACAGAGATTTACCTACTGCCTCTGGAGTACTGGGCCTAACGGTGTGCACGCCACAGTGACTCTAAGCTTTTGCTTTTGTTGTTGTTTGTTTGTTTGTTTTTAGGAAGAGTCTCACTGAGTAGCCCAGGCTTTCCTCTCCCCTTGCCTCAGCCTCCCCAGCTCTAGGCTCACCGGTGAGCGCCGCCACCACGCCTGATGCTCACACTGGGGTTCTTTGAGCTTTAGCTTTCCCTTCTGTGCCTGTGGGTGCAGTGCTCCCGGAGGCCAGAAGAGGGCGTCGGGCCCCCTTGAGTCACCGCTGGTTGCGAGCGCTGGGAACTGAACCAGGTCTTCAGTCGGAGCAGCTGGGGCTCTGACCGCGGAGGTCTCCACGCCGACAGCCCGCCTTGATTTTCTAAGACAGGGTCTCTCCCACAGCAGGATGGGGCAGGAAGGAGGCTGGGGGGTGAGGTGCCCCTGCCGCTGGTGGAGCTGGGGCTGGGCGGGAGCCAGGCCCGAGATGGGGCGCGGGGCCGGCCGGAGGGCTGACGTGGGCTCTGTGCACCCCGGCCTCACCAGCGCCACCTCCAGCCTCGGCCCCTGGGAGCTCCGGCGCGGGGAGGGCGGCTGGGGTGGAGCAGGGCGCAGGGCCGCCGCGGGGGGCTCTCCCGGGCCTCTGCCTCACCGCCCCTCCTCCACCAGGTCGGTCTTCGCAGCCGGCTTTGGCGAAGATGCCAGAACAGAGCAATGACTACCGCGTGGTGGTGTTCGGGGCCGGTGGCGTGGGCAAGAGCTCGCTGGTGCTCCGGTTCGTGAAGGGGACGTTCCGGGACACGTACATCCCCACCATCGAGGACACGTACCGGCAGGTGATCAGCTGCGACAAGAGCGTGTGCACACTGCAGATCACCGACACGACCGGCAGCCACCAGTTCCCGGCTATGCAGCGCCTCTCCATCTCCAAGGGCCACGCCTTCATCCTGGTGTTCTCGGTGACCAGCAAGCAGTCGCTGGACGAGCTGAGCCCCATCTACAAGCTCATCGTGCAGATCAAGGGCAGCGTGGAGGACATCCCCATCATGCTCGTGGGGAACAAGTGCGACGAGACGCAGCGCGAGGTGCACACGCGCGAGGCGCAGGCCGTGGCGCAGGAGTGGAAGTGCGCCTTCATGGAGACCTCGGCCAAGATGAACTACAACGTCAAGGAGCTGTTCCAGGAGCTGCTGACGCTCGAAACGCGCCGCAGCGTCAGCCTCAGCGTGGACGGCAAGCGCTCCAGCAAGCAGAAGAGGGCCGACCGCATCAAGGGCAAGTGCGCGCTCATGTGAGCCCTCCAGAGCCGGCCAGGGCCCGGGGCCCCGCCGTCCTCCCTCCCTCCGCCCTCCTCTCGCGGCTCCTCTCCCCCTCCCTCCTCCCCTCCCTCCTCTGCTCTTCCTTCCCGCCTCCTGCTCCTCTCTTCCCTCCCCCTTCCTTTCTTCCTTCCTCCTCTCCTTCCTCTTGCCCCTCCCTCCTCCCCTCCCTCTTCTTCCCTCCCTCCTCCTCCTTCTCCCCCTCTCTCCTCCCTCCCTCCTCCTCCCAGCCCACCAGCCCTCCACACCTCCGTAGCTTTCATCTTCTGCTCACCCTTTCCTCTCCATCTCTCTGTCCTTGCCCCTCCTATCTGTGCTCCCCAACCACACACTGGAGAGCGTCCCCTGTGGATCTGAAAGCAGGGAGCCCGCCGAGGACCTGCTTGCCCCAGCCAGAATCAGGGAGGCCGCCTGGCCTCTTCATCCCTGTCCCTTTCGGGGTGTTCCCGCCCAGGCCCACGTCCCCACATTCTCTATCACTGTGCCCTCCTGGGGAGTGCCATTGACCTCATCTGCCTCTACTCGCATCTTGTTTCTCTCACCCAGTCCTGCCCCTCCCCGTGGCCTCTGGCCTGCGCCTTCTCTGGGTCCGGAACACCCCTGTCCTCTCCCGACCGCACACCAGGGTGGATGGGCCTAAGAACCAGGCAATAAGCACAGGGCTCACAGCAGAGCCCTGCCAGCCCTGAGCGCCACCTCTGGATCGGCAGGCGCCCATAGCACAAGCCCGGACTGTCCAGCCAGGACTGTCCTTCAGGGAGGCACGTGGGGACCCTGAGCCCAGAGCGTGGGGTGACTGCCTGGACACTGCCCACCTGGACACTGGCTTTCTGCCGAGACAGAGACAGCAGACACAGCGGGGCCTTGACGGCGACCCCGAGTCGGGGTCTGGGGTGCTGAAGATGGGGTTGCAGCTGAGGGGGCGTCAGCGCGGGGCTGCCCCAGGGCTCTGACCCAGCCGAGCCCCTCTGCTGGTCACCAGAGACTGTGCCCCGAGTCACGGAGCCTCAGCAGTGTCTGGGAGGCCCGAGCGGCTCCTGGGCCTGTGTCCCTCCCGCCCACATGAGGGTGACTGTAAACTCCTGTGTTTGCGAGCTTCGAGTGTGCGGATGGGTGTGCGTCTGTCTTGGGGTGGGGTGTTTTGCAGCCTTCTGTGTCCTTAGTGAGACCGCGGTGTGTGTGGTGGTACAGAGTGGCCTGTGTGTGGCTGGGGGGGGGGGGCACCTAGACGTTGTGGTTTGTCTGTGTGGATCTGTGTTTTCAGGAGTGGCTGGCACATTTACCTGTCACCCTGTCTGTCCGGCCTGTCTGAGGAGCATCGGGTCCTGCTCCGGGCTGTGGGAGCTGGCCTGTGGCTCAGAGTGTATCAGCTGGCTCCCGCGACAGGGACGCCAGCACCGAGGCTCCGGCCCACGTGTTCATTACCTCCTGGGGGTCGCAGCCCAGGCTGGGGCCAGCAGGGGCCTCTGTGGCGTGGGCGTGTGTGAGAGGGACAGACACCGGCTGGAGAAGCAACAGGGACAGAGGCAGAAAGACGGCTGCGGCCAGGTGGCGGAGGAGGCCAGACCTCAGCGTGGCCCTCTGTGTGCCGGGCACAGAGAAAACCAGCGCCTGAAGCCTGAGTCTGAGCGAAGCTGAGCCCCGACCCCCAGCCAGTCCAGGACCCCACAGCTGCCACCTGCTCCCAAGCCCCGGGAGCAGCTCCTGGCTGGGCAGGGGGTCACAGCCCTTTCTCAGGGACACACCCTGACAGCACAATCCATGCCTCACCCGGCCAGCCGTGCCCTTCCTGGGAGACCCGGGCTGGCTGGCGGGGGAGGCTGGAGCCCACCTTGGCTGCTGGCCAACCTGCCCAGGCATCCCTGGTGCTGGGGAACCCGCCAGGCCTCGCTTGCTGTGACCCACCCCTCCCCCCGCATGTGGGAGCCCCGCCCGTGCGGGGTCAGTGTCCGTTCGCTGTAGACCTTGTCTTCCTGCAATAAACACGTGGATCCTGCCTCCCCCGCGCCGGATGGCTTCTGTGGGGTGCGGGGTGGACTCGGGGGAGACGGGGTGGGATGCGGTGGACGGCAGGCCAGGACCAAGCATACCGGGCCGAGAGAGCAGGTCCAGGCCTCGCCATCGCCCTGAGCCCCGAATGAGCCTCGCCTGCCTCCTGGGGTCAGGTCCCGGGGAGTGGGGTGGGGGATTCAACCTCTCACCCGAGCCCCCTCCAATTGCCCCGCCACCCCTCCGCTCTGCAGTCCTACCCTACCACCCTCACCCATTGGGAGAGTGCACTCACTCGCTCACTCGCTCGCTCACTCATTCTTTCACTGTGACCTGCTCTCTTGAGGACCTGTAGGCCGCGCAGGGCTGCCGCACAGCCAGGCCAGGGCACCTGCTCTCTCAGAGCTCCCACACTTACCTACACTGAGGTAGTCACTCCCACCTCTAATCCCAGCCAGTGTGGGGGGGCAGGTGCCAGAAATCAGACAGAGAAACTGGGTGGAGGGGTGGCTCGGATTCGGTTCCGGGCGCCCCGTTTAACAAAGCCAGGTTTCCTGAAACCCCCAGCAGGGAGCCAAGGCAGGAGCATCGTTCTGCCTAAGAGAGGATCCGGGAGCGCCAGGTTCAGGGAGAGACCCTGCCTCAAAGAAATGGGCAGGAAGCCGAAGAGGAGGACACCCACCCGCACCCTCCATGGCCTTCTGCCACGTGCACACCCACTCGCTCACACAGTCACACAAGCACATACATAAACAGCTCAAGGAAAC
This sequence comes from Meriones unguiculatus, assembly GCF_030254825.1. Lineage (NCBI taxonomy): Eukaryota > Metazoa > Chordata > Mammalia > Rodentia > Muridae > Meriones > Meriones unguiculatus. The sequence goes on along the minus strand of NC_083364.1, from coordinate 17,581,206 downwards.
CAAAATAAAAGCACAACCCTCACAGAGCCCAAAGGGCCAACACCGCCGAGGGCCTGGGCGGGGGGGTGGGGGTAGAGGAAGGACGGGCCTTGCCCGGGGCTCGGCTCCACGGGGAGGCCGCTCTCCTGGTGTCCAGGAAGGTCTGACTCCAGTTCTACCTAACCCGGACGTGATGTCCCGTACACATGGCAACCTCTGCACACATAAAATAAATAAATATGCTTTTGGAAAAATGAAAACAAAATAGAAGACGGAGATGGAGTAGCGAGGGGCAGAGGGGAAGCGGGCGTGTCCACCGCGGGCAGCTCGGGCACGCCCCCTGGGGGCAGCTGGGCACTCCTGACCCCTGGCTCTGCTTAGAATCGATCACGTGCAAAAAGATTGTGATTTTTGTGCTTCTTGGTTTGAATTACATTTGGAAAATTTATTCCTGTGTGTGTGTGTGGGGGGGGTGTAAGTCACAAGACAGCTATGACAGCCTGGTCTGGCCTTCCATCCTGTGAGAACGGGGGCTTGAACTCGGGTCCTCAGGCTTGGCAGCAGACGCTCTTCCCATGGAGGAGCCACCTCACCAGCCCCTCTTAGCTAGTTTTTAATTTTTAAAAATTTCATGCACACTGGTGTTTGGCCTCCCTGCTTATCTGTGTGAGGGCGTCCGATCCCCTGGCACTGGAGGCAGGTGTGAGCTGCCCTGTGGGTGCTGGGGCTTGAACCCGGGTCCTCTGCAAGGGCGGCCAGTGCTCCTAACCACTGAGCTGTCTCTCCACATAGGGTCTATGTGGAGCGCACGCAGTTCAGCATCCTGGTGGAGACGGTGACGCCTGTTTGTACAGCAGCCGAGTCCGGGGGCAGCCTGAGTGAGGGTGCCAGTCTGGGAGGGAAGGGAGCTGGGGAGGTTCCCGCCACACACAAAGTGAGCGGGTGTGCATGCGTGTGCGCGCCTGCGTATCCCAGTGAGTGTGCACGCGTGCGTGGGTCCATGTGTGCACACGCGTGTGTGCATGTGTGTGCAGATGTCCAGATGTCTCCGCAGTCACCAATGCAGCCTGTGAAGGATGCAGACCCAGGGGCTGGGGCCACCCGCGCGATTCCCTGGCCCCACCCCAGCCACAGTGAGTTCAAGGTCAGCCCGGGGAGTTTAGCTTCAGCCTAAAATGAAAATAAAATAAAAAAAGATGGTTGAAGGTGTAACCCGAGTCCGGTACTGTAGGAAACAGCAACAGCAACAAAGAAGCCAAGGAAGAGGGAGAACGGAAAAAACGGAGATAAACGTGGGGATGCAGAAACGGTAAACAAGCAAACAAGCCAATGAAAAATTAAAAAAAAATATTAATAGTTCCACCCTAACCTGCGTCCCCTCTCGGGGTTCGAACTCGGTCCTCGGAAACCCCAGGCACGCCTCCGGCCCCGGCTGTCAGCGGGTGTTCACTGGCCCCTTGCAGAAGTGATGCTCAGAGGGTGACTCTGTGCTGTACACGCCATGCTGAAACCCATTACACCACCGCACAACGAATACGCACCAATAAAATTAACCCAAATAAACACCCAAAACAAACACAGGCCCGAGGTAAAGCGGCCCAACGCCGCGCAGCCCCTCCCCGGGCGGCCCCGCCCCCCGCCCCAGCGCTTGCCAATCTTCGGTGGGAAACCCCGCCCTCGGCAAGCGAGTGGCCCCTGGAGATGCCATTTCTGAGTTCTCCCCGCCCACCGACGCCCGAGGCCCCGCCCCGCTGCCCGAGGCTGAGCCTACCAGGCTGCGTGCCCAAGGCTCCTCCTCTGGCCCCGGCCTCCGCCATCCTGGCTTGTGATTGGTCGCGATGCTAAGGAGGCTCCGCCCTCATTGCGGGAGGCCCCGCCCCGTGGAAGAGCTAGCTCCAGGCCCCGCGGTGCGTTTGTGTGCGCGGCGGCTGAGACACGGGCTGGAGGCAGGTGAGCTGGGCGTGCTGGAGGGAGTCGGGGTGCTTCGGCGATGACAGGGCTCGTCCAGGAGAGGTGGGCCGCAGTTAGGGGGGAGTGGGGTGCAGGCGGACAAGAGTGGGGTGCAGACAACTGGGGGTGCATCAGAGGAGTGGGGTGCAGTAAGAGAGGAGGAGGGGGCAGCTGAGGAGGAGTGAGTGCATTTGGGAGGAGTGGGGTTCGGTCTGGAGAAGTGGGGTTCGGTCTGGAGGAGTGGGGTTCGGTTTGGAGAAGTGGGGTTCAGTTGGGAGGAGTGGGGTTCAGTCGGGAGGAGTGGGGTTCGGTCTGGAGAAGTGGGGTTCAGTCTGGAGGAGTGGGGTGCAGTGATAGAGGAGGAGGGGACAGCTGAGGAGGAGTGCATTTGAGAGGAGTGGGGTTCCGTCGGGGGAGTGGGGTTCCGTCAGGAGAGTGGGGGACATGCGGGCGTGGAGGCACTGGGGAGGTCCTGGGTGGCCCTACCGGGACACAGGGCACACGAGCTGGCATCTTGGGGTACACACAGCTCCACAGGCTGACTGTTTCAGAAACTTCCTGTGGGAGTTTTCGGGGTCATGAGGTCAAGGTGTGTGGGCGGCCCTCCACGCGGGGGGCGGGGGGCTGCGGGGGGACGGCGGGTGGACCGGGCACCAGGTGCCAGGCTCACCCGGCCGGCCGTGCCCCTCAGGCGTGGTGGCCAGGGCAGCGGCGGCTGGGTGGGTTCCCTCCCGGCCAGGGCAGGCACGGGCTGAGCCCAGCCTGGTGTGACGTGAGGAGGTGGGCTGTCGCCCAAAGACTGCCAGGGTCGCCCTTGACCCCCACTGCACCGCCTTGGGGAACGAGCGAGATGACCACTCTGGGGGCGGGGGGCACGGTGTCCCCGTCCTCAGGGACCGGTTGGCTTGCGGTTCAGTGTAAACCGGTCTCCTGGCCTGGGTCACTGCGGGGAACCCTGGGGCACAGCCAGGGACATGAGTGGCCCCCAAGTCAGGGAGGTGCGGGCGGGCAGCCCGGGAGCGGGGGACTGTCCCTACTGTCGCCTGAAGGCACCGGGCCAGTCGGACCCCAGCAGGGAGCACCTGCCTGGCTCCCCCGGAGGCTCTGGGCTGAGGGTGTGTCCACGCTCCTGCCTCCCGTGTGGGATACAGGCCCTGTCGCCCAGATACCCGGCTGCTTCTTCCTGGTGGCTTGTTTTGTTTTTTGAGACAAGGCCTCCCGTAGCCCAGGCTACCTCCAACATGTGTAGCTGAGGATGACCTTGAACCCCTGGTCCTGGCAGGGCAGGGATGGGTCCCCACACTGGGCTCTGCGTACCTCCCCTTCCCTTCTTTTTTTTTTTTTTTTTTTTTTTTGTTTGAGACAGGACCTCACTATGTAGCCCAGGTTGGCCCGGAACTCCCTGAGTGTTGGGCTTGGTGGCGTCCAGTCCACACATCCAGTCCCGTGTGGACTTTGAAATTGTGAGTTGACTGAGCCTGCATCCCAGGCGGTGAAGTCCGCCCGCACCTACAGTTGGCTCGTGCCATGGAGGATCCTGGGGTCCCCTGCTGAGTCCGGGGCGTGGGGTCAGGCGTGTGGAGCCGCAGCCGGGAGAAGGCAGCTCCTCCTCGCTTTTCTCCGGCGCAGCAGGTAGTGACAGGAGAGGCGCTGGCGCAGGGTGGCCCTTTGTGTCTAGAAATAGTGACTGAAGTGACACTCTCTGGCTCGGAGACACCGCCCGGGTGCGCCAGCACCTCGAAAAAAAAAATAACGCAATCCCAGAAGCAGGTGGATCTCTGTGAGCTTGAGGCCAGCCTGGGCTACGTGGTGGGTTCCGAGCTGGCCTGGGCAACACCTGGCTCGTCACTGCTTGCTTGCTTTCCTTCTGTGAAGGTACATCCCACACCCGAGTCCTTGATGGCTGACCCAGGCTAGCCCAGGCTCTGGTGGCACCCGGGGCCTCCTCCCACCCTAGGAGGCAAGGGTGCCCACGGTGACCGACTGCTCGGCCCATCCTCAGTTTCCCCGGGGGCCGACCGGCCACTTTCTGCCCGGCTCCTGGGAGGCCCGTCCTGTCACCGGCCCGTCCTGGGAGGCTCCTGTGGGGGCCGGGGGAGGACGGGCCGTCAGAGCCTCCTCCGATGGTTGCCGGCTCCTCCCGGGGCTTCTGGAGAGCCGATGAGCTGATCGCTTTCCCTGTTTTAAATCCGGTCTGATTTGCATATTTTAAAATTCACCACTTTAAGCATAATAATCCAGGTCCCCCAGCTCCTCTCCCCGTGCAGCCCGATCAGTGCATGACAGTCTGATGCCACGTTCTCAGCCTAGCTCGCCGGCTCCCCCCTCCTCCCCAGCCCCCACGCCCACAGATCCCCTCCCGGGCTGCTTTCTCTGGCTCTGTGCGAGCCTCTGCGCCCTGGTCTTCCCTGGGCTCCGTGTCCGTGGGTCCATCGGAGCCTGGCTCTTGTTCGGAGCTGTGTGATATTCCACAGTCCATGTATGGACACCTGGACTGTTTCTGTCTGTGTTTGTGAATTGTGACACGGAAGTGACTTTGTCCTCTTCATAGGTGACTTGCTAACCTGAACGTGGGCTTTTTTTCTTTTTCTCTTTGAGGGGGAAGGCATGAATTTATCTATTTCCTTGTGCTGATCTTTAGCCTCCAGAGCGGGGTTGAGTCCTCTTGCTGAGGCCAGGGGCTCCGTGCTCCACCCCCAGCTGGGCGGAGCTCCTCCCCCATCCTGTTGCTCTCTGCTCTGGGAACATTCCTTCTTCCAACAAAGGCTCCTTGTCAGCCTGTTTTGAACCTCAGAACTGGTGCCAGGTCCCAGATCCACGTGGTAGGCAATTGTGTGTGTGTGTGTGTGTGTGTGTGTGTGGTGTGTGTGTGTGGCCTGGAGCAGGGTGAGGATGGGCCGCAGGACTGTCCGCCCAGCATTTGGAAGCATGGGTGATCTCAGGCCTCGGGCACGTTATAGGTATGTGGGATTGACCTCCCTGCCATCCCAGCACTCAGGGCCCTGATGCGGCCTGAGCTACACAGTGGGACCCTGCCTGAAGAACCGGAACAGAGGGCTGGGGACGTTCGGAGGCTAAGAGTGCTTGCTGCATGCGCGCGAGGAATGAGTTCGAATGTCAAGAGCCCTCGTGAGGAGCCAGGCCACACAGACCCCAGTGCCCCGGTGCTGGGGGCGATGGGAGGTTCTAAGGTAGCGAGAGATGGAGGAAGATGGCCAGCAGCCTCCTCCGCCGCCATGCGTGTAAACATCCATGAAAAAAGGTTTAATCCTCCCCAAATAATTATGCTGGGGTGGAGAAGCAGGTCTGGGTTCTCAGGGGACCAGGGGCAGGGCCCAGAGGGGGTCTGGAAGAGTATTCCTTGGCTAGGTAAAGCATGTGGCCAGAGCCCCTAAGTCTCCAGGCACCTCCACGTCACCCAAAAATGGTTGGGTATGGCACTAGCATCCTGAGTTGGGGTGCTTGCGGGGCTCTCCTGGGCCCTGCGGGGATCAGTGCCTGGGCACGCTATGTCAAGAGCTTCTCTAGTCAGGAGAGCCACGAGAACCCCCAAAAGGCTGAGTGCCCCTGGGGTAAGAGGCCCCCAGATCAAACTCTCGACCTTAAACGGGACCAGGACAGCAGGTCCGAGCCCTCGGGGTCAGCGCCGGGACGGCGGCCATTGCTGCAGGAGAGCTGGGTTTGAGGATGGGGGTCGGAACTCACGGAGGTTCACCGTCACGAGCGTTTTCCAGAACTTACCATCTGCCCAAACTGAAACTCTGTCCCTCTTCAACACTGAGTGCCAGCCTTCACTCCGCACCACGGCCGCTGGGCAGCCTCAGCTTCGCCTCTGCGGAGCCCCTACTCCGTGTGCCCTGTCTTTGGAGGCACACACAGGTGGCTGGGGGTCCAGCTGGCTCATTTTTTTTTTCTTCCAATAACATTCCTTTGTATTCGTAGCCCCTGTTGTGCCGGCTCGCTCATCTGTTTTGGCGTTTTTAGGGCTGTTTCTACCTGCAGGCTGTTTTGGACACACACACGCTGGGACCATTTCTACAGGATTATTATTATAATTTTTTTTTTTTAAGGTTGAGTGTTTCCATCTCTCTTTGTCTGGGGACATCCTAGGAAGGGCCCGGCGGGGCCATTAGCCGCCGTGCAGCCCACAGACTGCGGGGGGTGGGGTGGGGGGATGGTCTCCTGTGCCCCGGGGCTTCCTTTGTGCGTTGGTGGCTGTTTTGAGGAGGCTCAGCGCTTCGGGTGTCTGTAAAAATGGAAAGGGTGCAGCTGATCCATCCACCCAGTTCTCGGCCTCGGCCTCGAATTGCCCTCTGTCCACTCCCATGGAACCAGCCAGGTCCAGATAGCTTTCTCTGCTTGTGTGTCCCCATGGACGTGGTATGTGTCCCGGTCGGCTTGTCCTGATGGAACGTCGGCCTCTCTGTGGCTGGCCCTGTTCGTGGACTCCCAGACCCTCCACTCTGTCTTTCTCCAAGGCTGCCAAGCATCTCGGGGGACAGGCTTGTGGGACTCTGCCCAGGCAGGTCCTGGTGGCTGGGGAGGTGGCCCAGGGCACCTGCCCTGACCGCGAGGTGTGAGTGCACACGTCTGTGACTCCAGAGGAGTCACAGAGGAGGAGACGACGGGGGGGGGGGGGGGGGGGGGGAACCGCTGGGCCCATTGGCCGGCGGTGGAGGCGGAGTCAGGCTTCAAGGCTGAGCGAGAGACTCATGGAGACTGTGTTTCCACGAGAGGAGAGGAGATATCCAAGCAGGAGGCAGAGGCAGGCGGGACTCTTGAGTTTGAGGCCTGCCTGCTCTACAGAGTGAGTTCTAGGACAGCCAGGGCTCCATGGAGGAGGAGGAGGAATATTGTGGAATCTTCTGGAATGTTCTGCAATCCCCTGGAAGTTTTCTGGAAAATTTCAGAACTTTCGGGAACTGTAACAGAGTGAAACTGCCCTAGTGATCAGTTAATATGACTATCGCACACCTGATATGTTACTATTTATTAAAGCGGTGACAGGATTAAGGCACCCACAGGCAGAAGCTGTAACCGGGCTGGGCCATCAGTGCATGCTGTCGGTTTTGGGGCGGGGAAGCTGGCCTCCTGTAGGCTGAGGGCCACAGTGGAACGGGTGACTCCAGGCACTCAAACCTCCTAAAGCTGTGGCCTTGTTAATGGGGCTTGGGCCCTGCAGGGTGCTGGGTGCCATTCCTGGCCTTCACCTACCCACGCAGGAGCTCCTGAGAGTACAGCCACACCTCTGGCCCCGCGTCACCCAGTGCCTGCAGGGACAGGCTCACCCTTGACCCCAGAAGGAAGACCCGCGCAGAATGCACACAGAGGCGTCAACTTGGACTCAGGCCGGGACGCTCCCGCACTGGGGACGTGGCCAGGATGCCGGGCAGCACGGTTCCAGGTGTAATTAAGTGGCCCTGTTTCCTCTGGGGCAGTGACACAGATCCATCTCTCCCTTCAGAGCTGGTGCATCAGCAGCGGGAGACGGGGCATATGTGTGAGACCTCTGTGCCTCGCTGTGACGTCACACTGTCCCGCGTGAAAATCAGTCTCTCCAGCTGCCAAGCGTGGAGCCCCTGTGATGCAGGCCTCTCGGCTCTGGGGGGTGCGGGAAGGAGGACCGAGAGGGGCCAGGGATGGAGGGCTGTGCCGGCTGCTTAATGTGGAGCAGTCACTGTGCCCAGCCTGGGGGGCCTGTGAGGAGGTGTCTTTGCGCCTGTGGCTTCCGGGCTCTCAGACCTGGTCCGTTGGAGCAGGTTATTTTGGAGTGGTGGGTAAGGCAGATACTCCCTTCACACCCTAACTCCCTCCAACCAGGCCCTGCCTCCTCACACGCTCCTGTGGCCTGTGCGCAGCATCACCAGTTTGGAAACACACGAGGCTCCGCGTGGGAGGGGGAAACGGCATCTCCAAGCCATGGCCAAACCATGGCGGGATGCCCTGTGCCTCACCACGGTCGGTGGCACTCAAAACCGAAGGAATGGATTTCCTCGGTTTGAAGGGCCAGGGCTGGGGGCATGGGCAGGGTGGGGCCCCGCCTAGAATCTCTGTGAGGGGCTGGGGCCGGAGCACTGCCCTAACAGTTCTCGGGGTGCTCAGGTTATGGCTGCTGTAGTTTGTACTTGTGGCTTCCAGGCTGTTCTCCTTCAGCCCTAGCCTCTGCCTGCATCCCCGTGTGTCAGGCCCGACTGTCTCGTTACATCCAGTCATTGTAAGACTCTTCCTGATCCCGTGATATCCTCTAATGTTCTGTCTGCCTGCATGCCAGAAGAGGGCACCAGATCTATAGCGGGTGCTGGGAATCGAACTCAGGACCTCTGGAAGAGCAGCCCCTGCTCTTAACCCCTGAGTCATCCCTCCAGCCCTCCTCTTAACTCTTGAATACGTGAAGACCCTTTTTCCAACCGGTCCATCTTCTGAGGCATCTCTCAAAATATTCCCAAATAGCTAGATTAACCGGGTATCTCTGCCCTGGGCACTGTAGACACCCTTCCAAGTCATTCTTTGTGGCTGGGTTTGTGGTGTACATCTCGTGCCAGCGTGTGGGGCGTGGAGGGAGGAGGGTCAGAGGTTAAGGTCATCCTTAGCTACGGAGCCAGTCTGAGGCTAGCCTGAGCTACATGAGACCCTGCCTTGGAAAGAACAGAAGCCAGCCTCGGCTGCCCACTCCGACCTGGGGTCCGTTGCTCCTGTTCCCTTGAGCTCAGTGCTTGCGCACAGCCAGGTTCCCACGGCCCGAGCGCTGGCTGCTTGGATGCATGATGGATGCTACAGCTAAACTGGGCGTGTTGTGTTCCAGAAGGACCCGGACGCGTTGGTTGTGTGTTGGGGGAGGGGGTGATGCGCCTCCTCCATGTGGCTGTGTCTGAGAACGGTTCATTGAGGAGTTGCAGAGCTGGTTCGCAGCTGCGCGCAGTCTGACGTAGTCTCTGAGGCGCTTTCTGTGTGTGACAGCGTGGCGGTCCGCGAGTGTGTAAAGCCCTGGGTTTTTAAGGAGTCTATTCTCATCCCGGCCAGACGGGGAGGTGTTAGCAAGTTCTGTTTTCAGAGGACCGTGGCTGTATTTATACCAGCACCGTGTCGTTTTTAACCATCGGAGTTCTCAAAAAAAACAGCTCAGTTTTCAAGCCTGGTTAAGCAGAAAAGCTCCCGAAAGAGTGAGGCAGCTACACCAGGCCACGGGAGCCGCTCTTCCTCTGCTCCGGGCTCGGTTAAGGGTTGGAGTGTCACAGGGGCAGAGCTGAATCTCAGTTGGCCACCCCTGTGACAGGCAGCACCAGGCCCCACGTTTCAGCAGCCTCCAAGTGTGCTCTCCTGGGTTAGGTGCAGTTTGGCAAGCTTCTGCTTGGGCTCTTGGGGTTGCTGGAGAGGTATTGGGCTTGGGTGATGTCATGCTTATCTGTGGGGCTCACTGGGGAGGCTGTGGCCACGGACCCCCGGAAGAGCCTCACCCTGGGGCTATGTCACAAACAGGAAGCTGTTTCAATCCCCAACATTGGCGACGCTTGCTACAGAGTGTTAGCTGACTCATCCAAGCCTGAGATCCAAATCTGCTCTTGCAAGACACAGACCTGACACCTCTTTAAAAGACCAGGATTTATAACTTGTTTATTTTTTTTTATTGCATTGGTGTTTTGCCTGCATGTAGGAGGCCACTGTCCCCTAAAACAGGAGTTACAGATGGTTGTGAGCTGCCATGTGGGTGCTGGGGGTCGAACACGGGTTCTTCGTGAGAGCAGCCGGTGCTCTTAACTGCTGAGACACCTCTCCGGCCCCATAAAGACCTGGAGGTAGAACTGCAATTGTTCTTCTTCCTCAGAGCCACCTGCTGATGCTGATTTTCTGTGTCGCCAGGCTGCACAGTTGAGCCATTGTTTGTGACTGGTGTCCTCCTACTTCAGCCTCCTGAGCGTGTGTGCACCACTGTGTCTTTTACCTCCAGTCATCTGCTCTGGAGGAGAGTGAGGGACGGGCTGGCGGCGCCTTCAGAGAGGGCGAAGTGGGAGTCACCTCCATGGCACCTTTTGAGTCTGAGTTTCATTTGTCCGTGCCAGCTCCCAGCTGTGTGACTTCGATGATCGATGTAACATCTCTGAACCTCAAACGTCCCATGAGAAAAAGATACTTTGATGGCAGGTGTATCCCCGGGTTGGGGATGGAAGCCCAGGCTCCGTGTATGCTAAGAGAGTGTCCTACCCACTGAGTCCCGGCCCCAACCCTTCTTCAGTATTAAATATATATTTACACACATGTATTTATACACACACACACACACACACACACGCACACACACAAACATTTGTTTTATTTCCTGTGTATGGGTGTTTGCCTGCAGGTCTGTTTGTGTGCTGTGTTGTGTGCAGTACCTGCAGAGGCCACAAGGGGCATTGGATGCCCTGGAAATGGAGTTGTGACCCGCCATGTGGGTGCTGGGAGTCGAACCCGGGTCCTCCTTCAAGAGCAATCAGTGCCGTGAACCACTGAGCCATGACCCTGAGGTCAGGCTGCTCGGTCCCTCCAGGATGAACATCCCTCCCACAGCAAGCTCTGGGCCTCAGAAGGAGTGCCGGCTGCTGGGACCACAGTCATCCAGTCACCTCAGGCTTGGTGGCGTGATGCAGAGAGTTGAAACCTCAGAGACAGACTTGCCACAGATGGGGGAGGGAGCAGGCTGAGTGGGGGCCAGGGAGCCTGCTCAGCACCCCCAGAGGACAGCCAGAGGAGGCCCCCAGGGGACAGGGACTCTGAAGTGAGAGAGAGCCAGGGCCGCCAGCTCCGCGGGTTTCAGCGGGTGACAGGCCTGTCTGAGGCCCTCAGGACTGGGTGTGAGTGTGGGGGACTGACCACCCCGTCCCTGGAACTGTGGGGGACAGGAAGCCGAGGCGGGTCTTCTTGGTGGGGACAAGCAGAATTCATTTTGGATTTTTGAGACAGGGTCTCCCACGGCCCAGGCTGGCCTCAAGCTCACTGCGTAGCACAGGCTGTCCCCAATTTCCTGCCCCGTTCTGAGTGCTGCGGTGACAGGCCAGAGCCATCACACCGGGTGGCTTGTGTGTGGGGGTGAGGGTGGGGGATGGGGGGCGGGGTCCTGGCCCTGTGTGTAACGAGTGAGCATTGTTCTTACGAGCTCTTTGATAAAGCACAGAGCGATGGTTTGCTGGTTTGCTGGTTGCGGTCACCGGGGGCTCTGAACCCGTGAGAGGCCATGCTGTGGTGTCTGCAGGGCCACAGGGAAATGCTTTAAGCTCTGGCAACAAAGCTTCCCTGCTGTTACCACACAAACCTGCCCGAGGCGGTGGTGGGCTGGCCAGCGGGGTTCTGCCTCAAGGGGCTGCCGGGAGCAAGCCGGCGTCCGGCTTACCGAGTCAGTCCAAGGGATTGAACCCGGGGCCTCCAGCATGGGCAGGCACTCCACCACAGGCCTCAGGGGGCAGCGGCAGGGGGATCGTTGGGAGTTTGAGGCCAACCTGGCTGGTCATAGTGAGTTCTAGGCCGGCCACGGCTGCAGAGTAAGACTTTCTCAGAGGCTGAACTGACCTTCGGCCGTCAGGCTCGGCAGTGAGCGTCTTTACGTTCTGAGCCATCTCTTTCCTCTCTCTGTCTCAAGCTGGCTCGGGCTTGTCACGGTCTCCTTTAAGGCTGGGGTTTCCAGCCTGCATCAGTAGCCTAATTTCTTGTCGGTTGTTTTGGTTAGGTGTGGTTTTCAAGACAGGGTTTCTCTGTGTAGCCATGGCTCACTCCTGGACTCACTCTGTAGACCAGGCTGGCCTTGAACTCAGACATCCACCTGCCTCTGCCTCCTGGGTGCTGGGATTAAATAATTGATTTGTTTTTACGTTATGTGTATTGTGTTTGTTGTGTGTGTGTGTCTATGTGAAAGTGTCGGGTCACAAGGAACTTGAGTTACAGACAGTTGTGAGCCACCATGTGGGTGCTGGGTGCTGGGAGTTGAACCCAGGTCCTGTGGAAGAGCAGCCAGTGCTCCTAACCTCTGAGCCATCTCTCCAGCACCCCAAGTGCTGGGACTAAAGGCCTGTGCCATCACTGCCCAGCTTTGATTTGTTATTTTAAACAGTCTCACTATACTGCCCAAGCTGGCCTCAAACACACAGCAATCCTCCTGCCTCAGCAAGCCCCCCCCCATTCCAGAGCCTCCTTTCTTTCAAGCATTCTGATTGACTCTTAGTTTCCAGGACTCACCCATAAAGCTGTTCCTGTCCAGCCCCAGCTCATGTGTGTGGACACCACGCACTGTGGAGGCTTCCTCCAGCACGGGCCCCCTTGCAAGGGGGAACCCTCTCCCCGACCCGTGTCCTCCCCAGCCCATCCCTTTCTAATTTGCATATTCTGTTTTTAGCATCTCTTCTGGATTTTACATAATCGTGTCATTAGGAGGCTGTCATGGGAACCGAACGATCCCGTTTCAGAGCAGCTTCTGGGAGCTAATTGCACGTCTTCCCTCTCCGTTTCTTTTTAAACGACGTTTACATTTGGGGGTAGATTGACAGAGCGAGCTAACTTAGGAGCCAAGGCAAAGGTGTGCCTGTGTGCCCCCACGCAATGTCCCCATGACTCAGGTCTTAGGGTGACCCTGCCACTTCTCCCGGACAGCGAGGCAGAATCAGAACGCGCAGAGTCCTTCTCCAGCAGCGACTCACAGACTCTCTTTGTTGGAGTCCTGATTCAAGGTCAGGCCAACTTTGCTGTGACGTCGTAGCCTGGGGACAGTTTCTCCGACGTGCTCTGCTTAGGGACTTGGTGAGGAGGCCAGGGCAGAGGTTTTATCGGCTCCCCGTGATGCTCACTATCTCCCCTCATGCTCATCCCCCACGGAGGGGCTGGGTCCCGGCTCTGCAGAGGGTGTTTCCGGGCCCGGGGGAGCCCTGGCCTGGGCCCCGGCACTGCACTGGAAAGTCAAAGGAAAGCCATGGTGAGGAGAGCCCTCAGCCATGGCGCCCCTGATGCTAAGCTGGGGGTGGGGCGGGGGTCGCCGGTCGCCGTCTTTTGCCATTGCAGGACGACTGTGGGTCCCTCGAGTCTCTTCCTGTGGAGGCCAGAGGCCGACGTGTGGGACTCGGCTCTCTGTCTGCCATGCCGGCCCAGGGACCGAGCTGGTCCATCGGGCTTGGTGCGTCACAGGCCTCCACTCACCGAACCCCCTGCCAGGCTCGCGTTTTGAATGGAATTTAGTTTGGCACGTCCTCCCATCGTTCCCTTCTCCGAAATCCGGGCGGCCACTGTGGGGTGACACCTCCTTCTGGATCTCGGCCGTGTCACAGCCCGGGAGCCCCTGGCCTAGGCTGAGCACCTGCGGCCTGCCGGGGAGACCCCATCCTGACTGTGTGCACGGGGGACTCAGCTGCCTCCCAGCCCGGTGGAGACCGCTTCAAGGATCCGGAGATGCCAGGGAGACCTCCGCCAGGGCAGTGCTGAGTGTCGGCGGGGAAGGGGACAGGCGCGCTCACCGACAGGGGAGCTGGGCGTCCTGGCACACGCTTGTCGGCCCAGCGCTCTGGGAGCCGAGGCAGGAGGACATCCAGGGGTTTGAAGCCAGCCTGGCCTGCGGAGTTCACAGACTATTTCAACCTGCCTCCAGCAGTGCCCGGAGCCTGAATACTTCCAACAGTTGGAATTCGGTCCCCAGGCTCAGCTGCCCACCCAGGACCGTGTCCCCAGTCCCTGGCGCTTCCTGCTCTCTCGCCCGCGCCCTGCACCCCATCCACAGTGGAAGCCGTCACCCTCTGCTCCCTGCCTTGGCAATCAGTGTTCCTGGGTGACATATTTAGATGGTTGCTATGGTGACGATGTTGACAGCTTCATGTAGCACAAAAGACGGGCCCCGCTCTGCTATATTGAGTCTGCAGGAGACCGGGTGCCTGTGCCACGTGCCCATGTCGGCGTGGGACGGGAAGGGGGCTCAGACAGCCCATCCCGCCCACTGGCTCCCCGCTGAGGAGCTGCGACCCCCGCAGAGGTATGCCTGTCACCTTGAGAGGCGTGCAGGGAAGAGCACTCTCGCCCGCCCCCCCCGGGGGGTGACTGTGTCCTCCAGGGGACACCGGGCCTGGCCTGGGGACCCGCGTGGCTGCCCCAGCTCAGGGAGGGCCTGGCATGCGGTGGATGGGGTTCAGGGCCCGGGGCGCCCGCTGAAATGACCCAGGATGTGTGCACCGCCTCCACCCCCCCCACCCCGGGGCTAATCATGGGGGGGGCTGGGAGGCCGTCACAAACCACCTGACTCCCGAAGCTTGACGAGGGAGGGTTCACTCTGGCCACGGCCACGGCCACAGCCGCCCACCGTGGCGGGGAGGGCGTGGAGCCAGAGGTCAGGAAGCAGAGCGAGGTGACCCCTGGCTCAGCTCTCTTGTCCCTCTCTGGCCCAGGCCCATGATGGCGCCACCACGGTCAGGGCTGCCCTTCCCGCCTGAGCAGAGACACGGGGGTGCGGGGGGCGGAGGCCCGTCCCCCTGTGGATTCTGGACCCCGTCACTGCCGCAGTGACGGTGAACACCGAGATCACGCTGAGGCCGGGGGACGGCTGTGGGTGGGAGGCCAGCCCGGACTGCAGAGCGGGACCATGCCTGACCCATGCCCCCCGACCCCCGGATGAGCAGCGAGGCGACGACCCATGCCCAGGGTGCCCCGGGCTGGGTTTCTGTTTGTCGTTTTGAGACAGGAGCTCGCTGTGTAGCCCAGGCTGGCCTCCAGCTCAGAGCTCACGGCCTCCTGAGCACTGGGGTTAAGGGCATGTGCCACACGCGGCTTGTTCACGTCTTTCTCGGGCCCCTTGTCCCCGAAGGTGTCACAGCCGGTTGGCGGGGGGGTGAAATTGGGGGCATGGCTGTTGCGGCTTAGGGAATCGGCTGAACACGTGCTGGCTTTGTAACGGGTCCCAGCGGAACCTGGGGGCGGTGCCCGGTGGTCCAGAGCTCTCGTTCCTGCGGTTCACTCAGGCACCACGTGGCTGGGGGCATCTGTGACATAGTAGTCTCTGAGGCTCTGATGCCCCGTTCTGAGGGAGGGAGGGCCTGGCGTGGGCTGCTCGGGGTCCCTCCTCGGCCCCTCCGCTCGCACCCATCTCCATGGCGACTCTCTCCTGGGCCCCCATGGCAAGGGTGGGAGGGGACAAGGAGATCGTTGTTCCTGAGCCATCCACAGGGGAGACTGAGAAGAAAGCCAGGAAGAAGCAGCCATTTGAGGGTTCAGGGAGAGAGGGCGGAGGCCGGGGGTGGGGCACCGGCTCAGCTCCGCAGCCCGGGGACCCGCAGTGGCGCCTGGGGACACTGGAGTTCCTGGCAGGGCGGACAGTGCCCACGGGGAG
Organism: Meriones unguiculatus; assembly: GCF_030254825.1. Lineage (NCBI taxonomy): Eukaryota > Metazoa > Chordata > Mammalia > Rodentia > Muridae > Meriones > Meriones unguiculatus. The sequence continues at coordinate 17,565,953 of NC_083364.1, read as the reverse complement.
CCAGGCCCGAGGGGGACCCCGAGCTAGTTGGGAAGTTCAGCCCCCTGCTCGCTGCCCACACCCCGGGTGGTGTCGCTCAGGGGACCCCAGCTCCTGGGACCCGCCAGCGTGTGCCCGGCTCCTCGCTTTGGTCTCGCACCGTATGGAACTCGCTCGCCTGGACCTCTCACCGCTCAGGGGCCCCTGTGGCGCCAGCCCTTTCAGCAGGGGTCCCCGCCGCTCCCTGCAGCGCTGCCGCCCTCTTCTGGCGGCATCCGGGATCGCAGCTGCCCGTGGCGGCAAAGCCCCAGGCTCCGGGTTCCCAGCCCTGAGCAGGACAGCCTGGGCTACACAGTGTGTGAGGACAGCCTGGGCTACATGAGACCCTATGTGGGAAAGGAAGGAGAGGGGGGACAAAAAAGGGCTCATCACCGAAGAAGCAGAGGCAGGAGGATTGTGAACTTGAGGCCAGTCAGAGCCACATAGAGAATCTTGTCTCGATGATGATGGTGATGATGATGTTGATGGTGATGATGATGTTGATGGTGATGATGGTGATGATGATGATGGTGATGATGTTGATGGTGATGATGTTGATGATGATGATGGTGATGATGATGTTGATGGTGATGATGTTGATGGTGATGATGGTGATGATGATGATGATGATGATGGTGATGATGATGTTGATGATGGTGGTGATGGTGGTGATGATGTTGATGGTGATGATGGTGATGGTGGTGATGATGTTGATGGTGATGTTGATGGTGATGATGGTGATGGTGATGATGATGGTGATGATGATGATGGTGATGATGGTGGTGATGGTGGTGATGATGGCGGTTAGAGGGCTCAGCTGATGAAGGGGCTTGCTCTTAAGCCTGAGGTTGTGAGTCCGAGCCCCAGACACACACACACACACACACCCCAAAACAAATAAACAAACAAACAAAAAAAACAAACACGAAAACGGTCTTGGGGATACCAGGGTCTGGGAAATAAACCCAGACAGCAAGCATTTATCCTGCTCCTGCTGTATACAAACGGCTTCGTAGAAATGACCTTCAGGAGAGGTGGTGTGGGCTGAGCTTGCCCACGGCCGGGATCCCCACGCGCGTGCCTGTGGCGGCAGCAGGAGAGGCACCCCGCCTTCTTGACCCTGCATCCCCACCATGGGCAGTCCCCTGCCTCGGCTCCCCTAGGCCTTCCTCCAGCTCTGCAGACGAATGTCTCCTGCCCGCCCACTCCCACCCGCGATTTCCCTCAATTATGAATTCCGCCCCATCCTCTTGGCAAATTGCTGCTCCCGTCAAGCCGCCCACGCGGGCTCCGAGCCCCGCGGTGTGTCGGGGCCTCCGGAGCGGTCGGCGGAGGGAGGGTGCCAGGCGCTGCCTGGGTCGGGCGTGACCTCCTGGCCACACAGAGCGGGTCGCCAGGCCGGATGCCAAACTGACGCGCGGTGTTTCTCTCGCAGGGCTCGGGAGCTTCGGGGCGGAACCTCGGCGCTGGCGGCGGGGCACGGAGCAGGTAGGTGCTGTGTGGGGCCTGGCTCGCGGCCCGGGGCTGGCGGGTGCAGCGAGGGGGGCCGTGGGCTGAGGGGCGGCCAGGGGCGGCCCGGCCTGCGAGCGGGGGACGCCTTGGGGGGGCCGCGAGGATGTGGGGTGACCTCCACCCGAGCCTGGGGCGGGGTGCAAAGGTCACCGCCATGCCGTGGGCGTCTCTGCCGCCTCCGCCGCACCCCAGGGAGTTTACAAGACGCTTTGGTCCCACCCCGGTTCCCCGCACCCTGTTCTCTGCACCCCATTTCCCGCACCCCGTTTCCCGTTCCCCGCACCCCGTTTCCCCGTCTCCAGGGTCAGGGCCCGCTCGTTCTTAGTCCCAGCTCAGAGGTGAAATGTTTCAGATGTGATTTGAGATTTGGCTTCACTTTCTGCCCCTGTAACAAAACGCCCGAGACTGGAGCTCTGTCGAGCAGGAGGGTTCGTTCTGACGAAGCCGGGAACCGGCCCGGTTAGTCTGTTCCGGGCCTGTGACAAAGCGTCCAGGGCTTTGTGGTCTTAGTCTGAGTCCCGTGGCTATGCTGGGGAGCCTTATAAAGGAAAAAGGTTTACTCCGAGCCTCGGTTCTAGAGGGAAGGTTTGGGGGGGAGCATGGGGCCTGGGAGTGACCACGTGGGAACATGGCCCAGGCCCAGGCCCGGCCACAGGTTTAGCGACAGGGTCCCAGGACGTAGCCCAGTTTGACCTGGAACTCACAGAAATCCTCCTGTCTCTGCCACCCGAGTGCCGGGATTCAAGGCGTGAGCCGTTACCACCATCTTTAAAAAAATAACAATTTATTTTCTGTGTTGCTGTTTGGGGTGTCCCGGAACTGCAAACACAGCGATTGTGATCTGTGGTGTGGGTGCCGGGACCCGAACCCGGATGCCCCGTGACAGCAGCCAGTGACCTGACCGCGGAGCCTCTCCAGGCTCTTTATAAAAGAATCACACGTACTTACTTGCATGCGTGCGCAAGCCCCGGAACACGTACGGAAGCCAGAGGAGAGTGGGCGGGAGGCGGGCCTCTCCGTCCACGAGGGGACTCGAACCGCGGTCCCTGTGTTGCGCCCCGCCCCCCCCCCTCGCGTTTGCTGCCGGCGGGAGCGGCGCCGCTGTTACCACGTGTGGCCACCAGGGGGCAGGAGAGCTCCGTGCGTCTCTGCAGCCCGGCTCGCCGGGGCTGGGCGATGGTGTGTGTCCCCGTCGGCTCGGGTGTCCTCGCGGGCAGGGCCTCGGGGGGAGCAGGTGGCGGGTGACGCGCGGTGGCCCGGGATCCCCGGGAACCCCCGCGTCAGGGCTTCTCTGCGCACAGTGGTGCGTTCGCCGGTCAGGACTGGCGGAGACGGTTGACAGACGGCTGAACGTCGTCTCCCCCGCCCCCGCCCGCCCCCCCGCCCCCCGCCAGACGCCCACAGCGCTGGGTCCTGCCCTGTCATGGTGCCCGAAATCTCACCCAGCCGTGGCGGAAGCCTTTCTGTTTGAGACCTGGCCGCTCGTAGTCGAGGCTAGCCTCAAACACTCGGTAGAGCTGCTCAGGACCCTGAGCTCCTGAGCCCCAGGTCTACACCTCCTCAGTGCTGAGTGACAGGTGTGTGCCGCCAGCTGCTAGGGACAGGGCCCAGGGCTTCATGACCACCAGGCAACTGAGCTACACGCACCCCACCAACTGAGTAACCAGCACCCCACCAACTGAGTTACACGCACCCCACCGACTGAGCTACAGGCTCCCCACCAACTGAGTCACCAGTACCCCACCGACTGAGCTACAAGCACCCCACCAACTGAGCTACGAGCACCCCACCGGCTGAGCTACTAGCTCAGGAAACAAGACACCGGCTGAGCCACACCCCCACCGTCCCCTCCTGAGCCCCAGTGAGGAGCTCCCTCTTTGAAACCCCAGCTGCCTAATTTTTGCCATTTGAAAGTCGAGGTCCAGAAAAGTCTGTGCAGAATAGGCTGGAGCCTCCCTTGCCGCAGCGGATGCTGTTGCTAAGCGACCTCCCAAAGCTTCAGCCTCCCTAGAGCGGGCGGCGCTGATGCAGGGACAGGTCATTCCTGGATGTGCTGGGCCCCGCCTCCACTGACTCAGTGCGTGTGGGGTGACGGTCATGTATGATGATATCAGGGGTGGTGGGGACGTGGGGGGGGCGGCAGAGCTGGCCCCTTGCCTCAACTTAGGGTTATTTTTATTTATTTGAGGGGTGTGTGTGCATGCCCACTGAGGTCAGAAGGCAGCGATCTCCTGGAATTGGGGCCATGGGTGGCTGTGAGCTGCCATGGGGGTGCTGGAACCGAACCAGGGTCCTCTTACCCCTTAAGCCTTCTCCCCAGCCACGTCCCTAGCTTTGGCTTCTCACATGCGTCCCTATACCGTGTTCACAGCTGCCGCTGGGTCCCCACCTGGAGAACACGCCTGGGGTGGACACATGCCATGAAGGCGCTGTGCGTTAGGTGCTGGCTCGGAAGTTGGGGTACAGGGCCACTCCTGCAGAGGACCAAGGTCTGGCTCCCCACACTCTGCCCAGGCCCCACCTCTTCCTTCCTGTTCTAACCCCCTGGGGACTGTTGGTGAAGGTTCTCTCCATCCAGAACACCAGCCTCTGTGTGTGTGCGTGCGTGTGTGTGTGTGTGTGTGTGTGTGTGCGTGTGCTTGTGTGTGCGTGTGCGTGTGTGTGTGTGTGTGTGTGTGTGTTATACACACAGGCAGGGGCAGGCTTTGGATGGCTGTGGCTGAGTAGGACAGAAGGACCTCTGGAGCAGCTTCAGCGAGACTTCGATTTTACCCTGCTGAACAAAGGCCAGGATGCAGCTCTCAGCGGGAGGGCGGAGGGTTCCCCAGGGCAGACGTTTCACTCTTGGCCGGGCCAGAAGCTCCGGGTGCTTCATTTGCTTTTGGCTGCAGGGGCCTATCATGAAGGAAACAAGACGCTGTACGTGTGTGTGTGTGTGTGTGTGTGTGCACAGACATAGACGGTTTCTCCTCCCTTCCCCCTCCCAGCCCTCCTGGCTGCCTTCTGTTGACCCTCTCCAACAGAGGGGGTTCCGGTGTCCCCCAATAGCGAATAGCCTCTCTTTCCTCTATTATATTTGTTACACATGTGTGTGTGCACAAATATATGTAAATACCGCCTGCTGGGTCTGGCTTTGTCTGCATGCGCAGGGTTTCAGGCGGCACACTCCGCCCCGACGACCGTGCTCAGAGTTTAGTTACTTGTCTATTGAGATGATGGAACACCATGGCCAAGGCAACTTATAAAAGAAGGGGTTTCCTTCGGTTCCCGTTTCAGAGGGCGAGAGGCGGGAGTGGAGCCAAGGGGCGGACAGCTCACCTCTGACCACAGCCAGCCTTTCTCAGGGTCTGCTCCGCCCAGCCTCGTGTGTGCATTGCTGGAATGCCGTGTGTGTGTATGTGTGTGTGTGTGTGTGTGCACGCGTGTGCGTGTGTTCGTGTGTGTGTGTGTGTGTGCGCGCACGTGTGTGTGTGTGTGTGTGTGTGTGTGTGTTCGTGTGTGTTGGAGGCTCTGTGGAAGCACCTGGCTCCCATCATGCTCTGCCTTGCTCCCTTGAGATGGGGTCCCTTTCAGATCCTGGAGCCAGGCTGGTTTAGAGGGAATGTGTGCTGAGCCTGTGTCTCTAGGTCCTGGTTTTTAATCCCAAGGTTACTCGTGAGATAGGAATGCTTGTCACCAGCCGAGACTGGGGACTGGGGAGGTGGCTCAGCGTGTGGCGCCTTCGCTGGCCCGGTGAGCGTGGAGACCCGAGTTCAAATTCCCAGCGCCCGTGTAGTGTAAGAAGTTGACTGCTCCTAGCCTGTGGGGAGGTGGAGGCAGGAGGATGGCGAGGATCCCTGGCCAGACACAGTCCAGCTTAACGGTGAGCTGCACCCCTGAGGTGCCAGCGAAGGAGGGAGGCTGAGGGCCGGACCTCACGCGTCCTCCTGCTCAGGACCCGGCCGAACACTTTGGGGACAGTGAGTGGAGCCCCGGGCAGCGTGCCAGGGGTGCCCTGAGGAGGAGTAAGGATCTCGTGTGGTTTCCCGGCCTGAGTCAGCGCTGAGCCTCCTGGAATGCCACACAGTGTCCCCAGCGCCGTGACACCGCGCTGAATCAGAGCTGTGCCGGGCACCCACCCCTGTGGCCCCCGTGACCTCTGTGGCCCCGGGGAGCCCAGAAATCCAGCTGCAGCAAGAGGGACAGGGTCGGGGCTCATACCCAGAGACTCCGGCCAGGCTTGGAGGAGGACAGGAGGCAGCCATGGGCACAGCCCTGTATCCTGGCACCCCTGGTCTCCAGGGGGGAAGGCCTGGGCCCTGCAGGGTGCCAAGCAGCTCCATGCTATGTGACAGGCTTAGCGTGACAGCCACAGTGACCCCAGAAGTCCCCCCCAGGGCTCACTGGAGGCAGAATCTGGGGTCAGACCTCACAGCTTCAAGGCCTCCTTCCTGGAGGAGGTGGCACTAAGATCCTGGTCTTGATTGGGGCAGTTGGGAGCCATAGAGCATTCTAGTCTCGTGATGCAGAAATCCAACCTTCTGGGCTGAAAAACCGGGAAGTCCCTTCAACATCCTCTCAGACACCTCAAAACGTTCACCACGATTGAGGCAGGCTGGGGCCAGGGCCCTTAACCCCACAGGTGCTGGGTGGGTATGCCGGGTGACTAGCAGAGTGAGGGATGTGGGGACAAGGGTAGGGTGCCCAATCAGCAACTAGGATCCACGTTTCTCCGTTTGTTTATTTCTTTACCTATTTAGAGTCAGGGTGTCTCTGTGTAGCCCTGGCTGTCCTAGAACTCACTCTGCAGACCAGGCTGGCCTAGGACTCACAGAGCTCCCCCTGCCTCTGCCTCCCTCCCGAGTGCTGGGCTCAAGGGCGTGCGCCCCGCTGCTCCTGCCCAGCTCCGTGTGTCTCTTTCTAAACCCACGGCGATACACAGAGCGTAACCGTGGCTCAGGTCAGCAGCATGAGGCTCATCTGTGGACCATCGTCCATCCTAACTGTCATCTCCAGAGCTTTCCGTTCCCCGACCCTGAAGCTCTGTCCCCAGCTCATGTGACGCCATCTTCCTGGCCTCTGCCATCCAACTTCCTGTCCCTGGATCCGCCGCCGCCCGTGACATCCCGGGAGTGGACCCTGGGATGTGCCGTTCTGTGCCTGGCTCCTGCCATTGGGCATGGTGCCCTTGAGGGCCCCCATGAGCAGACGTCACGTGGTTGTTTTCTTATGACAAGGCAGACTGGCTGCTGATGGACACTTGGCTCTGGTTTCTGCCTTCCAGGAACCACGTTGCTATGGACACACAGTGGCCTGTGCTGGTCCCCGCTTCCAGGGCGCTCCCTCACTTACCACTCCCTCTGGTCTTGATAGCTGTGTCCCCAGACGCCAGACTCCGGCTGGGGGTGGCTGAGCCTGAGAGTACAGTGGCCAGGCTGAGCCGCTGCTCCACAGGCCGCCAGCCCGACAGCTGTGAAGAGCAGTGAATTCACACTTCAGCAGCTGCACCTGCGGTGAAGCCTCGCAGCTGCACGCGGGACAGGGGCCAAGTCGCCCTCACAGCCACAAGCCAGGCCCTCCGCTCCCCTTCCCAGACCCCCCCGAGGCCAGGGATCCCTAAATGTGTTTGGTACCCGTGCTGACTCCACCCCTCTTCCTCCCCCTCCTCCTCTTCTCCTCCTCCTCTTCTGGTTCTTTTGTTTTTGTTTTTTTTGCTTGTTTGTTTTTTGAGACAGGGTTTCTCTGTGTAGCCCTGGCTGTCCTGGACTCACTTTGTAGACCAGGCTGGCCTCCAACTCACAGCGATCCTCCTGCCTCTGGCTCCCTGAGTGCTGGGATTGCAGGCGTGGGCCGCCATGCCCAGTTTCTTTTTGTGGCACAGATGGGCTTGAACTCCTGATCCTTCTGCCTCCACTTCTGCCCTGCTGGGGTGTCAGGCATGGGCCAGGAGCCTGGTTTAAGCCCTTGGGGTGGAACCCAGGGCCGGGGGAATGCTGGGTCAGCCAGGACCTGGGTCTTTGGAGAAACGGTTTCTCCCACTAAGTGACTGTCTCAACTGTGAGTTAATTTTATGAGGTGTGATCAAAAAAGGGATTTCAAGGACATGAAAGCCAGTCTCCGGGGACCGTTTCTACAAAACTTCACCCCACCCCCTCTCTGCCCGGCTCGTCCACACCACCTCCTCTGTGGACGCTCTGTGACCACAGCCCCGGCAGCCTCATTCCACCAGGACACCTGCAGCTGTGGGAGCCGCTCAGGCCTCCGGATCAACAGGATGTCAAAAAATGACAACTGAAAAAATGAAGCAAATTAGAGAGAGGTGGCCTGGGCTGGGTGGGCGGAGCACCTGCCGGGGTGCCGGAGACAGGGGGCCTGGGGGTCCTGGCCTCCACGCCCAGCATCACAGAAACCGGAGCCCTCAGGAGGTCAGCTCAGGGTCGTCCTCGGCTGCATGGGGAGTTCCAATCCAGCCTGGGCCACGTGAGACCCCATCTCAAAAGACAGCCATACGGACAGGCGCAGACTGAGGCTGTGTAGACAGCCATGTGGGAGCCCAGCGCCGAGCAAGGAGCCCAGGGCTCCCCTGCCCCAGCAGCTGGTGCTGCATACAACTCATTTGATTGCTGAAACTTGGCGAGCTTCCTGGAGCGCCCTGAACCTTCACATCACCCCAGGCCTGACTCCTGGCTTCTTTCCCCCTCCGTCTCAGTGAGTAGAGTACTCTGCTGGCAGGGCCCCGGGCTCTGTCCCAGAGCTGTGTAACCCGGATGTGTTAGCCCACACCTGTTGTCCAGGACGTAGGAAGTCGGAGGCCGGGGGATCAGGAGGTCGTTGGAGGGCTAGCCTCACCTCCAGGAGAACCTGTCTCGGAAGTGCACAGCCAGAGCCAGGCTCTCCGCAGGCAGAGGCAGGCGGATCTCGGGGGCCAGCCTGGCCCACAGAGCGAGTTCCGGCACAGCTCTTGTTTCTTGTGTGTGCAAGGAGCAGGCAGCTTCGAGTACAGTCCGCCTGTGGAGGTTGGAGGATGGGTCAAAGGAGTCACTTCTCTCCTGCTGAATGTTTGCCAGGGATGGACCGTGGTTGGCGGCAGGCGCCTTGGCCAGCAGAGCCACCCCACACACTCTGCATGTGGACTTTTGCCGGATGCTGCCAACTGAACTCAGGCCCTCAGGCCCCGGTGCGGCAAGAGCCTGGTCGTTCTTCCCCAAACCTCTTTTTTCTCATTTGTTTCTTTCTCTGAGGCAGGGTCTCACATAGCCGAGGCTATCCTCAGCTTAGCGAAGGCTGACCTTGAACTCCTGATCTTCCTGCCCCCGGTCACTCGGGTGCTGGCGTGACAGTGTGCTCTGAGCCATGCCTGGCTCAGGAGGAGCTCCAAGCGGAGCTCCGGGGAAGCCAGCGCCCCGCCCGCTAAGCAGCGGCCCCCAAATATCGTTGTTTAATTGCATCATTAAATGGAGAAATGCGTGGAGGTTCTCCTCCCCCGATACTCTCCACACAATCCCTAATCGTGATGAGTGCTAGGGGGCTGCGTGGAAGTGGCCACCAGGGGGCAGCACCCGCCGGCGCTGCCTGCGCCAGGTCCCTGCAGCCCGAGTCCCGCAGTCTAGACGCTGGCTGGGCGGAATTCCTCTCCCCTGAAGTCAGCCCTGTCACTCTCCACAGCCTGCTGTCTGGCTCGGGAGGGCTGGGACGCCCTTAGGGAGGCTTCAGGACGGGGGTGCCCCTCCTTCTGCCGTCCCTGTGCAGGAGGACCCCGCATCCTGGGCTGCAGGGGCGCTGGGCTAGGTGGCCCGGCTGGCTCCCTCGCCGGCCACAGGGCTGGGAACAGGATGAGTTTCGGTCCTGACTTCAGTTTTAGAGTTCAGAGGCAGGTGTTTGTGGGCGACCCGGCCAGGCAGAAAGCAAACCTGGGGCACACATCTCAGCCATCCTGGGGCCAGGGCCGTGCAAAAGGGAAGTGAAAAAAGACGGGCTTTGGTTTGGCGGGGCTGGACGGGGCTTGTGACTGCGGCCCAGCGCTCCAGGCTCCTTCAGGCTCCTCCAGGCTCCTCCAGGCTCCTCCAGGCTCCAACCACAGCGCCGTGAAATGCCAAACAATGAAAGAAAGCAAAAGGAAAACGGTGGAGGCCAATAAGGAAGGAACAGCCCAATAAAGATGATCTGGAGACTCTAGGGGGGCTCTGCCCCGTGTCCACGCCCCCAGCCCCTCACGGTGTGTGTGTGGGGGTCTATGTGTGTGTGGGGTCTATGTGCTTGTGGTGGTAGGGGAGTTCCCCCTCACCTCTTTCCTAGCCCTCACCTAGCTAGACTCCGCCCCGATCACGCCCCAAGCCCTCTTTTTTTTTTTTTTTTTTAAGATTCATTTATTTATGTATGTAAGCACTCTGTGTGCATGTATGCCTGCGAGACAGAGAGAAGAGAGCATCGGATCCCTTTATGGGTGGTTGTGAGCCACCATGTGATTTGCTGGGAATTGAACTCAGGACAGCTCTTAATCACTGACCCATTTCTCCACCCCTCCTTTTACTTTTTGAGACAAAGTCTTTTTTTTTTTTTTGTCCAAGGCAGGGTTTCTCTTTGTAGCCCTGGCTGTTCTGGAACTTGCTGTGTAGATCAGGCTGTCCTTGAACTCAGGGACCCACCTGCCTCTGCTGGGATTAGAGGCCTGAGCCACTGGAGAGGCCTGAGCCACTGGAGAGGCCTGCCTTGGGTCCTCTACCTCCTCTCTCAGCTTTCGGGAGCACTTGGTGGCTTTCCTGCTGGGTCACACGCTAAGTCTCTGTGAGTGACGTCAGCCTCTCACCCCTGAGCCTGACCTGGACCACAGTCCTCGCTGAGCCTTTACCCTCCTGCTCTGTGAACTGGTGCCTGACAGGGAGGCAGGCTGCTGTGGCTCCTGGCCAAGTGGGGCAGAGGGGAACGCTCACTGGTGCTGTCCCCAAAGCTGATGGTATCTAAGGAGGCCTCGTGGGAATACTGCAGGCCGAAATCTCAAACCCTGAGGGAGCCCTGGTGCCACCCTGCCTTCCCTTCTTCCTAGTCACGTCCAGTGGGAGCCAGGCGTGCAGGCACGCACCTGTAGCCCTCCCTCGCACTGAGGCAGGGGGATCAGGAGCTTAGGGACAGCCTTAGCTACATGGGAACTCTCAGGCTAGCTGGGGCTCGGTGAGGCCATGACATCAGCCGCAGCAGCTGACCGAAATCAGATGCGGCTCCCTGGTTGGTGCAGCGTCCTCTTGGCTTATCCCGGACTACCCCGAGACTCCCTCCCTGGCTCGGGGGGGGGGGGGGGCGGAGGCTCAGTCCAGCCTGTGTGTTCACACAGAGGCTCCCAACTGGCAAAAGTGGGGAAAGCGGGTCCACGGGAGCTGCTAGCACCCCGTGGACCATTGCTCAGCTGTGAACCGCAGAGGGCTCTGAGCACACAGCACGGTGCAGAGGGACCTTTCAGGCCTCCGTGCTCAGACACGTGCCAAGCCAGCCGTGTGAGGCTCTGGCAGGAAATGTCCACAACAGGGGAATTTAGAGACAGGAAGTGGATTGGCGGGTGGGGGGGCGTGACTTCTGGGATGGAGATTTTGTTTTTTGGTGTGTGTGGGGGGGGATGGTGGAATATTCTGGGACCAGAACCTGGGCAATGTTGGGGATATACTTGAATACCGGTGCGCCTACACATGGTTCCGCTTGCACTCTGCAAACTAACAGACGCCCGAACCGAAACCAAACACACAGGCCGGACCGTGGCGCCTGAGAGGGCGAGCCGGGGCTGGCTGAGCCCCCCCCCCCCAGGGACCCCGAGCCTCTGAACCTCCCCGGGGCAGCAGCGGCCAGCCCTGTGGGTGACCCTCGTCCCGTGAGCGAGCGTGGGGACCGCTTTAAAGCCATCGCAGGTGCACCTGCTTGGGGACACGTGAGCCAGCTGCTGCTGGGTTACGCACCTGCGTCACGTGTGTGTGTGTGTGTGTGTGTGTGTGTGTGTGTGTGTGTAACAGGTCGCCCGGGGCTTGCCTGGGTATGGCGGGCTGAGCGTGCCAGGTGTGTGTGCATCGGGACGTCTCTCGCTGTGGCCCCACTTTCTGGATGGGGGGAGGGGCTGAGGGGGCGGGTGGTGGCGAATCGGAATGTGCTGAGTCACTGGGGACTCCGGGTTTTTCCGGCTCAGGCTCCGCCTCCGAGCACCCGAGAACCGATTTGCCCTTTTCCAGGTTTCAAAACCCGAAGCCTTCCTGCCAGGTGCTTGTCACGGGTGGCAACAGGAAGGCTCCTCTGGCCCGGCCTGTTCTGTTCCTCACCTTCCCCTGCACCCCAGAATCTGTACCCCTCACCTCTCCCCAGACGACAGCAACCCCCTGCCTCAGCTCCTGGAGCCGGGAGCTGCACCGGGTCGCTTTCTTGCTGGCTTGTGGGCCCTCTCCCATCCAGCTTGTGGGTGACATTTAAAGAGAAGAAGTGGGGCGCACCAGAGCCCAGAGGGGGATCCCCGCCACCTCCTGGTAATGCCCGGACTCTGCGGTTGAGAACCAGTTTCGCTTGAGTTCAGTTCCCAGCTTTCACCTCCAGGCTTGGAGCACGAAGAGACACGAACACATATGCACACACTATTTTAAATATCTCACCCCAAATTACACTCTTATTTCTTCAGAGTGCATGTGTGGAGGTGGGAGGACACCGCGTGGGAGTCAGTTCTCTCCTCCCACCGCGTGGGTCCAGGCCACTAGGAGCTGTCAGCCTCGGCAAGCGCTCTCACCCACCTCCTCCCCAACCCCAGCCCCAGCTCTGAAAATTCAGGTTAGGGGCTCTCAGTCCCTCGAGCTTGCGATTTGTGGTTTCCATGGAGCCACCGGCCCAGCCCCCTGGGTTTCGGTTTCTAGAGCAGGGGCTTGCTGCATCCCCCAATCTGGGCCAAACTTGCAGCAATCCCTCTGCACTCCGCCCAGCCGCTAGAACTTTCTCATGCATCACACCTTGGCACGTACGTAGAGGAATGTGGGGGTCCCTCCAGCCAGGCCACATCCCCACAATTCCCCACAGTCTAAGGAATAAGGCCCAACCCTGTGTCTGCAGCCACTCTCAGGGCTTCTTGGAGTCCCAGTTAATTTTCCTTTATCGGAGGCAGACGCTCGCTGTGGGGCCTGCACAGTCAGCGCGTGAGGATCTGAGGCAGCATTTCCCCAACCACACAGCCCCCTGTTCCGGCGGCCTCTGCACAGTGCCCCTGTCCTGGCGCCCATGTCTGCTCAGTACTCTCTGCTTCCTCTGGCCAGCCTGGCAGAGTGGAACGAGCAGGGAGAATGGCCTGAGCATGCTTCTCCCACAGATTGTCACCTACCAAGAGACCAAACAAAATGTTTGGTTAACCTCTTTGTTAACCAGGGGTAGGAGCTCACACCTTTAATTCTAGCACTGGAGAGACAAACGTAGATGTCTCTCGAGGAGTTAAAGGCCAGCCTGGTCTACATAGTGAATCTCAGGGCAGCCAGGGGTACAAAGTAGAGTCTGATATGTAGATAGATGGATGGATGGGTGGATGGATGAGTTGAATGGATGGGGGGATGGACAGATGCTTGGGAGGGTGAATGGATGGATAAGTGGATGGGTGGGTGGACAGATGGGTGGGAGGGTGGTAAGTGGGCAGGTGAGTTTCCAGCCCTAACCTGCTCCCCCTTCACCACCCTGGGAAGACTGACCTGTGTGTTCACATATTTAGAATCAGCTCCTATGAATGATTTTCTCAAACCTGCCATTCCTTGCTCGCTTTCTGGGTCTCCGGCCTCCTTCTGGCTGTGACCCGTGAGCCTGGTATAGAAGGCACACTTGGTGTAGGGTAAAGGAGGTGGGAAAGGGGGTTACCCTGCAGCTCTGTCCTGCTTGGCTCCGACTTCCCAGCTTGGCTTATGTTCCCAGAATTCCCTGGGGGCTTCCCACAGCCACAACTGTTCAGTGGGGTCCTACCTTCAGGTGCAGATGGAGCCTGCCCGAAAGACATCTCTACTGAAATCCCATGGGCTCCTTTTCCTCCCACCTGGAGGGACCCTCAAACTGGCCAAGCTGGAGGCGCCCAGACCCTCACCTGCTGTTACGCCATTACTTCCACACACTAGTTTCTTATTGTTTGGTTTGTTTGGGTCTTATGTAGCCTAGGCTAGCTTCACGCTCTCTATGTAGCTGAGGCTGGCCTAGAGCTCCTGATCCTCCTGCCCCCACCTCCCCCCAGTGTTGGGATGACAGGCGTGAGCCACCATGCCCAGTTTCAAGTCCAGTCCCACTTAACCCCAGAACACATCTTAGCTGGGCAGGGTGGTCTTACCCAGGATACCTCAGCTTCTGGACGGACCCCTGTGTGTCCCGCTTGGCCTGTGGCGGGGCCCTGAGTATCTCGGGGTCTCAGACCTGCCTTTCCGCTGGGGATGACTCGGCTCCTTGGGTCCCCCGGTGACATCTGGGAATGTGTGGTTGTCAAACTGGGGAGCTCCTGGCGGGGAGGGGTGGAGGCCGGGACTCAGCCCCTGGAGAGCGCAGCATGCCGCCGCACAGGCTGTGGAGCAGGGGTCCTGCCCGTGTTTGAGCTTGTGTGCCACCAACCAAAGCAGGTGCTAGGGAGCAGGTGTGTGAGGACTAACCTCCACTGGCCCCCGTCGCCTCCACCTCGCGTCTGAGGCAGGGTCTCTCACCGAATATCGTCTGAGAGCCCAAGGGAATCCTGTTGTCTCCATACCCAGGCACCGAGAACGTAGCAGCAGCTGCAACGTAGATTGGAACTCAGCTCCTCGAGCTTCAGGGGGCACACTTGACAGTCTGTGCCACCGTGCCAGCCCGCCCCCCCCAGGTCATTCTGTGGGCATGTGATCACGCATTGATAGCCCCAGACCCAGCTAGAGACGGGGTCGGTCCAGGTCAGGCCACAGTCCGTGGCCAGGGGAGGCTGCCGCGTCCCGTCTGCCCAGTGACGTTTTCCGCAGCCGAGGACACGTGTTCAGCCTCCATTTCCTGATGTGTTTACTCTGGCCTCGGGGACCTCTTTCTCAGCAGTTGACATGCAGGGCAGCCAGCTGTGAGTCCAGCAGCCTCGGTCTTGGTCCTTGCCCTCAGAAATAGTCATCATGGGGCTAGAGAGATGGCTCTGCGGTTAAGAGCACTGATTGCTCTTCCTGAGGACGAGGGTTCAGGTTCCAGCACCCGATGATAGCTCACAACTGTCTGTAAACTAACTAACTAACTAACTAAATAAATAAATAAATAAATAAATGAAAGAATTAGTTATCCTAGAAGGGAGTCACTGGGCTCTTCCCTTAGTTTTTATTTTTATTGTTTGTTGTTTGATACAATGTCTCCTGTAGCCCAGGCTAGCCTCTAAAACCACTCTGTATCTGATGGGTAATCCTCCTGCCTCCACCTCCTGAGCCCTTGGATGACAGGTGTGTGTCTGCCATAGCCGGCTTTGTGGTATTTCTTCAGAACTTTAGTGTATCTGTTTCCTAGAGGACTTTTGCTATTGATTCGTGGTGATTTTTACATATGACAGGCAGCGGCGTTTTGTCTTGGATACATGCTCTGGAGGTTTCCTTCTGGCTTCATGCTGGTCTCCCTCCTGCTCTGGCTCCTCTGTGTTCCCTCCAGTCTGAAGCCTGTGGGCAGAACTCTGCCCTTTGCTCCTTCCTTACTTGGAAGTCTGGGCAAGGAGCTGGGGGACAGAGACAAATTTAGGGTTTCTGCAGAATCTCTCCCTGAAGAAAAATCATAACTTTTGTGAGAAGTGGCAACAGGGGGCCGGCCCGGCGGGGAAGCAGCTTCCCCACGCCCGGCTCCTGTGTTCGGTCTCCGGTGGAAGGGCAGATGTGACGTGTGAGTCATCCTGTAACCCTCACACACGTCAGGTGTGCACACACACGCACACACTGCCCCACACGTACACACGCGTGCACTCCAGTTTTCATGGTCTCACCTAGTGCTGGCTGGCCTGCAACCTGTGGTGGCCCGCCTGCCTCAGTTTCCCCGGGTGAGGGACATCTGCGTGAGTCAGAAGGAAAAAAGTTCAGCAGCTCACCCCGGACCCGGGACACACAGGCAAGGACACAGTGGGAGGTCCTCAGAGCAGCTCAGGGTCACGCGAGAATCACGGCTGTCTTTAGTCAAGTTGTCCCCGCCTCAGTTGCTCCTCAGAGATGCTGAGGCCACCGCTTCCTGGGCCAAGAGGGGCCCCCGGTGCCCCCTGTGCACCCTGCGGAGGGGGGAGATGGAGGCCTGCCAGTCAAGCTCCAGCATGCCCTGGCATGGGGCACAGGGTGGGCCGGCGGGGGGAAGGGCGCTCCCGTCTCCTCCTCGCCGCAGTGAAGAGCACGGGACTGTGGGTGATGCCGGTCTCAGAAGCTTATGTGTGTTCTCGGGGAGGCTGGCTCGGTTGCTAGGTTCCTGAAAGCACAGGGACCCTTGTCATCTTGCCCAGCTCTGCGGCCTGGGGGTCACTGCTCTGGAACAGTGACAGTCAGCGCCGCACAAATGGGGCGCAGATGGCTGGGTGGTCAGGTGGATGGACAGATGGCTGGACAGATGGGTGTGAGGGTGGGTGGGTGGATGGACGGGTGGACAGGTGGACTGACGGGTGGAAGGACAGATAGACAGGTAGATGGAGAGGTGGTGGATGGGTGGCTGGGTGGACAGATGGATGGACAGATGGATGGACAGATGGATGGACTGAAGGACGGATACCTGAGTGAATGGTTGTGTAGTTACATCACGGGTAGACGCCTGGCAGGGGTGGGCTCTCTCCTTCCGTCACTTAGGTTTGGTGGCTTTGAGACCAGGACTTTCCGAGGCACAGCCAGGGCCCTGGCCCCGGAGCCCCAGGGCTGAGACGGGACAGCCAGGCCCCTGGGGAAGATGAGCCGGAAGGCATGGGGAGGTGGGCCTTGCTTTTATAGCCTGGGTCTCCCTGTGTAGCCGTCGCTGCCTGGACTCGCTCGGTAGACCTCGGTCCTAGACCGCGAGCCGCGCCAGCCTCCGCCTCTCCAGTGCTGGGCTCAGGGCCGCGCCACCACACCCTCCGGAAGCTTTACCGCGGTGAAGCCTTGCTAGGTTCTTGTGTCGGTACGACCGTCTACCTCAAGAACACCAGGCACCCCAAAGTCAGCCCCGCCTTGTCCCCTTGCCCCTCTCAGGCCCCAGCCCCTGAGATCTACTTCCTGTGCAGAGAATTTCCTGTCCTGGCTCTTGTGTCGGGTGTCACTGACGATGATGTCCTCAAGACCGCTCCATGCTGTGTGGGGAACTCAATGGCCAAGATGGCTGCGGCCTGATGGCTCCTCCTCCTCCTCACAGGCCTCAGGAGAGGGGGGAAGAGGCTGGAGGCATCTCCAGAAGATGCAGGAACGGAACGTGGGCAGCAGGGGTGGTCCTCATCCTCACACCTGAGCAACAGACACCGTCCCCCCGTCCTCCCCCCCCCTGCCAAAGAATCAGAGAGCCGTGCCTGAGGGTAGCCAGGGGCAAGAAACTGGCTTCCCCCAGGAAGGCTGTAAGTGCTGCAACTCCAGGAGTGGACAAGTGAGCGAGGACCTCGGAGAGCCAAGCTGGGCAGTTACCCAGGTCACCCTGAACTCCGAGTTCCCACAGAGCTGCGGGGGGAGCACTGTCAGCAGAGGGCAAAGGTCAGCCTGAGGGTGGGAAAGAAATAGCTCCCTGACTTGAGGAGGTTTCCTTAGGGTAGGGCCGTAGGGCCAGATCCAGCGGCAGCCCCCCTGGGCTCCAGGCCCTTTTCCCAGCAGAGGGACAGGCCCTTTGACCACTACAACCGGCCTCCTCCTCCTCGCAATTCTCCAGCTGTCAGTTTCGAGGGAAAACAAAACCAGCTACACCTGGGCCCTCCGCCAAGCCGGTTTGTTTTGAGCTGTGTGATCTGTTTTGCTTTTGGTTTTGCTTTTTCAAGACAGGGTTTCTCCGTGTAGCCCCGGCTGTCCTAGAATTCAGTCTCTAGACCAGGCTGGTCTCGAACTCAGAGACCCACCTGCCTCTGCCTCCTGAGCACTGGGATTGATGTGACATTTTAATCTTATGTTCTCTCTCTCTCTCTCTCTCTCTCTCTTCAAGGAATCCGATTAATATGCAAAAGCTTTTCCTGTGAGACCCAGCCAGGCACACAGGCAAAAAGCCACCTTCTGGCTGGCCCCGTGCGAGCCGGCTGGGGCCATAGCTCTGCTGTGCCACTGACCATAGCTCCCTTTAACCATTGGCCTTTAGCTGTTGCGCTCATCTTTAAAACTCTCTTTTGTTTGGCCTCTCCCTTCCAACACCCTAACCCTAAGTAGGAGAGAGGGTTAGTGGGGAAGGGAGACACAGACCCCTTTACTTTTCCCGGCTGTTTAGGGTCAATGGGTTCTTCTGGGGGCTGTACCAATAGCAAACCCAGAAAGGAGCCTCCTCCAAGCAGCTGCTCCATGAAGCGTCTCTCTCTCTCCGCCTGTCCCCTCCAAGCCACCACACCATCTGTCTCTGGTCTCTCAAAATTGCCACCCCTTCTCTCTGGGCCCTCGTATTTATTTTTGTTTTAAAGGTTTATTTATGTACTCTGTATACGGTGTTTTAGATACAGTTTTTAGGTATGCATGCGTGTCTGAACGCCAGAAGATCTCACTGTAGATGGCTGTGAGCCACCCCGTGGTTGCTGGGACTTGAACTCAGGACCTTTGGAAGAACAGCCAGCGCTCCCAACCTCTGAGCTGGGCTCTCATAGTTATGTCCCTCAGAGTCCTAGACCACGCCCCTCCGGTGAAGACCACGCCCTTCAGGAGGTCAAGATCAGCTGGAGACAAATTGTAGCACATACCTGAGTTTTTAGAGAAACCAAACCCTTGGTCATTTACCTCTCATCTGTTCCCATCTGCCCAGCTCTACCTCCCCCGCACATCAGCTGGCACTTCCGGAAGGGAACCTAACGGAAGTGCCAAGGGCCAGAGTCCTTAGGTGATCAGACTTAGCGGCAGGCACCGTCACCCACTGAGCCCTCTCACCGGCCCTTACTGCCTTCATGGGTGGCTCTGTCACGGCCTCTCTTGGCCAGCGATGGCCGGGGAGGGGCTGGGTGACTCCCTGTGTCTGGCCTGGCGTGACAGGAGAGTCACCACCCCTCCCCTAGGGGTGCGAACACCCCCCAGCCTCCCCTCAGCCCCAGGTCTGCGAGGCACCTGGCCGACACATCCAGCCAAGGGGCGATTTCTCTCCTTTTCTTCTTTATTTATTTATTTTTGTCGAGTTTTGTGTTGCTCTGTGGTCCGAGCTGACCTGAAACACGAGCTGCTCCCACCTTCGCCTCCCGAGGGCGTGGGCAGCAGGTGGGCAGCGCCTGTGTGTGCAAGCGTGTGTGGTTTGGTTGCGAGCACGCGTGTGTGCGCAGGGCCCAGGCCGGGACGTTGGTGCCCTGCCCTGTCGCTGTCCCTCCTATTTCCCGGACACAGTCTCCTGCCCCGGAGCAGGCAGGGCCACAAACCCAGCCATCCTCCCGTAACCCCCAGCGCACCGGGGGGCTCTCAGGCGTGCACAGCCGTGCTATCTCGATGTGGCTGCTGGGGATTTGAACCCAGGGCCTCATGTTTGTACCAGTGCACTGACCTGCTGCGCCGTCTCCCGGCCCCGTCACTTGGTCATCCCTGGCTCTGACCTTCCCTAGGGGACGAACCACTCACTGCGGAGAGAACCCCACCACTGCTTGTTTCCCGGTGGCTCCCCGGAAGGTTTGGGGGTTCGGGATCTGGGTGCTGCTCCCCTGCGGCCGTGCACGTGGCGCTGAGTCAGGGGTTCACGCTGTCCTCGCGTGCCCTGCCTCAGATGCAGGCCGGGACAGCCGGGACGCACCCGGCTTTCGTGACTCCTGCACTTCCCTGGCTGTCAATCAGTAACCTGCGGGGAGACGCTCTGCGCATGAACCTTCCTCCTCCGCCGCTCGCTAACGACTTCCTAACTTCAGTCCCTTCCAGCGGTCCGCTGGCCAGCTGCTGCAGGGAGGGGAAGCTCCTCCCGTGCACTCCCGCGCGCACACACGCAGACGGTTGCGGAACTCTAAGGCGCCGGTGGTGGCCGACGTGTGTGGTGTGTGGATGGGGTTGTTCTGCAGTAATGGTGCTGGAAGCTGTGACAGCTCATGCTACCCCTGACCACGCCTGGGTCCCTCACTGGGGAATTCTAGGCGGGGCTCCACCCTGACCACGCCCCCAGCCCCCTCACTGGAGGATTCTGGGCGGGGCTCCGCCTGACCACGCCCCCAGCCTGGCCATAATTCTGAGGTCTGTTGCTGTCCCGCATGTGTCTCCCGCGGTGGCCCCGGAACACTAGGGAAACTTTGCCTGTAGCTTTTCCAGTTACCTGCGCCGTACGCTGTCTGCAATGAACACCCACACGCGTGTAATTTTTCACACCATCTCTGGCCATAAAGTCACGTCGGGGTCGGACAGCACAGGCGGCGGCCTCAGGCAGCGGGTGTGCTGTCTTTTCTTTTTACAGCAGGAGCAGTTTTCCCCCCCTTTCTTTTTTTCTAGCCACGATTTCTCTGTGCAGCCCTGGCTGTCCTAGAACTCACTCTGTAGACCAAGATGGCCTTGAACTCACCAGAAATCTTTCTGCCTGGGCCTCTCCGGTGCTGGGATTCAGGGCGCACGCCATGCCCCCACCTGGCTGCTTGGTTTCTCTTTGAGACCGGGCGTCTCTGAGTAGCTCCGGCTCTGCTTTCAGTCAATCCTCCTGCCTCGCCCTCCTGGGGCTGGGGTTGCCCCTGGCCCCGCATGTCGGTTTATGAATGAGGCGACGGTGCCCAGTGGGCCCGCGTGGGGAATCCTTCTTTCCCTCCTCCTTCCCCAACATCCAGCCTGGAGAGGACATAGTGGCAGTATTTCATTTCATCAGACAAGATGGTTGCGTCTGAGTGTGAGCGCGTCTGTCGAGTGTGTGAGGTGGGGGGGGGGTAGGGGCACGTGGAGTGGGAGGACGGCTTTTGTGGGAGATGGCCTGTCTTTCCACTGTGCAGGTCCACGTCAGGCGTGGGTGGGCAGGCCTGGAAGCCCCTTCATCTGCTGAGCCCCAGAGGGCGCATGCCCTACTCAGCCGGACCCTTGGCCCAGAAAGCAGAGCAGGAGTGGGCCGGGCAGCTGGTGGGGTCAGGTCTCCTGGCTGATGGGCCCCCTGGGGCGGCTGAGTGTCCCCCCAACACTCCGCCCCTCCGCTCTAGGCTTCCCTGCTGGGTGGGGACCCGGAGCTCCTCCCACCCAGGACCCCTCCTGGGTCGTTGGCAAGAGAGCAAATGTCCAGTGGCCCTGGGAGTCCCCGGGGCTTAGCTTAGAAGAGACGGGAGAGGGTGGGGTCAGCGGGGGACACCTCTGAGGCCCTGCCGCCCGGGGATGCTCCCAGCCCCAGAGTGGCAGGGGGGAGAGCAGGGGGTGAAGACACTGCCCCAAGCCTTCTGGGCGTTCGTGTGTGAATGGCAGGCGTGTGCCGGTGTGCGCCTGGTATGTGGTGCGTGCCTCTGTGTGCACGGTTCGTGTGTGTGTGTGTGTGTGTGTGTGTGTGCATGGTATACACTTGTGTACGTATGCATGGTATAGGCATGATGTGCACAGATGGGAACATGTTTTGTGCACGTGTGTACGCATGTCACCGCCATGTCAGTGCTGTGCCAGGGTCCAGCCTGAGGGCAGGGTGACCTCATACACACCCGAGGGCCTCAGCTGAAGCACGCTGCAGCAGCCAGCCTCCCCGAGAGGGGACCCGGCCTGGACCAGCGCTGATGGGCGTGAGTTTGCAAAACAGCCACAAGGACCCCTGTTTGGTACCCATCACTGGGACATGCCCGGGCATGAGTGTAAATCCTGCAGGTGCTATCTTAGCTGGGCACACAGGGAGCCATCTAGAGCCTGCCGCGGGCGCCAGGCGCCAGAGGAGAAATTTGCATTCTTGGGATGTTTTTCCTTAACGGTCGGTCACAGCCTCTCCCCACCTCTCCCCAGACGTTTCCTGACTTCTGCAGACAGACAAGCCTCGGGCAGAGCGGGGACGGCGGCCCGGGGCCAGCCTGGAGCTTTGTCACTCGTGGGGGTGCACCCAGGGTGCGGGTCCTCGAGGCCCCCCCAGCAGACAAAGCCTGCCCGGCCCTCCCAGCCTGTGAGCCAGCGTTTTCATGGGGTCCCCTCCCCCAGCGCAGGTGGATGGTGGGGCTCCTGGCCTGGGGAGGCTGCTCGGTGCCCTGCGGCCCCGGACAGTGCCCCCAGGCCTGGGCGTGTGTGAGCTGGCCACAAAGCCTGAGGCAGGAGACGGGCATGCCCGGTGGATCTCTTGACCTCGAGCTGCAGCAGAAAACTGCAGGTCGCCTCAGGCAGCCAGGGCCAGGGTGGCACACGCCTACCACACCAGCATTTTGGAGGACTTGGTAGACAAGTTCGAGGCCAGCCCCTGCACCCCAGTGAGTCCCTGTTTCAAAATAAAAATTAAAAAGAGACTGGGGGCCGTTTGTGGGGCGCACACCCTTAATCCCAGCACTCTGGACACAGGGTCAGGCGGATCTCTGAGTTCGAGGCCAGCCTGGTCTGCAGAGTGAGCTCCAGGACAGCCAGGGCTGCCCAAAGGAGGCTCTCCCAAAAAGGGCGCAGGGGCGTGGTCAGGGCTGGATCCCGTAGGCAGGACAGCGGCTAGCACTGGTCACTGATACCTAGGGTCCCGTGGAGTGACCTCGGCGCTGGCCCTGCTGGCCCTGCTGGCTGCGTCCGTGCTGCGCGGACAGGCGGGGGCTGGACGGGTCAGGAGGTGGCCCGGCTGACCGGCGCTGGCCAGCCCGCACGTCCCGGAGCCGTGGGCCGCAGCAGCACGTAGGCGCGAGCCGCTGACGCGGGTGGCTGCGAGCGGCCGAGCATGTCGGGGCCGGCTCCCCCCGTCCTGGCGCCGGCTCCTCTCCCCCCCTACCCCCACTCTCGGGGCCGGCTCCCCCACTCCCGGGGGCTTCTGGGAGAAGGGAGTCCCGGAGCCAGGCCAAAGGAAAGCACATCCGGCACCGCTGCTCCCCTTCCCCAGCCTGGAGCTTCAGCAAGCCCGAGCCGTGCTCCACAGGCCTCAGGGCACCCCACCCAGCCGGTCGCCAAAGTGGGGTCTTCTCAGGGCTGGGGACAGAGGACACAGCACAGCTCACTGGGCGTCTCACACACACACACACACACACACACACACACACACACACACACACACGGGAAGATGGCTGTGGAGGGGAGGGAGCCAGCTTAGGACCTCAGGCCGGCCCAGACCTGTGTCCCCCGGCTTACAGAGTGCTCATGGCCCCAGACCTGTGTCCCCCGGCTTGCACACGGCAGTGCGATTCGCCAGCCGGAAGGTGGAAGCGCCCTCCCACACTGCGGTATGCCCACACAGGGGCACATCCCTCGGCCCTGAAAAGGGAACACGGATGACCCCTGAGGACACACGCTCAGGGACATGGGCCGCACACTGTAGCTCACACCTGACACCCCGGCACTGAGGCTTCAGGGGCAGGAGGATCACGAGTTCAAGGTCACGCTCAGCTGCGCAGTGACTTCTAGAGCGGCCTCTCTGGAAGCACGAAGCAGATTTTCCTGAGGTGAGGGTTGCAGTTCATGCCCGTCTATTCCAGCACTCAGGAAGGGGATGTAGGGGGATTGCTGTGAGTCTGAGGCCAGCCTGGGGCGAGGGAGTGAGACCCCACTCTCTGTGTTCCTGTCCCCCCCACTCCGGGCAACCCCAGCACCGTGGCCCTCAGGGGGGCGGGGCGGCCCCGGGCACACAGCCGCCTCCACGCTGCAGGAGCCCAGGCTGGATCTACATTTGGTAGATTCCGAGGACCGTGCCACGTGGCACAGCACCTCTGGAAGCAAAGAGCTCGCCTTCGGCTCATTCCGTTCAAGAACAGCCTCCCCCAGACTCGCAGGCGATCCAGGACAGGGCTGGGGAGCCCCTAACTCTTCCTTGCCTTCCCTCCCCCACATCTCACCCTCTTGCCGGGAGTGACCCTGCCCAGAACTTCATCTGCCCTTGACCTTTTTCACGGCTGCATAGTAGTCTGCCAAGCAGCCTAACCAACACCCGAAGATTTTGTTTTTAAACTTCCACGCCATTTCTCTATTTCGTGTGTGGCCACGAGCCAGGGGACGTGTCTGGGGGTCGAAGGTCAGGTTGCAGTTCTCACCTTTCGCCAGGTGGGCCTGGGAATGGAACTCAGGTCATCACATTGGGCTTGGCCACAAGCGCCTGCACACTCTGAGCCCCAGAGGACGTAAAACTTGAAGGTTTGGCCAGAGTGGGCTGGCCTGGGCTCCATGAAGCCCATCCGACTCTCACATCCCTAAAACGGCCTCCTCCTGAGAAGACACTGACAAGGCTCAGGGGTTACCCTCGCCCGAGCTGCCAGGGCCAAGGCTGGCTCCCCCCTGCCTCTCAGTGGCGGAGAAGAGAGAAGAGGGGGCTCTCTGTTTTCAGGTCCTTCTGGGAAGCGACAGGGTGACGTTTCAGAGTCGGGGCTCCTGGGACTGGGAGGGGGACAGGTGCAGATGCCCTGGAAACCAGGGAGCCGGCCTCCCCAGGGCGCCTGGGCCTGCGGGTCTGAGCTGAGTCCTCTCTTCTACCAGCCCTGTGCCGGGAGCCCCCCAGTGTGGCCGCCCCTTGGGCACGCGCGCACACACTCACAGGCACGCACACACTGCGACCCAGATTTTACCCAGGCGGCTTAGGGCCAAAGCACGAGCCCCTGACTTAGCCCTCGCTTAGGGACAGGGTGGGGGGCTGTCTGCCGTGCCCCACCCCCGCCCCGCTCTGTCTCCCACGAAGCAGAGGCAAATACTGGACTATTTTGGCGCTCCCCGTCCACTGTTTATGGAGGAACGAGGAGCCTGGCACAGGAGCGCCCGGCTGCATGGCCTCCGCAGTGAGGCCGAGTCTCAGACCATGGACAGGCCGGGTTAAGGGCTACTGGAAAATGCTGTGACCAGCTTGCCCGATGAGGGCTTTCCTGTCCAGTGTCGCCCCTTGGTATCTGCTGCCCTTCCGTCAGTGGCTTCGGAAGCCTCACTTGTGTAACGCTTGCGGCAGGTAGCTTTCTTGCTCGCCTGCTTTTCCTCAGTGGGATACCGCTATTCTGCAGCCCAGGCCGGTTCAAACTCATGATTCTCCTCCTGCCTCAGCTTCCCGAGCACTGGAATGGCAGGAGCCACTGTACTGGACACTAATTTGTTTTGTTTTGAGGCAGGGGTTCTCTGTGTAGCCCTGGCTGTCCTGGACTCATTTTGTAGACCAGGCTGGCCTTGAACTCACAGAGATCCACCTGCCTCTGCCTCCTGCTGCCAAGCTGGACACTAATTCTTTTTTTCCCCTCACCAGCAACCACAAAGAGTAGTTGCGTTGTGATTTTGTTACAATTGTAGTAACATCTCATCTCCTGTTGACGGTTTCCCTTTCTGGTCTGTTTCATTGTTGCCAAGATCTAAAGAGCCTGATTGGTGCGTTAAACTGTGTCAGAGGTGAGGGTGAGCAGAAGAAAGCTTAGTGGCTGCAGGGTTTTGGGCTGAGCTTCCAAGAACCAGAGAGGGACTTGGGGTGTCCCCAGGGATTAAAGGGGCTACCGTAACACTGGGGATGACAACAGCAGCAGCATCGCGGTGCGTGTTGGCAAAAGGGACTGGGGACCTTGAAGGGCAGGTGATGGTGGGCCTGTGAGCACGCGTGTGGTACGCGCACTCGTGTGCAGATTCACACGCTAGGAGACCTGAGAATGTCAAGCTTTGTCGCTTTGAGGAGACGCAGTCACCTCGGGCCCTTTCGGGTAGCCGAGAGGCTCCGTCTCTACCTCCCACAGCTCTAGGTTTGCAGGCACACACAGCCATGCCTGGGGACTCAGTCAGGTCTTCCTGCTTGCAGGGCCCGGGATCTTACCCACCGAACCATCTCCTGGGCCCTGGCAGGGTGCGCCTTCCATGTGGGTGACAGGGACACAGGCATGTGCCCTTTCAAAATTGCAGCGGCGCTATCCATCAGCAGCCACAGCTCCTCTGCGGCGAGGGGCACACACCTTTAATCCCAGCGCTCAGGGGGGTGTCCGTGAACCAGAGGCCAGCCTGGTCCACAGAGAGTCCAGGACAGCCAGGGCCACACCGAGAGAGCGTCTCAAAAGTGCAAGGAGAGCCTGAGTGTGGTGGTGCAGGGTCCCCGCGCGGGAGCCCGCGTTCGGGGTCACCCTGCAGAAGATCTGAGGGTGTCGGATAAAAACCCACCTCTAAGCATTGAGGCATCACCTCCAAGATGGCTGACATGTCCCGGGGCTTCAGCCCTGCATGCCTTGACTCTGTATGATCCTAGGGACCCGAGTGATGTCTGCAGACACGTGTGGTGGTCCCGAATGGGGAGCTCGAGGCACGGGGTGGGCGGGGGCTGGGAACCTACTCGGTGCCCAGGATGCCAGGCAGAGGAGGGTGCAGGCCGCCACCCTCAGCCGGCCTCCGCCTCCATCCCACCTGTTGGTTTGGGAGAACATGGACAGTTTGGGAAGGAAGAGGGGCTGGGGCGGCTGGCAGGGATCGCCGGCCTCCAGGGCAGTAGCCTCCACCAGCCCCAGCTGGGCAGGAAGTCCGGCTGGGTGGGGCCACACAGGGGATAGCCCACTGCAGAAGCAGCCTCGAGGGTGGAGGGTGCGATTCGCCAGGAGTGAGTCCCACCAGGGACCCCAGCTTGAATCAGGCCACTGAGAGTTGAGGGGACAACAGCCCTGTCCCCCCACTCCAGCTGGGCTCCACCCAGCATCCACCAGAGAGTGTGTGAGGCGGCCCTGTCAGCTCCACTACCCAGGAGACTGAGGCAGAAGGATCCCGAGTTCAAGGCCTGCCCGGGCTGCACAGTGAATTCAAGGCCAGCCTAGGCCTGGGGAGAGAGCTCAGACCCGGGGAGATGCACACACAAAATAGAGCCTGGGGGACGGTGAGCAAGACCCTAGTTCCAAAATAAAAGCTGAGAAGAGGGCTGGAGAGGCTCCTGCCAGCGGCCCAGCACTCGGGAGGCATTGGCAGGCAGATTGCTGTGAGTTCAAAGCCAGCCTGGTCTATAGACTGAGTTCCAGGACAGCCAGGGCTACACAGAGAAACCCTGTCTTGAAAAACCGAAAGCCAAACCAAAACCAAACCAAAACCAACCAAATAAGCTGGCGCTGGGCCCCAGGGCTGGAGCCCCCACCTAGAACCCCCAGGGAAGGGATGGCGCCACCATCAGTGAGGAGCCTCTCTGTCCTTCTGGCTCTCGGTTCCATTCCCAAATCTGTGTGTGCATATGTGTATGCATCTACGTGTGTGTGTGTGTGTGTGTGTGTGTGTGTGCCCAATGCTTGCCAGAGCCCCCTACTGCAGTCATGTGCCCTGATTCCCTCACGCTGGACCCCACCCTGCCCTGGCCCCCGATGGATCCCGGCCCCTGGGCCCCCCTCACCTCTCGGCTATCTGTCCCCGTCACAGGCCTGAGCCTAACTTCTGGTTCCCCACCCTCCTGGCATGCGCCTGACATCAAAGCGGTAGCCCTCCCCGGGGTTCCGTGCACACTCAGGCGCCCGGAATTCTGTTTTCCTGCAGCCGGTGCATGTGCCTCTGTGCCCTTTGACCTTGTGGAGGGGGCTCCAGCAACAGGCGTAGAATAATGCCAATGCGAGATTGGGCCCCCCTCCCCCCTCCCCCCGCAGAAGAAAGCTGTTCCTCTCTAATTGTCTTGTTCTCTCTGTTTATGACGGCATCTCGGGCAGCCCGGTCTGGAACTCCGGGCCCTGCTGCCTCAGCCTCCGGAGCCCTGGGTGACAGGCCTGTGACAGGCCTGTGTCACCCAGGCTGCTGACAGGCCCCGGCCTCTCTGAATTCCCAGGAGCTGGAGACAAGGATTAGGATTGTGTGAGCGATGATATTTTGGAGCCTGGCGGTGGCAGTGGCACAGGCCTGTGAGCCCAGCAGGCAGAGGCAGGCAGATCTGAGCTCCAGGCCAGCCTGGTCTACAGGGTGAGTTTCAGGACAGCCAGGGCTACACAGTCTGGAAAAACCAGAAAGCCGGGAAGCAAACAAACAAACCACAAAGAAAAGGGAAAAGGACCACCCAAGCCCCAGGTTGTTTCATCCATTTGGGGACAGGACGGAGGCTCAGCCTCCTTCCCCACCAGCGGTTACCTGCGGTGCAGTGCCTGCAGGGGCCAAAAGGGGGCGTCGGTCTCCTGGAGACATGTGGGTGCTGGGAGTAGACCGCAGGTCCTTGGCAAGAGCAGCCAGTAAACTTCATGCGTCTTTAATCCCGGCCACTCTTAAAGCACTTTTCTATTGTGTATGAGTGTGTGTGTGGGGAGTTGGTGGGCCGGTGAGGACCATATCTTCTGAGGCGGGGTCTCACTGAACCTGCAGCTCACTGAGGCATGAGACTCAGGCCTGGGAGCTCCAGGGACCCTCCCGATTCTGCCCTGCCCCCCACCCACCTCGCCCAGATGTTTTGCCGGTGCTGGGATTTGAACTCGTGACTGCTCACTTGCCACTTGCATGGCAAGCATCTTACTAACCGAGCGTCTCCACAGCCCGTTGTTTATCTCTCGCAGTCCTGGGGATGGAACCTGGGGCCTCGATCCTTCCAGGCAAGCCCTCATGGAGCCACAGCCCTCCGTGTCTGTGTCAGTTCCTCCCCTGAGGGACACTGAGTCCAGATCCGAGCCCTGGAGGGCAGTGTTTGGATTCCCATGTCCACCGGAGGCCAGCGCTTCAGCAAGGTGACCATTCCCTGGCTGGGCCTCCCCTCCCACACAGCAAAATCAAGACCATGCCCATGCCCTGATGGCATCCCGCTGAGCCCCAGCTCTGCCCAGGGAGCCCAGGGGCCCAGGGAGCCCCCATCCTGGCTCTAGGGACGGCATCAGCTCCAGCTCTTGTCAATGGGCTCCCCGGACCTGGGCCCTCGTCCTGCCGCTGGGTGCCAGCTCTGGATGCCAGCTTCTAGAATGTGCTGGAGCTGGGTAGCCCCAAAACACTACACCTGGTGTCCGAGGCCGGGGGTGCCCGTCAGCTCACACAGCTGACCTGGGCCGTCCTGAGTCACCCAGGGAGCAGTGTCAGAGGGAGACAAGATAGATGGTTCGAGGCAGGGAGACCAGGAGGGTCCATGCCCATGGCCCAGACAAGGCAAGAAGAGGCCACAAGCCACGGGAGTTGAGGCCTCCAGGTACTGGGGTGCCAGCCGCCGCCGTGGGGACTCAGCTTTCCAGCGGGTGTGCCGGGCTCCGGCCGGCCCCAGCTCTGCCGAGCCACAGGCTTTACCTAGTTCTCGGAGCAGTTACAGTAGGAGTGTGTAAAAGCACTATGTAAAGGGCCGCGCGCATAGAGGGGAGACCGCTTCAGTGCGATGTTTACAAGTTTGTCAAGTTCCCAGGCCCGACCTCTCTTCTCTGCAGCCTCCCTCCCTTCAGCCCAGGGGATCCAGGCTCACGAGATGAGCGAGCGCTGCCCCGTGCCCTGGCTCTGATCCAGGGTGACAACATTTCCTCAGGACCGGGAAGCTGAGGGTGGGTGACAGAGCCACGGGGCCCTGGGTCCTGGCCCAGCCACTGTGCACAAGCTTACGAACTCTCACATGATCACAGCCTCCCCCTGCACGCACACACACACACTCACAGCCTGAGGGCACCAAAGGCCACCACCCGCTGCCCCACCTAGGGCCACATGGATAAACAGTGGTCCTTTCTCTCTGCTTCCTGTCACCGAGGTGACAGCCCCATCCTCCTCTGTGTCACCCTCTGTCATCACAAGTCAGCTCGTTTCGGGGCTCTGCCGGGAGCGGGGGCCTGCCGGCCAGTCTGTTTTTGCCTCCAGTGGACATTTCACTCACTATTCTTCGGCCCTTTTCTAAATATAGCCACACAGGGACCCATTTAGCGCGAACAAAGGGGCCGCGGCTGACAGAGTCACAAGATGCTGTTTTCATCTGGGTCACTGGTTTCCCTCGGAAATGTGCCCCCCGTCCTGTCGTGAGGTCACGCACTGTCATCACGTGGCAACCCCACGCCCTGCCCCCGAGTGACCCCGAGAAGCCACAGGCTGGATGAATCCTCGCAGCGGGGGAAAGCCTGGTGGCATTCCTGCGGTGCAGAGGGTGTCAACGTGGGTGCTGGAGGCCGGGGGATGCCGCGGGGGTCCCCCATGCTAGCTGCTGGGGGGCGCACCATTAGCAACCCCTCAGGGGCTTGCTCACGGCCAAGGCCAGCTTGTCGCCTTCACCTTCTCCACGGAGCCTGAGCCGAGGGCCCCTGGTGCTGGGAACACTGTCCTCACCCACACCATACCAGGAGCTGAGTGTCCGCTGTGTCCCCGGTGCCCCCGAGGGTCACGGTCACCCCTATGCGAGACCCTAGGTCAAATCTCACTAAATGAACCCAGGCCAGGAGCTAAAGGAGCCGCGCAGACAATTGCACAACTAAATTGGAAAAATAAACTTGGGCCACACGGGTGGAGAGAGGAGACGTTCCGGCTGCCCAGAAAGCAGTTTGGCAATTTCCTGGGGAAAAAAAAAAAAAAAAGAAGAAGAAGCCCGAATCCAAGCACAATCTATCCCATGACCCAGAAACTTGCAATCACCCCCAGTCCCCCCCCCACCCCGCACTCCTACCCTCATGCCCCATTCCTGGGATTCTGTGCAAATGCCCCGGGGACATGCAATCCTGTCCTGGCGTATACAGTTGGCGTGCAGTCATTACGGGGACTTTGAGCGTGGGGTCGGTGTGCAGCGAGCCCCGTGCTCGCAGCGGGGCGCGGCGGTCGCGCGCCTCCGCGGCGCAGGTGCAGGGGGCGGAAGCCGGGCTCTGCGCAGCCGCAGTCCGCCCGCCTGGTGTGTTTGGCTCCCGACCCGGGCGTGTAAACACGGCTCGTCTCTGAACACCCTGTGCTGGGAGCCTGCCTCCCGCCGCCCCGCCTCGCGCGTTTCTTGTGTTTTGTGTTCGTTTTCCACTTATTTCTTAACTTTTTTTTTTTTTTTGGCAGGCGGCACGAGAAGCCGGGGAGGGAGGGGTCAGCCAGATTCCTGGCTGTTGGCAGGAAGGCGGGAGCGAGGCGCGGTGCCTGTCGGCCTGGGTTAGGAGGCTGGGAGGAAGCCTGGGTTCAAGGCCGGACGGGTGAACTAGAACGTAAAGGGGGAAAAAAAAAAAAAAAAAAAAAAAAAAAAACAAAAAACAAAAAAACAGCTGGCGGGAGGCGTGGTCAGGCGGGGTCCCGCCCAGAATCCCAGGGCGGGTGGGCGTGGTCAGGGACAGGGCCCGCCCCCTCTGCGCCCATACAGGAGGCCTGGAAGCCCCCGGCCCACGCACCCTGGACCCGCTGGTGTCCTCAGCCTTCCCCAGGGACCCAGGTCCAGCGCTGGTGTCAGCCTTCCCCAGGCCTGATCTCTCTCTCTGCCCTGATCTCTCTCTCTGCATTAGGCAGCCGGTTCCCAGTGCAGGCTTTTTAAACACAGGGTCTCCTGTAACCCAGGCTGGCCTCATGCTCACTTTGAGTCACCATGTAGTTGCTGGGAATTGAACTCAGGACCTCTGGAAGAACAGGCAGTGTTCTTAACCTCTGAGCCACCTCTCCAGCCCCCCACGCTCACTCTGGTTGACCTTGGATGCTATCCTCCCGGCCTGGCTTCCGTGGCGCAGAGGATAGAGCCCCGCTCCCCCCTTCCCCTGCCCCCCGCCTCCTGCCACATCCACCGCATGGCATCGTGAGCGCGGGGGGTGGTGGTGCCAGGAACCCCCAGGGCCACAGCAGCCTGAGGCTGTGGGACTCCCCGCGGGAAGGTGCCAGCCCAGGCCCCTCCTGGCCCCGGATCCAGGGCCTGCAGCCAGGGAGGACCTCACGGGGTCCTCCCCCACCTGGAGGGACACCCCCCCACACCGCCGCCGCATTCCCCACATTCCTGTCCCCTGACGCGGCATTCCGAGCTGACCCGGGACTTTCTCGCTCGTGGAGAAGGCGGCGGGAGGGAAGGGGCGTGCGTGCGTTCCCAGCCCGCGGGAGTGGCAGTGTCCCAGCTATGAGAGCTATGCCCGGCATGCGCAGGTTCCCCGGAGTTTGCGTCTGAATGTCATTGTTTTGGATGGGGGGAAAGAAGAAGGAGGAGCAGGGGAAGAGGAGGAGGGAGAAGGTTGTGATTTCTCAGACCTGCTGGCTTGGGGAGATAGCCCAGCGGTTAGAGCGCCAGCCTGTCCTCCTGCAGGGGACCCAGGTTCGGTCCCCAGCACCCACAGGGCGGCTCCGGGGACCCCACGCCCCTTCCGGCTGCTGTGGGTTTTTTTTTTGTTTGTTTGTTTCTAAACGAAATTTAGCCAGGTGTGAAACATGTCTTTAATCTCCACAGAGGCAGGAGGATCTCAGTGAGTTCGAGGCCAGTCCAGCTCAGGCAAGTCCACAAAGCTTTGTGGGTTTTTTGTTTTGTTTTGTTTTGTTTTGTTTTGTTTTGTTTTTCTTGTGAGCCTCGATATCACTGATGGTCCCAGGCTGGCCTCAAAGTTGTGCCAATCCCCCTGCCGCAGCCTCAGGATTTGGGATGACCGGCACCACACAGGGTGGGTGGGGTTACTCGAGGCTCAGCACAGAACACTGGCCTGGCATGCTGAAACCCTGGCTCCACCCAGCAGGTCAGGGGTTCAAGGTCATCCTCAGCTACGTAGGGAGTTCGAAGTCAGCCTGGGCTACATGAGACCCTGCCTGGAAAGGAGAGGAACAGGGGCCAGTGAGAGGGCTCAGTGGTGAAGGAGCTTGCTGCTAAGCCCGACGACCCGAGTCCAGTCCTGCTCAGAGAACAGACTCCCTAAAGTGGTCTTTCGACCTCCATGTGTGCATGTGTAAAAATGTGAACAATAGAAACAATTATGTGTGAAGGCTTTTTTGGTTGTCGTGAGCTCTGCCGGCTCCAGGTCTAGGTAGGTTGTCTTGTCTCTACAAATGCACACACAAATGAGACAGTGCCTGCTTGGGAAGCTGAGGCAGGAGGATTGCTCCAACACAGGAGTTTGAGACCAACCAGGTCTCAGAAATTCTCACCACTCCAGACTATCCCTTCACCATCATTGTGATGGCCTTCCTCATTACCTGAGCCAGGGTCTCCTGTAGCCCAGGCTGGCCTCAGGCTCCCTAGGAAGACAAGGATAACCCTCAACTCCTGATTCTCCTACCTTTGCTTCCCAAGCACTTGGATTACTGTCCTTCAACACCATGCCCCATGCTGGAGATGGAGCCTGGGGCTTCAGCATGCTGGGTAAGCACCCTGCCCACTGAGTCCAAGCACCCTTCCACTGAGCTACAAGCACCCTGCCCACTGAGTCCAAGCACCCTGCCCACTGAGCTACAAGCACCCTGCCCACTGAGCTACAAGCACCCTTCCCACTGAGCTGCAAGCACCCTTCCCACTGAGCTACAAGCACCCTTCCCACTGAGCTGCAAGCACCCTTCCCACTGAGCTACAAGCACCCTTCCCACTGAGCTACAAGCACCCTACACACTGAGTACAAGCACCCTTCCCACTGAGTACAAGCACCCTGCCCACTGAGCTACAAGCACCCTTCCCACTGAGCTGCAAGCACCCTTCCCACTGAGCTACAAGCACCCTTCCCACTGAGCTACAAGCACCCTACACACTGAGCTACAAGCACCCTCCCCACTGAGTCCAAGCACCCTGCCCACTGAGTTCAAGCACCCTCCCCACTGAGTCCAAGCACCCTTCCCACTGAGTACAAGCACCCTGCCCACTGAGCTACAAGCACCCTTCCCACTGAGCTACAAGCACCCTACACACTGAGCTACAAGCACCCTGCCCACTGAGTACAAGCACCCTGCCCACTGAGTACAAGCACCCTGCCCACTGAGCTACAAGCACCCTGCCCACTGAGTCCAAGCACCCTGCCGGCTGAGTCATCCTTCCCACCCCCCTGGCTGGGAACTTTCCACCCCATTAATGCCCCCCCTTCCCCACAGCACATTCCAGTCCATGTTTTCCTTCTCTGTCCCCAAACAGGTGGCTTCAGCGCGTCACCTGACCATATTATGCAAGGTGACAATTACAGGTATTTTCCTCAAAGTCCACATGCCTCAGAAAGGTCACAGGCTCCTGGCAGGGCGCAGAAGGACAGGTGGGGACCCGTTGCCCCATCTCAAAGCAACCGTTGTGTTCTTGAATCCGGGCCATGGGGAAGAGGGGACTCTAGAGTACTCCCCCGAGCCGTGTCTGCACAGACCTGCGACACCCTCACTACACCCCAGGACCTGGCCGTCCCGTGGACTCTGCCAGCGTTATGTACGGGGCTTCGGGGGGAGGCGTTTGCAATGATTCATAAGCAGTCTGAAGTGACTCAATACCATAGGCTCACAGAAAGAGGTTGTAGCCCAGGCTGGCCCTGAGCTCCTCATCCTTCTGCCTCCACCTCCCGGTTCTGGGACGGCAGGCATGCCACACACCAGGTCTATGCAGTGCTGGGCCTGGGGCCTAAGGTTTCGTTCACCTAGGCGAGCACTGTGTCAACCGAGCCACAAGCAAGCACCCTGCCCGCTGGGGTCAGCCTGGCCCCCTCACTTCTCCCAGGGCCCTCTGGGGCCCGAGGAGGGGGTGACTTCTCACAGCCTCTGGACTGGACAGAAGTGAGGCCATGGGCTGTCCACGGCTTCTCAACAGAAAGCCGAGAACCGGCCCGGTCACATTCAGGACTCCCTGGCCGGCATCGGCAGCCACCTCTGTTCGTGGCTCTGCTGCCTTTGACTTCTGACCCAGATCTGGACAGCACGGCCTTCTCCATGGCTGCAGCCGCTCAGGCCCTTTCCCCTGGGTCAGGGACCTGGAGATTCCCATGAGGTGTCCAGAGAGGGGCGAGGAGCATTCCGAGGCTGCCTGCGAGCCGCCGTCGTCTCCCCTCGCTGGGCTGTGTCCTTCGTATGCAGGGAGGGGCTGTGTACATTTTTATTATTTCTGTGGAGACGTGAGACTCATGGGGCACGAGTGGCGATGTGTCTGAGGCTGGCCTTGAACTTCCTATCCTTTGCTAGGTGTGTTCTTGTATTCTACAAGCACCTCACCCACTGGGCTACAAGCGGAGCCTCTGGTGATGAGGCTGAGCCTGGCTGGAGGCTCCGGCCATGAGCCTCGGAGCTGTAAAATCAGCAGAGTTCATTGTGTGTCCTTTTCACCTGCAGAGCTGTGGGGTCACAGGGTTCCTGAGGAGGGAGTTCTCCCAACCCAGACTTTGTCCCTTCGAGCAGAGTCAACACTGTCCCAACAGCGGGCGGGGTGAGCTGGGCCAGGATGCCCTGAACTCTCAGGGACCCCCTGCACCCATTGCCCTGTGGGTCCCACTGTGGGTCCCAGCCCGGGCGCGTGGAGGGAGGGAGGGAGGAGCATCGCTTCAGCTGTTGTGCAGGGTGGGGCTGTGTCACCCGGGTCTGGAACTGTCAGAGGAAAACATTCCATTCGGGAGCCTGCCTGTCATCCCTCGGCGCTGCGGAGCAGAGGCAGGAGGGTCAGGTCATCCGCGGCTACACGGGGCCACCTTGGGGACAGCCCAGGTGACATGAGACTGTCTCAGAAACAAAGAAACACGACAGGCTCTAGAGAGACGGTGTGTGAGTGCGCAGGCACACCAGGGTATATGCACAGAGCTCAGGTAACTCCAGGAACTCTGTCCTCGCCATCCGCCTGGGTCCCAGGGCTTGAACTCGGCCTCTGAGGCTCAGCAGCACCGTTCCCTGGGGTCATCTCTGGCCCTGGCTTTCTGCCTTCGATGGACTATTACTCAGTCATGAGAAAGGACAATGTGCACGCGTGGGTGGGAGGAGGAGGCCAGGCCACAGACGTTGGGAGAGTCCAGTCCTGGGCCTTTCGACCTACAACAGAAATGAAGAGTGGCTCCAGAGTTCATGAGGTCAGCCACCGTGACGCAGGGGCGGCAGGAACGGCCCATGTCCTGGTGGTTGGTGACAAGGCCATGGACTTCTGAAACTTCTGTTCCCTGTGACCCCGGAAGGGTCTCGCCATTAATGGAAACCCTATTATTAAAGGGAGTCCACGAAGGGTCGCTCTCCCTGGACAGGGGCCGCACCCCTTTCATCCCAGCCCTCAGGAGGCAGAGGCAGGCTGCTCTCTGAGTTTGAGGCCAGCCTGGTCTGCAGGGTGAGTTCCAGGACGGCCAGGGCTATAACGAGACGGTCACCTTGCCTCCCTTTCTCCTCAGTTCTTCTCATTGGCTTTTGGTAGTGGTTGGCTTTGGTTGTTTTCTTTTTGTGCTTGTTTTTAAGACATGGTCTCAAGTTGTTAAGGCTGCCTCGAACTCATAATCTGGTCAGGGGTAACCTTGAACTCCTGATCATCTCTACCTCCACCTCCTGAGCGCTAGAGTGGAGACATGAAGCAATGCCCTGCTTGGGTGACTGTCAGGCCAGTCTCTCTGTCTTCCTCTGTTTCACCCTGTCTTCCTGTGGCCACCGTCCCTCCCTCATCTATCTATCTATCTATCTATCTATCTATCTATCTATCTATCTATCTGTCTGTCTATCTAGGGGTTTTGAGATAGGGTCTCACTGTGTAGCCATGGCTATCCTGGAACTTGCTGTGTAGACCAGGCTGGCCTCTGCCTTCCAGTGTTGTCAGGATGGGTTGTATGAGGCCATGGACACCTCTCAGCTCTCCAGAACCCAGCCTCACCTGCCTGATGTCTGCCCCAGTAGAGCCCCAAAAATGTTCACCCAGGGAACCCCAGCTTCTGGGGCCTCTCTCTTCCCTCTCAGCATGTGGGGTTCCATGTGGGCCTCGGCATGGCCGGCGACCATGGGCACAGGATTTCTTGGGGTCTGTAGAATGACAGAAAAGGGAGTGGCGTGGCCGCCCAAGCCCCAGGTAACACTGGGGGATCCCTGGCATAGAACGGGCAGAGGCAGCATGCCCAGCACCCGGCTGGGGGGGTCCCACATTCCTGGTTTCTGCTGACCTCAGGGCTCCCCTGAGCCTGGTCTCCAGCACTGTGAGGCAGCCTTGTATCTCTGCCTAAACCAGCGCTGGCTTTCCAGCTCCCCAAATCACCCCACGTGACACCCCACTTCTCCGCTGCTACCCGGAGACTGAGGCCCCGGCCCGGAGCTCTGCAGGCCCCGCTCTGGCTGCAGGTCTGTCCCACAGGCTGCTACTTGCAGAGCCTGTGGCTCCTGATTCAGCGGCCGCGGGCTCGGCGGCTGTTGACTGGCTTGCTACCTGTGGGGGGCCATGGCTGAGCCCTGAGTCAGGGCGCGGGCTGGTGACACAGACCTCGGCCCGGACAGCGCGAGACAGCCTGCCGAGCCGCGGCTCAGGGTCAGCAGACACCGTGAGAACAACAAAGCTGTGTACCAGAAAACCGTGGAAGACAAAACAGGCATGTCCGGACGTGCGCTGTGGACCGACACAGCCATGTTCGTACTGGTGACTTCCCGAGATGTGTGTACACATGAGCGAGCAGGGCCCTCCTAGAATTCCCCAATGAGGGCTGGGGGCGTGGTCAGGGCGGGGCCCCGCCTAGAATTCCCCAGTGAGGGCTGGGGGCGTGGCTCCTGAGTTGAGCCCATGCACACAGCCTCACACACATGCACACAGCCTCACACACGTGCACACAGCCTCACACACGTGCACAAGCATAGGCAGGTATTTTTAAACAATAAAATGCCCATGCTGTGCGCCTATCTCTAGAGATCCTCAGGCACACGCCTGAGGATACACTCTGACCCGCTCACATTTCTATCTCTTCGCACACACCTGCACTCAGACGCCTGCTTACATGGATGCAGCAGGCTCACGTGAGCACACACGCACACACACATACACACACACAAGCACAGGTTCTGAGCAGGGCTAGCCCCTGCCCTCCAGCTTCTCAGGAAAAGGGCTGAGGCCTGGCCCTTGTTCTCTCTACCCAACTATATTTAGCTCAAGAGGAATCCGTGTCCTGCCTGGAAGCCCCGATGGGCGAGTTCTCTGCAGCCCACACCAAGGCTCAGGCTACTCTGTCCCCAGGAGCTGTATGTCTGCTCACGCCCCAGAGAGTCAGGCAGGGCAGAAGGACTTGGATGAGACTTAAGCCTGCCATCCCAGACCTTGAGACTGTCTGGCCAGCCTGGGCTACGCAGGGAGACTCTTGGGCAGTCAGCTCATGCTGAGCTTCGATGAAAAGACATGAAGTGGTTCCACTGGGCGTTACTCAAGGTGACATTTCACAACCTGCAGGCAAGCTGGCAGCAGGCCTCAGCCGGGAAGCGATTGCTGCTAAGGCCGAGGACCCAGGTGAAAGGAGGCAGCACATTTCCACACACTGTTCTCTGACCTGGATGCCATGACACATGCAAATCCACACATATGCGTGCACAGGGGCGAGCGCGTGCCCGCGCACACACACACACGCGCACACACGCACATGCGTGCACATGAACCTGTGCATGCAAACAGATGAACATACGCGGATATGTTTTTAAACAATAAAATGTTAGGACCACTGAGATGGCTCAGCTGGCAAAGATGCTTGCTGCCAAGCTGGAAAAAACTTGGTTCGAACCCCGGGAGAGAACCCACTCCTGCAGGCAGGCCATCCTGTGACTTGCACACAGCCTCACCCACACACAAAACAGAAATAAACAAAGGAAAAGAGGGGCCAGGGTGGGACTCAGCAGGAGAGAGTCTGGAACTGTGCAGGCCCTGGCGTCTGTCCCCAGATCCCTCTCTACTGCTGGGGCTGTCTAAAGAGACCCTCTTGCAAGAACCAAAATCGAAGACTTCGTGCTGGCCCGGCCCACCCTGGTGGCCATGTCCAGTCCCAGGCCACCGGCTCTGCTGCCATCCGGGCCTCAGCTTGAATTCTCTAGCTCAGGACAGACAGACAGGTGTACTTTCATCAGGCCGTGACGGTCACGATGCTCTAGACCTGTTTGATGACTGACTTCATGACCGTAGGGAAGGCTAGAGGGAGGGTCTCGGGGCGGGCCGGGATGACCACAGAGCCGGGTTGCGTCCCCATCATCTTGGTGGGACCCTGAGTCGGCGTGACCTCGGGCCCTTACCACCCCACCCCAGGGACGGGCAGAGGCAAGAGCTGGGGGCCTGTCCCTGCTCTGAGCAGCTGGGCTGACTGGGCAGTCCTCCGAGGGTCAGGGTTCGCGGGGTCTGCGCAGCAGTTCATGGCTCTCTGTGCCCTCCAGCTCTCTAGACGCGGGGCCCACGCTCATGGCTGATGATGTCAGGTACTAACAACGTCGCCCAGGCCCGGAAGCTGGTGGAGCAGCTGCGTATCGAAGCAGGGATAGAACGCATCAAGGTGAGCTGGGCCAGGGGTGGGGAAGGAGGAGAGACAGCCACAGCCATGTGTGGGGCCGAGAAACTCAGGTGGCCGTTGGGGCGGGACGGCGTGACCAGCATGCCTTTCGCCACAGCCTGCGGCTTTTTCTGTCACCCTCTCTGCACAGTGCTCTCTGTCCTTGGTTACCACAGACGGGAGCAGGGGTGACACAGAGGAAGGGAGTAGATGGCTGTCTAGCTGCTTGCACCGTTGGGCGTGGTGTTCATTTCTTGCAACAAAACTAATTTGTGTACTAAATAAAGAAAAGGCGGGCTGGGGGCGTGGTCAGGGTGGAGCCCCGCCTAGAATACCCCAGTGAGGGGCTAGGGCGTGGTCAGGGTGGAGCCCGCCTAGAATACCCCAGTGAGGGGCTGGGGCGTGGTCAGGGTGGAGCCCGCCTAGAATACCCCAGTGAGGGGCTGGGGCGTGGTCAGGGGTGGAGCTTCTGCCTAGAATACCCCAGTGAGGGGCTGGGGCGTGGTCAGGGTGGAGCCTATGCCTAGACTATCCCAGTGAGGGCTGGGGGCGTGGTCAGGGACAGAACACTTTCCTAGCCTGCAGCTGGCCCTAAGTTCCATCGCTGGCACCACCAAATACAAGTGTTAGACTGAGGAACATGGCCCCAGGACCACTATTCCCCTGCCTCAGCGCATTCAGACCTTCCTTCACTGGAAAGGGAGCCCCCAGAACCCCGCGCTCAGGCCAGGCCGAGCAGAGGACACCTCACAGGAAGTCTGTGGGCCCAACCACGAGCTGGACAGAGCTGCTCAGGCAGAGCATCCCCGAGGTGGCGCGCGCCCTGCCTGGCTAAAGCGGTTCCCTGTGAGCTGGCGAGAGGGAGGGGCGCTCTATGGTCCCCCTCACCCTGTCTGGGGTCGGGGGCCAGCCTGCTGGTGACACGGGGATGGTCCTGTGCCTGGGCACCTCACGGGCTCTGGGCTTCTGCGTCCCCTTCCCAAGTCTCCGTGAGAACCCTAGAGAGCTGGGCGGACCCCGGGGAAGGGCCCGGGCGCCCTGTGCCACGCCGGCCTTGCGGAGGCCTCGCAGGCTGTTCTGTCCATCGCGGAGGGCACATTTCCAAGCAGATCTACACCCGAGTGTTCAAAGGCCCGCGGTTTTCCCTGCGCGGAGGCGTATCAGGCGTCAAGGCCAGCCTCAGCTACACAGGAATTTGAGGCCATCCTGAGCTACATGAGACCCTGACTCAGAAAAACAAGACAGCGGCAGGACAGGGGGCACCTTATCTTTGTCTGGTTTCGTTGTCCAGACAGGGATTCTCCGCGTTTAATGGCTGTCCTGTATCCGCTCTGCAGACCAGGCTGGCCTTGAACTCGGATACCGCCTACCTCTGCCTCCCAAGCGCCGGGCTTAAAGGCCTGTGCCACCTCCGCCCATTAGTGGCCATGATCTTAAGCTGCAGCCGCAGCACGTGGCCTCATGCCCGACACAGCCCAGCAGCCCTAATGGACCAGGTCCGGTGAGGCGCAGGGCTTTCCCCACCGGCTCCCACGGGTGGGGCGGGAGTGGATGCGGTGGGGCAGAAATCCAGCCACAGCTTACTTAGTTGCCAGGAACTTCCGGTGAGGGATGCCGAGAGGCCCTTTCGGCTTCTTTCGCATCTCGGTGATGAAGTGGGAGGTTCGTGGACCGACTCTAAGCCATGCCCCAGCTTCTCCCTGAGGGATTCTGGGCAGCGGCTCCACCCTGACCACGCCCCTGGCCCTGGGTGACTGTAAGCTCACCCAAAAGACCTGTCCCAGGAGCGTCACCTCATCCCATCTCCACGCCCCAGCAGCCACGGATCTGCTTCCTGTCTCTGGGTTCATTTTTTTTCCTAGAGCTATCTTGCTGTGGCGAGCACACTGGGTGTCCTTTTGTGTCTGGTCCTCTCACTGGAAACGAAAGGCCCTCAGAATCCCTGCGTGTCCTCTCACTGGAAACGAAAGGCCCTGTGTGTCAGAGCCGTGTCCCTTTTTCGTGAGTGTGTACCATTCCACGGTGTGTGTTTCCCCCCCCCCACCGTGCGTGTGGCTTCACCCGGCCTCTCCCTGCCCTGCGGCTGCTGGGGACCGCTGTCCCATCTGAGGTTCCCTCTCTTCCTCCCTTGTGCCACACAGGTCTCTAAAGCCTCGTCAGAGCTGATGAGCTACTGTGAGCAGCATGCCCGGAGCGACCCCTTGCTGGTGGGTGTACCAGCCTCTGAGAACCCGTTCAAAGACAAAAAGCCTTGCATAATCCTCTAGTCCTCTTTCTCTCTGTCCCCTCCCAAGGCCTTTTCCAATTTCTACTGTGAGAAAAGTATTTGTGTCCCTCCCGCTTTGAACTCCTGAAGGAACAGAAACCGACCTGAATGCCCAGATCTTCACGGCTGGCATGGAGTGTGTGACTCGGCCGGGGGCTCGGGCTGCCTGGCCTAGCAAGGGTGCCGGCCTCCTCCCCCTGCCCCCTCCCGCCAGGCATCGCTGGGGACCTGAGCTGGGTGACCGTCCTTAAGGCTCCCGTAGTCAGCGCTGGGGGAGGGCCCACAGGCCAAGTGCACGCCTGGCGGCCATGAGGACCCCGGTTGCGACCCTTCATCCCACGTTTAAAAAATATCCAGGGGCCGGCCACGCATCTGTGCCCCAGCGCTCGGGAGGCTGAGACGGGAGGGTCCCCCGGGCTTGGGGGATAGCCGTCTTGGCTGTCAGTGAGCTGGGGGCCAGTGAGGGACCCTGCCTCCACCACAAGGCTGAGTTAGACAGGGGAGGGCAGGCGCTGACCGCCAGCTCCGCCTCGGACACACACAATGCGCTGTGCTGCCCAGCGCCCCCCCCTCCCGTGTGGCCCTGTCATGTGCACACACAGCGGCTTCCTTCTCCGGAGACCTGGTCCATTCCAGAAACGGACCTCCAGGTCTCCACGCACACAGAGCGCTTGCTGGTGCGGCCGAGTGTGTGATGTTGCCCCCCAAGCCTGAGGCCCGGGTGGGCGCCGGCAGCTCCCCACTCTCTCCCGGTTTCCCAGGTGATTGTGAGGGCAGAAGTGCAGCTTTGGTTGTCTTGGGGCTGTTGAGAAGGCGTCATGGCGTTCTGCATCCACGTGGGTCTCCAGATCCCTCCTCCTGCCTAGATCAAACCCTTTCCAACTCAACCCAAGACCCTCAGGGTGAGGACTGTGGAGCGGTTGTGCCCTGCGCCCTCAGAGAGGGGGGTGGGGAGGATGTTAAGCGGAGGCTCCGCTTCTGCGCACGCGCACGCCCAGCCCCTCACTCAAGGACTCTAGGCAGAAGCTCCACCCCTGGCCACGCCCCGGGCATCTAGGTGGGCCCCAACCCCG
The DNA here is from genome assembly GCF_030254825.1 of Meriones unguiculatus. Classification (NCBI taxonomy): domain Eukaryota; kingdom Metazoa; phylum Chordata; class Mammalia; order Rodentia; family Muridae; genus Meriones; species Meriones unguiculatus. Next base: position 17,523,769 of record NC_083364.1, on the reverse strand, counting down.
AGCCAGGCCTGTACCCCTGTTTGGTCTAAGAGTCTAGGCTGGCCCGGAACTGAAGCTCTTCCTGCCTCCGCCCGGGCTTGCACACCTGGCCGAGGGACCCGCCCCCACGGGTGACAGCCATAGCGGCAGGTGTCAGGACAGGAGGCTTGGCTGTGCCAGTGCGCCCTGCAGCCTGACCTCAGAGGCACCCCACGCAGCAGGGGGACCTCGGGCTCCAGAGTCCCCGTGACCTCTCCCTCCCGCCGCGCAGCAGAAAGCGAGCTGCTCCGGTTACGCCCTGTGGCCCTGATGGGAATCAGCTTCCAGAAGCCTGTGCCAGGCTGGTCCACGGACAGTTGCCCAAGTAGCCCACGGGGAGGGTGAATGGGGCCCGCACACCCCGGCTCATCTCCCAGCCCTCCAGGCACAACCTACCTCCTAGGCAAGGTGGCAGGCCCCAGACTCCATTTCCACGGGGGCATGAGTTCGGGTAGACATTGCAGGTGCTAAGAGGGGCCCCCATTGCCCCCTCCGCGGGCTGGCTCCCAGAGGGTGCAGGGTGAGGGCCAGGCCCCTCCGTGCATCGGCTCCCCGTTGCTACCCAGGAAGAGCCAGGCCTTTGGGGAGCCTGCTTCCCCAAACGTGTGTGGGTGGAGCAGAAAACCAGTGTCTCCCTAAGACGACAGCCACCTTGCTTTAGGCTGGGATTGGGGTCCCGGGGTGCATGTCCCAGCCAGACTGTCAGGGGACAGCAAGGAGAGAAAAAGCAGGTTCTGCAGACTGGGGCTGTGGCCCAGTGGGCAGAGCACCCACCCGGCATGCAAAAAACCCAGGGCTCCACCCCCCCAGCTTTCGGAAACCAGGCACGGGCACATTGGGGAAGTGGAGGCAGGGGGATCAGGGCATCAGGGTCATCCTCAGCTACATAATGGGTTCAAGGCCAGTCTGGGCTACACAAGACAATGTCTCAAAAAACAGAGAATTCAGTGCACTCTCCCACAGCCCCCGCCACGACGCTCCCCTCGGAGAGGTGGCCAGCCTGGCCAGTCGTGTTTGCTCTCAGCTTTTCCTTCCCCCACTCCGGGAACAAACCTCAAGTCAGCGCCCGTGCCCAGGCCACTAGTGCCCTCTCCCCAAGTGACTCCCATCAAGGACAGAGCGGCCTCGTGTTCCCAGGAAAGGTGGGACATCCGTGGCCCCTGTATTGAGCCCCCATGGTCCCTGTGACCCCTATGACCACCGGAGCCCTGCCTCAGCTTGGGGACACTGCAAGCAGAACAAGGCATAGGCAGGCGGATCTCTGTGGTCGAGGCCAGCCTGGGCTACAGAGTGAGTCCAGGACAGCCAAGGATATAGAGACACTGTCTGAAAGAAGAAAGAGAGAAAGAGGAGTCAGACCTACTCCAGCATGGGCGACCAGCAGGGACTTCCAGCTAAGGAGGATGGGAGGCTGCATCCTACTGGAAGCCATACACAGACATGACCTGACACAGCCTTCCTGTTCCCTCACCCTGCTCCAGGGCTGGCTCCTCCTCCTTCCCTGTGCTTTGTGACACCGGTCGCTTTTAACTTCTGATTTTAACACCCCCCCCATGTGCCACGCCCTCACAGTGTTCGTGTTGTGTGGAATGAGGTCACGGTCGGGTGAATCCTCCATAATAAAAGGCTCACGTTTCCTTTGCCTGGACTCCAAACTCTTTTCCTCTCTCTGGCCAGGACCCCTCAGGGATTTCAAGGGACAGTGGCCAGCCAGCCACACCCCCTTCCTTCCGGGGTTCCAGGAGGCTGCAATGGGCCGGGCTCTGTCCCCGCCGCCCAGGATGAGGGAGCATCCAGGCTCAGGCCTGGCAGACTCTGCGCAGGGCTGAAGGACAGGTGTGGCCACAGGTGATGGCTGCAGGGCTGAAGATGGCCTCCAAGGCTTCCTTGGTGCTGGGTGAGCCCTCCACCCACCGAGCTCCACCCTAGCTTTTCTGTTTTGTTTTGAGACAGGCACACTTCCTGCCTGCCTGGAGTTGCCCAGTAAGGGGCTCGGAGCAGGGCTCGGTGATCCCAGGTAGAAAGGCCCTGGGTTGGAACCGAGCACCTACAAAATGAAAGACCCTTTATTCCCCGACAGCTGTGGGATCAGAGCTTCAGTATGGCATCCCTCGGCTGTAGTCCAGGCCTGTGCTGTACTTCCAGGGAGTACCTACCCCTGCCCCACCACAGCACGTAGCAGCCCCCCATACCCTGGCCCGCACACAGCTCCATGCCCCTCCTTCAGAGCTAGCATTGCAGTGTCTCCAGTCTAGCTGCCTTCCACCCCCCTGACTCCTCGACCCGATTGATGACAGGGCGCCCTGAATGGTCCAGGATGGATCCCTCAGCTTGACCCCCCTGCAAAATTTCTCACCCTGCACATCAATATTTCATACTACAGTGGAGAGCGTGTCGCAGATCTGGGGTGCAGATGAGGTGGTCTTTGGGGCTGCTGGCAGCCACCCACAGCTCGGCTCCCTCGGAGGTTGACGTTTCTCTGCTGTTGTTCACCTTCAGCCCTCTGACCGGCGGCGGTGCAGGGGTGAACCAGGGACAGCGAGGCGGGGAGCGAGTGCAGGCTGGAAAAGGGTGTGATGCTGGCTCAGCCACCACCTACTGTGGCCTGTGGTTGCCTGTGGGAGACCATGGCCTTAGCCGCTCACCTGGGTAGCAATCTGGGGTTGGGGGGGGACTGAGCCTTTGGCTCCAGGTTGGACGGGCTCCCTCTCTGCTCTCTGTGTAAGTGGCAAGGCTGCCCTGCACAGGCTGTCACACTGGGTGACATCAGCCAAGACCTCCTGTCCCTCCCACCCGGCCAGTGAAGTGGCAGGAAGTTTTAAAGGGGGGGCGGCCACGGGGTCTCCTGCCGGGAAGGCTCAGGAGCAGAGAAAACAGGGCAGGGTTCCGGAAGCGGCTGATGCTCCTGAGGCGCTGACAGCTGCACCCCCCAGCCAAGCAAACACGCAGGCCACACCCCCGCGGGCTCTGCTGTCCTGCAGAACCCGCCCAACAGCTCCTCAGAGACCCTAAAGATCCCAAAGGACTCTGCCTAAGCTTTCCCATGACGGAAGGGGACCACAGCCACACGGGGGAAGGAGACACAGAGGTCAAGGCTAGCCTGGGCTACAGAAGGGGACCCGGTGCTGGAGAGGTGGCTCAGCGGTTAGAGCACCGGCTGCCCCCCTCAGAGGATCCAGCTTGGATTCCCACCACGCACAACGGAGGCTCACAACCGCCCGTGACTCCAGCGCCAGGGTACGGCGCCCCCTCCTGGCCTCTGTGGGCACTGCCCCAACACTTACTACAAATAGCTAAAGCAAGATAAAGATTTCTGTTGTTTTGTTTTATTTAAGACATGATTTCTCTGTCCTGGACTCGCTTTGTAGACGAGGCTGGCCTCAGACTCAGAGATCTGCCTGCCTCTGCCTCCCTGAGTGCTGGAATTAAAGGTATGTGCCACCATGCCTGGCTAATTATTATTTTTTTCATTAATTAATCAATCAATCAATCAATCAATTAATTAACGTTACAGGCTAGTCATAGCCCCATCCCTCCTCACCTCTCAGTCCCACCCTCTTCCCTCTCACCCTATATTTTGTTGTTGTTTTTTTGTTGTTGTTGTTTAGGAAAGTAATGTTAGTTAGGCCAGGGGGTTGTGGCACACACCTTTAGTTCCAGCACTCAGGAGGCAGAGGCGGGCAGATCTCTGTGAATTTAAGTCCAGCCTGGTCTACAGAGTGAGTTCCAGGACAGCCAGGGCTGCACAGAGAAACCTTGTCAAAAAGAAAAGAAAAGAAAAAAGTGTAGAGACTGTAGGGCTGTAGAGACTGGAGAGATGGCTCAGGGGTTAAGAGCACTGGTTGCTCTTCCAGATGGACCCGGGTTCAATGTGTAACACCCACGTGGCAGCTCACAGCTGTCTGTGACTCCAGTTGCAGGGCTGCTGACACTCTCACACAGACAGACAGGCAAACACAACCAACGTAAAATAGAAATAAAAAAGCAAGAAAGGGGGGGCTGGAGAGATGGCTCAGAGGTTAAGAGCACTGGCTGCTCTTGCAAAGGTCCTGAGTTCAATTCCCAGCAACCACATGGTGGCTCACAACCATCTGTAATCTGGTGACCTCTTCAGGTGCGCAGGTGTACATTCAGGCAGAACAATGTATACATAATAAATAAATAAATATTAAAAAAAAAAAAAAAAGCAAGAAAGGGATGTTCTGGGTGGCTCTGGTCCTCGAGACAAAGCTGGAGGCATCGCGGGCCACAGGTGGGCAGAGGAGGAAAGGCCACTCAGTCCTGAAGGAACGCGGTGCTGCCTCAGTGTGACCCCCGAACACTCGGTGCTGCTGAAACAAGCTTTGCTCAGAGAGGATGGCCGATTCTATGGACCGCTGGTGACTCTCCGTGGTTCTAGGTGAGGGCTGTGATCAAGAAGATAACCCAAACACATCCACATCTGAAGGGAGGAGCCGGGGGCGCCAGTCAGCTGGTGTACAGCCACAGAAGCTGCAGGAGGGGCCTGAGCGTTCTAGATCCTCCAGGGCCCGGAGGTCTCCACCGTGTCAAGGCTTTCCCTGGGGACATGTAAGCAAATTTCTATTTGTCAGGTGTGGGGGCTCAAGCATGTCACCTCAGTACTCAGGAAGAGGAGGCAGGAGCATTGCTGTAAGTTTAAAGGCCTCAGAAAAAAACAAAACAAAAACAAAACGGGGCAGAGGCAGCCAGAGAGCTGGCTCGGGGTAAAAGGGCTGGCTGCCCTGCCGGAGGCCCAGGGCCCACACGTAACTCCAGTCCCAGGGGATTTGATGCCCCTCTGGCCTCCAAAAGCACCGGCTGGCACACGCACAGACACACGGACAAATGTCATCAAATCAAGAACAATTAAACAAGCAAATGAGGCCAGGGAGATGGCTAAGGGCGCAAAGACACTCGCTGCCAAGACTGGCAATCTGGGTTTGATCCCTGGGATCCACGTGGAGGGAGGAGGGCACTGACCCTGCAACTTGTCCTCTGTCCCCTACACCCAAAGCTGGCATGTGCACCCTGCTTCCACATAAATAAATGTAGTAAGCTTTAAATTATTATTATTACTTTTTTTTTGTTAAACAAAACAAAGCCAGGTGCAGTGGTGCTCACCTGTATTTCCAGCACTCAGGGAGGTGGAGGCAGGAGGATTGCTGTGTGTTCAAGGCCAGCCTGGTCTACAAAGCAAGTACAGGACAGCCAGGGCTACACAGAGAAACCCTGTCTTGAAAAAAAAAATGAAGCCTGAAGAAGACATTCATTGTCACCCTCTGGCTTCCACACACAAACACGCCTGAGGCGAGACAGGCCGTGAGCCGTGCTGGGTGCCAGCTTCCTGTCTCTGCCACACATGTGGACAGGCAGGGTGGGGTATGCTGGCCTCCACACCTGGACTAGACAATAATCATAAGCTGTCCCCAAATCGAACAAGACCCATCAGTCATCAGGTCACCTCTGGAAAGGTCGGGAAGGACCAGAGGGGACAACTCGGGGCCAGCCTTCTGTCCTCCGGTCCCGGCCGTGTGTGCTCTGTCTCTGGGAGAGCAGACAGACTCCTGAGACGTTCGGGAGATTACAGGCTCGTGTGGCCTGCAGGGCGTTCACGAAGCTTGGGCTCAGGGCTTCTCTCCACAGCAGCTCAGCTCCAGTGAGTCCTCCCCCACGCCCTGCGGGATGTCAGGTAACCCAGCTCCCAGGTCACCCCTGCCCTCGTGAGTGAGTCTGTTCGGCAGGCTGACCCATGAAGACTAGCATGGCCTTGAACTCCCAGAGATCCGCCTGCTTCTGTCTCCCAAGAGCCTGGATTGAAATCATGGCCACCAATGGAACATCTTCTCGTAAATAAATAAATGCTGTAAGATTACTTTTAAGGAAGCAGGCTTTCTAGGAACGGTCAACACCAAGTCCACAGGACTCCGACAAAGACACAGCCCAGAATTGCCTGGGTGAGGCCCGCCTGCAAGCCTGTCTCTTGATTACAGTAGCTGATACGGGAAGGCCAGGCCCACCCCAGGAGGCACCGATTCCTACGAAGGTTGGCCCCTGAACTGTTTAAGAAAGAAGCCGAGCAGAGGGCTTGCTGGCGAGCTTGTCCTCTGACTTGATGGTTGCTTCAACCTCCTGTTGCCTTGACAACCCTGAAGTGACAGCCTGGAACCCAGAACCAAATACACCCTCTTTCTGTGTGTTGCTTTTTCTCAGGGTCTTTTATCACTGCAGCAGAAACGGAATTAACCCAGTGGCCAAGGGTACAGGCTGATGATGAGGATCCAAAGACATGTGAAAAAACCTCCCCTGTGAAGGGCAGGGTCGCTCGGGAAGGTGTGTGTGTGTGTGTGTGTGTGTGTGTGTGTGTGTGTGTGAGTGTGCGCTCTCGGCAGGCTCAGCTCTCTGCGGAACAAGTGGGGCCCTACCTCTGGAACCAGCGGGGTTTACTGTGGAAAGAGTGACGGAATGCCGCTCTGACTGATGGCCTGAGAATGCACCCACTCACTTTCGCCGGAATTTATCATTCTGGGAAGAACTCCAAGCTCAAGGTGGGAAAGAAACCCTCCCTTGTTCGCGGCAGACTACCTCAGCCAGCCAGCGCGAGGCGGGGCCTGAGCCAGGCAACAGGTGTCCAGGGTCCGAATCCATCTGTCCTCGCCGCGTGGGCTGCGGTCATCGTGACCTCTCTTCACACCCAAAGAGCGTCTCAACCTTAGTGTTTTGTTTTGTTTTGGACGGAGTCCCGGGCCCTGTGTATGCAAGGCGGGGCTCCGCCTGGCCACGCCCCCGGCCCCTCACTGGGGGATTCTAGGCGGGGCTCCACCCCTGGGCAGGTGCCCTCTAAGGCCACAGGGCTTGGAATCACAACTGTGTCCGGCTCACTGACGAGCCATCTTTCACCCCACCCCCGCCCTCGTCATTCCTTCTTTCCCCTCCATACATAAATGTTAGACACTCTTGAGCTTTGCAGCGCGTCTTCATCACGCGCTCGGCTGGTGCGCCTTTCCCCCCTTGGTCTGCTGTCAATCCCGGGTTGGGGTTCTCTCTCTTCCCATCCTCCGTTTCTCACACACACCGCTTTTCACATCTCGATTTCATATACAAGATCAAACATGAGGTCATTGTTTCCTGGCTCTGGCTTGTTTTGTTTAATGCAGTGACCTTCCCCCCCCACACCACCCTCCACCTGCCCCCACCCTGCTCACTTCTGAAGCCCCAAACCTCGCTGGGTGTGTGACCCACAGCGCTCCAGCTGCAGCCGGAGGGATCGGGAATCCGAGGACCTCCCGGGCTTCCTAGTGAGCTTGGGCGAGCCCTGCTGAGGTAAGACTAGCCCTGACTTCCCCCTCCGGCTGGCAGTTTCCTCTGCACTTCCGGCCCTTTTCTTTGAAGATGAGCCTGTCTCCGGCCCTGCAGGGCTGCGCGTTCGTTAGGTGCCCGCTTCCTTTCTTCTAAGCCCCAGGGGTGGGGATCCGGCTCTTTTCTCCGAAGGAGCCTCATCACTTCAGCCTCCTGATCCTGCTTCCCGGAGCCGGGCTCAGAGCAGCTGAGGGGCAAGAGCAGAGGCAGGCATACCCAGGCCCTGGGGCTCTTAGGGGCCAGGCCTAGGGACCACCTCTGAAGGCTGGACCCTCCTGGGTTTACCCGCATGAGCTGCTCCGCCCTGCTGTTTTTGTGGCGGCTGGGGTCCATACAATTCACACAGCATCACCGGCTCAGCTAACCTCTGCCCCTGCCATGGTGGCACAGCTGTCTTCCAAGCCCTCTGGAGGCAGAGGCAGGAGGATGGCCACAAGTTGCAGGCCAGCAGAGTACATACCACATCGGCCAGGGCTGTGGAGCAAGACGCTCTCAAAACAAAGCCAAACAAGATTGTGTTATCCTGAGCATGGACACTGAGGCCGGGTGTGAGACCACCCATGGCAGAGTGGTCCTGCGGCCAGCCACCCCCCGCCCCACTGAATGAGACCACATGGCTGCAGAATGACCAACGCAGCCATGGCATATGGAGTGGGTCATCATCAACGGCCAGCCAGGAGCGTGTGCTGGCCTGCGTGTCACCAGTCATGAGACCCTGGGAGCCCATTCTAGGGCCTGTTTCCTGCTCTGCCTCTTGGGATCCCCCACAGACTAGGAGGCCTGGTCCTTACTGGCTGTAAGGCTGGAGACCCCAGGAGGTTCCCCTCAGCTGGGCTCGGGTACCCGGGCACTGAACTCTAGGATACTAAGTGCCACAGTGCTTAGTACTTAGTACTAGGTACTTAGGTGTGTGAATGTGCCTTTTTCCCCGAGAGGATGGCTCAGTCCTCTGAGCCAGATATTAAGGTATCTAATACATACATTCCTTATCAAATCATGTGCTCCATTGTGATTTCCAGGTCACGTCCTGAAAGGAGGCCCACAGAGATGAAGAAACTGTTCCAAGGTGTCTGAGCACGAAGGCAAAGAACGGTTGGAAATAAAACCATGTCCCCTCAGTCCTCAAGCATCTTCTATGCCTCAGTTTACCCTCACCCTGCAGCCCACCTATGGAGACAAGCTATCCCTCAGTCAAAGGAAGCTTCGGGCATTCTTGACAACCCTGAAAAGGAGGTGAAAGGTTAGAGCCAGGGGAGCCCCGCCCTGTCCTGGTGGCGTCACAGATTCCTGGAGGCTGGAAGGCCTTGCTCACTGGGCTCTTAGGAATGCCCTTCCCCCACTGTGGACCAGGGGTATGTTCCTACCTTGAGGCTAGCACCAGGGCAGGGTGCTGTGCCCACTCTGCGATATGTGAGACCGGCTCTGGGTCAGCCAGCTGGGAGGAGGAGGAGGAGAAGCCGGCTGGCTAGCCAGGCTGGGCGGAGGGATCCCCAAAGCAGCTAAAAATAGGCATGGAAAGTACTATGCCGTCTGCAAATAGAAAGCAGCCAGTTCGGTCCAGCAGAAGGCCAGGGCAGGCTGGGGAGAGCTGTGTCTGGGGTTCCCCTTCCAACAAGACTCTCCCCTCCCCTCTCCTTGCTCCTATCCTTCGCAGCCCTCCTCCCCAAGGCTGCACAGAGTGTAGGGACCTCAGAAAATGAGGCAAACCTCCTCCCTTCCCCCCAGGTCCCGGCTGGCCTCAAGACTGCTGACCTGGGGACTGGGAGGGAGCTAGCCACCCAGGCTAAAAATAGCTCTCACCTCCTCCCGGGCTATATTTAGAGTCTTGTCTGCCTTGGAGTCAGCAGGAGCCAGTGGGCACACCCCAACCGACCAGGCCGGCCAGGCGACCTGGCTCCCATGTGGGCACCGCCTCAGGCCACAGCAGAGGCCAGAGCTGCAGAGTAGTCAACACTGGCTTGTAGGTTTGGCGCCGGCTGGGGTGCGCTGCGTGCAGCCAGGACGGCTCTCTGAGCCGGCGTGTGCAGAAGGGAGTGAGGGGACCAGACGGAAGGGGGGGCTGTTCCACAGAGGACTCTGATGTGGCTGCGGAGAGATAGGGTCTCCTGCAGCCCAGGCTGAACTCAGACTCACTGTGTAGGGGACGACGACCTTGAACTCGCGGCCCTCGCAAGTGCTGGGATGGCAAGTTTGTGCCACTGGGCCCTGGGGTCATTGTGCTGGGGTGGGGCCAGGACCCTGGCCACTGGAGCACAGTCTGAGTCTCAGTCCTGTTTTGTTTTTCTAATTTGGAGACAAGGTTTTGTATGTAGCCCAGATGGCTTCAGGATCAAAGCTGTCCTCCTGCCTCAGTCTCCGGGGCTGCTGGAATGCAAGGCACGCATCGCCCGTGCCAACGCGCTGACGCTGGGCCGGGCATGGAGCTCAGGCTCCTGCGTGCCAGGAAGGCGCTGTAACCGCGCAGAGCCGGCCCAGCCCACCGGGAAGAGCCGTGGTCAGGTGCTGGGGCCCCAGCCTGCGACCCCGTGGTGGCGAGCAGGCAGGCCCCAGCCCAGGCCACGGCCGGGGGAGGGGGGAGGGGGGAGGGGGGACTCTCAAACACACAGGAGCAAACCCGCGGACACATCTCGTGTCTTGGTCCATGGGCTCGGCCTGCGCAGATCGTGGGGCTGATGTCACCCGAGCCCGGCTCCAGCGTGGCCCACGCAGGCCGGCGCCACCGTCACGGGCGGTCTGGGCCAGGGAATCCCGGTGGAAATCCGTGACGCGGGCGCAGGGCTTCCGGCTCCGGCGCGGTGGGCGTGGCCCAGGCCGGGGCGTGGCTTCGCCCTGCACTCGCCGCCGGCCCGGTACCCTGCCGCCCCGATGCCCGCATGCGGCGTGCAGGCAAGCTCGTTTGCTGGCATTTCAGAGACCGCCGTGGGCGATGCTCCCGCGTGAGATGCGTGGGTGGGATCAGGGTCTCTGCACCTGCAGGTTGTGCTGGGACCGAGGGACCGAGGGGCCGAGGGGCCCGAGCCAAGGCTCAGGGGAACCAATCTGAGTGCCATCCTCCTTACCACCCACATGCTGAGCCCGGTACGCACCTGTCACGCCAGCACACGGATAATGGAGGCTTGAGGGTTAGGAGTTCAAGGTCATCCTAGGCTATACAGTGAGTTTGCGGCCAGTCTGGGTTCTTCAAGGTCTATGAGTGAGAGACTAGAGAAAGGGCCCCCCCCAAGCCTCCCCTCCTTCCCTGACTGGACACCCCCCCCCCGCAGGTGCCTCGGGCCTGTGGGCGTGGTGCCGCTGCTGTGATGACTGGTTGGCTGTTCACTGTCTCCCCAGCAGTCTGGGATCTAATTACCGGCAGGGTGAGCCGGCTGGCTGGAAAGATGAACGCAATTCCCAGCGCGTCTGCAGCTTGTCTGGGTCTCTCCCGACGTTTAGGGCCAGTCCCCGGGGCTGGGGCCGAGGGCTGGCGGAGAGCCTTGGTGGTGACAGAGACGACCTCGGTGTGGTCACTGGGAGAGAGCGAGAGAGAGAGGCCTTGGGTGTCTACATGGGTCCTGGAGGGTGGGGCATGACTGAGTGGTCTGGGCTCCTGTCCACTGCGTGCACGTCTCTGGCAGACAGACAGACGGACGGAGCATGCTGTTCATCGGTGGAAGGAGAAAGTCGGGGCACCCTCCTGGAGATTAATCCTCTGCCATCTGCGGGCACCAGGTGGCAGGGGTGCATTCCTCCCGAACAAGTGAAATTAAAGACAACTTTAGGTTGACAGGAGGAGGAAGGGGAGACTGAGTCCGTCCGTGAGGCCCGGGCTGCCCACCTCACCTTGTCTTCCCTTCTCTGGGCTTCAATTTCTCCACTGTGAAACTCGAGGAGGCCTCTGAGGGTGCCTGGATACCCCTGTCCGGCTCTGGAGTGTTCTGCAAGCCAAGGAGATCTCAAAGCCTGAACATGCCTGCGGGGAGTGTGGCCCTCACCACACCCTCCGTGGCCCTCCAAACCAGGTCTGGAGGCCTGGTGGCCTTGGGAGAGGCGGCCAGGGAAGGGGCGACCCCCCAGGACGATGAGAGAAAGGTGGCTCTCGCACGCCCCTGGCTCTGGGGTCTGCCGGTGAGAGGGTTAAACTGCAGGCAGGTGCTTACGTGCTCAGACTGTTCCTTCCCAGGTTGTTGCTTCTCTCCTTGTTTGTCGTGCACAACTGCCTGGCGCACAATTACTGCACATTTACCAAATGAAACGTCTGCGTATTCCTGCAGCGGTTCATTAAACAAATATTTACCGAGGGCTAATAAGTCACCCAGAGCCGGGGAATCCACGAGTTTCTCCCAGAGACACAGATGTCCTTGCCTGGGAAGTGTGCATAAGCCCTGGGAACACGCAGCTGCCTTACTGCACGGCCAGAGGAGACATGCGAGGGTGGGCATCACCTGTATGAGGCAGGGTCCAGTGCCCCCACCCCGGGGACCCCTCAAGTGTACACAGTCAAGTCTGGCCTCTGCATCTCCTGTGCAGACCTGCTCAGGCCGAGCCCTGTGCCTCTTGGATGCCTGCCTGCCAGCCCCGCCCAGCTCCGAGAGTGCCCCAGGCCAGGTGGGGCTGGGCAGGCCCCGGAAACCTCTCCCAGCTGCTGTGCCCAGTTTCAGGGAAGCCAAGGACTGGCACAGTGCCCACGGAGACTGCCTGCCCTTGTACCTGCCTTTGGCACTTCCTGGAAGAACCCTGGAGGCCCAACCCCCACCCAGAGCCCAGCATACCTGAATCCACCTCCCAGACCCATGGGGGGGGGACCCTCTCCCCAGCCACACCTCCAAGAGTAAAGTGCACCCCTCAGTATTAGAACCAGACTCAAGTAGAGCCTTCCCCCCACAGCAGGACCCAGAGTGTGAGACTGTCCTGGCTATTTTTATTTTTAAATTTCCCCTCAGCTCAAGGGTGGCTGGCCCTGGGGCTGGAGAGGTGGTGGCTCCGCGGTTATCTGGGTCCCGGCTTGATTCCCAGCACCCACATGGCAGCTCACAACTGTCTGTAACTCCAGGACCTGACCCCCTCATACGGACAGCCATGCAGGCAGAACCCCAGAGCACATTTTTTAAAGATGCAATGGATAAATAAATAAAAGGTGGCTAGCCTGTGGTGAGCTCTTGGATGCTTCCTGGACTCTAGGGGACACTCACGCTCAAGGACCTCTCCAGTGGCGCAGACGCGGGCTTTTCCGCGTGAGCGCCGGCCCACGCAGGGATGTTTTCTGACGTGTGAGGCTCGGCCGGTGGCTGTCCGGTTCCCCTGTGCCCAGCAGCCCGCAGAGCTCCCAGCTGGACGCGTCTGCTTTCTGCTGTGGGTGCCCTGTGGAGCGGGCCGGAGCACGCACACAGCAGGAGCTGACTGCGGCACGGGCGGCTGCACATAGTAGGCTGCACATGCAATGAAGTGCAGACAGTGGGCACGCGGGCACGCACGCACTCAGGGTCACACGCCACAGGCAGTTAATGCACACACTGGGAAGGGGCTGCGCACAGTAGGTTCTGCAATGCTCAGCGGGCTGTACACACAGTCCCCCCCCCGCAGGAATCCAGACTCTGAACTCTCTACGAGCTTGGGGGCTGTGCAAGGATTCACACCCAGGAGCTAAACCCCGTGGGTTCTGGAAGCATGAAGGACCTACACTCAGCAGCCCCTGAATCTGCTCAGGATTTGCAGAGTAAATTTTTTTGGCCCTCAGGAGCTGCACACCGTAGGTTGTTTTGCACTTTGCACTCCTTCAGGGCCGCACACAGTAGGTCGCGCTCGAGCTCAGAGGCTGCACACAGTAGGCTCTCCAGCGCGGCCCCAGGCCAGGCTGAGCTGCCGGGGCTGGGGCGCGCGGCCTGAGGCCGTTTCTGCGCTGGCTGCCTGCCCAGCGGTGAGCGCCAGGCGGCCCAGGGAAGGCGCCGCTCACAAAGGGAGGGTCTGTGCGCACGCCCCGCCCCCCGCCGCCGGGGCGGACCCCACCACCCCCGAGGGCCGCAGACACCCGGCCTGGCGGGCACCAGGGCAAGGCTGGCACCAGCGCGCCCGGAGGGGGTCGGCGGCTTGCGCTGAGGGCGTACCCGAGACAGGCGCTGGAGCGGGTCGGGGTGACCCCGGGCTGGGGAGCCCAAGCGCCCGCGGAGTCGCCCACTAGCGCTGTCTGTGACTCCAGCACCCGCCTCCGTCTCCAATTATCCAATTTAAGGAGCAGGGAACCCGGGACTCCCGCCTGCCGGGGGGGAGGGGAGGGGGGAGGAGCCTCTAGGGTCTGGGTCAGCGCCCCGCTCCGCCCCCAGAGTGTCTGGAGAGGGTGGGGTGTCTCCAGCCCGTAATGAGGGTTCTGGAAGCCACTAGCTTTCTGCTGAGCGCTCTGCAACCCGCGGCGTTCACCTTTCCACGTGGGAGGGCGCTTTCCCTTTTAGGGTGGGGAAACTGAGTCAAAGCGGGCCAGGCTCCCCTCGCTCTAGCGACCCCGAGACAAGTGTTAACTGAGACCTTGACCTTCACCTTTCCCCGCAGCCTTGGGCCAGCAGAGGAGCGCTGGGCGCCCGCTGTGCGCGCGGAGGCTTTAGCGTCACTCCCACGCACTTGTGGGCCCGGCCATCTCCCTCCCCCCGCCGGGTGCGTGCTGCAGCCTGGAGCGCGCACCCGTAGGAGCCGCGGAGGCAAGATTCTCACTCCACCCATTCCCAGGGTCCTGGGAACTGCAGGATCCGGAGAGGGGGCGGGGTGGGAACCTCGCAGAGAAAGAATAGGACAGCAGAGAGAGGAAACCCCCCTGTGGGTTCTGAAATGTGAATCTTGGGGGGGGGGTCTGGCCGTGGGCTGTGGGCTGTGGGGAGAGGTTGTGCTGGGTCTCGTGAGAGTCTCTGCAGAGTCTGATAGGGCTTTGGACTGGGCGGGGGGTTCATCCAGATGTTGGTCCAAATCCGCCCCTCTGAGCTCATCTGCTTTGCTGCCCGCCCTGCTGAGCAGCGAGCCCCCCCTCCCCCAGTGTTGGGGTGCTGGGAGACAGATGACCCCCTTCGCGGACAGGGTGGGGCCCAGGATGAGGTTTCCAGGCTGAGAGGCAGGCGGGGAGAAAGGTCTGAACTGTCTGGGGCCTTGTGCCACACAGGCCTGGGATCCCAGGAGCGGCAGGGAGGTCCCGGCCTGTCTGGAGTCATTAACGACTGAAATACAGGATGCCAGAGAGGGCTCGGCGGGTGAAGGGGCCAGCAGCCAAGCCTGACCAGACGTCCAAACCCAGAACCCACATGGAGCTGTCCTCTGACCTCCACGTGCAGTAAATAAAATACATTCCTTAAGGAAGAGCCAAACGCTAGCCGCGATAGCACAAGTGTTCCAGGTCCGCATTGGGGGTGTCTGCGAGTTCGAGGCCAGCCTGGTCCACACGAAGAGTTCCAGGCCAGCCAGGGCTACAGAGGGAGAAACTGTCCCCAATTCAAAATAAAGGGCTGGAGCAATGAGTGCTCCTGCCAAGGGGGAGCTGGGGTGACGTCCCAGGATCCGCACGGGGAGCGCACGCACGCAGACCGGATCGCATGCAGCTTTCACGGTGCACGCACGCAGACCGGATCACACGCAGCTTTCAGGGGCGCCGAGGCGCGCACCCGGAAGCCCTCGGCTAAGCCCCGCCCCTTCCAGCCCCGCCCTCTGCGTTAGCTGCGTGCTCCCGGGGGAGCGGGCAAACTGCCCGGCACACAGTCAGGGCTGCATAAATGCAGGTGACACAGGCAGTCACATCAAAGGAGAGTTTGACGCAGAGGTGACTTTCTGTGGCCCAGCCTCGGGACAGGCTGTTTTGTCCCTCAGGCACTCACGGTAGCCTGCAGCGCGCTACGTCCTAGCCGAGTCTTGTGACACCACTCAGCGTGGGGAGCCTGTCCTGAGGAGGTGGCCGGTCACGGGACCCTGGGCAGGTGGCTCCACCTCTTTGGATTGTTTTTCTATGAAACAGGGACACTAAGCCTGGTGTCCTCCTCCTGGGGATGTCCCGAGCGGTCAGCGAACTGAAGTAGAAAGAGTTGAGAGAGGGCTGGGGGCGTGGTCAGGGTGGAGCCCCGCCCAGAATCCCTTAGTGAGGACTGGGGGCGTGGTCATGGCGGAGCCCCTCCCCCCAGAAGATCCTTTTCAGGCCTTTCTTCCATCCTTGCACCGTCCCCGCCTCGGACCCTCCACCCCGCAAAAACACGATATCAAACCTCCTATCTTATATTATCCACCGGCCTCTGCCCTGCGCCTGCCGGGCCTGGTCCTCCAGCACATCATCCCCCGTAGGAGAGCCAGATCCGCGTGTGCGGGTGACGCAGAGCACCCGTCCATCACGGGAGAGCGTCCAGAGGGTTGATTCCGCGGGCCAGGCCGACCTTACACCTGTTTGCACAAGCCCGCGCGCACAGGGGCTGCCGTGCCACACAGCCAGGTCGGGGAGGTTGAGCAACCGGGCCCAGAGGGACAGGAGGAAACCCCGGAGGCAGCTCAGGGCAGGGGTCCGGGTTGGGGGGGGGCTGAGTGTGTGTGTGCGTGTGTGCGTGTGTGCGCGCGCTCGCGCGCGCCACGCCCATCTGCCTGCAGCCGGCATTGCCAAGTTTTTCCTGCCTAAGGTCCAAGTAGTACACCCACGTTTCCTGGCACACGGTGGTGTCCCCGAGGGGAGCAGGCGGAGGCCGGCGGCCTGGGACAGCTCCTCCTGGCTGACGACGCAGTCTCGCTAGCCGCCTAACGTTTCCCCTCGCCCTCCCAGAACTCCGAGCTCCAAGCCGGGCTGGGGCTGCTCCGCCCGGAGCTTCGGGCTCTGGGGGAGAGTGGGCCGAGCCGGAGCCGTTGGAGCGCGGAGGGAAGACGCTGGGCCGGAGTGGCTGAGTCAGGGGGGCAGGTATGCGGAGCCATTGCTCGCCAGCGAGACTTCAGAAGTTTGGTATGGAGGACATTTATCAGAGGCTGAGACTGGGGCAAAGCAAAAGCACAAAAAAGCCCCAGGTCTCCTGTCCACCCGAGCCTGTCAGTCTTGTGGGATCTTGGGTAGGGACGCAGAGGCCAGCAGGTCAGGGAGGGCACAGCAGGGTGAGGGAGGAGCCACTCCAGGCGGAGACTGGAAGCCATCTCCCCCGATAGTCCACACCTGACCACCAGGGACCCTCACCTTCCCACCCCAGGTTCACTTCACGGCCCTGTCTCTGCCTCAGGCTCCCACCGCCACTCTCCCCCTCCTCGAAGCCTGTTGTTGTAGGTGGCCTCACTCCTACTCCCCCCTCACTCCCTCCAAGCCCCTGGCTAGTGCTCCCACAAGCCCAACGGCCCTCCTCCTGCCCACACCCTGCACCCCGGTACGCTTCCCCTCCCCGACCAGGCGCCCCGCCCCTGGGGACTCCCCTTCTTGGGGGCTGCCCCCTGCGCGTGACTCCCAGGGCGCCCCCGGGGATTTCCTCCGCCCACGGGGGGGTTTGGTGGAAAGGTCGCGGGTAAACTGAGGCCCGCTGGAAGCGCCGTGGGAGGTGCCGCCGGGTTTCGGTTTCTTCCCTGCAGCTGGGGAAGAAGACTCCTGCGCGCCCACAGAGCCCGTCCCGGGAAGGAGAGTCTGGGTGCACGGGAAGGCGTGTCCCGGAGGTCGGGGCCCCCAAGGCCTCCGCTCCGGGCTCGGAGTGCGGGGAGGGGCTCCGGCGAGGGCTGACGGCGGGGCGAGGGAAAACACAGCAGAGCACGGAGGCTTCGACCACTTTATTAGTCTCTGCAGTCCAGAAGCCTGAACAACAACCATGCGAGCGAGCGACCTGCCTTGCTCGGCACTTTGACAGATGAGTTAGTCTCAGAGTCCCGGCTCCGTGGCGACGGCTCAGGGCGTCTGCGCCTGTGCAGCGGCTGGCTGCGGGGCGCCGGCCCGGGCTCCCTCCTTCCTGTCTCGGCGACCACCTTGGTGCTGCTCCTGGCTCCGCAGCCCGGGGGGCGGCGAGCGCGCACTCCCCTCTCCTCATCTCGGTCTCGGTGACTCCGCCCCTCCCGGAAGGTCTCACCGGTAGGGAGGCTTTGGAGGGATTGTTCTGAGGGATGAGGGCGGGGAGGAAATATGTATTTTATTTAATTTTTAGGGGACAGCAACTCAACAGTTGCTTTGGACGTTTGGAGCGGGCCTCAGCGTTCCTCCAGAGAGATATAGGGGACCCATTGGTTATTGCCTCTGCTCTCTTCACAGTAGCTGGCCACCTCCACCAGGCCTTGGCTTTTCCAGGCATCTGTGTGGCAGTTCTATGGAGGGAGGAAAAAGACAGGGTTTAGTGGGCGCTCTAGGAGTTCGGTGAGGAGCCTCCCTCGGGTGCCCAGGGGCCCCTTTTGGGAAAAACAGGCTGGCTCAAAATAGCTGCCAGGGTGACGAGGCAGCCCACGGGACATGCCGAGCGTGGCTGGGCACTGAGCTGGTGTCCGACCAGCCGGCCCGGCTCTGTTGACAAACACGGGTCCCAGGGGCCCCGGGCGGAAGGGTAGGTGGGGCAGGGAGGGAGAGGGAGAGAGAGCCGGCTCACCGTGACCAGAAGGCAGTGCAGGTCCCGGGCCTCGGTGGTGCCCAGCGTCTCCACCGGCTCCCCCAGGAGCTGTGCCAGCCTCTGCATGCCCGACACCCGGACAATGTCAATGTCGTTGTCACAGCAGAAGGACTGGATCAGGGTGAAGTGGATCTGCAAGGCGATGTCATCCTCCTCCTCTTCGTCAATGGCCAGGAGGCACAGGACCACGCTGTCGGGGTCCCTGCAGGGGAGGAGGGGTGTCAGGGACGCCGCGAGGGGTGGGCGAGACCCGGGGTGCACCGGGGAGGCCGAGGGTGCCCGGCGGCGGGGCGGGGGAGGGGCGCGGGCGCAAGGCCACTGCGGCTGCCCGGTCCACACAGAGGGACGCGGAACCCCAAACTTTCAGCGCCGTGGGCTCTGCAGCGCGGCTCTCCTCCCACCAAAATAAATAGATAAAATATAATGATCAAATCTCTGAGAGGCGTCCACCCCCCGTCCCCACCGAGGGCGCTGGGGAAGTCCCCCGGCCCCGCGCCCGCCCACGGGGCGCCCCCGCCGGGGAGGGGGCGCTGACTCACACGTTCATCAGCTTGGCCGCCTCGTACACCCCCACGGTGAGGCGGTCCTGGCGCTGCGCGGCCACCAGCAGCCGCTCCACCGCGGCGCTCACCGCCTGCATCCTGCGGGGCCGGAGGAGAGGGGGGCGATTAGCCGGAGACCGGCCCGGCCCGGCCCACCTCGGGCGGCGGGCGAGGCCTCGCGCCCCCGCCGTGCTCACCTCTGAGCCGCGCTGTCGCCCGCCACCAGCTCTTCCAGCGTCATGATGCGGCCGCGCTCCACCGCGGGGCCCCGCCGAAGGTCCCGGAGGGCAAAAGCACGCGCCGGGCGCCGGCCCGAGGATGACAACGCCTTCCCGCGCGGTCAGGAGGCTGAGAGGGCTCCCGGAGGCTGGGGCTTCCCTTCCCCAGGAGGAGGGAGTGAAGAAGAAAAAAAGAAGATTGCAAAATCCCGTCGAAAGCGGAGCGAGAGTCCGGAGACGCGAGCGGGCCGGGGGGTGCAGCAGACTGAGCGCGCGGCCCCCGGGAGCCGCTTATATAGGTTTCCGGGTGGGGGCGTAGCCGCGAGGGAGGCTCGCGCCGCCTCCCCATTGGCGGATTCACAAAGGACCGAGTGGCCCGCTCCGCGATTGGCTGGGGGCGGGAGGGGGCGGAGCTCGGCGCTCCGGCAGCCCCACGTGGGCATCAGGGATGGGAGGAGCCCGAACTCAGGCTGCAGCGAGCGCCAGAGAAACAGAGAGAGAAAGAGAGAGAGAGCGAGCGAGCGAGAGCGAGCAAACCACACACACAGACGCAGAAAAACAGAAGTTTCTCTCCTGATTTCCCGGCAGCCGCGCCGCGCGGGCCGCGCGCGGGCTTTCCAGCGCGCGGCGCCGGCCCGCTCACCCGGGGAGCGCCGTCTGGAACCCCCTCCCAGTCCCCGGAGAGTCCCCGGCCGGCCCTGGGACGGCGACCCTCCTCCCGCAGAGGGACCCCAGGGGGACGGGTGCGCGTGGGAGGCGCCCCTCCGGCCGCCCCACGGTCTAGCCTCAGACCTGACCCCCGAGGTGCCGCCCCCCCGCCGCCGCCTTCGCCAAGGGGAAACTGAGGCAACCGAGGACGCACGCTCGGGGCCGCAGCGCGGCTCCGGGGCAGACGGCGGGGACACGAGGCGGACGGGCAGGCCCCGCGTGGGATGCTCCCGCGGGGGGCCCCGGTGACTCACGGCGCGTCCCCGGATCCCCGGCCCCCGGGGCGCTGACGCACCGCGCCTCCTCCGCGCCGCCCACCGAGCGCGCCAAAGGTCTCGGGCGTGCGCGGCGCGGCAGCGCCCCCTGGCGGCCCCCGCGGGCGCGGCGCGGCGCCCGGAAGCGGGAGGGAGCGCGCGCGCGTGCCGTGGGTCGTGCAGCCTCCGCGGTGCCAGCGAGGGATCCAGCCCCCGGGATCCCGGGAAGCGCTCGTCGCCGTCGTCTGCGAACGCCGCCTTCGCGGTGGCACAGCCTGGCGTGCCGCACACTCGGCGGGCCCAGCACCGAGACCTGGGTTCGAGCCCCGGAACCCAGGGAGTTCAAGGCGCGAACTGGCCCCCCGCAGGCTGTCTTCTGGCCTCCGTGCACACTCAGGGGCGCGTGTGGCAAACACACCTCCCCGGAGGCATATTTTAGTGAGCTAGATCCGCCGCTGGGCTGTGGCTCAGTGGGTAGCGCACTCACCCAGCGTGCCTGAGGCCCCGGTTCGACCCCCGGGACCGCAGGAACCGTAGGCTTGGTGCACACGTGTGGTCCAAGCACTGGAGAGGTAGGAGCGGAAGGAGCAGTCAGTAGTTCGGGCTCATCCGTGGCTACGCGGTGAATTTGGGGCTAGCCTGGGCTACATGAGACCCTGTTTCAAACCCGGGGTGGGAGATGGCTCAGCTATTAGAGCACTGGCTGCTCTTCAGTATTATCCTGAGAACCATCGCCCTCTCCAGGCCTCCGGCGGCACCAGACAAGCTGCGCAGGCAAAACACATATACTTTTTTTTTTTTTTTTTTAATTAAAAAGAAGAAAAAAAGTCGTGGTGTGATGGAGCTGCACGCTAGAGGCAGAGGCAGGTGGATCTCTGAGATCCAGGCTATTTTGGTCTACACAGCATGTTTCAGGCCAGGCAGGGCTAAACAGTGAGACCCTGTCTCAGAAAACAAAGCCAACAGAAAACCCAGAGGCGCTGCTGCTTCCACAGACACCTTGAGTCAGAGCTGGGCCACGCCAGGGTCGCTGGGTAAGGGTCTAGACAAGAAGACTCAGAGCAGAGCAGACAGCAGAGGCGGCTGCGGGACGTGCTGGGCTCTCACAGCCAGACCGGAAATAGCATCAGGGGCGTGGAAACTGCCGGGACAAAGGCCGGGGCTCCGGGAGGAGTTGTTTTGGCTGTGGTCAGGAGGCCACCAGGAAGGGCCTGGACTCGTGGAAACATCACCCTGTAGTCCCTGTTTCATCCTCCTCCTCCTCCTCCTCCTCCTCCTCCTCCTCCTCCTCCTCCTCCTCCTCCTCCTCCTCCTCCTCCTCCTCCTCCTCCTCCTCCTCCTCCTCCTCCTCCTCCTCTTCCTCCTCCTCCTCCTCCTCCTCCTTTCTCCTTCTTCTCCTTCTCCTCTCCTCTCCTCCTCTTCCTCCTCCTCTCCTTCTCCTTCTTTCTCCTCCTCCTTCTCCTCCTCCTCTTCCTCCTCCTCCTCCTCCTTCTCCTCTCCTCCTCCTCCTCCTCTTCCTCTTCTTCTCCTCCTCCTCCTCTTCTTCTCCTTCTCCTCCTCCTCTTCTTCTCCTTCTCCTCCTCCTCTTCTCCTTCTCCTCCTCTTCCTCCTCTTCTTCTCCTCCTCCTCCTCCTCTTCTTCTCCTTGTCCTCCTCCTCCTCCTCTTCTTCTTCTTCTCCTTCTCCTCCTCTTCTCCTCCTCCTTTCTCCTCCGCTTCTCCTTCTCCTCCTCCTCTTCTCCTCCTCCTCCTCTTCTCTTTCTCTTCCTCCTCCTCCTTCTTTTTGAGACTGGGTCTCATGTAGCCCAGGCTGGCCTCAGCTCACTGTGTAGCCGAGGATGTGAGCTTCTGAGAAGTGCAGACCACCCCTGGCTGTGGCCATACTCTACACTGGGGCCTTGGGCCCACCAGGCCAGTGCTCCAGCTACGGAGGCCCAGCCAAAGGGTTCTTCTTTTATTTTTTTTCTTGTGAGTAACACCCAGTGCTGATAGTCAGCCTGGCAGAATCTCTTTGTGCCTGGTCCTGGGAGAGTTCTTTATGTTAACTGATGTGCAGGAATGCATCTTTTTGCTGTTGTTTGGTTGCTTCGGGTTTGGTTTTTTGAGACAAGGCTTCACCGTGTAGCCTTGGCTGTCCTGGACCTCATTTGTAGACCAGGCTGGCCTAGGACTCAGAGATCTGCCTGCCTCTGCCTCCTGAGTGCTGGGATCACAGGAGTGTAACCAAGCAGAGCTGGGGGAAGGAGTCTTAACTGTGGGGATCACGGTCCCTTGGTTAGGATGCTAGACTATAGGTGTGAAGAAGGGACAGAGCAAAGGGCTCTCAGCGCCTGGACCCTCCTGCCGTGACTCGCTCTTCCCTGGAGCTGTGGGCTGAAATCAACCCTGTCTCCCTTGAGTTGCTAACCTAAGACTCTCTTTATCCCTTTAATCCCAGCACTCTGGAGGCCGAGGCAGGTGAGTCTGTGAGTTCGAGGTCAGCCCACTCCACAGAGCTACAGAGCAAGCCCAGGACAGGACAGCCAGGACTACACAGAGAAACCCTGTCTCAAAAAGCAAAAAGGCTCACATCCGCGGGAGACGGGTCAGAGCCTGGGTGTGCTGCATTGCTTCCCTCACACTGTACTTGCACAAGTGCCTTTCGCTTAAGGACAGCCGGCCAGGGGGATGCAGGACTGTCCCTGCCTCTGCCTCCCAGGTCTGCCAAGAGTGCGCTCAGGGTGGAGACCGCCTGCTGCCCTGGCAAAGGACCCGGTTCAAAACCACCCAGAACTCCAGCTCTGGGAGATTTCGCTTCTGGCCCCCATGAGCACCCAACCCACCGGCACAGATATACAAATAACTGTTGAACTTTTATTTGTTTACTTTTGGTTTTCTGAGACAGGGTTTTCTGTGTAGTTCTGTCCTGGAACTTCAGACTTGCTCTGCAGACCAGGCTGGACTCAAACTCAGAGAGCCACCTGTTTCTGCTTCCTGAGTGCTGGGATTAAAGGCATAAAACTAATTTTTTTCAAAGGCTAAATAGTGGCTGAAATACGACTGAGTTTGTGAAGACACTTTCTGCCAAGCCATACAACATACAATCCCAGAAACCCACATAATCAAAGGAAAGCAAACCCCCAAACCCAGAAATCAATGATAAAAACCCGAAGTGGGCGAATCCCTTCTCTGAGAAATTCCTGTGCATGCAAGAGTCCACCATGAGGTTCGGATCTGTTAACACTTGGTACTGCTGCGTGTGCCGGGGTCATGCCTAGGTCAAATGGTGCAGTCACGGTGGGCTCCCTTGAGGAGGTGGCATCTAAGCTGAGCCTGGACCATGAAAAGGCCAAGAAGAGGGTGCAAGCCTGCGCAAAGGACCTGGGGCCGGGGATTGGCTTCCCGCGGTGTGAGGGACGGGGACACCAGCGGAGCCGAGGCGTCGCCCCTCCCCCCCACGGTCCACGGCTCGGGTGTGGAGCCCCGCTGGCTCCTTTCTTCGCTTACACGGACTCACGCTGTGCCACCTGCTGCTGCTGGCCCGTGCTCTCATCCACCTTCCCCACTGCGCTCCCAGGACCCGAGGCCAACCCTCCTCCACCAAGATTTTATTTTTTTAGACAGGATTTCTGCGTGTGGCCCAATTCTGGCTCAGATTTACAAGCCTACTGTAAGCTGGCCTGGTCTATAGAGGGAGATCAAGGCCAGCCTGAGTAATACACTGACACACTGTCTCAGAAGGAGGGGCGGCTGCTGTGTGCGGCAGTAAAAAGTCTTTTTAGAAAGCCACATTTCCTAAGGGGTGAAAGCCCCGCCCAGAATCTCCCAGTGAGGGGTGGGGGCGTGGTCAGGATGGAGCCCCGCCTAGAATCTCCCAATGAAGGGCTGGGGGCGTGGTCAGGGTGGAGCCCCTCCTAGAGTGACCCAGGGAGGGGCCGGGGGCGTGGTCAGCGTGGAGAATCCCCAGTGATGGGCTGGGGGCGTGGTCAGGGTGGAGACCCGCCTACAAGCCCCCAGGGAGTCCAGGAAGCCATTGCTTAGCTGTCAGTGACTCCCTATGCTAGGCTGAGGAATTGCGTTTGATCCCTGGGAAGGTCCCGTGTAACGGTGGAAGGAGAAAAAGTCTAAGACTCAGGCCATCAATACATAAGTCATGCAAGCATGCACACATGAACACACAGAGACATACAATGACATAAAATAAAATACCCCCACCCCACCCCCACCCCCCGGTGGACGGACCTGCCTCGCCACAGGGCACATCTTTCCTACACAGAGGCCGCTGAGATGAAGACTAAGTTCTGGGTCTGGCGGTGTGGGTGGAGGGCGAGGGACCTGCTGTCCAGCCTGCTGTTCTGGGTCCATTCCCAGGACAGCTGAAGGCGAGGGCAGCTGCGTCCGGCCTCCAGCTCGCACTGTGGCCCGGTGCTCCTCCACTCTAACAAAGATGTTAGTTTAACTCGTAAACTAGGAACAAAAAAAGACCAGTAAGAATCCAAAACACATCCCAGTACAGGGCAGAGGCAGGTGGATCTCTGAGTTCAAGGCCAGCCTGGTTTACAAAGCGTGTCCAGGACAGCCAGGGCCACAAAGAGAAACTCTGTCTCAAAAAAACTAACTAAGTAAGGAAATAAGAACCCCAAACACAATTTAATAACTTTGTGAATGGTCTGTCTTGAGAGATCTGGTCTTTCTTGTTGCTAGTTGGGAGTCACATAGATGCTAAAATATCAAGGTAGAATGTATATGATTGTATCTTGTTCACTGTGGCAACAGTAAAGGTACTGCACACGCGGGGATCCTCTGCTACACCGGTATCAGCTCTTTCCTGTACCAGCCGGGTCCCTAGGATTTAACTTAGGACATCAGGCTTGGCAGCAAATACCTTACCCAGGGGTCCTAAATCAGTAGCTTTAGAGGGTCCTTGTCATACAGCAACAGCTGACCAACGCACACGGATTTTACTCTCTGCGTCTTCATGCTCCGACCCCTGCGGTGGCCCCCGCCCTGCAGGGGGCCTTGCTGCCTCCTCTCCACAGGACGCTTTCCCCTTCGGCAAGGTGAGGCTCTGTTTAGAAGGTCACTCTCTAGCGGGCACGGCGGGAGCCCCTCTGCCTTGCTGGAATCTGGCACGGAGCTCGCGGAACTTCTAACACCCTGTTAGGTGTCCAGGGCCCTGTCCGGGGCTTTTGTCAGAGCGTTGGTTGGTTGGTTTCTGTGTTGAGGCAGGGTCTCCTGTATCTAGGCTGGGTGGAGCTCACTGTGGAGACCACTGTGGCCCCAGACTCACAGAGTCCCCACGGCCTCTGCCCCGAATCCGCCTTCCCCTGAGACTCAAGCTCCAGAATTCCGAAATCAGCCCAATGGTCTGGGCCAAAAGCCACTGACATCCCTTGGGATGAGATTTATTTATTTATTTATTTATTTATTTATTATTTTAAACTGGGTGGGGACAGTGGCTCTAGGGAATGGAAGAGTGGGGAGTGGCACGCCCACGGTCCTGCACCCCCATAGCAGCCAGCAGGCAGCACTCTGTAACGCCCTGGCAGAGGGGTCTGTCTGTCCCACGCTCCGCCGCAGGCTGTAGGAGGGTGATTCCCGGTCAGCGCTCGGTTGTCACGGGCCCGTTTCCACTCCGGGAACAGGGCTCCTGCACTCTCTGCCCCCTTATGGGAGCCCGGGGCAGGCCAGCGTGTCCGGGGCATCGAGGGACACCTCGGCAGCAGCTGTCACCGCAGCTGTCACCGCCCCACCCGCTCAGCGCCAAAATTTGAAAAACGCAGGGCGTCTCGCAAAGTGCTCGGGGGGAGGAAAGGGTCCCGCCCCGGCCAGGGCACCGCGGGGTTTTCTGGGACTTTGAGTCCAGAGGTGCGGGGGTGGGGCGCGCCGGGAGCCCCGCCCAGTGCGAGGAAAGAGCGCGGGAAGGCCAGCGCAGGCCTCGGCGCTGCGGAGCTCAGGAGGAGCCCCAGCAAGGGAGCAGCGCGCCGTGGGGGGCCCCAGCCACGAGTCCCGGGGCGCAGAGGACAGGCCACGAGGGGCACAGAGAGAAGCCGAAATGGCTGCTCTGTGGGTGGAAAGGAAAAGTTTGTTTCCAGCTGCCAAGGCTCTCTCCCGGGGAAAGCAGAGCGAGTGGAGAGAGGTGGAGAGAAACCTCGAGGTCGTAAAGAGAAGGCGTTCTCGGGGAGGGGGGAGCTGGGGGGAGGTGCGGGGGCTCTGGAGCGTGGTAGGGCCTGGGGGAGGCCGGGAGGCAGCATGGACTTTGCCCTGTTGACAGGCACCCCAGGTACATAGGCCAGGGGAAGGCCTCGCGAGTTCCTGAGGGAGGCTGAAATCCTCCCGTCGTCCAGGTGCGCAGGGCCTCCGCTCAATGCCCAGTCAGGGGGCCTGCCCTTTCCTGGGGAAAACGGGGCACCCTTTGGACCTGACAAGAGGAAGCACGTGCAGGCCAGTGCGTATCAGATGGAGAAAAGAACTTTTTTGCATTTCCGGAGGTGGATCCTAGGGTCTACTTCTCTTTGGGTCTCATCTTCTGACCACGCCCCCAGACTCTTCCTGGGGATTCTGGGCGGGACTCAACCCTGACCACGCCCCCAGCCCTCACTGGGAGATTCTATGCGGGGCTCCACGCTGATCATGCCCCCAGACCCTCACTAGGGACTCTGGGCGGGGCTTCACCCTGACCACGCTCCCAGCCCCCTCACTGGGGGATTCTAGGCGGGGCTCCACCCCTGACCACGCCTGCGCCCATGTTTACATTTTATACAGCAATAGCCCTAATTATAAGAAAATGAAAGACAGTAATAGCTCCCTTGACACAACGTAGCTTTTGGGAGACAGAAACGCCAAGGTTCAGAGAGTCATTCTTACCTTCCTGGCCCCATGGGCTGGGTGCAAGGGAGGGGAGAGGGACAGGGCGGTGTCTGTGTGTCCTGTAGGGACCAGGAGGGCTGTCTGGAGAAGGTTGGTGTCTGAGGGGAGACGGGTATTCGTCAGGGAGCGGCTGCAGCATTGGGGCGCCGCCCTCTCCCAGCCATAAAAATCCACCCTCCCTTGTACCTGTGCTCTGAAGTTAGAGAAAAGCGGTCTACGTACTCGAATGAACAGAGGCCATTGCTGGGAATGGAGCTCCTCTTACGAACTTTTTTCCCCACCCCACGTCCTCTTGTGTGCGTACAAGGGTCGTGGTTTTCACGCGGAGGGCTGAGGATCTGCTTCGCGTTCCCTCTCACTCGTGGGTACCCCACACCCGCCGTCCCTGGGGGACTCCCCGTCCCTATCCCTCACCTCCCCACAGGAGGTGGGATATTTCAAGGCGGATGCGCCACCACATATGGCTTCATGTCGGCATGGGGGTTCGAGTTGGGGGAAGAACTTTTTCCTCTGAGTCACATCCCTTCATTTCTTGTTTGCTTTCTAAGACAAAGTCTCAAGCAGTCCAGACTGGCTTCACACCTTCTATGTCCCTGAGGCTGCCCTTGAATGCCTGATTCTCCTCCCTCCAATTCCCCTGGTGATAGCAAGGAGCCATCCCACCCAGTTTATATTCTGTGGTGCTGGGATAGAAGCCGGGGCCTAGGCTAGGCAAGCGCTTCGCGCTTTTTGTTTGTTTGTTTTTTTCTATGCCGTCCTCAAACTCGACATGCTCCTGCCTCAGCTTTCTCGGTGCTAGAAAGACAGTAATGGGTGCTTTCTTTGAGGTGGTTCTTTTTTAAAAAATTAAAAAATATATATATTCAGTTTTTTTTCCGAGACAGGGTTTGTTTGTGTAGCCTTGGCTGTCCTGGACTTGCTTTGTAGATCAGGCTGACCCCGGATTCACAGAGATCCCCGAATGCTGGAATCAAAGGCCGGTGCCACAACGTTTTAATGACACTTCTTTACTGTGTGTTTCGGCGTGCAGATAGGAACGTGTGGAGGTCAGGGAACAATCAGCGAGCGTTGGTCCTCTTCTAGTATGCAGGGCCCAGGGAGTGAATTTCGATCCTCAGACTTGGCAGTAGGTGCCTCTGAGGCACCTCACCTCCCCTTGCTGTCTTTTCCTTTGATTTCTTTCAATGTATTTAATTTATTCCCGTGCGTGCGTGTACGTGGACTCGTGGGTACAGCTGTAAACACGTGGAAGTCAAAACGCTTCCTCCTTCCCCAACCAAGGATCGAACTAGGTTTTACTCGAAAGCTGGAAACTACATCTCCTGGCATGCCGCGCGCGCTGCCGTGTGGACTACCGCTCCCAGCGTGCCCGGAGCCGGAGCGCAGACTACAAGTCCCGGCGTGCCCCGCGCCGCGGGCGGCGGCGCCATCTTCCGCGGCGCGGATTGAATGAGCGCGCCGCACCCGGGCAGCCGAGGGGACCCGCGCGCCGCCGCCTCCGCCATGGCGTCTGTGCCGCCCCGTGCGGGGCCTGCCACGCCGCTGTCGCCCGCGCGCCTGTCTCGGTTGCAGGAGAAGGAGGAGCTGCGCGAGCTTAACGACCGCCTGGCACACTACATCGACCGCGTCCGCGCGCTGGAGCTGGAGAACGATCGGCTGCTGCTCCGGATCTCCGAGAAGGAGGAGGTGACCACGCGCGAGGTACGTGGGTCGGCACCGGGGACGCGGGGAGCCGATAGACAGACCCCGGCGACGGATGCACACGGCTGAGTCCTGCCCACAGGGGACCCCCGGGACCCGGGCAGAGAGCTGAGCCCTGATGAGTGCGGAACCCCCGGGCGGATGCAGACCCGCCAAGCCCCGCCCACCAGGGGACCCCAGGGACGGATGCATAGGCCTGAGCCTGCCTACCGGGGACCCCAGGGACGTAGCAGAGCCCTGAGCCCTATCTCGGCGGGGGCTGGGGGGAAAGGGAAAGGCTCCTCCCCTACAGGTGCAGGTCGCTAAGTCCCGCCCACCAGGAGCCTAGTTCGTGCAAACAGCTAAGGCTTGCCCACCGGGCAGGGGGTGGGCAGGGGTCCTAGGGAGTGGTGCAGATGGGTCCAAGCCCCTCTCACCTGAGGGACATTAGGGACAGGTGACATGTGTAAACAAAGCTAAGCCCCGCCCCCTGAAGCTCCACCCACCCTGGGACTCCTGGAACAGGTGCTGATGGAGCTAACCTTTGCTCACCCAGGGACCCTGAAGAAGTGTAGACTGAGCTAAAACTACTGCTAAGGGTCAAGAGATTTGGAGGGTGCTCCCCAGGTGGCCTCGGGAACCTTGGGGGCCACTTCACGTTACATGGATGGGCAGGAAAGGCCTGCCCACCCAGGGCCATAGATTTAAAGGACTCTATATGATTCCTAGGACATCCCAGAGGTATGTGCAGAGACTGAGCAAGTCCCCCAATTAGGGGCTTATGAGACCCTTGGGGACCCTAAGGAAGTGCTGGCTGGAGGATGTCCAGGGTATCTGGGCTTTGAGGGTCTTTGAGGGATAGATACCAAGGCAAACTCCCAACTGCTGAGGGCTTCAGAGAGCTTGGGGACCCTCAGTGAGGGGTGATCTGGAGCCGGTTCTGGGCACCCCTGAGGGACAATTTCAAAATTCCCCTAGGCACCGCTATTCTTACTTAGGATTATGGGGAGATTTTGGGGGACTCCTGAATAGGGGTGCAGACCAAGAGATGACCAAACGAGGTCTTTATGAGGGACTCTGAAAAGAGGTGTCGGTCCGGGACCATCCTTGAGAGGAATCCCGAACTTTTGGGGACCCACCGAGGGAGGGTGCATTAGAGGTAGTTCTGGGGGCCCCAAGTTAGAAGTGCATTTTGGGGGCTGCCCTGGGGACCCTCGAGTTCTAGGGTTTGTGTGAGGGGGCACAGTCCTTAGAGGTTACCGATGGACAAGGCTAGGAACTGGGCGGCCTCTACGCATTGCCTGGTTCAAGGACATCTTGAGACACTCCTCATGAAAAGTACCAAGGGAAGAGTCCAGGGATGATTTTGTGACCCCCCAGGGAATGGGGGGCCGATGGAAATAGGTGAATTTGAAGTCGCTGCGTAGGACAGTGTGGTGTCAGGACTCAGATCTGGCAAACTGCTGGCTGAGGGGGGAGTGAGCCATGGGGAGATACGGAGATGGTCCCTCGTGTTCTCCAAAGCGGGGAGACAGCAGCGCCCAGGTTTCGTCGCTCTGCAGGGGTTTGGGTCCCGTGGTCTCTTTCCAGAGCAGCACGGAGGGGATGTGAATCACGAGGCGTGCTGTTGGGAGAAATAGTGAAGGGTGGTGAGTGTTTCTGGGTGGCTTTGGGTCTATTGTCTGCCCTGTGTGAAATGGGGGTCACTGCAGCAAAGCCCCTCCTGTTGTTGGAGAACCCCTGGAAGAAAGGATCAACTAAACAAAATCCTGACACAAGGCTGGAGGCGTAGTCAGGGTTCAGGACAGCCCCCTCTGGAACCCTCCAGTGAGGGGCTGGGGGCGTGGTCAGAGTGCACGACACACCCCCACATAATCCTCCAGTGAGAGACGGGGGCGTGGTCGGGGCGGAGCTCCGCGTAGGAAAACCCAGACTTTTGCCTCTCTATGTTACCTTATACCGGAAACCTAGTCTCTTGGAGCCTGAGTTTTGCAGCAAGGCCACCGTTAGCATGGTCACCCTGGAGGGCACTGATCATTCTAAGGGCTAAGAGTCTAAGGCTGGTTTATGCATGCGTGTGCTTGCGTGCACATTTGTGTGTGTGGAGGCCGGCGGTCAGTGTCTGTTGTTGTTTTAAAATATTTATTTATTTATTTATTTTTGTTTTTTGAGACAGGGTTTCTCTGTGTAGCCCTGGCGGTCCTAGAACTCACTCTGTAGACCAGGCTGGCCTCGGCCTAACAGAAATCCACCTGCCTCTGGGATTAAGCCGTGAGCCGCCACGCCCCGCTCTTTGTAGCCCTTTTGTCCCACAGACATTTGGAGGCCTCTGGGCTCTGCAGACATGGGCAGTGCCTGCCCTGGCGGATGCCAGCTGTCCATGCAGGTGGCGGTGGCAAAGGCCGCCTTTGTTTCTCAGCTTTGCAGGCCTGGTCAGAACACGAGGCAGCTGGCAGCAGGTGGCAGGCACCCTGCCCTTCCGGAGCCAGCCCGCCCAGTTGCGGTGACGAGTGTTGTAAGATGCCCGGGGACAGCTGGCGGGGTGAGGGGTACGGAGAGTGGGGGTAGAGTGACCACAAAGGAGGCCACAGGGACGGCACATGCTCCACCTGTCAGCCGTGCCTTCCAGGCAGCTTGTCAAGGTGTAGGGACAGCTGTGGTGGGGAGACCACTGGCACCCAGCAGGCGTCGCCTGCCTGTGGCCTGCCACAAGGAAATACCAGGCCATCTGCCGTCCTGCTGCCGCCGCCAAGACCTGGGGAAGGACGGGTGCGTAAGGCGGGCCTTGAAAGTGCCACTCAAGGCTTGGCGGTAACTGCCGCCTGGACCCGCGAGGTGACCGTGCCCTCCTGCCCTGCTCAGGCTGCCTGCGTGGCGGCTCTCACCTTTCACTCACTCTTCCCAGACCTGGGACTTCGTGTGGCGTTGTGCTCACACAGAGTGACATCAGCTGGTGTCTGTGGCTGTGCTGGGTAGGTTGGGAGTGGCCGACGGCCTAGCCCGGGAGGTGGTGGTTAGAGAAAGGCTGAAGGAGCTGGTCGGTGACAGGAAGGCCACGCCTGTGTCCACTGAGGCCGAGGTATAAGGTTCCTGCAAGGAAACCTGAGCTCAGCGCCTCCCCTCCCTGGGGTCCTGTGGCTGAGCTGGTGTGCCCAGGGCACAGGGAACGCTGGCGCACCAAGCTACGAGGGACCCTGGCAGAGGTCACCTCAGGCCCTCTGCACCCCGAGGCTCTGGCTGGCGTGTGTTGACATGTGTCTGGAATGCTCAGGCTGGGCCCTGCAGTGATTCTCCAGAAACCCCTGCCAGAGGCCACCTGTCCCCACTGGGCAGGGCTCTCGGGGCCTGCCAGTTTTCTGCTCCACAGGCCGAGGCCTCTGTGACTGAGCAGCAAGGTTGTGTTGTGGGACAGATCCCCCTGAGATGGCGCTCCAGCACACTGAGACTGTACTAATAAAGCTTTATTGAGGAGTGCTGTGGGGCCAGGCCCAGACTCCCCAGCCCTGTTCCAGACACTTAAAAATGTAGAAACTGCCCTTTAATCCCAGCTCTCAGGAGGCAGAGGAGCTCTGAGTTCAAGACCAGCCTGGTCTACAGAGCAAACTCCCAGGCCAGCCAGAGCTACATAGCGAGACCTTGTCTCATTAAGAAACAAGAAAACCAAACAGAAGCAATTCTACACAGGTGACAGGTGACAGGTGCAGCTGGCCCAGGCACGGGGTCTGAACAGAACAAGGTGTGAGGGTGTCGCCTGCATTCCCCGAGTCCTTTCCCTGTCCGGAGCCAGCAGGACATCTCCTGCCCCAGCCCCCGAAGGCCAGCGGTAACAGGCACACATCCTGGTCACCACACCACACCCATCTCCACCCAGTTCTCCTGTTGGCTGGGGTGGTAGGCCAGTGGTCGCCTCGGTCCTGTCTTTTGCAGGAGCTGCTGGGGTCTGTCCACCGTGAGGCCTGTGAATGGGCGTGCCAAGAGAGTGTGACTGGCAGGCTGGGTGTGAGCGTGCGTCTTCGTGTTCGTGCATGTCTGTATGCTCGTGTGTGTTTGTGTGTGTGATGGGTGTCGGTATCTGCAGGGAGTCTGTGTGTCTCGTGGGGGGGGGGCGTTCTTTCATTATACCTCTGCCGGCTTCCATCACTGTGACAAAATGCTGGAGCTCACCAGCTTGTGAAGACAGGGGTTCTCTGGGCTGCAAGTCTTGGTTGATTTAGTGCCTTCAGCGAGGAAGGTGGGGTACGGTAGGGTCATACCTCAAACTGTCTCCTTCAAGGACCCTCTCCACACCAGGCCCTGCCTATTCCTTCTGGGGTGACGGTAGGTGGTGGCAGAGCCCAGGAGTGCACCCCACCATTCTGCAGCGGACCCACTGTGCCCCAGATTCAGGGCAGGCTGGCAGGAGACCTTTTCTTGTTCCAGGCCTCAGTGACCTTGTCTGTAAAATGGGGATAAGAGCCCTACTGCTCCAGGGCTCACTCTCTCACTCTCTTTCTCTCTCTCTCTCTCTTTCTCTCTCTCGCACGCTGTGGTCTGAGCCCTGAGTCCCTGCTCCCGGAGCTCCTCTGTAGCCATTGCCCTCAGGGGCCTCTGCTGACCTGCCAGATCTGTGCTGGGCAGACACAGTCTCCGTGTTGACAGACAGGAGGCGCTGGAGCCCTGGTGTATGCTGAGCTTATGGGTCTCCAAAGTGCCCCTGCACCTGAGTGTGCATTAGGTCTGTGTCACCTCACCCTGTCCCATTCCAGAACGTCTATCACCCAGAAGAATGCACATTCCCGTAAGCCTTCCCCCCATCCTCCCGGCCCTCAGCGCCCAGGAGTCTGTCCCTGTCTGGATATCTCCATCCCAGAGCCCATGTGTGTGTGGTCTCTGTGTCCTGGTCCCTCACCGAGCACCACGTCCATCGGGCCCCGCCACACGTTTGAGTCAGAGCCTCGCTCCTTCCTGTTCAGGGTTATACCCCAGCCAGTTGGCAGACAGTAGTGTCTGTCTGTTGTTGGCTGAGGGTGCCTGGCTGTTCCCTTGGTGTCTGGGGCTGGCGGCTGCCACCCTGGGCGTGAAGTGCTGCCTGCCTGCCTGCGGTCTGTCCCCACGTGTCTTTAAACACACCAAGCTCCTAGCTGCTCACAGGAGGGAGGAGAGCCCAGGAGAAATCCAAGTCTCCAGCCCAGTGTGTGGCCTGGCTAGGCGGCGTGTGGCATGCACGAGGCAGGTGGCAGCTGTCGTCAGTGAGGCCTGTGCAGAGGCCTAAAGCACATGTGCATCTGAGTGTCCCTGAAGACGCCTCGCTGGGGGTGGGGTGGGGTGGCCCTGCAGCCGCTGGATTTGGACGTGGGTCCAGATGCAGCTGGAAATGGTTTCTCACCCAGTGGCCCTAGGGACAGCCGCAGGGGCGTAAGGTCTCCCAAGGGGTGAGATGCAGGTGCAGAGGGCCTGATGCTGGCCCGAGGGATGGAGGCAGATCCAGAAAGGGGGTCCCCAAGTTACCATATTAGGGACAGGAGTGTGACCCGCACAGGAATGCTCCCTGTGGACACGGATGTCACCCAGCCCACGTCATGAAATGTCAACACTGACGCCACAGCAGCTATGGGGTTTTGCCAGAGCCTGCTGGCAGAGTCAGACAGTTCCTGAGTGGGGAGTGAGGAGTCAAAGAAAATAAAAATAACACAGCACACACGAGATCAGTTCTAGAGGGCTGCCAGTAGACACTGTCACCCTGGTTTATTCCACAATCCCTGTGTGTAGCCAGAGCAAAGCACCTCAGTACAATGAAGCGGTTCCTCCGGACCACCTGCCTGTGTGACCCTCACACAAACAGAAGGAAGTGGACTTGGCAAACATCCTGCCTCTCCCTGTCTCCAGGTGAAGGCCAGGGTGGAAACAAGCAGCTCTCCACAGGTCTCCCTTTTTATATTTTTAAAATTGACCACAACTTAAGAGCTACGGAGCATCACTCTTCTGTCACAGCCTGCTGATGTGCACAACCCACTGATGTGCTAATATATTCTGATTGTGCCTGTCTTAGGTTGTCTCTCTTGTAAGATATATTCTTACTTGTCATTGATACATGAATTCCATCATTCATGCTCTGTCTTAGGTTGAATATTCCTCAGAGAGATCTTACCTATCTTTGACTACCAACCTCCGCTAGGGTAGACACTGGGGTTTAATCTTATGCAGATCAGCTTTAACATTCCAGAAGGCCTTGATGAAGGTTTCAGACATCACTGGTAGGAGACATGCTCCTAGTAAGAGTAATAAGCTGAGTCCTATAAACACTCCATAAAAGTGACTTAAAAGACGACCCCTTATCAGAATACCAAGCCTGAGAAACATTCACAGGAACCATAATAAAAGAAGGCAACCAGAACCTGTTGTCCATTTGAAAGCTTAGAAATACAGTTTGTTTGTTAGTTTACACTGATGGCAAGAAACATTTACGGTTGAGTCTTGTATAAACAAGTTAACATTTCCAAACAACAAAGCATAGGAGAATTTACACAGGCAGTTACAGGGCCTCCCAAGAGTCTCTGTGGCAAGCTTCCAAATATAGGTCTGCTGAAAGCCAGAGTCAGACCACCAAAGGCCCACAGTCAGTCCTTTTTCTCATTCTTTCTGATTTTGTTGAGAATTATCCTGATTACCAGACCAAGTCCAGTCACATTGTATCTAAAAGGTTTCTCTGCACAACACCTTCTCCCAAGAGTAGAATGTAACAAAGGCGGGGCAGGAGCATAAGCCCAATACAGCTCTCCGTTCACCGTCAGGACAGAATTCATGATTGTCAGCAGCAGGAGCATCCTCCCTCCAGGGGACCTCTCCTGCAAATCGCACCAACCTTTGTGGGGTCCACCGGCCTCCCTCAGCATCCTGCAGAAAGACACAGACATGCCCTCTTCCCCATATTAATACAGGGTTGGGGCCCTGCCGTGTTCCAGTAATTGGATCTTTCCATTTCACTTGGGCATAATTGCCTTTGGTTTTAGGGTGCCACAATCAATCAGCCGCAGAATGGCCTTGTGTATCCACATTGAAAAAAATTAAAATAAAGAGAGCATGATTAAGATAATTCTGTGGTGTTTGGGATATAACTCACCCTTTTTTATTTTTTTGCAGATTTTAAACATACCCAATAATCTGTAACCAAGACAATTTGCACGTATACATTTAAAACAGACATAACACCCTGCTTTTTGTTTAACCCAATTTTTATGACCACAGAGGCTTTGTAGCAGAATTAACTATTAGCTTTCTTAACCTTTTTTTTTTTTTTTCCTCAAGTGATTTTAGCTGTTGCTTGACACTACTCAGCAAATTTTGGCTTCCATAGCAAGTGATCATCTCCTGCTAAACATTTTCTTGCTAATTGCTTCCAGTCCCCTGGGCAGACGGCCTCCGTAGACAAGGACTCTCAGGGATCTTGAGTAGGTGCTGTAGGACCATACTGAGCACATGCAGTTTTTTAACTTTTAATTTTTTTTTAAAGGTATGGGAGCATGGACTCTCATCATAGTACCCTGTCCATGAGGTTGCTCTAGAACTGGAAAACCATAAAACTGTTCCATCGTCTCCTTTCTGCCTAGCTTGTTTCTCCTCCAACTCTGCAAGCTCATCAGGATCTAAGTCATCCTCAAAGCCTTCTTCTGACAAATTATTGTCATCAGGAGGGACATACAACTCTTAGGGAGGAGCTGATGGTTTACTCTCATTTTGTCCTGAAGCCTCCCATCTCTTTCCTCTTTCTCTCTAACCCTGAAAGTTTCACTTTCTTAGTCCTGTACCACATACACAGACTAGACTATTTCTAATTAAATTCCATACAAAAAACATAAGGCTACTCCCTTGTCCCATGTTTACTCTCGAATTTTACTCACCGCGCCCTTTTCTCTTTACTCTATAACCTGAGCTCACCAACACCGCGGTGTCCTTCACTCCTTCCCCGTATCTCAAGTTTGGGCACCAAACTGCTGGAACCGGAACAGTCCCTGAGTGGGGAGTGAGGAGTCAAAGAAAATAAAAATAACACAGCACACACGAGATCAGTTCTAGAGGGCTGCCAGTAGACACTGTCACCCTGGTTTATTCCACAATCCCTGTGTGTAGCCAGAGCAAAGCACCTCAGTCCAATGAAGGGGTTCCCCCGGACCACCTGCCTGTGTGACCCTCACACAAACAGAAGGAAGTGGACTTGGCAAACATCCTGCCTCTCCCTGTCTCCAGGTGAAGGCCAGGGTGAAAACAAGCAGCTCTCCACAGCCTTGGGCCCATCGGGTTAAGTGCTTGTCTGGGTGCTACCATCATGTCACCGAGGCTTTAGGGAAAAGAAAACAGTTGAGCAGGAATTCTAGGCTGGGCAGTGGGATGCTGGTGTCTGCACAGGTGGACAGCAGGGAACCATCTGACCCTGAGCCAGCGGTGCCAAGTGGGCTAGCCTTGGCTAGACATTCCCACTCAAGCCTGAGGGTCCTGTGGCCTGCCCTTGTCATCCAAGCGAGGCTAAGCTGTGGACAAGGATGCGTCCTTCCAGAAAGACAGCCCATGCCTTCGTCATGTCTGAGATGAAGGGCTGACAAAGGGCAATCCTGTGTCCCCACTGTCACCCTCCCCCCTGTCTCCCCAGGTGAGTGGCATCAAGGCCCTGTACGAGTCGGAGCTGGCTGACGCCCGGCGGGTGCTGGACGAGACGGCCCGGGAACGCGCGCGGCTGCAGATTGAAATGGGGAAGCTGCAGGCCGAGCTGGACGAGGCCAGGAAGAGGTGGGTGGTCAGGCCGGGGACCCCAAAATGCCAACGAGCACTGGGTAGACACCTCAGGGGTAAGCTGGCTGTGTAGACCAGCCGCAGTGGCAAGCTTGGGGTTCAGGGAGAGACCCGCCTCCACCGAGAAAGTAGGGAGCGGTTGAGGAAGGACCCCCAGGGTTGAAGCCGGAGCTTGGCACTCACGCATGCGCACACGTGAACATGAGCCCACGCATGAGGAAAAAAAAGAAAGGTCTGCGGATGCGGCTCCACAGACGCTGGCCTCTCGGGTACACAGCTCCCGGAGGATCAAGGCCCACCCCGAGTAACCCCGCAGCCCCCAGAGGCCGGGTGAGGATGACTGTGGGGTTGAAATGGAGCCCTAAGTCCACCAGCCCCGGGGCCGCTGCCAATGGCTTCTTCAGAGCAGGGCGCTTGGGATAGCGGTGAGGGATCGCTGAGCAGTGTGCCCTCACAGACATGCTGCCGGGGGACAGCACACCAAGGTCCCTCAGCCAGGCCTCTCCCCGAGCTCCCTGGGGTCACAGGTGTGTCGCTCAGCAGAAGCCTGGAAGGTTCTGGGCGCTGGGCATCGGGTCTGGAGTTCCACCCAGGACAGGGGCAGAGTGGCCGGCTAGACACGCTCCTCCCCTCCCGGCCTACTCCGCTCTGAGGCACCCGCTGCTGGGAGGACCATCCTGGGACACCCCTCCCTCCCTGCTCCCATGGTCCATCTGACCTTCCTGGGAAGGGAACGCAGGCCTGGCCTCTGCGAGGCGACCCCCCTGGGTGGCCTCCACGCTGTCTGCCAGCGTCTGCCGCTGCCTCCGTAGACTGGCGTGTTGGAGCCTGAGGGCATCCACAGGCAATAGGCCACATCAAAGGTGACAAGGCAGCCAGCGTCTGTGCCAACCACTTCTGCAGATCTGGAGTGAGGCTGGCGCCAGCTCAGCAGGAAATCCCTTCCAGGGTCTGTCCACAGCACCCCACAACGATAGTTTTGTTGTTGTTTTGGGGCTTTTTTTTGTTTGGTTGGTTTTTTACACAGAGTTCCTCTGTGTAGCCCTGGCTGTCCTAAACTCACTTTGTAGACCAGGCTGGCCTCAAACTCAGAGATCCAACCGCCTCTGCTTCCCGAGTGCTGGGATTCACACGTGCGCCACCAGGCCCAGCAAGGATAGTCTGACATCCCACAGACTGCGCCTTGCTTTATTGGCTTCCAGCCCTCTATATAGCCAAGGATGGCCTTGACCTTTCGGGTCAAAGCATCGAGTAGTGAGGCCGGCTTTCCCTCCCATCCCAACAACTCCGCGTCCCAGCTGGCACTCTCTGAACTGTCCCCTCCAGCCTCAGGTTGACAGTGCTCTGTCAGCATCAGGACCTGCTTGGCCCAAGCAGGGACCGGGTCCTTCTGCGCCCCACACCCACACTCAGGCAGGCACGGCAGAGAGCAGGCTGGTGTCCCCAAGAGCTATGGCTGCTTAGCCGTGGCTGCCATCCATCTCTCCACCCTGGGAAAGCCGAGGCAGGAGGACTGCTGCAAGTGTGAGGCCAACCCAGGCTCCAGACATCCTGTCTCACAAAAGGGGTGAATCCGAAATAGTGTAAAAGGAACACAACCCATTTGCTGGCACCTGTGTGTCTGAACGCCCGCCTCCGCTACGTCGGCTGCGCCATGTGACGGGAAAGGCGGGCTTTGTGGCTTAGTGAACAGCCAGGGCTCGGCTGCTGGGCAGCCCCACCCAGAGCCGGCCTTTGGGAGCTGCAGTTCTGTGGACTGCTGGGAAAGGAGCGGCCGCCTTCGTCCCCAAGAAACGGTTGCTGTCACTTGGTCCACAGTGCCGGGTGCCTTGGTCGGGTTGGGTTCCGTCTGAGATTGCTGTTCCTGATTTTGCAGTAGCCTGCAAACCAGGCTGGCCTCAGACTTGCAGCGATCCTCCTGCCACAGTTCCCCGGGGTTGGGACGGCAGCCTGGCAGTCTGCCAGGGGACCGCGGGGACTTAGCCTCCTGCCCACCCCCCTCCTCACCTTCAGCGCCAAGAAGCGAGAAGGTGAGCTGACGGTGGCCCAGGGCCGAGTGAAGGACCTGGAATCCCTGTTCCACCGGAGCGAGGCGGAGCTGACCGCGGCCCTCAGCGACAAGCACAGCCTGGAGACTGATGTGGCGGAGCTCCGGGCGCAGCTGGCGAAGGTGGGTCTGGCGGCTGCCGGTGACGTGGAGAGGCCGAGGTGGCAACTGCCACCTCAGTGGCTGCCACCTCCGCCTGCTGCCCTGTGTCTCACAGGCAGAGGATGGGCACGCCGTGGCCAAGAAGCAGCTGGAGAAGGAGACGCTAATGCGCGTGGACCTGGAGAACCGCTGCCAGAGTCTGCAGGAGGAGCTGGGCTTCAGCAAGAGCGTGTTTGAGGAAGTGAGTGTGGGGTGGGCTGAGGCCGTGTCCAGCCCCGGGGACTGCCCCCTCCACTGGGACCCGGCCATCTTCCGGCGTCGGCAGCCCAGGGCTTGTGCGCCATGTCCGCTTCTGGCCCCCTGCGGCCTCTCACCAAGCGCCTCTCTCTGTTTCTGTTTGTCTGTACATTTGTTCATTTCTCCTGGGGTGGGAGGAGAGCCCGTGGAGGAGCTGCCGACCTCGGGCGCACAGACCTGGCAGCAGGTACCTTTGCCTGATGAACCAATCATCTTGCCAGCCCTGTGTCTTGCTTGGAATGACCCTGGTCACTAGATTTCCAGGCCAGCTGAGTCACTGATACTCTCATAAAAAAATGCCTAACTTAGGGGCTGGAGAGATGTCTGAGGTTGGGAGCACTGGCTGCTCTTCCAGAGGTCCTAAGTTCAGTTCCCAGCCACCACATGGTGGCTCACAACCATCTGTAGTGAGATCTGGCGCCCTCTTCTGGCGTGTAGGCAGAACACTGTATATTTAATAAATCTTGAAGGAAAAAATTGCCTAATTTAGCTGGGTACGGTGGCTCAGGCCTTTAATGCCAGCATGGGGGTGAGCAGAGGCATGTGAATCTCTGAGTTTGAAGTAGATGTCAGATGTCTACAGGTCTACTGGACTACAAAGTGAATTCCAGGACAGCCAGGGCTACACAGAGAAACCCTCTACAAACAAACAAAAAACCCACTGGCATGGTGCCAGTGCCTCAGAGACTCGCCACTGAGTTGCACCCCTGAAAGCGACATGGTAGGGGAAAACAGACTCCCACAGATTGTTCTCTGATGTCCAGGGCCATGTTGTGATACCTGTGGTAACATCCCCCACCCATACACACTCATCAGTATGTGTCAGAACCGTCCTTACTCAGCCTGCCTACTTAAGCCATCCCAGGTCTGGGGAGCAGGCTTTTGGGGCCCTCTATTCAGCCAACCTTGGGGTCTCCTCACTAACCCTCTAGTTCCCTGGGGTGCTGGGCGTGGTGGGAGTGACTGCGCCTAGATGCAGGTCCGCCCACAGGGTCCCAGAGAACCCAGCCTTCCCCTGGCCCATTGTGTCATCACAGTGCAGGGCAGGGTCCCCAGTTAGGCTGGCCCCTGCTGGCACACAGCTGAGGGAGAGCCTCAGCAGGGGACACTGTGCCCCGCGCAGCCACAGGCAGCTCTAGTCAGGGCCGCTGACGGACGAGGCCCAGGAGCCCAGGAGGCCATGCGAGCTTCAGCATAGAGTCCTGTGAGGGAAGCCAGGAGGCACTGCCCTCAGCAAGGAAGCCGCACAGGGGCCTGTGGGAGAACTGGGTCCAGGGAAGGGACCTCAGGAGAGTCCTGTGTGAGAACACATGAGGGATTCGGAACCCTTGAGAGGCGCTGCAGAGGGGCCTGGCAGGGAGGCCCCAGCAGACCACAGTCCTGCCGAGGGACCCCTGAAGCAGGCCCAGCCCACAGAGGGACCCGAGAAGGAGCTCAGCACGAGACCCCTGAGGGAGTGCGTGAAGCGACCATGCCTGAGGGGGCTTGGGAAGACCCCTGTGGAGGATCCCGCAAAGGCAACCTCAAAAGGAGCCGTGGGGCCTCCCAGGACCTGGAGGAACCACCTTCGGGTCCCCGCAAGGGAGCAGGTGAGAGGGTGCAACCAGGAGCCTCTGCTCAGCAGCCGCGCTGGGCAGCAGAAAACTGAGTGCTCTGTCCTGACAGGCATGTGGCAGGTGACCCCACCTTCCCACTCACCATCCTCCCTTCTCCTTCCCCACGGAGTCCCCTGCTGCCACCGGGCTGTGGAACTCCCGGCACCCAAGGGTGCTCCTCAGCGCTTGCCTCTCTCCTGTTGTACTGAGACAGCATCTCACTCTGAAGCCCACCGTAGTCTGAAACTCTCACGTAGACCAGGTTGGCCTGAAACTCTTAGAAATCCCCCTGCCTCAGCCTTCTGAATGCTGGGATTCAGGGTGAGCATTGCCACACAGCTTTCTTTTTTTTGGAGACAGGGTCTCTCTTATAGCT
This sequence comes from Meriones unguiculatus, assembly GCF_030254825.1. Lineage (NCBI taxonomy): Eukaryota > Metazoa > Chordata > Mammalia > Rodentia > Muridae > Meriones > Meriones unguiculatus. Next base: position 17,482,425 of record NC_083364.1, on the reverse strand, counting down.
CTGGCTGTCCTGGAACTTGCTCTGTAGAGCAGGCTGGCCTCAAACTCACAGTGATCCCCCTGCTCTGCCTCCTCAGTTTTGGGATTAAAGCTGTGCACCATTACAACCCAGCTCTTCATTTTTTTATTTTTACTTTATATACATTGGTTTTTTTACTTTATGGCGTGAGGCGTGTCGGATCCCCTGGAACAGGAGTGACAGTTGTGAGCTGCATGTGGTTGCTGGGACTTGAACCTGGGTCCTCTTGGAAGAACAGTCACTGCGCTTAACCACCGAGCCATCTCTCCAGCCCCCTTTAAAAGTTTTTTTTAAGACGCTCCGGCTATGAGCCCAGGCTGGCCTTGCGGTAGCAGCATCTTCCTCTGCCTCCCGAGTGCTGAGACCGCACTTCGCGTTCTCGCTAAGCACAGAGCTCCTTCAGGGTCCCTCCATGCTGTGGAATGGTAGGAGCCTTGCGCCTGTTCATGGCCGAATCATCCTTCCGTGTGCACACGGCCCAGGCTGCTGTCCATCGTGGCGGCAACATCCACAGATTGATCACTGGTAAACAGCCAGGAAGCCACCTGGCGAGGCAGCTGACAAAGCTGCTCACCGGCCTGTCCCCTCTAGGAGGTGCGGGAGACCCGGCGGAGGCATGAGCGGCGCTTGGTGGAGGTGGACAGCAGCCGGCAGCAGGAATACGACTTCAAGATGGCGCAGGCCCTGGAGGACCTGCGCAGTCAGCACGACGAGCAAGTGCGGCTCTACCGGCTGGAGCTGGAGCAGACCTACCAGGCCAAGGTGCAGCCTGAGGGAAGGGCCGCCTGAGGGAAGGGAAGAACGGCCGTTTCCAAGCCGTCTGTGCTCACACCCCCATCTCCCCCAGCTGGACCATGCCAAGCTGAGCTCCGACCAGAACGACAAGGCAGCCAGTGCAGCGCGAGAGGAGCTCAAGGAAGCCCGCATGCGCGTGGAGTCCCTCAGCTACCAGCTCTCAGGCCTCCAAAAGCAGGTGAGGGGACCCAGCCCTGCCCCCAAGGGCCCCTGTCACTCCTGTCCTCCTTGGTCCCTCACGTCTGAGGCCACCGAGTCCACACGGTAACCCGGCCACCCCCTCCCCAGGCCAGTGCTGCAGAGGACCGCATCCGCGAGCTGGAGGAGGCCCTGGCTGGGGAACGGGACAAGTTCCGCAAGATGCTGGACGCCAAGGAGCAGGAGATGACGGAGGTGCGCGATGCCATGCAGCAGCAGCTGGCTGAGTACCAGGAATTGCTGGACATCAAGCTGGCCCTGGACATGGAGATCAGCGCCTACCGCAAGCTGCTGGAGGGCGAGGAGGAGAGGTGGGTTGGGCTGGGGCGGGGCAGAGGGGACAGGTGGGTGGAGCCAGGGTGTGGGCGTGGTCAGGGAGGGGTTGGGCGGAGCTTCAAGGGAGGCTCTAGAGGGTAAGGGCAGGTGGGATTTTGGCGGCCTGACCATGTCTCCCTGGCCACACCCTCCCGCAGGCTCAAGCTGTCCCCCAGTCCGTCCTCCCGGGTCACCATCTCTCGGGCCACCTCCAGCAGCAGCAGCAGCGGGGTTGGCGTGTCTGCAGGGCGGGGCCGGGGCAAGCGCCGGCGCGTGGAGACTGAGGACACGCCGGCCTCACACAGCAGCAGCTCCAGCATGAGCAGCGGCTCTCGCCTGGCACAGCAAGCCGTAGCCACGGGGGTCGTGAGCATCGATGAGGTGGACCTGCAGGGCAGGTTCGTGCGGCTCAAGAACGCCTCAGACAAGGTGAGCGTGGGGCCGGGTGACCGGGGCCGGTGCTCCCTTCATGGTGGCCAGGAGTCAGGAGCATGTCTGGGTTTCAGGACCAGTCTCTGGGGAACTGGAGGATCAAGAGACAGGTCCTGGATGGTGAGGACATCAGCTACAAGTTCACGCCCAAGTATGTCCTGCGGGCTGGCCAGACCGTCACGGTAGGTGCCAGGGAGTGTGGGCTCGGAATCTCCCAACGCCAGCCCCCCAGGTGGGAGGTGCTGGTTCAGCATATTCTGAGACCTGCCCAGGGGCCACTGAGCTGTGTGTGCAGCTGCCACGTCCCTCAGGGTACACCGCCGCCCAAGTGATGTCCTGTGTCTGAGGTCCAGCATGGCTCTCCAGCCCAGTGCTCAGGAGCCCTATGAACCTGCGTGTCTCCTACATCCTGGGGACATCCTGCTTGGACAGGCCCCTGAAGGGCCTTGTGGTGGGCAACCGTCGCGTGGCCCAGGCCCTGAGGTGACTGACATGGCCGTCTTGCGTCCTCAGGTGTGGGCAGCTGGTGCAGGGGTTGCCCACAGCCCCCCATCAACCCTCGTGTGGAAGAGCCAGAGCAGCTGGGGCTCCGGGGAGAGCTTCCGCACTGTCCTGGTCAATGCAGATGGGGAGGTAGGTACACGGACGGGGGACGGGGTCCTGGGGCCTGCCTCCTCTCACAGCACGGCACTGTGACAGCCTCCGGCGGGGCGCAGCCTCAGCATTGGGGCATCAAGTAGACCGATGTCTCTCGTGTGTAGGAGGTGGCCGTGCAGGCTGTGAAGCAGTCAGCGACTCAGGGGAGCGAGAACGGGGAAGAGGAGGAGGAAGAGGCGGAATTCGGCGAGGAGGACCTTTTCCACCAGCAGGTGAGCACGTGTGATGTCACACCGGTGGGGCTCTGGGCCCCACAGTCCTGCCCTACATGAAGCTCTACCATGCACTGTGACACCACAGACCTCCGCGCCACACTCCTGACCCTCCAGCCAGGACACCGTCTCCTTAGCGCTTGGGGTGGGGAGATGGCGACTCCGGCTCGCAGTCTGGGCTGGGACCCATGGAAGGGTCTGGAACAGGGGCTGTGGGCCCCGTGTACTCGCTGGGGAGCAGGCTGCCTGACTCTGTGCTCCCTCGTTCCTTTCAGGGGGATCCGAGGACCACCTCCAGGGGCTGCAGGCTGATGTGAAACCTGCCCACCGTCACCATGGTCCCCAGAACCCCTGAAATTATTTTTTTATGGTCCACTCTCTCACTGGTCCTTGGTACATGTGTTAAGCGACCGTCCTTGGTACATGACTGTTAAGCGACCGTGAGAATGTGGGCGGGCTCTGCTGGGTTTCCTAGAGGTGGGTGTCCTTGGCCCACAGGCCTCGCCCTCCCCACCACCCCCATGCTGTGCTCTGTCACTGTGTTGGTGTAGAGGTCTGGGCCAGGACCCTGCCTGGATCTGGAAGGGGGGACAGGAGCATGGCAGCTGGCTCAGGGTGGACCCTAGTGTGAAGCTGCAAGTGATTCAATAGTTGAGTTTTCTTTGAAGCTTTTTAAATCAAATCAAATCCAGAATCAGGTTCAGATTAAGTCAAATCAAATCCAGAAGGAGGGCAGTGGGGATCCCTAACCTGTCAGGACTTGCTGGCCCTCCACAGGGCAGACTCTCCTCAGGTTGCTGGCACAGAGGGGTCATCGGAGACCCCTGAGGCTCCAGCTTCGGGGCCTGAGCCTGAAGGGTCTGCAACAGCCCCCAGCCTCAGGGCATCCAGGGCCTTCTCTGGGTCCAGATTCTAGAATGTTCTAGTCCCTTCTAAAGTTGAGGACCAAGAAGGACACTCACAGCCAGGACATCTCTTCCCAGTCTAAGAACTGAAGGGGACAGACCACGGGCCTGTTGCTTTAAGGAGCCAAGGCTGCGGGTTCCCAGCCAGTGGCTGCTCCCGGGAGTGTGGCCAGGCCAGGTGTACACACTGCATGCCCTGTGCCCCACCTTGACGGCGTGACCTGGACGACTGCTTCCCTGCAACCCAGCTCCGCAGGCGCCAGGCGCCAGCCAGCCCCCACCTGTCACCCTCACCTTCCTGCCACAGACACACGGTATTTTTTTAACGAATATTTATTTTTTTACATCATCACGCAGCTCACTCGGACACCGCTCTTGGGTGCGTGGGTGGGGGATTCAGGCCTGTAGCTGCCATGAATGGGGGTTACCTGTGACAGCTTCCTATACTGAGCCATGGAGGAAGGGGGTGCTGTCTCCTTTCTAGCACAACTGCTGATAGCTCAGGCCCATCTCCCCCAAAGCGAGAGCCCGTGGCCACAGGACTCCGAGGCCACCGACCTCCAGAACCCACCAGCCACCTCCTGCTTCTAGTTACCTCTAGTTTTCCTTAAGTGACAGGTGTTGGGTTTCTGACAGTCGCCAGGCAGGCTTGCTGCCTGGCCCAGAGGCGGGTGCCCTACAGCGCAAGCTGCACTGAGCCAGATGGCTCCCTGGTGTTCGAGTAGGAGGGGTTGGAGTAACCCCCACAGGGACCCCTCTCTGGCCCCAGCCAGGCAAGGTGGCGCTGTGGCTGGGGAGCAGCCTGCACCACGCGCATCGCTCAGCTCCGCAAGTTTTGTTTCTTTTCTACGATGCATGCCAAACGTGTGTTCTGCCTTTTCTTTTCCTCCTATGATTTGTAATATACATTTTACGACTGGAAACTTTTGTACACTCAAATAAACACCTTGATTTTAACCATTGTCTCGGAGTTCGTCCCGACAGCAGCGAGCACCTGCAAGAATTTCATAGTACTGCTTGCGCAGCGGGGCAGCACCAGGGCCGAGAAGACCCCGGCCTGGCCCTTGCAAGGGCGTCAGAATACGATTTGCGCATGCGGGAAGTACAAAGCCTTCTGGGAGTTGTAGTTCGATTTTCCGTTTCTCTGGATAACCCCAAAGGACAGAGCTATGGGTTCAACCTAGGGACCGCACGCGCAGCCCTGTGGGAACCACAGACCCACGAGCGATCACGTGGCACGGCGCGCACGCATTTCTGGGAGATGTAGTGCGACCTGTCTCCATGGTGACTCGGGGTCACAGCTTCGCGTCAGAACGAGGACGCGCGCAGCCTTGTGGGAGCCGCCGCGGCCTCCGTTTCCCGTGGTGCCTCGGCTTCCGGTGCCTGTGGGTCGGCGCGCGCCGCCGCGGCCGGGTTGACTGGGTAGCCATGGACAGCGGCTTCGGCTCGGACTTCGGCGGCACGGGCGGCGGGAAGCTGGACCCGGGAGCCATCATGGAGCAGGTGAAAGTGCAGATCGCCGTGGCCAACGCGCAGGAGCTGCTGCAGGTACGGGACGCGCCGGGGTTGGCGGCGGGGACCCTCCGCCGGGCCCCCGCTGAGGCCTCGCGTGTGTCCACAGAGGATGACGGACAAGTGTTTCCGGAAGTGTATTGGGAAGCCCGGGGGCTCCTTGGATAACTCGGAGCAGGTGAGACTCCGGGGACTCCGGGGTGGTGAGGGGCGCGGGGTCGCGAGCTGCTAGGGCTGAGGGTTCTGCGCGTGCGCGGCCTGGAGCCGCAGCCTGGGGAGGCGTCCTGCGCGTGCGCGGGGCCCCTCCTGCGCATGTGTGGGTGCCGCGTTAGTAGGCGATGGGAGCCTAACTCAGTCGGGAGCCCTTTCCACGCTCCGCAGAAATGCATCGCCATGTGCATGGACCGGTACATGGACGCCTGGAACACTGTGTCCCGCGCCTACAACTCGCGCCTGCAGCGGGAACGAGCCAACATGTGACCGGGACCTGTGCCTCGGGACGCCGCGCCTGTGGTCGGACTGTTTTTCCCACCCACCAGCGAGGGCAGCTCGTGCCCAGCGGCCCCGACATCTGGCGGCATGGAGGGCTGGGGAGTCGGTGCCTTTCCCCTGGGCTGCTGGGCATAGCTCCGAGGACCGGTTTGAGCCAGGGGGCCTGCCCTATCCCACCTGAGCTGTGAACTCCCGAGAGCGGGCCAATAAATGGCTGCTGGGACAGAAGAGCTGTGTGTCGTGTCGCTGCCGAGGCTCTCCCCGAGAGTAGGCCGCAGCCTCTCGGGGCCTTTCCCCTTGGTGTCAGTGGGCTTCAAGCCCGAGAAGCGAGGGACGGGGCCTTGTGCGTGGTCTCAGGTGCTTGCCACCCTGGTTGAAGACCCGCCTGTGGCTCGGTGCAGCTGCCAGCCTTAACTCTGAAAGTGGGTGCGTGCCTGTTCTCAGCACTTGGGGGTGGAGGCAGGAGGATCAGATTGTTACATGAGGCACCGAGTGGGCAGGGCTGGACGCTCGGGGCTGTCACACAGGTACTGATCCGCCGCTACAAGAAGGGACTCCGTTTATTGGGACACACACACAGTCACAGCCAGTTCCCATCAGACCCCCACACCTCCATGTCACCAGCTCCCTCCATGCTGGGGGAGGTGGCCAGCAGCTCTCCTCCTAGTCCGGGCCACAGGGCAGTCATTCCTGGATGTTCTGACCTATCCATCCCAGCACAGCAGCCACGCGCGTGTAGACGCCTGGGAAGTGGGGCCTGCCACAGCCATAGCCCCAGCTGGTGACCCCGGTTAGCACCCACTGGCCAGACGGCTCCCTGCAGGCCAGGGGTCCCCCTGCGTCGCCCTGGGGGAGAGAGTGTGGTCAGCCCTTGGAACCAGGCGTGGCTCCCACAACTGAACCTCCGTTGGGCACCAGGAAGTACCCCAGCCGCCGAAGAGCCTCGATTTGGCTGTGAGGGAAATAGGTTGAGGACTGGCGTGTTTTGTAGATTCCTCCAGCCGTGGCCCCAGGACCGGTGTAGTGTGTGTGTGTGTGTGTGTGTGAGGCCAGGGCAGGCTGTCGGGTGGGCATCTTTATTGCTTTCCCCTCACGGGGTCTCTGTGAACCTGCAAGGAGGCGGTGGCCGTCCTGTTTACCCATGCCTGCACATAGCCTGTGACCCGGGAGGGATTGATGTGTCGTTGGGGCAAGCTCTCCATTACCCCCCATAATCCTGCCTGACCATCCAGGATCCTGGGGTTAGGAAACTGCCTATTGTCTCTGAACGAGTGACGTCCTAGAATCAGAAGGTGAACGGGGGAGACGGGCAGGTTCAGTCGGAAGGTGCTTCCCGCAAAAGCGTGAGGCCCAGGTTAAACCCGAGAACCCACGGAAAAGCCAGGTGTGAATGCGCCTGCTGCTAGCACTCAGGAGACAAACGGGATTCCTGGGACTCCCGGCCTCAAAAGAGGGTGCTGGCGTCAGGGCGTGGGGGTGCCCTGCTCTAAACCCTGCGCTCCAGGAAGCAGAGGCAGGCGGATCTCTGAGTTCGAGGCCAGCCTGGTCTATAAAGCAAGTCCAGGAAAGCCAGGGCTACACAGAGAAACCCTGTCTCGGGGAAAAAACAAAAAATGAGGTGCAGGGCTTCAGGCCTGCCTAGGTTACACAGCTAGGTCCAGGTTGGCCTGGACTACGGAGCGAGCCGGTCCCCGCCCGCTCACCGAGCAGCTGTCCACGCCGCCCTGCGGAAAGCCGGCGCACAGCATGCGGCTGCTGATCTGCACGGGGTAGAAGCGCCGACACGTCTGCTCGCTGAGGACCCGCACCGCCGCCTTCTGCAGCTGCCTCACCATGGAGCCTGCGGGTCCGGGAGGCGGGCGTGGGTGGGGGCGTCCCCACCCCTCGGCGTGGCCCCCGGCGCGAGCGCGTGCCTACCTCCCTCGCGCAGCGAGCCCCAGCCGGTGATGACGCAGCGCGCGCCGTCGGGGGTCCGCGCGGGCCCGGGCAAACAGATGGGTCGTACCAGGCGGCTGCGGCGCACGGGCCCCGCCAGCTCCAGCAGAGCCACGTCGTAGTCCAGGGTGTAGAGGTTGTAGAAGGGGTGGCGGTAGATGCGCGCCACGCGCTCCAGCTGGCCCTCGGAGCCGCTCAGGAACGGGGTGCCCAGGAAGGCCGCCCACTGCATGGGGTCCCCATAGCTGCAGGGCACGCGTGCGCGTGGGCAGTGTCACCGCCCCCACGCCTGCCCGAGGCACCGTCCATCCCAGTGGAAGTGGGCGGCGCTGTCCCCCACCCAACTTAGGCGCACCCGGCCCCCCACACCCTCTGGAGACCTGAGACAAGGCTCTTGACCCCTCTAGGTCACCCACTGGAAATGGGGACGTGGGCACACGCGCCCTGGAGTCCACACCCGCCTCAGCATTCCCACGAGGGCTCCTGGGGCTCAGCCTGCAGGGTGGAGCCTCCCTCCCCCCCAGGACCTTCAGACACAGCATGGGACCATCTCATCTTCCCCTTCACTTTGTGCCCCACGGGCGCACGGGCCTTGGGGAACCCTCCATGCCCAGCACCCGTCAGGCAGGGACGGCGCCTTCTGTTCCTTGGCACTGGGGACTGGGGCCAAGCTGCAGGGGTGGGCTGGGGACGGGCAGGCGGACGAGCGCGCAGGGCCGGACTCACATGTCGAAGCAGTGTGCTGCAGACAGAAGCCACCTCTCAGCCACCAGTACTGCCCCACAGCGGTGCTCCTTGCGCCGCAGCCACAGGCTCACTTGCCATGGCCACTCCCCACGCGAGGCCGCGCTGCCGCCCACGATCCGGGTCAGGGCCCCCGGGGGCGCCAGGCCGCAGTCTGGGGAGAGCGGGTGCGGTGAGCGGGGGGCAGGCCCTCCTACATACCCCAACACTGAGAGGCCCACCCCACCCCCCGCTCTGCCCGCACCCACAGGCTGGCCTCTCAATCCAGCACAGACCGGTGGTCCCTGGCCAGAGCCCTGTGGGAGGGGCAGAGGGCGGCTCCTCCTTCCCCATCCATCAGGTGGGGGTCCCTTCCTAGCCCAGCCCCAGCTAATGCAAAAGGAGCCCGGCAGAGAATGACCCCTGAGCCCACCCGCCTGTGCAGCTCCTTGTCTCCCTGAGCGGCGGGCACCAGGCGCTGGAGTCCCACCCTGCGGCTTCCCTGGGTCTCTGACTGCCCCCAGACCACCACAGTTATCAGGGTCAAGGTCAGATTAAGCCGAAGGCCAGGCTGAGAGGCCGGTGCTCTCACTGCCTCGCCTGGGACTCTCAGGTGTGGAGAGGTGGGCGCATCCCCGTCCCCAGGGCTCCTGAGGGTTCTGGTGAAGGCCCTGCTGTGACCCCAACAGCCCACCGCCTCCGCATGTGGCCCTGACCCCGTCCTCACTGGCCCAGCATGAAGGACCTAGATGTCACAGTGGCGTGATGAAAGGCAGGAGAAAGGCCTAGCCTGGGACCTTCTGAAACACACCTTGGGCCAGCATCCACACGGCGGGGAGTCCCTTACCAGTTCCGTCTACCTGGGGACACTGCTCATACCTCCCACAGATGCCCGGCGGTGCTGAGACCGGGCCACACAAAGCAGAGACCAGACACTCCCTACCTCTGCCGACCGTCCACTTTCCTAGCTTGTGTAAAACTGTGGGGGTGTTAGCGCACATCTGTGTACGCCGCCAGAATAGCCTTAGCGCCAAACAGTTCCCCTGCCTGGCCCCGCAGGACCACGGTATGGCGCCCACCCAAGCCAGCAGAGGCTTAACTGAGCCGCCGTGCCTCTCTCCGGCCCTGTTCTCTCGTCCTCCCTCTGGATCTCCCTCCTCTCTCTTCTCTTTATTTCATTTAAACATTTCCTGAACATGAAGGCCAGATCCTCAGCCCTGGACCCCTGACCAGCCCCCAGCCCCTCACTGGGGGTTTCTCCACGCTGACCACGCCCCCAGCCCCTCACTGGGGGTTTCTCCACGCTGACCACGCCCCCAGCCCCTCACTGGGGGATTCTGGGCGGGTCTCCACCCTGACCACGCCCCCAGCCCCTCACTGGGGGATTCTGGGCAGGGCTCCACTTTGACCACACCTTCATCATTATAACTGCCAATTAGAGGCAATCTCACTATGTCGCCCTGCAAGCCCCTCGGAGCCCAGGCTGGCCTCGGGTTTGCGATGCTCCTGTCAAATAGCTGAGATGACAGGTGTTTGCCATAAACCCAGCATGCAGCCCTGGCGGTCTTGGGACTCTGTAGACCAGGCTGGCCTCGAACTCACAGAGATCCGCCTGTCTCTGCCTCCCGAATGCTGGGATTTACTGTATCCCACCAGTCACCGTTACCTAGGGCCCTGGATTTGGCAAGAGCCCTGGTGGGCGGAGGGGCCTCCTCCATGACGCTTTAATGCAATGCTGCCTCGTGTGAAGAGCTGGGGGTGCTCAGGACACAAGCCCGCGCTGGACGAGGGGCAGGAGGGACCCCCGGGGCACTGGGGAGGCAGAGGCAGGCGGATCTGAGTTCAGACAACAACGCAAGGAAGACGGAAAGGAGCAGCCTGGCCTGGCAGCTCAAGCTGCCGCCTCGGGCCTCAAGAGGCAGAGGCAGGAGTTCAAGGCCAGCCCTAGCTACGGAGGGGGTTCTAGGCCAGCATGGGCCATGATAAAGGAGAGCGAATTAAGCAAAGAAAGGGACAGGGGCTGCAGAGCGGCCACGGTCGTGCCCACGCCTCTGACCCCAGCGTGGAGGGACAGGAGGATGGCTGTGAGGGCGCAGGCACACAGGACGGGATGTGGGAGAGCGCCCCCCGCAGGCCGGGCAGGAGGCCACAGGACCCACCCTCATCGCACCGTCGCCCTACCTGGCAGCTGGGCATGCACGGTGGTGCCCGGGCCGTCCGGAGCTGGCGTGCGCGCCCTGGTGGAGGTACTCTGGGCGGACAGTGTGGTGTTGAGTGGTCCAGCGGTCACCCTGCTGGTGGCCCTGGGGGTAGCAGGTCTGCTGGTTGTGGCCTCTTGGAGGCTGAGGCCGGCAGCTGTGGTTTTGGGGGGCTGGCTGGGGACAAGCCGCGTGCTGGAGGTGTGGGGGTGGAGAGTGGAGCTGGGGCCGGAGGACATGGCCTTCAGGATCCAGTCTTTGAGACGTGTGATTCGAGCGTAGACGCCAGGCTTCTTAGCCTGGGCACAGCCAATGCCCCAGCTCACGATGCCTGCCAGGTAAAAGACTCCAGGGGTCTCCTCACATGCCAGCGGGCCGCCAGAGTCACCCTGCAGGAGAAGGACACAACAGGCCTTTGTGGGACAGCCGTCCAAGCAACAGAAAGGCTCCCCTCTTGGGGGACATCAGACTTCATATCCAGGCTTCGCTGTGTGATCTTAGGCAGATCCCTTGCCTTCTCTGAGCCTTCAACAAATTCCTCCTCTTCTTCTTCCTCCTCCTCCTCCTCTTCTAATTCTCTGCTAATTCTTCTGTTTTGTTTTTCGAGACACAGTCTCTCTGCATAGCCCTGGCTGTCCTGGAACTCTCTCTGTAGACCAGGCTGGCCTTGAACTCAGAGATCTGCCTGCCCCTGCCTCCTGAGTGCTGGGATTAAGGGTGCACCACCACCACCCGGCCATCAGTCATTCTTGCTCTTCCCTTTTCCGTGCTGTGGATAGAGCCCAGGGCCACACACACACTAGGCAAGGGTCACCACTGAGTGCCTGGCACCACAGGTTCCCCGTGATGCCCACCTGGCAGGAGTCCACTCTGCCCTCCAGGAAGCCGGCGCAGAGCATGCGGTCGGTGAGGGAGAAGTTGTAGAGGGCCGCGCACATCTTCTGCTCCATGATGCCCACGGACGCCTTCTGCAGGATGTCGGGCTTGCTGGCTGCCAGGGGAGAGCGCAAAATGGCGCCTGCTGGCTCGTCATTCAGCAGGGCCCATGGGTGCTGTCCCTGTCTGGACCCAGCCAGCTTTGTTTTGTTTGGGACAGGGTCTCACTATGCGGCTCTGGGTGTCCTGGAACTCTCAGAGATCCTCCTGCCTCAGCTCCCCGGTGCTGATTAGAGCTCACGCCGGCAATCCCAGGAATTTTTATTTCTCCTTGTGGGACTGGGGTGGAACCCAGGGCCTCTACATGCTAGACAAGCACTGAACACAGCCCAGCTCTTGGTGTTTTAGGGTCTCACTATGTGACCTAGGCTGGCCTTAAACTGATGACGTCTCTGCCTTCCCGGTGCTGGGAAGACAGGTGTAGGCCATGATGCCCATGTTGGCAAGCTTTTCCATAAGGGGCTAAAGCATAGGCTCTCGACCTGTGGATCATGACCCCCTGGGTTGCCTAGCAGATAGCCCGCATATTTATATTACAATATAATGGCAGCAAAATGGCCTCTATGCGGAGGCAATGAAACGAGGAGCTGTGGTAAAGGAAGGTTGAGAACCACTAGATAATAGATTCAGGCTTGTGAAAAAGTGAGTGGATGTGTCTGAGGCCCCATGGGCACAGAGCACTGTTTATACCAGTCAAGGGCATACATGCGGTCTCTGGCACGGCAGGAGACTAGTGGCTCGGGTCTGTGGGACGAAAGGCCAGTGGTCAGTCGGCACAGACTCTTTTGCAGCCGTGAACATCTGGTCAATGAGTGTGTGGATCTTGTGACAATAAAACTTTATTTATACACGCAAATGAGGGGCCAGGAGACACTGAGTGGCTCTTTGGATATGGGGTCAGCCCAGAGGAATGGCTGAGGGCCCAGGTGAGAAAAGCCAACCCCATGCCCCCAGGCCAGGCCCAGGACCTGCTCACCATTTCCCTCTTGCGTGTTGCCCCAGCCGGAGATCATGCACTTCCGGCCCACGGGGAACTTATGGATGGGCAGCGGGAGGCAGACGGGCTGGATGTACTTGTTGAAGACCAGCGGCCGGGCCAACTCCAGCAAGGCCACGTCAAAGTCCAGGATGCCGGGGTTGTAGCGGGGGTGCAGGACCACACTGCGCAGCCCCAGCTTCACGGGGCTCCCGCCGACGCCCAGCAGGGACGCAGTGCCCAGGTGCGCCTGCACCTGCTCCGCCCTGGTGCTGCGGAGACAGGACCTCAGGCATGCCGCCCGCCCCCTCCCAGCCACGCCCGCACCCGGGAAAAGGACCCCCCTCGGAGAGCGCGTGCACCCCTGGGGCTTTGCCTCTGTCACTCCGACCGAGACCCTAGCGACTTTAGGAGAGTCCCAGGCCACTGCAGGAGATAAGCAAGCGCTTCCTGTCTACTGTCTTGCTTGGTTTGTTTTGGCTGTTGGTTTTGAGACAAGCCTGACCGGAAGGCACCAGCACAGCAGCTAGGCTGGCGCTTGCTGAATGTGCTGTGGAGCGGCTCTTGGGGCCCTTGGGAGGCCTTACTGGTTGAAACAGTGAGCGGCGGACAGCAGCCAGCGGTCACCCACCACGGTGGCTCCGCAGAAGTGTCTGGATCCTTCCTTCAGGCTGGCCTGCCAGGGCACCTCCCCAGACAGGGCGCTGAGCCCCCCCACAATCCGAGTGGGCTTGTCCATTGCGGGCCTGGCGCCGCACTCTGCCAGGGGAGAGGAGAGAGGGAGGGGGAGGGGCCTCGTCTGCTCCAGGCTCACCCATTCTGGGCTCCGAGAAACTAGGATCCACCCGGGGTGACAGGGCTAGAGGCGCAGGAGCGAAACCCGAACCAGAAATGACTGCGACCCCCCCGATCAGATTCACAGGACGCACAAAGTCGCATCTGTGGTGGCACATGCCTGTCATCCCGGCACTAATGAGGCAGGAGGATTGCTCTGACTTTGAAGTCAGCCTGGGGTATAAACATTGCTGTCCGAGAAGGGAGGGGAGGAGAGGAGGAGGAGGAAGGGAAACAGGGAAAGGGCTTCAGGGCTGGCTGAGAGCCAGAAGCAAAAGGGGGGGAGGGGAATCCCAGCCACAAAGTGAGCAAAACTCACAGTCCAGATGGGTGTGGCGGGGACCCTTGCTCTTGTACACCGGGCCCGGCACCCCCTCCTCCAGCACCAAACATTCCCCAGAAAACAATCGAGGCAAGGCTGCTGAAACCCAGAGGCCTTCCAGAGCAGAGAGGGTGCCTCACAGGACCGCAGTGGTCGCTCCGGAGACTCAGTCTCCCTTCCGCTGGGGGCCCACGGCCTTGACAGCCAACTTCTTGCCGATCCTGGGGGTCACCCTAACTCTATCGTCCTGTGCAGCTTCATTTTCCCACGTGCCAACATGATACTCTCAAACAAACTTAAAAATGAAGCCAGGAGTGGTGGCTTCAGCCCCTGGGAGGCTGAAGCAGGAGGATCTCTGTAAGTTCAAAGCTAACTTGGTCTACATAGTGAGCCTCATGCCAGCCAGGGCTACGTAGTGAGACCCTGCCTCAAAAAATTTAAAATTTAAATTAAAAAAAAAAAACACATCATACTCCTGAAGAATGACCAGCCTGTACCGCACACTTGTGCTCATGGCAGACATCAGTAATCAATCCCCTCTTTCGAGTTTCACAGCAGGTATCAATAAGCAGCCACTAATTTCCCACCAAGTGTCAAGACAGATGCCAGGGAGTCACCTATCTATCTCTCCTCAAGCTCTTTCATAGCAGACACCAATAATCAATCACCGTTTGGTCACTGAGGCAGACATTGATAGACATCAGGGCAGAGGCATCGGCAACCAAACCTGATGAACTGAGTTTAGTTTCCTGGAACCCACATGGTGGAAGGAGAGAACCAGTTCCTGCAAGTCCTCCTCCGACCTCCACGTGCCCTCGTCCTCCATCTCCCAGCACCCCACCACCAAAACACAAACCGGCCAACCCACAAACAGAAAAACCAAGGAACAAAACCAAAGCCGTTCAGGAGCTGCTGATCTCCCACAGCATCAATCGTCAATCTCGGACAGCCCTGGCGGAGCACACCCTTCATCCCAGGAGCCTGAGGCCAGCCTGGTCTACGGTAAAGAGTTACAGGACTGCCCAGGGTACCCCGACTCCATACCGTCCCCCCAACCTGTAGTCAACCACTAATTGCTCAAGGGGGAGCGGCAAGCAAGCCCTTCCCAGCTGGGCGCTTCCAGCGCTGGTCTCTGCTTCTGGTGCTGAGGGAGGCGGAGGGAGGCCTGGCCTGACCCAGCCCAGCCCCGCCCGGGAGGAGTGCTGGCCGCAGTACCTGGTGGCCTGGCGGTGCTGGGGTGCAGCGGGGCGGTGCTGAGTGCGCCGGTGGGTGTGGCGGAGGTGCCGGTGGGCCGGGGAGTGCTGGGGGGGAAGGGGGCCACCACGGCGGGGACCTCCGGCGCGCCGGCCGAGCCGGTCACCTCGGCGATCCAGTCCCGAAGTCGGGTGACGCGGGCGTAGACCCCTGGGCGCCGCGCCTCGGCGCAGCCGATGCCCCAGCTCACGATCCCAGCCAGGAAGAACCTCCCCGACGGCTCCTCGCAGACCAGCGGGCCCCCCGAGTCGCCCTGGGAAACAAGGCACCCCCTCAGCCTGGGGACAGCTGGTGGGGGGCAGGGACGGGGGGCACAGGCCTCCCAGACAGGGCAGGGACACGGGGGCACAGTGAGGGCTGAGGCCTGGGGGCACAGGCCGCAGGCCCCGCCAAGGACAGCCCCGCCAGCTCCTCGTCCACACCTCGCTGTCATGGCTTACTTATTGGGATACTTAGGTGGGGAATGTTAGTCTGCGCGTCTGTCTCTGCGCCACAGTTTGTGCCCACAGAGGTCAGAAGATGGCACAGGATCTTCTGAAACTCTTAACTAGCCTGCCATCTCTCCAGCCCCAGCAGAGGCCAGGGCTGTGAGTTCAAGGCCAGCCTGGTCCACAGAGCAAGTTCCAGGACACCCAGGGCTACACAGAGAAACCCTGGCTCAAAACAAAACAAAACAAAAACAAAAACAAAAACAAAAAAATAACAACAACAACAACAAAAACCCAACAAAACAAAACAAAAAAAAAAAAACCCCCACAAAACAAAATGAATAAAAAACACAGCGCAGCCCAGCCGGGATGTCTGTCTGTCTGTCTGTCTGCGTGAAGCCCTCTCTGGCCTCCCACTCCCCGTGCAGCTCAGGATGACGTGGAACTCCTGACCCTCCCGCCCCCCGCTGGCGGCGCTGGGCTGAACGAGGGGAATGGGGCCGCTCACCTGGCAGGAGTCCACCTTCCCGTCCAGGTAGCCAGCGCACACCATCCTGTCGGTCAGCGAGGGCCCGTACAGGCTGGCGCACAGGCTCTGGTCCAGCAGCTCCACCGTGGCCTTCTGCAGGACCTCCGGCTTCACCACTGCGCAGGCGGTGACAGGAGAGACGGGACACTGAAGGCCGCGTGCTCTTCCGGTTTCCAGGCCGCAGGGGACCCCTGCCCCGCACCCCCAGACCCACGTCAGCTCAGCACCAAGCGAGCGGCACCCAGAGCGGCATCACTACAACTTCTTGCTTGTGCTCATGGGTAGAGGCTTTTGCTGATTTTTTTTTTTTTTTTGAGACAAAATCTCTTGTAGCCCAGGCTGATCTTGAACTCACTTTAGAGCCAAGGATACCCTTGAACTTCTATCCTCCTGACACGGGCGTGCCACCTTTAACTTTACAGAATTTTCTTTTCTTTTTCTTTAGGCGAGATATAGAAGCCACAGGCTAAACCCTCCACCCCCTGACCACGCCCCCAGCCCCTTACTGGGGAGTCTAGGCGGGGCTCCACTCTGACCACGCCCCTCACTGGGGGATTGTGGGCGTGTCTCCACCCCGGCCACGCCTGCCGCAGACCCCGGCTTCCAGGTACAGAGGCAGAGGCCTCCTGCCTGGTCCCAGGCGTCTACTGTGGGGTGAGAGTTAGGAGCGGGAGGGCGCGGCTTACGGAAGTCCTCCCGCAGGTAGCCCCAGCCCGAGATGAGGCACTTCTTGCGCGGCGGGAAGACGTGCGTGGCCGCGGGGAGGCAGGCGGGCTGCACGTAGCGGCCGAAGGGCAGCGGGCGCGCCAGCTCCAGCACCGCCACATCGAAGTCCGCCGTGTCCGCGTCGTAGGCCGGATGCTTGGAGATGCGGAGCACGCGCGCGCGCACCGCGCTGGCCTCCGCGCCGCTCAGGTGCACGCTGCCCGCCTGGGCCGCCCACTGCGCGGGGTCCTGGAATCTGGGGAGGCCCGAGGGGTGCGGCTTACAAGACGGTGACCCAGGACATCTCCGCCCGCAGCCCGGCGTCGGGATTCGAGGCCAGCAAGAGGCCACAGAGGGCGCAGGCACCTGAAGCCAAGCCTGTTGGCCTGAGTTCGATCCCCGGGACACGAAAGGAGGAAGGAGAGCATCGACTACTGCAATTTGTTCTCTCTCTCTCTCTCTCTCTCTCTCTCTCACACACATACTCAGTCACTCAGTGGCGCTTGCACCCCCACACACACAGACCCTGAACAAATGAATGAAAAAGCTGAGCAGATGGTGCACGCCCTTGCGGCAGATCTCTGTGAGTTCAAGGGTAGCCTGGGCTATGTACCTAGGCAGTTGCAGGACAACTACCTAGTCTCAGAATTAAATAAACACTAAGTAAAATGAATAGTGTGGGGATGGACACCTGTAACCCCAGTACTCAGGACGCTGAGGCAGGGGGATTGTGAGTTCCTAGAAAGCCTGAGAGACCTAGTGAGGGTCTGCCTTAAGGATAATTCATTATCTCTGTGAGTTCGAGGCCAGCCTGCTCTACAAAGTGAGCCCAGGACAGTCAAGGCTACACAGAGAAACCCTGTGTGTGTGTGGGGGGGAAAGAATACTTAATGTTTTAAAAAAGAAAAAGGGGTCTGGAGAGATGGTTCAGTGGTTGACAGCGGGGGCTGCCTTTGCACAGCACCCTTTGTGGCCCACAGCCGGCTCCAGTTCCAGGGGACCCCATGCCCCCTGCTGGCCTCCCCAGGCATCAGGCATGCACAAGGCGTATCAACAGACACGCACACAAAACACATGCCTGTGAAATTAAATAGACCAAGAAAGAGAAGGGAGGCGAGGGGAGAGAGAAGAAAGAGTGCACTTTGGGAAATGAGGAGGCAGGAAGGCAGGGGGCGGGGCGGGGCGGGGCAGGTGGGGTGGGCAGGATGGCCAGCCAGGTGGCACTCACTCGTTGAAGCAGTGGGCAGCAGACACCAGCCACCGGGCCCCGATGATGGTGGCGCCACAGAAGTGTTCATGATTCTCACGGAGGCTGACCTGCCAGGGGAACTCCCCTGGAGCCGCCTCCATGCCGCCCACGATCCTGCCCGCCGACCTCCAAGCAGGCTGCCAGCCACAGTCTGAAAGACACCAGGCCACCAGGCCACCAGCCAGGACCGGGGGGGGGGGGGGGAGTCCATCACTCATTATTTGGCTCTTTGGGGCTGCTCTGTCTTCTGGAAGCCCCCATCCCCCTCTGCCTCTGGGCTTAGACACCCAAGGTCACACATCAGAGGCTCACCCATAGTTCGTTTTTATTTCATTCATTTCTTTTCATTCCAGACCAAGCTGGCCTGGAAGTCAGGACCCTCCTGCCTCAGCTCCCGAATGCTTGGATGACATGCCTGCGCCACCAAGCCCAGTGGGGGACTTTCTTGATGAGTAACGCTGGCTGCTGGAGGGCCGAGCCCACCATGGGTGAGAGAGCAAGCCCAGGCTGCCTGCCCACGAGGGGACTGTGAGCAGAAACACGCTAGGACCCTGGTGTCACAGGGGCTGAGAATGCCGGGAAAGTATCGGTCACCACAGTATGTGGTAAAATGCCACAGTGTTTCCTCCACTCCTTGCTCAGATCTGAGCGGCAGCAGAGGGCTGGGGCTCTCCAGCCCTGCTTGAGCCTGAGGCCTGTCCAACCCCCTGCCATCATGCCCCTCCCGGCTGTGAGCCCTGACACTGACCACACTGAGCCTCATCAGAGCCATCTTTGCAGTCCACCTGCTCGTCACACTCCGGGTTCTCTTTGCTCACGCACTGACTGTCGTCACAGGAGAAGGCGTTCCCGGGGCAGCGGCCTGGGGACAGAGGACCCAGTGGGAGGCCCCCAGCCTCTCCTTGCAGAGGCAGCGGCCTGCAGGGGTGCGCTTGAAAGCCTTCCTGAGCCCAGGGGTTGCCTCCCTCTGAGGTCAGCTCAGAGGTGACCCCCCACCCCCAGTCCCCGCCACCATGCCCCCCCTCCGAGGCGCCACCATGCCCCCCCCTCAGTGGCCGCCGTGGCCCCGGCAAACCCTCCCTCCATTAAGTTGCGCACATCAAGTGTTTGGTCACAATTACAGAGGAGTAACTGGGAACCACAAAAATAAGTATCGGCTGGGAATGACAGTGCATGCTTTTAACCCCAGCACTCGGGAGGCAGAGGCGGGAAGAGCTCTGAGTCTGGGGCCAGCCTGAGCTACAGAGTGAGACCTTGGCTTTTAAAACAGATAAATAACCCCCTGGTGTCTCCCGCTGCAGGGCTGGCTGTGGACAAAGCTGGGCGCCTCTCCCGGAGGCCAGAGACTCGCAGGGCCTGCACAGGCCCCAAGAGAAGCCTTAGCGGCCTGCCAGGGAGCCAAGCTGGGGGATGAATCAGTCCTACCTGACTTTAAGTCCGACGCGGTCACTGGACCTCCACACCTTCCTGAAGCAGAACAAAGCCAGGTGAGAGCTGGGCACAGTGGCACACACCTCGGCCTGGGCCACACGAGGAGGCCCTCTCAGGCTCCCTCACTCTAAAGGGTCAGCCGTGCCGAGTGCTGGCTCTGCATGACGTCTCCCTGAAGGGGGCAGGAGGGCCACGACGCTCTGTCTCTAACCCTGCCCTCAGCCTGGCTGGACAGGGGACAGCACTGAAGAACCACACGAGGCTGCCAGCCTCGCCTGCCAGGGCAGGGTCAGGGGACAGTGAGGTCTTTGGGACCACAGCGAACCAAGGACGGCTAAAACCACGGAAACTAGTCCCTGAACCGGAGGGCTCCACCTGACGGCCCTGTGGGTCACACAGGGCTGTGGGTACCCTGCGTGTCTCCCTCCTCCCAGCCCAGGGGGAGATGTCTTTAAGCTCTGAGGCTCTGTGCCGTCGGTGCTGCCCCCAGCAGCTGTGTCTCCCAGACGTGGCTGCCTGCACCTACCTGTCAGCTCCACTGATACAATGGTGCCGTAGGCAGCCAAGGCAAGACCGTGTCCCCGCAGCCTTGCCTGGATCCCTTCCCGTAAGATGGCTTCCTCTCGGTCCAGGCTCAGCGGCTGGAGGGCTCGGAGCAGAAAGTGCAGCCGGAAATGCACAAAGACGCTGGAGTTCCCATCCCTGGAAGCAGGAGGAGAGGGCCTCGGAAGGGGAAGGCATGTTCGCTGCTGGAGTTTTCCAGGATCCTCTGGGGTATCCTAGGAAAGTCCTGGAATCTTCCGGCATCTCCAAAATGCCTACCCAGTTTGCCACGCCCCCACAGACCCAAACTCACCTATAACTAAGCACTGTGCAGCCAGTGCAGCTGGATTCTAACTCTGTTTTCTGGAAACTACTCACAAACTGCAACAGAAATGAGAGCAGTGGTGATACGGACATAGTGAGGCAGGGGCCGCAGACCACCGACAGGGCAGGGAGGCCTCACTGCGAAGTGTGCCCGTGCGGAAACACTCCTGCTGGTAAGTTAACACGCCAGCACGGTGCAGCGTCTGCGCACGGTGGAGCATTCCTCAGCCGTGTCCATAGCTGCACAGGTCACAGCAGCTGAGGGGCAGGAGCAGCTGTGTGCCCAACACAGATGGTGGGTGGGTGGGTGGGTGGATGGATGGATGGTAGGTGGATGGGTGGATGGATGGGTGGATGGGTGGATGGATGGATGGGTGGATGGATGGGTGGGTGGATGGGTGGATGATGGGTGGATGGATGAATGGATGGGTGGGTGGATGGGTGGATGGATCGGTGGGTGGGTGGATGGGTGGGTGGATGGATGGATGGATGGATGGATGGGTGGGTGGGTGGATGGATGGGTGGATGTGTGGATGGGTGGATGGGTAGATGGATGTGTGGATGGATGGGTGGATGGATGGATAGATGGATAGATGGATGGGTAGATGGATGTATGGGTGGGTGGATGGATGGATGGATGGGTGGATGGATGAATAGATAGATGGATAGATGGGTGGGTTATGGGCTCTGACTCATGCCTCAGTGTGGAGGGACCTTATGGAGATTGTGCTCAGTTAGAGACCAACACAGCATGGACTCCATGATAGGAAGTGTCCTGGACAGAGGAACACATGTGTGATACATGACCACAGCTGATTACCAGGTGGCATCAGAGCATTGCATCACTCAGCCCACCCCACCCCCGGCCTCCCCAGCTGCTTCCTGCTCCGGGCCCCAGCTGCATGCACCAGTGTTTGCAGAGCAGGCGTTAGCAGGCGGTAGTAGGCAGAGGTCTCCTGCTGCAGGGAGCTGGCGAAACGGATTCCGCGTAGCTGTGCCGTGTGCTCCACGTGGACCCCCTGCGCAGAGAGGAAGGCTGTGGACGAGACCGGTGCCTGGTGAGAGAGCCCCACTGCAGGGCTGACGCTCGGAGACCCCCGCCAGGCCTCCACGCATGCCGGGGCCCGAGTGCTCCCTGAGGGTGGTCACCAGGGCACCTTTGCTGAAGGACTCTCAGAGGCCTGGGGACCTGCAGAGACACTCACAGAGGCCAAGTGACCTTAGGTGTCCCCACAGCCAGCTCTCCTGACCTGAATCAATGACATCACAGATACAGGGAGACCTCGCAGCCTGTTCCGAACTCCTACCTGACATGGGCAGAGGACAGAGCAGGCCAGGGGACACCAAAACCTTTGCACAACTTGTCCACGGCCCATGCTCCTGCCTCCTCTATCGGTTTGTGCCACTTGTGGACATCAGGGCATCAGGTGCCTCCCCCTCACTCTCCGCCCTATGTTTGAGGCAGGGTCTCTCACTGAATAAGGGCCTCACTGATTCGGCTAGGCTGAGGAGCCAGGGAGCCCGGGTCCTCCTGTGTCGCCAACTCTGAGATCACGAGCACAGGCCACGCATGTCCCGGCACCTGGCTTTCTCTGTGGGTGCAGGGACTGGGACTCAGGGGCTAGCAAGGACTGAGCCATCGACCAGCCTCTCTTCCTTTCACTCTTTCGAAGCAGGGTTTTGCTCTACAGCCTTTGCTGACCTGGACGTTCCAACCCCCCTCTCCCTGCTGTCCCTGCCTCCGGAAAGAAGTTTCTAACTGCGAGCTACATCATTAAAAGGAGTGAAACACAACGGAACAAATGAAGCAGGTGAGGGCGTGAGCGGCTGTGTCCCAGCCCCTCCGAGGCTGAAGCATGACGATTGTGACATCTTGGGCACTTAAGACCTACACAAGCGCCACAGCAAGACCTAATTTCAGACAAAAATTAAGATAGGGGCCAGAGAGACGACTGAGCACTGAGGACCCGGGTTTGGTTCCCAGCATGGCAGCTCCCAATCTCCTGTAAGGGCGGTCCCAGGTGCCTGTGCCCACTGCTGGCCTCCCGGGCACAGCGCGCATATGAGGCACAGACCATCCATGAAGGCGGAAAATAGGAATTAAAAAAATAAAATCTGCCAGGCAGGGTGACACGCGCCCTTAATCCCAGCCCTCAGGAGGCAGTGGCAGGCGAATCACTAAGTTCAAGGCTAGCCTGGTCTAGAAAGCGCGTCTAGGACAGCCGGGGTTACACAGAGAGACCCTGTCTTGAAAACAAACAACACTTCAGAGATGAAGGCGGGGAGTCAGGAATTCAAAGACCTCCTCAGCAATAAGAGTTCGAGGCCAGCCTGGACTACCCCCTTTCCTCCTCAAAATAAGAAACTCCCTCAAAAGTGAGCACGAAAGTTTCTGCGCATTGCAGGATTGTCAGGAAGCCTAACAGGCAGAGCACGGGAACGCAACAGAGAGTGACAGCCACAGCCACTAGGGGGCAGCACTCGGCCACGTCAGGCCAGAAGGTCCGGACCGGTTAAAGAAGTAAGAGTTGCAGAATGCAGAGCAATTATCAATTTAAATTTTTTGTTTTATTTCTCTTTGAAACAGGGTTTCTCTGTGTATCCCTGGCTGGCCTGGAACTCAGACATCCACCTGCCTCTACCTCCCTAGTGCTGGGATCAAAGGCTTCCGCCACCACCCAGCCAATTCATTCTCTTCCACACAAGAAGGTTTCACGGTTTGTGCTCATCATCAGTCTCACGGAATAACCAAGCTAAGAGACTGGCTGCGGCCGAGCCAGGTCCCCAGCCCCTCACGGTGGCTTAGAGGCTGACCCCTAAGCCACACTCCCAGGCCCCTTAGTGCTGCCTAGGAGCTGGGGAACCATCCACGCGCCCATTCCCGCCCCGTGAGACCGTCGCTGACCTCTCCTCCCTGCCGGCGGCCGGCTCCGGCTGGAAGGGCGGCCCTCTGCCCTGGGTGAGTTCTCAGACACTCAGGGTGTCCTTCTGCATGCCCCTTACTCCGAGGAGCCCGTCCTTCCTCCTTACCCAGAAGGACTCCCAGGGTGAGGGTGGCCACACTGATGGCCACCGCTGCGGTGACAGCCGTTGGAGAGCAGCTGGCGTGTGGAGCAGGGACGGGGGCTTCCTTTGTCGCCTCTGGCACGAGTTGTAGGTCAGGTTCCGTGGGTTCCATGGCTCAGCAAAAGCAAGGCTCCAGCTAGACACCTGCAAAAAAAAAAAAAAAAAAAAAAAATGGCGAAGGATTTGTCTGACGCTGGGCCTGCAGCCTACCAGGAGGGAGGGGACAGGACAGGCCCATCCCAGCCACTGCAGCCCAGTCTGTCCAGGTGGGTGGAAAGGGCCACCCAGAAACCAGAAGGAAAAAAAGGTCAACAGGGTTGGGAGTGGGAGAGATGGCTCAATGGTTAGAGCACCTGCTGCTCTTGCAGAGGGCCCAGGTCTGGTTCCTAGAGCCACACCAGGCTCACAACCACCCGGAAGTCCAGTTACAGAGGAACCAATGCCCCCTTCTGTCCCCTGGCGGTACTACACCCATGTGCACAGACACATAAAACTATTCAAAACATGACCGCAGCAGACACGGTTCTGTCGCTGACGTTTGTCCCCGCAGCATTTCTGCATGTCATACCTATATCGGACTCTGTGTTTGTGCACACCTGCGACTTCAGCGCTTGAGAGGCAGTGGCCGGAGGATGGCTATGCGTTTGAGGCTAGCCTGGGCTACAGAGTAAAGGCTGTTTCTAGTTTTTAGAGAACAAACTTAGTAAAAGAAACAAACAGATAAACATGCTATTAAAGACACAAAAAAGTGGGGCTGGAGAGATGGCTCAGAGGTTAAGAGCGCCAGCTGCTCTTACAGAGGTCCTGAATTCAATTCCCAGCAACCACATGGCGGCTCACAACCATCTATAGTGAGATCTGGTGGGCAGGCAGAAGGTTGTATAAATAATGAATAAATCTTTAAAAAAAAAAATAAAAAGACACAAAAAGGTTGACAAGATGGCTCAGGGGATAAAGGCACTTGCAGCCAGGCCTAATGAGCTGAGTTCCCTGACCCAAAGTGGGAAAGGAGGCCCTGCCCTCTGCAGGCTGTCCTCTGACCCCAGCGCACAAGCAGGCGGCTCTCCTGGAGGAGGCACGCTCGGGCCCCGGCTTTCCCTCAGTGCTCTCTGGGAAGCCCACTCCACACAGAATGGTGCTACTTTTTCTTTTCTGATCTCATCTCTTCCGTGTGGACGAGGCTGGCCCCAAACTCATAACCTAATCAGCACAAAGCCACTTATTTTCACTTCATTTGCTGAGTGTGGTGGCGCAAACCTTCAATCCCGGCACTCAGAGAGGCAGGAGTGACAGGCCAGTGAGGGTTCCAGCAGGAGGCCCTGCCTCAAAAAAAGAAAAGAAAGGAAAAGAAAGAAAGAAGAAAAACAGTAATCATTTTATTTCATTCTGAAGCAGGGCCTCATGTAGCCCAGGCTGGCCCTTGGACTCCTGACCCTCCTGCCTCCACCTCCGGAGCGTGGGCGTGACAGGCATGTGCCACCATATCCCTGACACTCACGTGGGCCCGGCTGGGTTGTCACTCAGCTAATTCTGGCATCTCCAAGCTGAGCCCAAGCCAAAGCATCACATCCCGAAGGGAACCCGTCTCTGCTTGAAATGGCCACTCTGAACCACACCCACATGGCCACCGCACACACAGCAGAGGGGACAGGGCTGTGGCCCGGCCGGGACAACACTCAGGGTTTTATTCTTACACTTGCTCTTCTGGAGGGGAAAAGAAACAAACCGTCTTTCTGAATCACTCACCGAGGGACAGAGGCCATAAAGACGCATTGAACAATGAGGTCCCTGCCTCGGGTTGCAGGGGGGACCTCACGCTGGTCACACACACACACACACACACACACACACAGCTTGCTTGCTCCTTCCCTGAAGTCACCACCTGGCTCTGCCTAGTGTCTCCATTCACAGAGGACTCGCTGCCATTGACCCTGAGCACAGAGGTGCCATTCAGCACTCTCTCTCCACAGTAATTGCCCGGGGACTGCCCTGGCTGTAAGACACAGCCCCAAATGGGACAGATCCGACTCTGTGAACTCGGAGAGACCTGAGCCAGAGAGACCAGGCTACCAAGGACTGCTTCACGGGAGCCGGGCGTGGTGGCATATTCATTCCAGCTCTCGGGAAGCTGAGGCAGGGGAATTCCTGTAACTTCCGGACAAGCCTGGGCTACCACGTCAGACACTGTCACCAAAACTTAGGGGGCAGGTGGCCGCAGGCTGTGACCAGCTCTGGACCAGAACAGGGGTTCGAAGCTCCGGCTTAGAGGCCCAATCTCACCCAACACCTGGTCAGCAAGGTTTGTTGGGGGTACACGATGGTCCTCTGAAGGGGAGTGTTTGTCCTGGAGGACGTCTCCCCGAGATGCAAAAACATCCCAAAGCTTCTGCGACCCACCTGTACGGAGGGTCTTGCAGGGAACACTCCCATTCAGGCAGTGACCCCAGTGAGCGTGCAGGTCGCCTAAGCCCCGCTCTGCGGGCTCCGCTCGTGGTCTGTGGTGGTGCCCTGTCCGGGAGACTGCCCCCCCCGACTCCCCAGAGAATGCTCACTGAACAGGTGGGTCACTGAGCTCTGAGCCTACAGCACCTGAAAAGAGCAAAGGACTCTCCAGAGCAGCGAGCGAAAACCCGCAGACCGTGCCGGGAGCCTGTGTTTAAAGTGGTTATTAGGGATGTAAGAGACGCCTGGGTGGTTAGAGCATTGGCCGTTCTTGCAGACAACCTGGTTCCGGTCCCAGCACCCACACGGCGGCTCATGTGACTCCAGTTCCAGGGATCCCGACGCCCCTTCTGGCCTCCTGGGCATCAGAGATGCACATAGCCCACAGACATGCTTTCAGGCAAAACGCTCATACACATAAAACCAAAAAAAAAATAAAATAAAATAAATAAAGCTTACATTTAAAAAAAAAATTAAAAGGGGCTGGAGAGACGGCTCAGAGGTTAAGAACACTGGCTGCTCTTCCACAGGTCCTGAGTTCAATTCCCAGCAACTGCATGGTGGCTCACAACTATCTATAATGTGATCTGATGCCCTCTTCCGGTGCGCAGGCGGAGTGCTCTATAAATAATAAACAAACAAACAAATATTTTTTAAAAAAGTAAAAAAAGCCGGCCTCGATGGCTCACGCCTGTGATCCCAGCACTCGGGAGGCAGAGGCAGGTGGATCTCTGCGAGTTTGAGGCTAGCCTGGTCTACAAAGAGAGTCCAGGACAGAGAAAGCCTGTCTCAAACCAAAACAAAACAAAACAAAAATTAAAAATAAGCCCAGCGGGTAGGAGTTTGGGCGAGGGCGCTCACTGCAAGCCCGGAGGCCTGGGTTTGATCCCGGGACCTGCCTGGTGGGACCCCAGCCGCTGCACGCTGTCCTCTGACCGCTCAGCCTCCTTGGCACACTGCCCCACGAGCACCCCCCCCCCGACACACACACGCACAAGTAAACACAGAATGAAAAGAAAACTTTAAAAGCCAGGCACGGCAGCAGACTCCCTCAACGCCAGCCACTGAGAGGTGAAGGCAGGAAGACCAAGAGTTCTAGGTCACCCTCATCCACAAAGCAAGCCTGAGGTCAGCCTGGTCTACGCGAGAGCCTGTCTCAGAACAAAACAATGTTTGGGGGGGGGCGGAGGGAGGAAGGAACGAGGCCAGACTCACAGACACCAGAACCTGAACTATGAAGAGACAGAGGTGTAGAATGTGAGGGAGGTCTGGGAGCCATGCAGCCAACAGCCACCCCACTGGGGGATACACCGGCTTGTTTCTGTCCAGAAAAACCCTGTGCCCGCAGCGCCAGGAGCGGGCATCAGTGGCCAGGCAAGGAAGCTTCAGAGCGGCGCCCAAGCTGATCCCTAACAGACACACGGCAGAGTGTGGCTGCTCGGGCCAAAGCTGGCCGGGGCCTCCGGGAGCCCATGGAGACGGCATCCCAGAAGCAGGGAGGCCTGGCACAGACAGAGCAAAAACCCAGCTGGCCACATCTCTCTTTGAACCGGAGAAGACTGTAGAAGCCAGAAGCCTTTGCCAGCCTCTCCCGGGGTGGCCCTTGAATGGCATTTTTGTGAGGGGTTGGGGTAGGGAGGCCTGGGGCCTCTGACGCCGTCCTCGCTGGCTGCTTTTTTATTTTCTTGCTTGTTTTGTCTCATTTGACGGACTGTAGGTCTGCAGCAGAGGGCAGCCGGCCTTTGTGATTCCTGAGACTCCAGAACTCTGTGACCTCAGGCGCCCACTGCCACGCTCAGCTCAAAGTGGGTTTTGTTGTTTTCAAGTCAGGGTCTCTCTGTGTAGCCCTGGAACTGGCTCTGTAGACCAGGCTGGCCTCCAACTCAGAGATCTGCCTGCTTCTGCCTCCCTGAGTGCTGGTACTAAAGGTGTGCGCCAACACACACGCACGCACGCACGCACGCACGCACGCACGCACGCACGCACGCACGCACCGCCCGCCAGGCTGAGGGATCCCTGTGTTAAAATCTAAAGTCAAGCGGTGGAAGACAGGAGAGACAGCTCAGCAATTGGGAGCGATGGCTCCTCTGCCAAAGGACCTTCTTAGAGTTTTGAGCACCCGAAGTGGGCGGCTCAGGACCACTGGTAACTCCAGCTCTCTGAGGTCCTCCTCGGGCTCCTGCCCTTTGCACAACCTTCTCCGCCCCACAAACACACACGTGGCTTAAGATAAAGCTTTTTAAAACAAAATAAGGCGGAGAGCGGCCGGGAAGACCCTTGGAGTCAACCTACAGCACCCTGGTCACACACACACTCCAAGGCGAAGTCACGGCAGCCACAACTTTCATCCCAACCCTTGGGAGAGCAAGGCTGGGGGATTGATGTGAGTCAAGGGCAGGCTGGCTTAGGGCGAGGGCCATATATTGGGGCCAGGGAGGCGGCTCAGCAAACAAATGCACCTGTGGCCCAAGGTGACGGCTGGAGCTCCATCCCCAGGAGACAGACAGGTACCCAGGGCTGCCCCTGACCTGCACACATGCTTACAAGCAAAAGAAAAGAAACGGATTTGACGACGGAGCTGAGGCTGCAGCTGCCCCCTCCCCTCCCCTCCCCTGCCACCCATGGCCTGAGCGTCACTTTGTCTCTCTGGCTGCATGGAGGCAGTTTTTTTCCCTGACAAGTGGATATTTAAACTTCAGAGAATGATGCAAGATAGAAGATTCTGGAAGATTCTCCAAGCTGATAATCTCAGGCTCCAAAACTATTTTCTATAATGGGAAGGTAGGCAATTAAGCGGAATGAAAACAGAAGCCACTGCTGTTTGAAGGTGGCCTTGGGCCAGAGAGCCCCAGACACGCCTTTCCAAAGCCACAGAAAGGCAAAGTTGTCAGCCGCCTGAGGGAGATGGGAGGACATCCCAGACACACTGACCCATAACTCAGCGGCTGGAGAATTCTGCTCTCCGAAGTCCAAGGATGGCCAAGAAAAGCTTCCAAAGGCTCCTCTAAGGTCCAGACCACAGCTAACTAGAGACAAATCACAAGTGGTCAGATTGGCATCTGAGCCTGGGCAGTGGGCGTCTCTGCTGGACCCTGGCATAATCTGGGAAGCAGAAGGGGCTCAGGAGACTGAAGCATGAGGATCGTGAGCTTGAGGCCAGCCACGGCTGCAGAAAAGCCTGGGGCGTGCTCACCCATCACGCATGAAGCCCATAATAAAACATGGAGCGGCACACGCCTGTCTTCCCAGCACCCGGGAGGGTGGAGGCAAAGGAATGCGTGGTCATCCTCAGACAGCTACAGGGAGGCCTGCCTGGTCTCATGTCTGAGACCCTTTCTCCAAAAAGAAGAATTAAACAAGAGACTCAGCTGTGAGCTGGAGAGACGGCTCAGAGGGTAGGAGCACTGGCTGCTCTTCCAGAGGTCCTGAGTTCAATTCCCAGCACCCACACGGTGGCTCACAACCATCTGTAACGTGATCTGATGCCCTCTTTTGGCCTGCAGGTGTACATGCAGGCAGAACACTGTATACATAGTAAATCTTTAGAAAAAAATAAAATAAAAGACTCAGCTGTCATTTCAGCTAGTGGCAATGAGATGGCCCTGAGTATCGCCAGCTACCATGGTCACCCAAGCTATCCATCCCAACCTGAACCTCTAAGCCACGACATCTGGTTGACCTCTTCTTCACCTAACTGTATTAGTGACCAGGGGTTGGGAATGAACCGGGGGCGGGGGGGGAGAGGAATGCCTGAGGCTGGAGGCCTGGGGACCGAGCTGTGACCCTGAACTCAGGGTGCCTTCAGTTTCCAGCCTCCTGGGCATGGCAGGGGAGTCTCAGCTTCCGGCCAGCTTGTCCTCCATGCCACCCTAACACTTGGCAGTGCCGGTTCTCCACAGAGTGGAGCAAGAGGAAAAACAAGGAGCCTGAGACAGGATGCAAGGTCTTGGTCACAAAGACACCAGACACTGCTGGGAGTAAGCGGTGCAGGATGCCAGCCCAGCACTCGGAGGTCCTAATGCTGCGGTCTGGGGTCCAGGCAGCAGGGGGGTCTGGCCTGCCTGTGCTCCCAGCCCTCAACGCGGGAGTGCGGGCAGCTCTTTGAGCACACTTCTGGCCCTGTTCTAACCTCTTACTCTGAGACAGACTCTCACTCTAGCCTTGAACTTGAGAAGCTGGGGTGACAGGCCAGGCTGCCAGCACGCTTACCCCTCCCTGTCCTTTCTCCTCAGCTCCAGCCGCCCCCGCCCCCATCCCCCGCCCTGTCCTGGCCCCAATCGTGAAGGAAATCACTCAGCAAGCATAAGAGAAACTCAATCAGCTTGCTCTTTTTCTATCTCTCTTTTTGTCTCTGGCAGTTTTTTTGTTAGTCTTGCAAGGGAAGAGATGTTTGGGAGAAGGCATTGATGTGACCTCTGGAGTTCTGTCAGGACTATAATATGCCCAGAAGAAAGAGAAGCTGCTGCTGGTGTGGAAGGCACAGGCAGCCTCGAAACAGGGCGGGGGGAGGGGATGGCAAAGCTTAGAGGCTCAAAATGGAGCTAAGACACCCACAGCTCCGGGAAAGCATCTATGTGGAGCCTAAATTCACCAGGGGACTCGCTGCCAGGGCCAGAGTTCTGCCTTCCTGTCCCTGTCCCTAACCCGGGCTCCGTAGCTATATCTCTATTTCTCTCTGTGTCCGTCTGTCCCTGCCTGACTCTGTGTCTCGCTTCTGTGTCTCGCTTCTGTCTCTTTCTGTGTCTGTCTGTCCCCCCTCTCACACTCAACAGCCCCACCTGGCCTCAGGATCATCAGAGGGGAGCCCAGAGTCCTGCTCTGGCTCCTGAGAGAGGCAGATGGGACAGGTGTGGATGGAATCCGGCCACCCTGCACCCTCCCTGGCCAGCGCCAAGCTTCCCACACTGTGGCTGGAGACACAAGAGTGTCCTCCGCATGTCGCCACACTGCGTCCTGGGCTCGGCTCAGTGGGGACACTATGGGAGACCAGGATGAGGCAAATCCGCATACACTGCCTCTCGTCAGCCTCGCAGGCGCACATCACCAACGGTGCCATGACCCCAAAACCCCACACAGCTGTGCCCAGCTGTCCATGGCCACAGATGCAGTCCTGTGGATACAGGAGAAACACTCCACACAGCCACACGCCAGCCACTGCCCAGCCCTCTCGTGGCCACGGGTGCAGCCACACAGGAACACACAGTCACCTCTATCCTCGAGCGTACTCATAGCCAGCCTGGGCCGACTCCAGCCCGGAATGGCGTGTGGCATTTGGAGGCCAGCAAGGAGGTGCCCAGCACTTGCCAAGCCCCATCTCTGCTGACGGGGTTCGGGAGCCCCCAAGTAACTGGATGATTGGGGGAAGGAGGTGAGCGAGCCCAGCCCTCAGGAGACCCAGAACACAGCCTCTGTTAGGACTCACCCATGGGTGCCACGAGTGAGTTCTGATCGGATCCAGCGCAAAGCGCTGGCCCCAGGCAGCCATTGTCCACACACAGCCCCCAGCAGACATTAAAACACGCCCAGGGCTCCCTTAATGTCCCACCCTCCGTGAAGGCCCTCCATGGTCCCCTTCTCTCCTGAGACAGAATCTTACTGTCACCCTGGCTGACCTGGAACTCAGAGATCCACCTGCCTCTGCCTCCAGAGTGCTGGGATTAAAGGTGTGCACCCCACATCTGGCTCCCCAACTCACCAGAAGGGCCCCCTTTCCCTGCACCCACCGAAGGGGTCTCCTGGAAAGCTGGGGTGTGGATGGGGAGGTTTGGACGGGTGGGGTCCCTGGTCCCCCTCCGAGCCGCATCTGTGCACCCTGAGAGCCCTGACCTAGCTCCATTTGCTCAGCCCTGGCTGCTCCCAGCCTGCTCCCAAGCTTGCTGCCTGCACAGCCAGGGAAGCCTTCACCGGGTAGCCCAGCTTTCCACCCTTCGCTCAGTCACACACCCTGGAGCTTTGCAAACTACACATTCCATCTTCCCAAGGGAAATCTGAACCCCGAGGGGCTCCAGCTCACCGAGCTCCCGCCTTCCAGCCCAGCAGAGAGAGCCTCCCAGAGACAGCGGGACATCTGGGAGGCAGAGCGAGCTGGGCTTGCGGGGAAGGGCGGGGCCTCCCGCAGGTAGGAGTTCCCCGGGCGGGCGGAGTACCACCCTCTCGGTGGCCACACACCCCAAGCCCCTTGTCCTTTGGTCAGGGACCTGCCCTACTGACTGCACCAGAGGTTGGGGTTGGGGTTGGGTGCTGTCCACACGGGCAGGAAGGGAGCCTGGAATCAAGTCTGGGCTTGTCTAAAAGGGTGGGGCCCTGATCAGCTGGGTGGGCTTCCTGGGCTTCATGAAAGATCGAATTGGCAGGCAAGGGATGAGGGACAGAGGACGGAGCCTGAGGATTCTAGGGTCCCCTTTAGGCAATAGGCAGGATTGAGCTGAGTGTTCTCTTTCTCTCTCTCTCTCTGTCTCTCTGTATCTCTCTCTCCTGGAAGGGTAGCCCCAATGGTCTTCAAACTCACTTTCTAGCCATGGATGACCTTGAACTTCTGATTCTCCTGCCTTCACCTTCCGAGTGCTGGGGTGACAGGCACTCAGTACTGGGGAAAGACCCCAGGGTGCCTGATGCCAGGTGAGCTCTCTGGCAACTGAGCACCCTAAATTGTTTTGTCTGTTTGAGCAGAGTCTCATCATGTAGTCCTGGTTCTCCAGAACTCCCTATGTAGATCAGGCTGGCCTGGAAATCACAGAGATTCTCCTGCCTCTGTCCCCCAAATGCTGGGGTTAAAGGTGTGTGCCACAATACCCCGGGGATTTTTGTAGATTAAAAAAACCAAACAGCTGAGTGTGGTGGCATCCACTGTGATCCCAGCACTCAGGAGGCAGAGGCAGGCAGATCTCTGTGAGTTCCAGATCAGCCTGGTCTACAGCATGAGTCCAGGACAGCCAAGACTACACAGAGAAACCCTGCCTCGAAAAACCAAAAACCAAACCAAACCAAACCAAAACCAATGTGTGTGTACATGCCATGGGCACCTAACCCCCCTGGAGCTGGAGTTACAGGCAGCTGTGAGCTTCCCAACACCAACACGGATGCTGGGAACTGAACTCAGGACGTCCGAAGGAGCAGCAACCAACCCTGGGCTGAGTTCCACCCATCCATCCCTGACCTGTCTGCTCAGAGATGCCCTCCAGGGCTAAATCAGAGCAGCCATGTCCAGCCATCCTTTCCCCTGGGGCTGAGGAGCTGAACGCTGGCCTCGTATCTGTGCAGCATGAGCGCATCTTCCCTCCCAGGATCACTTCCTCCATCCCTTCATCGATTGGTGGGAGAAGCTCTCTGCCTCCTCTGTGATTTATTTGAGGGAGCCGTGCGCAGGGCTGGAACAGGGGCGTCCCTGAACCCTCCCCAGGTGAGGCACTGTGGCCTCCTCTCCCCTTGGCTGGCAGCCATGCCCCTGCTTCAAACACTACATCCTGGCTCTAGCTTCACCCATGCCCCACGTGCCTTGCTGGCTGCAGAGAGGTCCAGCTGATGGATGACGTTGTGCGCCTGGCTCGTGATGACGACACGGCACAGTAGTTGAGAGCGGGCAGGTGTGACCCCCTAGAGCTGGGCTCCAAACCCCATCAATCCGAAGTCTCCAGGGAGGCGGCGTCAGCTCGCTTCACAGGGAACAGCTTGCTGCCTCGCAGCTGTGGCGCTCACTTTAGAACCCGATGCCCTGGACTTCCTTTTCTTTTCGTAATTTATTTTTATTTTACTTGCATTGGTGTCAGATCCCCTGGACTGTTACAGACAGTTGCGAGCTGCCATGTAACTGCTCTTACACCGAGTCCAGGTCCTCTGGAGGAGCAGCTAGTGGCCTGCCCTTGGCTTCTTAAGAGCCCACGAAATCCTGCCAATAGAAAACAAGTCCCCCAAGCCCTGATAACCTCAAGGCTGCCACACCCACACTCTCTAGCTGGGCACCTGTCCCTTAAGTGACTCCAGGGTGGCCTCCTCCCGAGGAGACGTGGGTCTCGTTCTGCTTCATCAGGCTGAGTCCTGGGACCCAGGCGGTTCTGGGACTCACCTAAGGTACACCTGCAACCAGAGAGGAGCTCCCAGCCCCAGGTGCTCCCCGGGTAAAGGCTGAGCAGGACAGATGGATGCTTCAATGCATGTATTTGCAGGTGGGTGGGTGGGTGGTCCCACCATGAAACAGGGACCACGGACAGGGCAGGGAGGCCTCACTGCGAAGTGTGCCCGTGCGGAAACACTCCTGCCGGTAAGTTAACACGCCAGCACGGTGCAGCGTCTGCGCACGGTGGAGCATTCCTCAGCCGTGGGGAAGAACAAAGGAATATATGCACTTCCGGGTCAGAACCCCAAAGACTGCAAACAACATCTCACACATTACAGCCATGTCCATAGCTGCACAGGTCACAGCAGCTGAGGGGCAGGAGCAGCTGTGTGCCCAACACAGATGGTGGGTGGATGGGTGGATGGGTGGGTGGATGGATGGATGGATGGGTGGGTGGGTGGATGGATGGATGGATGGGTGGGTGGGTGGGTGGATGGATGGATGGATGGTGGGTGGGTGGGTGGATGGATGGATGGGTGGGTAGATGGGTGGGTGGATGGATGGATGGTGGGTGGGGGGGTGGATGGATGGATGGTGGGTGGGGGGGTGGGTGGATGGATGGATGGTGGGTGGGTGGGTGGGTGGGTGGATAGGTGGACTCTGACCTAAATAAGCTTTTCTTTCGATTTTTCAAGACAGGGTTTCTCTGTGTAGCCCTGGCTGTCCTGAAACCCAGTCTGTAGACCAGGCTAGCCTCAAACTCTCAGAGAGCCTCCTGCCTCAGCTGTGTTAAAGCTGGGATTAAAGGCGTGAGCCACCACAGCACAGTTGTGTTTTGTTTAAGACAGCCTCCCCACACAGCGCTGCCACACAGCCCAGGCTGGCCGTGAACCCAGAGGCTCCTGCCTGCCTGTGCTTCATCCTGGCTGGGGCTGTCTTCCTGACTGGATACTAGGCTGCTCGGCAG
Organism: Meriones unguiculatus; assembly: GCF_030254825.1. Lineage (NCBI taxonomy): Eukaryota > Metazoa > Chordata > Mammalia > Rodentia > Muridae > Meriones > Meriones unguiculatus. Next base: position 17,447,974 of record NC_083364.1, on the reverse strand, counting down.
GAGTTGGGGAGCACATACACAGCTGGTCTCCACACACTGAAGACATTCCCTTCGTGCGAAGGGAAGCAGGGCTCAGGGGTGACAAGTGGTGAGGAGAGCTGGGCTCCAAGGTCTGCGCTCTCCCACTGCAGGCGCCATCAGGGCTGACAGCCAGGCTCCAGCCACTCTCCAAAGACAGGAGGCCGGATAAGTATGAAAAGCTGTTTAATCCCTGACACCCTAAAGCCGGGGCCCTCGGGTGGCACCACCTCTGGCCAGCTCAGAGAAGGAAGAACTGCATGGGCACCCAGTACAAAATGGCTTGTTAGGTCCGAGTGGCGGAAGCAGGTGGCCACAGTGCTCCTGGGCCTGTCTATTCTGGTCAGACAGGGTGCCTAGGGGAAGCCCTCCCTCCCCTCCCCAGAGCACTGCCCAGCTGTGGCCACCCGTCACCCTGCAGCGGACACCCCTTTCCATGCAAGTGTGGTGGCCACGGCCCCCAGGCTCCATCGCAGTTTGTGGGGACCCTGGCCTCGGCCTTGGTGACATGCAGCATGTGTGGTAGACTCCCTGCAGGCAGATCTGTCATGGAGTGCAGAGCCTGGTTGGTGAGGTAGAGGTCGGTCGCCGGGTCCGGAAGCCACTGCTGGGGCAGAGGGCTGTGGCCGTGGCATGGAAGGCTTCCACGTCTGAACTGAGGGCAGTTTGCTGGGGCCGTGGACCCATCCATGCGTGGCCAGCCTTCTCCACTCCACCCTGGCGTGGAGCCTCGGAAGGGGTACAGACCCCGGTGTTGGCCCAGGCCCTTGGGCAGGGTACCCACATTCAGGCCCCCTGTGGCCGCTCCCAACATAGAAACCTGTTGGTCAGGATGTTGCTCTGGCCCCAGAGAGCCCCGTCCTACCGAGGGAGGAGCGGCCGGCTGAGGCGTCCGCAGGGAGAGCAGCGGCAAGCACCAGAGCAGCGGCCTTGCATGGAGGGGCAGCGGGGGAAGCTCTTGGCCTGGTGCAAAGCTGAGCTGGGCGCTGGGTGCAGCTGTGGTGGGCGGGGCGGCGTGAGGCCTCAGAGGGCTGAGCACCATGTTAGGGAGGGCACGGCACAGGTCCACCACCTTGGGGGGGTGGCGGCTGTCCCTGCTCCCTGCAGGTCCCAGGTGGCCAGCATCTGTGTGATGGAAGGCTGCAAGGGCCCAGCTCTCGCACCTCCTCTTCCTAGGCCGAAGTCCCTGGCTGCACCACAGGGCTGGGCTGGGCTTGGTCCCCATTTGTGGGGCTCGGGAGACTGTCCATGGGACCATCAGGATCCTTGGTGGGGCCTTCAGCTCCTGCCTCCTCGGGCACAGGGGCCTCCTCGGGCAAGGCTGCCTCCTTGGTGGGCAGGGACCTCCTGGCTAGCTCTTCACTTGGAGGCCTCTGGGAGAGGGGGGCATCCGCCATTTTCTCTGGTGCAGGCTTGTCTCTTAGGGCCCATGGGGATTGAGGTGCGTCCTTCTACAGAGAGGAGGGGGCTGTGAGGCTGGGACAAGTAGAGGGCAGACCCCAGTGGGGCAGGGCCAAGCACAGGTGCGGGACACCTAGAGCAGGGGGGCATGCAGCAACCAGCCTGAGCCAGAAACCTCCAGCCCAACACCATTCGGCACACAGGCTGAGGAGCCCGGCCTCTGAGGCCGGGGGCAGCAAAGCCTGAGAGCAGCTGGGTGGGACCCCTGCTCTCCCTCTCTATCCCTCCCCGCCCCTGATGCTCCTCCAGAGCAAGCCAGCCATTCCTACAGTCCAGTCCACGCTGTGGGAAGCAGTGACCCTGGAGCCACAGGCGTGTGCGAGCACACGGCTGGCCCTGGGCAAACTCCCGCCTACCCCAGCAGCTGCCCGTGACAGCAAGGATGTCCTGGTGCACAGGGCCCACACAGCCCTCCACTGTTCCCCCCATCCTCTCTGGCTGGCTCGAGATCCGGGGGAAGGGGGGCTTTGGCAATGCATCAGAAGCATTCCCAGCCTTGGGTCACCAGAGAGTCCCCGCAGGAAATCACAAAGCCCCAAGCATGATCTTCCAGAAGCAAGGGACCCGGGCCAGGGGCTCAGTAGGAGCACAGGAGGTTGGACTCAACTTGACCTGGCGGCCTTAGGGGGCTATCGCCGCAGTCATAGCAAACCGGTATTCACCACAAAGCCGCTGCCTGTCCAGAAGGTGCCCAGCTCCCGGCGCCACAGTGCCACGGTGAAGCTGGTCAGCAGCGTGCAGGGGACCAGGTAGAGCAGTGCGGGCTGGCCACGCTGCATGAAGACAAGTGCCACGAACGTCACCAGGAGGCCCAGGCCGTAGGCTGCAGGGAAAGCCAGGGTCAGACAGCCTGCTCCTGGCAGGGCACCATGTCAACAAGGAGGGAACAAGGATAAGGAGTGGGGACGGCATGAGTCGCAGGCTGGGCATCCCAGAACTGTGGCAGCTGAGGCAGGAGGTCTGCCAATTCAGGCCAGCTGGGCAACATGAGGTCCAAAGAGAAAAGCCAGAGGGCAGTGAGGTCGGGGAGGACAGGGGTGGCTTCAGGAGCTTGTGCAGAAGATGCCGCCACCACGCCGGGCAACCTGGGCCGGACACACTCCAGGTACCGGCTACTCCTGCCCAGCCCCACCAGGTGACATTTGAAAGCAGCTTGGGACAGGTGGACCTCGGGACTGGGGCCAGAAGCTGAGAGACAACAGGCGGAGAAGGGCGGGCCAGCGGTGAGGCACCTACCAATGGTACAGGTCACAAAGTAGACCCTGGAAGACTGGGTCTGGATGTCAAACCTGTGGCAGTAGGCCACCAGCAGCCCTGTGGGGAGGACACAGTCACCACAACCGTGCATGGCCACAGGAGGCCGCAGTGGGACAGGAACGGCAGCACCAAGCCCACACTTCTGCATGTCCCCTTGGCTGTGCCAATGTCACGGGGACCCAGAGGGCTCAAGCAGGACCTGGAGGGGTCCTGCCACAGTGGACGGGGACAGTGAAGACGCATACACCCCCTAGGCAGCGGTGGGAACCTGCCACGTGTGCCACTCCAGAGGTCACCTTGTCCGCAGATCCTTCCTCAACTCCCTGCAGGGGCTTCATGCCCCGCAGCCCACCTGCCGGCCCTGCCCCACGCGCTCAGTCCCCACCTGGCACCAAGATGTCTCCGAAGCCCAGGAGGGAGAAGGGCCGGTCACACAGGGACAGCGGAGAGGTGTTCAGCCTGGGCACCTTCAGCACCATGGGCAGCTGTGGGGAGAGCAGGGCTTAGCCCAGAGGCTCTTGCCAGCACCCGCTGGAGCCCGAGGCCTGAGGCCCACGGGGCGGGTGGCCTACCTTCTCGTGGGTGGATGAGTTCGAGGGCCCAGTGGCCACCTCCACCATGATGCTGTTGCCGCTCTGCAAGAGACAGGCTGGTCAGGCGGGGCAGGGGAGGGGACAGGCGGCTGCGAGGGCGAGGTGGGCCTACCTTGGTCAGGTAGGGGGTGACGAAGACAAAGAAGACGTCATAGATGAAGAGCACCATCAGCAGCATCGTGCAGGCCTGCAAAAGCCAGCGCCTGAGGAGCTGCCCAGCCCGAACCCACCGCACCAGGCCGCCCCACCATCCTCCCCAACACCCTGGCGCCGCGTGCGAGCGCCCGCCCAGACCCTCCGGACCCGTCGGGGAGCATGCTGCCCTGTCCACTGGCGGCCCTCACCTTGAAGGTGGGCAGGCGGATGGTCTTCAGCATGTACAGGCAGAAGGCGATGCCCAGGGTGTCCTGCAGGATCCAGGCCCAGCTGGCAGGGGAACGCTCAGTAACTCGGAGCTCTGTCCCCGCCTCATCCTATAAGCAGCCACCCCGGCTGCCAAAGGCTGCGCCCACCCTGTCCACACGAGGCCTCAAAAGCCACAGTGCCACCAAGAGCAGGTGGCAGGGCTGCCCAGCAGCAGGGTTCCCAGACTGGCTTCAAGCAGATGTGGCGTGGGGCTCCGTGTGGGGTACAAGCCAGTGTGGTTGCTCCTGGACACTCAGCCGTGGCACTTAGGGGCTGGGACTGCTTGGACAGGGCCGCGCAGCCCACAGTGAAGGGCACAACCAGAGAACTGTGAGGGCGCGACTCCTGCTTCTGACCGTCACTGTAGCCACCAGGTAGGACATGTGGGGACAGCAGGGGCACAATAAGGCTGGGTGGGGGCTTGGCTCTCCCCCATTCCTTCTCCGAGGAGTGTCTGTTAGAGCGCCAAGTAGCACGGAGGCCAGGAGTGCTTGGCTGCCCAGGGAGAGACTTGGGCTGTGCCAGAGAGTGTCAGTGCCGAGCAGGAGCCAGGTGAGGACAGGCAGGCGGTCCTCCGGGCCATGGCGCCAGGCCCCTGCCTTCCAGTGCGGTGTTTATGTGTAAGAGCCCCGTGGGAATTCAGTGCAGGAGAAAATGGAGTGCCCCATCATTATGGGGGCGGATGGCAAGTGGCACCCGGGCATCAGGTGCTGCCTGAGCCCACGCCAAGACAGTGGGTGACAAACAGTGGCTCCGGGCCAGCATGTCCCCTTGCCCTTCCCAGGAGCCGGGAAGGATGGACAGAACCTTTATCTAGATTCCTATCAGGGTACGGGCTCCGGGCCAGGCCTGAATGAAATGGGACACAGGCAGAGAGCAGCCGCGGTGGACAGCCCTCCTGATGGACACACCAGGCCAGGCTGGGCAGTGGGGGCACCCGAGGACAGCAGAGACAAGTTGACAGGGTGGCTGTCAGAAGGACATGGCGGCACTTACTGGTCCTCGTTGCGGAAGATACCCCACACTACGGTGACAGTGACACAGAAGAGTGCCAGCAGCAGCATGCGGGCCTGTGGGCGCTTGTGGAAGTATGGCAGGTTGTTGTCGGGGACCCTGGAGGGGACCAGCCATCAGCACCCCTCCTGCCCACCCCCGTGCACTTCACCTCCACACCGCCCTGAGCCTCAGCTCTCACCTCATGCCCGCCGGCGCCTCCCATCCTTGAGGAGGAGCCCCTGACTATGCGGCCACATCTCTCAACTGGCCAGGCCCCTGTGGTTCCAGGACAGCAACCTGAAAGGCCCCTATCCTGCCAGCGCGGGCTCACAGCGCCCGGGGCTCCCTCATCCCGCCCCAGGCGGCTCTGAGCAGCATAGACCCGCAGAGGCCTGTAATGCTCACGCTCTCTTCTGGGCCTATCCTCCTCCACTCCCATGGGATCCCCAGCCATGCCTGTGGCTCAGCTGGCTATGAGGAGGCACGGCCCATGGGCGACTGGAGGCCACCCCCCAGCGACCAGCACTTAGCGAGCACCTGCTGTCTCTCTGAATGCGCAAGCAGGGTGGCAGCCGGCAGGAGGCAGGTGGGAGGGCACTGCCAGGCCCGGGGCTCACCTGCACGTGCAGAAGGGCAGCTTCCGCACGCAGGGCGCCAGGCAGCTGTAGAGACCCGTGGAGGAGGCCAGGCAGAAGATCCCGATGATCACGTAGACTGCGGGGCCAGGCCGGCAGGGTACCGGGAAGGGTGAGGGGTGGGACGGGCAAGAGATCAAAAGGGCGGCTAGAGCCTCCAGGATCTTGGGGGGGTCTGCTAGGGAGGGCAGGGACCGGCGGGCGGGCGGCATACCCAGGCGGTCATAGAAGTAGTAGAGCAGCACCAGCATGACGCAGCACATGACAACAAACACGCAGATCATGACGGGCGTCACGTCCACCGCCTCATCCTCCTGCTTTTCGGGCCCATCATCCCGCTTATGCTTCATGTACCTTCTTGGAAAATTTTGGGATCACCCAGGGCCACAACTGGGTGGCTGCCTCCCGGCCGCTCCCACGGTGCCTACTGTCAGGCAGCACTCACCTCTTCACGTCACGGCTGCCAGCCCAGTAGCCACCGAGGGAGACAGTGCCCACGGCCATGACGAAGATGATGACCATGTTGTAATCCATCACTGGCTCAGTTGGTGCATACAGTGCCGCTATTACCGAATGGCCGAAGCGCTGTCCCCAAGAGGAGAGTGGAAGGTCACCGGGCCCCAGCTTCACTCCAGACCCACACAGAACCTCCAGGATGTGCACCCAGGCCCCAGGCCCCACGCCCCAGACTCCAAGCCCTCCCTGTCCACTCTGCCCTGCCCGGTGCCTACCCTGAAGATGTCCTGCAGGTCCCTGTGGCTAAGCAGGGCCACGGGGATACTTATCTCCTCATACTGTGTCCTGTTGCCTCCCGGGGGGACCTGCAGGCAACAGGACGCGTAGGGTCACCCCAGCCCTCTGGGTCACCACCACGCCTCTTCCGGGCACACCACAGCCTGCTGTGCAGAGGGCAGTAAGGCCCGGGGTTCGGGTTGGCAGTACCAGGCACCAAGCCCTGGGGCTGCTCTGCACTGTCCTGCTCAGGGGCCACTCCACGTCTCCAGCCCATCAGCCTCTGGTCAGACCACAATCCCTGTGGCTGTGGCTTCCTCAGGGAGCCTGTGCCACCCACCATTCCAGCGCCCCACGGCTCTTTCAGCATGCAGAAGCCAGAGCACCCCAATGCTTCCAGAGTATCCCAGAGGTTAGAGACCAGGCACCCTACCAGCCTCTCCTTGCTGACTATCAGCAGCCCGCGTGCCCCACTGCCCTGGGCCAGCCGCACTTTCTCGTAGAAGGTACAGTTGCCCCGGGCCACCATTGTAATTTGGTTGGTGAAGTCTTCTGCAGGAAGGTCAAGGTAGGAACAGAGCTGGGTGTAGCTCAAATCTCGAAGCTTCATGAGAGACTGCGAAGAAGGATGGACTCAGGGTCACCAAGTCCCACCAAAAAGACAGGGAGTAGAGCACATACAAGCTATTGCTGCCGGCATGCTCACGGAGAAGCCAGGCCTGTCAACCCTGGCTGGGGTGGGGGACAGAGGGCTGCACTGAGGCTGAGGGGCGTGCACAACCACACAACATGCAAGGCTAGGAGCAGCTGCACCAGGACCACGGAGCCCTCACTCCACAGCGGCATGGCCTCAAACGCCTGGAGCGTGCCCTGGCCTCAGCGCTCACCTCAGTGCAGCAAGCACCGCTCAAGGCTGAAAAGGCATGCAGCCCACTGAGACCTCGGGCCTGCAGCCTGGGGGCCTCGTGCGCAGCCACACATGCACGCATGTGCACGCACACACACAGTACACAGAAACTCATGCACACACCATTAGCGTAGGTGGGAAGGGGTGAAGGGGCCCTCTCAAAGGACAGGCACCTCCCTAAGAACAGCGTGGGGGGACAAGCAGCCACGGAGGGATGGACATTCGGCCACCAGCTGTGGGCAGAAGTGACATGCAAAGGGCACAGACGTGTAACGACAGACCCTAGGTGCCTAAGGCTGTCACTTCTGAGGCCCCCTCTGCCACAGAGTGGTAGTGGTGGCCAGGGTCCCCAGCAGGCCTGCCTCCCCGTTGCCCTCAGCCACCTTCCACTCCTGAGCATGAAAACCCAGGCGCAGAGGCAGACCGCAGAAATGGGCGTCACCAGCAGCGTGGCCTGGCGTGACACTCACCACTTTGCTGAGGTCATGCGGCAAGTGGGCCCACTGCGGGTTGTAGATGATGCAGTAGTCCCTGCCCCGGGTCCCACCAGCCTGGGACACCACATGTAGCACACCGAACTCACAGGCCACCTGCAACGACAAGGCAGGCGCAGACTTCAGCTGCAGCAAGCAGCACTCAGAAAGGGGTGCTCATGGCCCTGGTCTTGAAGGACACCAGCGGGGGGGGGGGGGAGCGCAGACAAGGAGAAGGGCACCTTTCTGAGCAAGGCATGGTGGCACAGGACTGTCATCCCAGCACTTGGGAGGCTGAGGCAGGAGGACTGCTATGAGTTTGAGGCCAGCCTGAGCTACAAAGACCTTGTCTCAAAAGAGGGGGAGCTCCCTCACTTCTGTCCCTTGCACACTCCTCCTGACCAAACGTCTAGCTTCTGGGACAGGCAAAGCTGTCCATGCCCTCGGGCAGCCAAGTCACAGAATGGTGCCGAAGAGGGGCCTCCAAAGCAGGGAGCTGCAGGGACACAGCTAGTTCCCAGAGCCAGCTGCTCAGGAGCAGCCCTGCACAGGTGCCTGCAGCCCCTCACAGGGTCCCCAGCAGGCCTGCCTCTGCAGTGCTCTCAGCCACCTCGGATCCTAAGTGTGAAAACCCAGGTGCAGAGAGACTGAGGGCCCACCCACAGACCCTGGGTAAGGGGTAGGAGCCGGACCTCAGGAATGGTTGGCTCTGAAGACCAGCACCTACCAGGTCCGCCTCAGCCTCTCCCCAGTGGCTTGCTACTGGGGCTGCACAGGCCCTGAGGGAAGACGGTCACTCTCTGGACTACAGCAGAAAGGGGTCCTGGGACAGAAGCAATGGCTGCTTACATGCCCCGGACCCCTGCTGTGGCCTTGAGCTGGGGGTCCCCCCCAAACCACACACGGAGTCAAGGAAGGATATCTACAACCCCTAAGAGTAGCACATGGGGGACAAAGCAGGCCACAGTCAGCCCGGACACACAGCTGAGGCTCAGCTCTCTGCCAGAAGAAGGCTAGACACCCTGGCCTTCTCGTGGGCCTCTGGTCTGGCAGGAGCTGGAAAAGGGAGGCAGGTGCGGAGGTGCCGGCTGACTGTCACAGCTGGAAGAGTGTGAGCCAGAACAGGGCTAACGAGGCTCCACCTATGGCAAGAGGCAGACATGAAGGAGCAGGGGCTAGGAAAAGGTGTCTGATCCACCCTCAAAGGCGAGGTGGTGGAGCAAGGCAGAGGCTGGTGAGTTAGAGGCCGGCCTGGTCCACACAGGGTTTCACCATGGGGTTTTGAGTGGGCTGAGGCTGGCCAGTCAGTCCTGCCCAGCTCTTCAGCAGCAGTGCCCAGAATGAGGAGGCTGGAGGCGTCTCCCCACCCATGCTGCTGTACCCAGCCTTTCCCCGCTGAGGGAGGTGAGGCCATGACAGTGCTGAGTTTGAACCTGGCCAGAACATCCTTTTTGATAGCCTTACAGCCACCCAAGACCAATGGGTCCTCACTGCCCAGCCTCCACAAATAGGTTTTCAGAGCCAGGCAGTGGTGGTGTGCACACGCCTTTAGATCCCAGCACTAAGAGGCAGAGGCAGGCAGATCTCTTTGAGTTCAAGCCAGCCTGGTCTACAGAGTTAAGTTCCAGGACAGCCAGGGCTACACAGAGACCAAAAAACAAAACAAAACAAAACAAAAAACAACAACAACAAAAAACAAAACAATAACAACGAAAAAAAAAAGGTTTTCTGTTCAGGGCCTCAAGGGGCTCACTAGTTAAAGGCTACCTGATAACCTGAGTTCCAGCCATGGGACCCACAGGGTAGGAGAGAAAAGACTCCTATAAATTGTCCTCTGACTTTATCTGTGATGTAGCATGTGCATGCAAATACACAGAGACTGAAACACAAACTTTTTAAATTGTAGTCTCATTACATAACACTAATCCTTGAGTCTTAGAGTCCCTCGCATTTGTAAAAACACCATAAAGTGTCATAGCACAGCAGGTCCCTGCTGCTGACACCACCACAAACAGGCTGCCGAAGACAGAGAAATCAGGCTGGGAGGGAGCTCAGCCTGCTTCCTGCAGCTGCCTGCCACAGCTGGGGCAGTCACTGTGCAGGCTGCTGGGGTAGACTCACCCAACAGACCTGCTAGGACAATGAACCTGCCGTAAAGGATGGAGGGGGCGTCAGTGGCGTGACTGTTACAGGTGGAACCAACTGTTTGCTCTAGGTCAGCTCTAAGGCCTGCCTCACAGTTCACAGTTCACCGTCACGAGGCAGGGCGAACAGCAAGGAAGCAAGTGCTATTTTTGGCAGAGTCTCATGTAGCCCAGGCTGGCACCTGACTGAAGATGACCCTGAACTTTTGATCTTGCCATACCCACATCCTGAGTCATTTTTTGGTGGCAGGGATGGAATCCCTGTCTAAGCATTCCACCAACCAAGCTGAAGCCCTGCCCACAACTGCTAAGGTTTTGATGAATGGGATGCGCCTGTGAAGATGCCTTCTAGACCTGTGTTTACATCCATGGATCATGGCTACTACCAGCTTGGTGGGTCATAGAGGGAGCCAGCCAAGCTCCTTCGGTGAGCTGACTATTGCTGTGGCACAGTGGACCAACGCTCAGACACTCACCAGAGAACACACACATCAGCCCCCAAGGCTCAGGGCATGTCACTCAAGATAAGCAGGGGTGCCTAAGGCTCGGGACTCTACCACAACTTTCATAGGCCTGTTGAAAAGGCCAACCGGGCAGCACTGGGGAAAACAGCCCAGGACCCGCCAAGCTTGCCAGGAGACCCAGGGACGCACTTTCAAGACAGTGCTGCCAGCTTTTCAGGGCCGGCCGGCCGGCCATGCTCCTGCAAGGACACACCATAACTTCATTACCTCCCTAAAGCTCCACCTGGGTGGAGTCACTGTCATGCAGAAGATCTCTCTGGGACAAACAGCTTTTGTTTATGTCTCCCCCTACACCCCCGTAAGTCACCTGACACCTGGGCTCCTCAGGGAGAGACTGGGTGACGCCTGAGGACCTGCTGTGGAAACAGGCGGGAACATGGGAACACTGGCCCAGACACTGACCTGCAGCTAGCAGGACTGGCAGGCTTCCCGCCAGAATGCCTGCGTTTCTCCCACAGACCTGGATTGCCAGCTTCCCCCCCCCGGGGGGGGAGGGGCGACCTTAGCTAACTCAGATAAGGGGCCCCTATCTCAGCCTGAAACACTTATAAGGCCCTGGTCACCTCCAGGTGGCAGCATGGGGCAGGCCTGGTTGGCCCAGTCCCCACTGGAGGCCCTGGCCATGAGGCCCAAGCAGCTAGGGACCTTGTTTTCAGGCCTACACTACAGCGGCCCAACACGGGCTCTGCTTATCTCCAGGGAGAGCTGGGCCCTGTGATAAGCCATCACCAGCTCAGAAGAGCAGAGACCCCAGGACTCAGAGCGTTGGCCCAAGTCACCCCTGCCTCCTTCCTACCCTCCCCCAAAGAGGGGCACAATCAGAACCGATCCCCTGCACTTCTCAATGTGGCCCTACAGCCATGTGCCTCTCCTTTCAGGAGGGATTTGGGGGCTGCAGTGGAGCCAGAGTCCACACCCCAACTCCTCCTGCAATCCTGATCTTAACCCCCTCCCTCTCTCCTCCCAGTCCCACCCTCCCTTTGTCTTCCCCGATCCCGTTCCCCTAGTCCTTAGAAAGGGGGAACCCTCCTCCCCTACAAACTAACCCCAAACTATCAAGTCTTGTCAGGACTGACTGCATCCTTTTCCTCTGTGGCCTGGCAAGGTTGCCCTGCCAGGGGGAAGTGATTGAGGAACAGACAAGAGTCCATGTCAGCAACAGCCCCTGCTCCCCTTACATACTAGGGGACTCAGACTGAGCTACCTATTGGCTACATCTGAGCGGGGGCCTGGGTCCTCTCCATGCATGGTCCTTGGTTGGTGCTTCAGTCTCTGCAGGACCCCCTGGGCCCAGGTTTCTTGACTCTGCTGGTCTTATGGAGCTCCTGTCCCCTCCAGGTCCTTCTTTTCCTCCATTCTTCCTTAGGATTCCCTGTGCTCTGCCCAATGTTTGTGAGTCTCAGCATCTGCTTCGATGCCCTGCTGTGTGGAGTCTTTCAGAGGCCCTCTACAGTAGCCTGTCCCTCTCCTCAGCTGCTTCTGGTGTCTCTTCTATTTGCCCTTCTGAATGAGAATTATGCATCCTCCCTAGGGTCCTCCTTGTTACTTAGCTTCTTTAGGTCTTTAAGTAAAGTTTTATTGGCACACGAATAAGTCTTCCTGTGGATGAGCCCATGGTTCCTTCCCCACCCAGTAGCAGGGCAGCTGTGCCGGGGGCCTTCAGAGCAGACAGCACTGCCACCGCCCTTGCCAGAGCACAGGCAGCCCTGCTGTGGGCTCGGGATGGGCTCTGTGAAAAGTGGCTTTTGTGTAAAACGGAAATTGATAGAACTGCCTCTCTTCACAGTGGTCATTCACCAGCACAAAGGCGCATTCACGGTCACCTGCCCTGCAGCACACATGGCAGCCTTTCTACTCAGAAGCTGTGGATTCCAGCGCCACAGGAACAGCACACCAGCACTGAACGCATCAGGCTCTTTCAAGAGCCAGCTCCTAAGGCGTGGCCACACCCAAGAGGACTGGAAACCAGAAGCCCCCACCGCATGTTCACTCAGACACAGCCGCCAGTCCCCAAAACCATCTAAAAGGGGAGGGAAACCAAGAGGACACTATGGGGAGGAGGAGGCAGGTCGCCCGAGAAGGAAGGCTGGGCCCTCAGGAACACGAGGCCTGCATAGCGCACCTGGACCTGCTGCACGCTCCTTGCCTGGTAACAACTTGAGACATCAGGTCTCTCAGGCAGGGTCACAAAAAGGCAACGGGCCCAGAACTGCCACCAAGACAGCTCCAGCTCAGAGTTAATCTCCCTGTTGGGTACCCAGACCAGGCTGCGACCCAGCCAAGAATGGCAACTTGTCTGCTTCCCACCAGAAGTGGGGGAGGGAGGGCCAGTTGTCTGCGGGTGGGATTAGGTCCAGGCGACACATCATCTGCCCAGCCAGGACCAGGCCTTTTTGCGCCCACTGCTTCTAGCCCGGAGAAAAAAAGTTATCTTTTGTGGAAAGAGCTTCCCCAGGAGCAAGTACTTGCTGCCCACAGCGACTTCCTGTCCCATCCTTGGCAAACCCCTATTAATCCATCCAGTGTCACTGTCCCCCTGAAAAGCCCTCCATCAGACCAGAAAAAGAGACCTGCACAAAAGGGACAGGTCTTGGGGCAGGTCCAGCTGAGACTAGACGTCCAAGGGTGTTCTGCAGTAAAAAAAAAAAAAAAAGCCTCAGTGGAAATCACCTACCCGAAAAGGGCAGCAGCTTCCAGACAGGCCAGTGGCCTAAAAAATATGATGTTGCGCCCCTGGACTGCTGGCAGGATGTGGCAAGCCCTGACACACTTTCAAAAGCTCATGGCCAGCCAAGAGCGGGATGTGGGGATAAAGGGCCAAAGAGGGATGTGGGTCACATGCTTGGCGGGGCAGGAACCACGCTTGCGGGGAGTGCCTTAATGCTTAGCCAATCAGGAGGTGCATGCCAGTCGTGCCCGCACTGGGGAGGGAGGCTCAGGCAGAGCTGCAGGCTTACCGCCCGGCTGAGCTATAAAGAGAGACCCTGCCACAGAAGCCCACAATCTCAAAAAAAGAAAAGAAGGATTTAAAAAAATGATCCAGACCCTTGTTCCGTGAACACAGCCCATGAGAGAAGAGGAATAGGTGTACAGTAACATGCACTTAGGACAATACTCACAGGACGCCCTTCTGACCGTCCCAGGAAAACTCAACAACTGCCCTGGGGTTGCCCAAGGCTGAAGCACTCAGCATCCACTGGATCTGGAGGCTGGTGCCACAAAGAGCAAAACAAGGAATCTAACAACTAAGCCAGGTGTTGTGACACAGACCTGTCATTCCGTTACCTGAGATAAATGAGACCCGTGGTTTGAGTTCCAGGTTAGCCAAAGCCTCATAGGGTGTTCTGGGCCAGCCCGAGCAACATGGCAAGTCAGAGACCAGCCTGGACTGCGGAGCAAGCCGGAGTCCGGCCTGGGCTGTGGAGCAAGTTGGAGGCCAGCCTGGACTGCAGATTGAGTTTGAGGCCAGCATGGGGTTACATAGTGAGCAAGGCCAGCCTGGGCTATACAGTGAGTTCAAGGCCAGCATGCGAGTTATCTCAGAAAGCAAAGCACGGCCATAGCCAACCTTCCGCCTGGGCACCAAGTCGGGGCACATCCCCGCACACCCTGAGGACTCCATAGCAGCAGCTCGTCCCCCGCGTTCTGCACCGACCCTGAGGTGGGGACCCCCTCCGGCCCAAGGTCACGGAGCAGAAGCCGGGGCGCGGAGCTGCGAGCACCTCGGGGGCCGCTGCTGGACGCCCCCGGGGGAGAAGCCCGGAGACTCGCTCCAGTCTGCAGAAAGGGAAACTGAGGCTGGCAGGGGCGGCGGCGACGGTTGGGGGCCCGAGACGCAGGGCGGGCCAAACCCGACCGGAAGTCTCCGGTGGCGAGAGCCAGTGGACCGCAAGGTCACAGCCACGATCACGAGTGGTGTGGCCGAGCCGACCCGCCGTGGCGCTCACCTGGGCCGCGAGCAGCAGCAGGGCCACGGCCAGCCGCGCCGCCGCCATGTCCGCCGGTCCCACCGCAGCTCTAAGCGGAAGGTTTCCCGGCAACGCCTTCGGGATACAGCGACGCGCATGCGCCGAGTTTGCGCGTGCGCGAACGGCGCTCTCCTTAGAAAGGGGCGGGGCGGCGCCTGCCCAGAGCGGCGCGCGGCGGCAAGATGGCGGTGAGCACTGTTGGGTCTCGGGGAGATCGGGGCTGCGGGCACGAGGGCCGGTGGAAGCGAGAACCGGAGAACACAGAAGGACGAAAAAGAGGCTGAAGGACGCCTGAAGACGGATAGGGAGACAGGGACGCGGAGGGATGAGAGTCACGTGGGACTGCAGACCTGGCGACATGAGATGCTGATTGGGGACTTGGGGATGCTGAAGCGGGACATGGGGATACAGACCAGGTGGCATGGGATGCCGAAGGGTACAGATGCGGGACATGGGATGGTGACCAGGTGGAATGGAATGACGCAGGGGGACATGGGTTGCAGACCAGGTGAAGTGGAGATGCACACAGGAAATGTTGGCGATGCACACGAGGGACGTAGGCGTGCAGACTTGAGCATGGAATTCAGTTTGAATGGGAGATGGCGATGAGGATGCAGACAGGGTCATGGGGCTTTGGGATTGTAGGAGGGAGTCTCTGACTGCCACCCCCAGGCAACAGGGATGTGAGAGGGCTGTGCCTCTCTCATTGGTACCCCACCCTCCAGCAGGACAAAGAGAAAAAGAAGAAAGAAAGCATCTTGGACCTGTCTAAGTACATTGATAAGACCATCCGAGTGAAGTTCCAAGGTGGCCGGGAAGGTGAGTGGGCACTGCAGGTCTCCCTTACCAGAGCTGGTCTGCTGTCACAGCAAGCAAGGGAAGCCACACGCTGCAGGCTTTCACAAGGGCCAAGCTTGGTCATTCTGTACCAGTGAGGTGTTCCCCAACTGTGGGTAAGGAAACCCAAGTCCCAGGGAAAGGGAGCCAGGTGGGGTTAGTACCTAGACCAATATGGATGGATCCTGAAGGAGGGGGCCAAAAAGGAGCTGGATGGAGGCAACAGGAAGGAAGGTTGGAAGGAAGAAAGGAGTGTCCTCAAGTGCCTGGGTGTAGCAGGAATCCAGAAGGTTTCCCAGTGGCAGGAGGATTGAAAGTTCTAGGCTAGTCTGAACTATGTAGGGAAACCCTGTCTCCAAAAGTCAGTCAGGGTTGGGGCTATAGCTCAGTGGGTACAGTGATGGCCAGTGTGCCCTGGGCTCCCTTCCTAATACCATGTAAACCAGGCGTGGCTGTACCAGCCTGCTATTCCAACAGTAGGGAGATAAAGGCAGGAGGATCAGGCTGCCTAGGGAGTCTGAGGCCGGCCTGGGCAAGTGAGACCCTCTCAAAAACAAGCAAACAAACAAAAAATAAAACAGAAGAAAGCTGTTTTGTGTTACGTGGAAACTATGTAAAATTCGGTTTGAGTGACCATAAACTTCTATTGATACTTGGCCCACCACAAATTCACTATCTGTAGCCCCTTCCACACTGGAAGGAAGAGGGTTAGAATGGGAGATGGCGATGAGGATGCAGACAGGGTCATGGGGCTTTGGGATTGTAGGAGGGAGTCTCTGTCTGCCACCCCCAGGCAACAGGGATATGAGAAGGCTGTGCCTCTCTCATTGGTACCCCACCCTCCAGCAGGACAAAGAGAAAAAGAAGAAAGAAAGCATCTTGGACCTGTCTAAGTACATTGATAAGACCATCCAAGTGACCATCCAGGCTACCTACCACTCAGGGACACATTTCCCCATGAGTTTTCTGGGGGCAGCTCTCCCTTTGTCTGGGGGTGGGGTGGGGATGACAGCGTTCTCCTTCTCTCTCCTCCCCATGTTCCTCAAGCCAGCGGCATCCTGAAAGGGTTTGACCCTCTGCTCAACCTGGTGCTGGACGGGACCATTGAGTACATGCGAGGTGAGATGGCCGAGGTTATTGCAGGGATGCCGCTGGCCTGTTCCTGCTCCCCACAGCTGTGGACCTGGGGTGCAGGTCACTCCCTGAGAGCTCCAGTGTCTGACCGCAGCCTGCCAGGAGTGCCCCAGGCTTGACACGTCCAGCTCGTGCCCCTCAGCTAGCTGGCTTTCTCCGTAGCCCTTGGGACGGCATGAATAGTGGCCACTGTCCTCTGCCTGGGGTGTCTGCTCACATCAGCAGCTTCGGGGCCCCTTGGACTCTCAGCGGGCACCTAGCAGGCCCACCCCATAATGCCCTGAAGAGTTCTGCACCCATCAGGTTGTCCCCTCCCCAGCACTCGTGACAGTTTCTAATTGCTTACCAGCTCCACCTGCTGTCCACCCTGCCTCGGCTGCCCCACAGACATCTCCTTAGTGTTTATGGGGTGAGCATCAGCCCTCTAAGGGTCTTGTAGCACCCTGGAGATGGGTGGCTCTTGCTTAGCCACCCTTGTGGTGGTGTGGTACAGCCTGTGCTGGCCCAAGTGTCCCTGTGCACAGTCAGCCCTGAGACCAGAACGTCTGGTCTGTCAGAGCCCAAGAGAGCTGTGAGTAAGAACCGTCAGGACCCTCTGAGGCCCTGACTGTGTTCTGCTGGGGCGAAGGACATGCCCTCAGTTCCTCCTGTCTCATCCCCCAGACCCCGATGACCAGTACAAACTGACGGAGGACACGAGGCAGCTGGGGCTCGTGGTATGCCGAGGCACCTCAGTGGTACTCATCTGCCCGCAGGATGGCATGGAGGCCATCCCCAACCCCTTTGTGCAGCAGCAGGATGCTTAGCCACCAGGGGAGGGTGGCCTGACCCGGGACCACCCTTCTGTGGGTGAACTTCTGTTTGGTGTTTTGGTCTTTCTGGTTTTGTTTTGTTTGTTTTGTTTTTTAATAAAATTGCCCACTTAGGCATCCCGTTCTTGTCCCCCACCCCTTCTGCTTTGTCGCTCTGGTCTGAGCAGCCAGGGCTGGGTCAGGCCTAGCTGGGACACCAGGGCCTAGGGCAGACCACAGCAGGAGACCAGCACAGGGAGAAGCCTGGGCACCTAAGGTCCAGCAGTCCAGCTGGCCTCACCTCACAGCCTTTCCTCACCGGATGGGCTATGCCAAAAGGATCACACCTTGTGGACCTGGCCAGGACCTGGCCTTCCCCCCACATGGCACCCCCTCCACCCTGGGAGCAGGAGGACCTGGCACATGCAGGCACACAGAAGGACGCAGGGGCTGATGGGCCTGGGATGGCTACCAGGGCAGCAGCTAGGGCCGGAGCAGGGCTCTGCCTCAGGGCAGGCCAACAGACAGACTGCAGCTGTGCCCTGGCCTTCGCTGCTGGGGATTTAGAGAATTAGTTCTGTTCCTCAGAGTCCCTCCCCTTCATCTGGCTTCCTCCTGCTGCCCCTGCCTCAGGAACACAGATACAAAAGCTGGGTTGGACCTCACAGCCACAGCCCCCAGGACCAGTCAGCCCACTCTTAAGTTTCCCCAGGCAGGGGAAGCCAGGGTCAGGATCCCTACTCCTCAGTAGAGGAAACAGGACTTGCAGCCAGCCAACCCCACTTAGCACTCCCAGAACCCTCGGAGGAAATTGTCAGTGCCGCCAACCCTCCCCCAGCTCCCCCAAAGTCAAGTCAGCAAGGCTTGTTCCTGACCCCCTCAGAACTGCCACCTCTCCAGGCGGCGGACAGCCCCTCCCCGCCAGCATGTCGTGTAAGTTAGGGGAAGTGTGCCACCCTTGCTGAGCTCCAGTCTCGAGGGAGCACGGACAACCCTGCCCTGTCAGAAGGAACGGACAGGTCCCAGGCCCTGGAGATTCGGAGCGCAGAAACTGGCATGAATTCACTCCACTTCACCTGGGAGTGACTGAGCAGGCCCTAAAAGACCTAACCAAGCTGCCCATCGTGGGGGCGTCCGCACAAAGTGGAGTGTGCCCTGCCAGCTTCCAGGCTACTTTCCTTGAGGGCCTCATGCTGTGAGCAGGACCGTTGTACTGACTGCCCTAGGCCACGAAAGGAGGGTGGACACCGTGCTGGGAGCTGAGCCCAACTGGAAGGAGCTCAGAGCCTCCCTTCTCCCACAGGAGGGCCTGGAAGCCGCAGCCACCTGGTTTTCCGAAGACAGAAAACTGCCTACCCTGTCTCCTTGTGGCCCGCAAGCGTGAGGCCAGGCGTGGTGGCCACACCTGTTAGCCCCACACTTGGGAGACTAAAGCGGGGCATATGGTGGCTAGTTCCAGGACAGCCTGGGCTACAGAGTGAGGGCCCCCCCCCCAGCGGTCCAGAAACCCCGGGGCGATGGGGGAGGTTAGCGGGGAAAGGTGCTTGCCCTCAAGCCTGATGGCCTCGGTTTGGTCCTACAGAGTCGAAACCCAGCTCCTGCGGGTCCTCTGACCCCACGCGCACCATGGTACTTACACCCACAGATACAAACACACAAACGCGATGAAAACCAGCGGAGAACCTAGGGGGGACTGCCCGCACACTCATGTGAAACGGTAAAGAACTTCATGCTGCCGCGTTAAGATGTGACGGCCCAGAAGCTTGCCCACACAGCCCTGGGACAAGCGGCAGAGCGGGGTGCACAACATGTATAGGAAAATCCCGTTTGTGGTGAACATTCTTGTTTTTCGAGACAGAGCTTCTCTGGGTAGCCCTGGCCGTTCTGGAACCAGCTCTGTATAACAAAAGCCGACCTTTTGGCCTCAAAAGACCAGCCTGCCCCCGCCTCCTAAGTGCTGGGATTAAAAGCGTGCACCACCACAGCCCAGGATGGTGAACTTTTTTCTCTCTCTAATTTTTATAATTAAGAGGCTTGTCTGTACACGTAGGGGTGTTCTGCCTGTGTGTACGTCTCAGCACGGGGTGCCAGGAGCTCACAGAGACCAGAAGAGGACATGGCGCCCCCTGGTCAGCCGCTGTGACAGCCGGACCCGACCCTGTCCTCTGGAACAGCAGATGAATGTCTCCTTAGCCCCTGATTTGTGTTGTTTTCAAGACAGGCTTTCTCTGTGTAGCCTTGGCTGTCCCAGACCGTGCTGGCTAGAACACAGCCTGCCTCTGCCTCCCTGAGTCCTGGGATTAAATTTTATAAACATTTTGAATATCTTGTCTTCTTTGAGCGTGGCACACATGGGTGGGAGCACGGCTTGTGGGAGTCAGTCGTCTGCTTCCACGTGGGGTCCTGGCGATCGAGCATGCTCTCTTCCTCTGTCAAGCTTGGTGGGAAGCAGCTTTGGTCACACCATCTTGCTGGCCCTGATTTTTATTTTATTTGGTTTTTCAAGACAGAGCTTTTCTGTGTAGCCCTGGCTGTCCTGGAGCTCACTGTAGACCAGGCTGGTCTTGAACTCACAGGGATCCACCTGCCTCTGCCTCCCCTGTGCTAGGATTAAAGACACACATACCCAGGCCTGGCCCCTAATATTTATTTATTTTACTTACTTACTTATTTATCCTAACTTTTATTTTAAACTTGAGATTTCGCCGGTGTGTGACTGTGAGCTTTGCAGACAACAATGTCCTGTCTCAAAGTCAAAAGGTCGGACATGTCCACTGCCACCTTGGGGAGGGAGAGTGGTTTAAGGCCTCGGAGAGCCGGATCCAGCTCTGCGTGTTTTAATATTTTAAAAAGGAGAAATTTAATATTTAATGTTTTTCCTTAATGTTACACTGAATTTTTAATACTTGACTAGGAGTCGGAGGGAGACGCGCAGACATGGACGGGAGACAATGGGGGTTTAGGGAGAAGAGGCCGAGGGGGCGGGGCAGCAGGGAGCATCCAGGCCGCCAGCCGCCGCCCACCCAGGATCCCGGCCTCCGCCCTCCCCAGCCGCTCCCATGCGGATGGGCCAGCCCCGGATCCCGGCCTTCCAGCTTCCCAGCCTCTTCGGGGGCCGCAGCAGGGGCCTCCCGCCGTCAGCCCAGGGACCCGGCCCGCTGCGTGTGCCCGTCACCACGGCCCTCCGAGTCCAGGTCTTCGCAGAGAGGCCGCGGGTCCTGTGCCAGGAGGCCCCACTCGAGACCCTGCGGACGGGGACCAGCAGACAGGCCAGAGCTTGACCGCAGATCGTCAGGGCGCCCCCGAGAGGTCCCGGCGCGGCAGCTTCCAGAAGCTTCAGAAAGTGGGCCAGATCCTCCGGGCTCCAGCGGTCAGCACCTCCTCGCCCCGCCTGCCTGGTCTGCCTGCCCAGCCTCCAAGCCCCCATCTGCATTCTGGCGGGGCACCTACGCCCAGAAACTCGCACCCAACTCCTCCCAGCCTCCGCGGACCCCCGGCTACCCACAGCCCCTCTCCCCGGTGCTGCTGCTGCCTCCCTCTCCTCTGTGGCAGGGGGCCCTTCCCTAGCCACGCGGCACGTGGGGATACAGACAAAGGCAACACGGGGTGCTGGGAGGGATGAGGGGATGCAGTGCCCCGGGGGGAGGGGCCGGAGCTGTAGCTTGAGGATAGCCCGCTTGTGACTGCGCAGGAGACCCGGGCACCCGTGCCAGCACCACACAAATCAGGTGTGGAGATGCGCACCCATCATCCCGCGCCGGGACTTCCTGGAGGTGGGAGAGTTAGAAGTTCAAGGTCACCTTTGACTACAGGGGTACGGGGAGCAAGCGAGTGAGGACAGATTGCAGCCAGGGTCACAGAAAAGGGACGTCTCCTCTGTCTCACCCCGCAGGTCCATCCCAGACAGGCAGCGGGAGGCCTCGGCCCAGCCCTGGTGTGGTTCCGGAGGAACCCAGACGGCTCTGTGTAGAACGGAGCCTTCTGCCACCCGCATCGGAGACACGCGCTCTCTGCTCAGTGGATTGGACAGATGAGGCCTGACCGTGAGGAGCCGAAGGATCCAGGGGCTGATGGCTGATGGCAAACACCCCAAGGGAGTCCAGCCCCATGTCACAGCCTGAAGCTCTGGAATCTCCTTGCAGCGCCTCCAGAGAGGCCCAGTTACGTCCTCGATCCCTGATCCCGTGGGCTCTCTCCAGCTGTCCACATCAGGAACGGGGGCACCCAGGTCTCTCACACAATAAAAATTATAGTGGGTGAGCCTCAGACCTCTCCAGTCAGGACCTTCTCGGAGGCCTGTGGCCTCCACCCACAGCTCACGCGCCCTGCCCAGCAGAGACCACAGATCTTCCGGGCACAAAGGCCCCAAGGCCATTAACATTCCCATGCTAGGCAGCAATGTGGGTGTGAAGCCGAGGGGGATAGCAAAGGTAGGAGATGGAAGCTGACAGGGCCAGATTGGGCAGTGCAGGATTCTGAGCCCAAGTATGGGGCCACTGAGGCAGGAGGATCACGAATTCAAGGTCAGTCTGGGCTATATATTCAGACCCAGGAACAAAACCAAAAATGTTCTGGCCGGATGGCGCAGTGGTTAAAGGCGCTTGCCGCCTGACGCCCGTCCCCAAGACCCACATGGCAGAGGTGAGGACTGACTCCCACAAGTTGTCCTGTGACCTGGACATGAGCTGACCCACAACCACTTGGGGAACTGAGGCTCCAACAAGCCCCTGGTCGACCCACATTCCCCCTCGCCTACTGTCTCCCTGGCTACTAACCGTCAAAAATAGGTCTGTGATTCAGCCGTATCCGTGGGTCACTTGACACCACTCATCCGCTAACTGCATCCTCCAAGAGATGAAGTGACATCAGGAGCCCGGGCAGAGGGGGCGAGAGTGTGAACAGGATAGGACCCCACCTGGAACTCCCCCCCCAGTGAGTTTGGGGGCGTTCCAGGGGCGGGGCCGCTGCCTAGAATACAGTGATGGGCTGGGAGTAGAGCTCCAGCATGAGCTCTTTGAGCCCTGCCAAGACTTGGGTTCACCCTCGACAGGACACGACAAGCCACAAAACCCAAATCGATCCGGAAGCTCCCCAATTCCTTCCGAAACCAGAGGCAGAAGGAACATTTCCCAGCTAGTTCTGGGGCAGCAGGTCCCACGGACGAGGATGTGTTGGAGACGGACGCCGGAGGCTGGGGCCCCTCCCCACCTGGGCAGAGAGCTTTCACCGCCAGGTGCTGGCAAGTGAACCCAGTCAGGAGGCCGCACCTGTCATCCTGGCTCTTCAGGTCACAGCACTCTACATGGAGATCTGAGGCCGGCCTGCGCGGCAGAGCGGCACTGTCTCGGAAAACCTTTATTCGCAGCACCTCACCGAAGAACGCTGAGGCAGGAGGATGCTGAGCTGCAGGTTTGGGCTACATAGCTAGACCCCGTTCAGACATGGGCAGTGAGATGGCGCAGGTGAAGGCACTTGGTGATGATGGCTTGAGTTCTGCCCTGGGACGCTCGCAGGTTGCCCTCTGACCTCTGTGTGTGCAGTCGGGAGGCGGCGGCACACTCCTGTAATCTCAGCACTCGGGAGGCAGAGGCAGGCGGATCTCTGAGTCTGAGGCCAGCCTGGGCTACAGGGCTACAGAGAGTTCCAGGACAGCCAGAGCTACACAGAGAGACCCTGTCTTGAAAAAAAAAAATTGTGGTTGTGTGTATCCCAGCTTTTGAATTCTGGGGACTCCAAATTAGGTCCTCCTGCTTGATAGCAAACACCTTTACCTACTGAGCCAGCCGCTGGCCCTAGAAAATATTCCTTTTCTCCCCCTCCTCCTCCCCTCCCCCTCTTCCTCCTTCTCCTCCTCTTCCTCCTCCTCCTTTCTACGGATGTGTTGCCTGCATATCTGTGGGTGCAGTTTCTGAGCAAGTCAGAAGTGGGGTGCCGGGTGCCCTGGAGTCATGGGTGTTTGTAAGCTCCCCGTGGGTGCTGGGAACTGAACCAGGTCCTCTGTGAGAACAGCTGGAGCTCTAAGCACTGAGCAGTCCTTGTCTAGCCTAGAGGCCATCCCCTCCTTTTCTTTCTTTTCCTGTTTTGAGATAAACTCTACATGGTCCCGGCTGAACTAGAGGCCATTCCTTCAGAGGTTTCTCCGCGTTCCCTCTGGAGCTGAGTCCACACAGGAAGGACCCTCGCCTCGCCAGGCAAACCCGCTGTTCTCCTCCCCGCCAGGAGCGCCCTGTGTCCCCCAGTTTCCCTCCAGGGCCTGTTTGTGCCTTTTCCCATGTCCCCACTCTGTAACCGTCCGAGCACTGTTGTTGCGCGCAGGCAGGCAGCCGCACGTTTGCTCAAAGCCACGGGGGACATGGATCTGACTCAGTTTACAGAAGGGGCAGTTAGGGCTCGCAGAGGTCTGTCGCTGCCCGGAGGACACCTGGAACCCGCCCCCGCCCACCCTACCTCCAGGGACCGCTTGGCCTCTGGTTACACTGGCGGGGCCGCGCGGGTCGGCCCAGCAGCTCTCACCCGCGTTGGAGGGCACCACGTGACTGCGTCAATCATCATCCAGAGGGGAGGAGGCGTGGGGGCGGGGCATCACGTCTAAACCCAAGCCTGCGTGTCGGGGTCCTGACTGAAGGTCAGGGTGGACTCTGTCCCCGGAGGGCAGAGCTGAGCGGGCCTGCCCCTCCCCCACGCCCGCCCGCTCCCCCCGCCAGCCGGAGCCCCCCCTTCACTCCCAGGTGGTCCATCTCCATGGCAACGTCCCATCCGCAGGTGGTCGTAACCTTAGCAACCAGGTGCCAGCCACCCTCCTGCCTGGGCGGCTGTGACCCTCCTGTCACCCTCCCACGCAGCTCCTCAGCGAAGCAGCTCTGAGGAGCTGCGGGTGGGTAGGAGTGAGGAGAACTTCGGGAAGGCTGAGCTCAGAGAGGGCAAGAGACATCCCGTGGCCACACAGCAGCTGGCCTGGAGACCTCGCCCCCACCCTCCTCCAGGCCTTACACGCGAGTTCAGTGTCTATTAAGCACCAGCTGTATGCGCGGCTCGAGCACATCTCCGTCCTCAGCTGACTCCCACGGGTAACACAGCACCGGCTGGGGGGAGAGGGCAGAGACTGCCGTGGTCTCCAGAAGCCCCACGCTTTCTCCTGCCCGGACCGTGCCCATCGGGTTCGCCGTCAGCGATGTCGCTGGTTCAAGGGAGAGGTGACAGCCTGTCGGACCCCGAGCGTGTGCAGGGAGGCCGCGCTGCCGGGGGAAGGGGGAAGGGCAGACATAAATAGGATGAATGAGAAAATTATAGGATATCTTAGGAAATTGCAGGGAGGCTGGGAACGGGGGACAGAAGGCGGCCGGGTGGGGATGTGAGTCAGGAGGAAGCAGGGGCGGCGGGGAAGACGCGGGGAAGGCGCCCTGCTCCGTAGAGGGAACAGCACGTGCAAAGGTCCTGCGGTGGGAGCCAGGCCCCACCCCCCTGCTCTCCCTCTCCCATCTCCAGAGCAATGAGAGGAAGCGGCATGGAGCCCCTAAGCGCCCTGGGTTCCCCGGGAATTAGAGCTTCAGTCTGCAGCGCTGGATACTGGAGCTCCCTGATCCTCAGAGGTGGGCGCCAATCCTGGCCTCACACAAGATAGGTCGGGCCTGGAAGGGGACCCAGGCGGTCGGCTGATGTCCCCAACCCTCCCTGGCTCCACCTCTGGCTTTGGTTGTGGCTGTCTCCCCATCCAGGGCAAGCTCGGGACACATGTATCCCCCGTAGTTTTGTATGCAGTAGGCTCAACAGGAGCCCCCAGGACCGCAGAGACTCAGAGAAGGGATGCAACCTGCCTGGGATCACACAGCATGTCAGTACAAGACAGAGCCAGCCTAGTGTGATGCGAGGGTCTACCTCCAAGGATGTTGTGGGGGTCACTTTTTTTTTTCTATCTTTCCTTATCTTGGAAGGGAGCTCCTCATCCACTCCCTGGCCCCGTGGCTCCTGGAGGGACCCAGTCTGTGGCCTCCCAGGATGCAGTTTCTGGGCCTCAGGCCAATGTGACAGTCTGGGAACGGAGCCTGCTTGAGTCACAGGTGGCGGAGCCAATGCCAGGCTGCCACCGAAACGCCGGAGGACACAGAGGGCACACGGGGAGGGGGCCAACGCAGGATATGCCCCTGGCTCCCGAAGCTAGGCCCACAGGCCACCCCACACTGGGGACAAAGGCAGCCTGGCGGCCAGCACACTCACCGCACGGCAGGGAGGAAGGGGCCACATGCAGCCAGCTCCTGGGAGTGAATGATCTGGGGTGACACCCTGCCCTCTCCCACCTCTCCCGCCTGGGGCCCACCCCGAGGCCTGAGCCCCTGGCTGCGGCACTGCTGGTCCTGGACGGTCCACACAGCAAACTGCGGTCCCTTCCTGCTCAGTGTGTCTTCCTCAGGGAAACCCCTGGTTCGAGCCTGGGGCAGGACTCCAGCTGAAGGCCACACCTTTGTTTTTAAAGATTCGTTTTATTTTCTTTTACTTGTTTGCTTCTCAAGACAGGGTCTCTCATTGCAGCCCTGGCTGTCCTGGAACTCACTCTGTAGACCAGGCTGGCCTTGAGCTCAGAGATCCTCCTGCCTCTGCCTCCCGAGTGCTGGGATTAAAGGCCTGCACAGCCTGTTGATTTGTGACTGTCCCAGGCCAACCCCCCCCCCCTGTGTGGTGTGTGTGTGTGTGTGTGTGTGTGTGTACAGGAGCCTACAAACCAGAAGGGGGCATCAGAGCCCCTGGAACTGGAGTTTCAGACACTTGTGAGCTGACATGTGGGTGCTGAGGTGGGAGCAGCGGGTGCTCCAACCGCTGAGGCTTCTCTCTAGCCCCCCTCGTCTCGGGGTTCCCTCCGTATGACACCTCTGTAGCATATGCACGTGCCGAGGTGCCCAGCCAGGTCTGTCCCAGGCGCAGGTCTGCTCCAGGAAGGGGGGTAGCCATAGCGAGGGGGGGGGTTAGGTAGAGGAAGGCAGCAGGGAGCAGCGGGGAGCCAGTCAGCGAGGAGCAAGGCCACTGCGCCGTGCTGATGGTGGAGGCCTGGCCTGGGAGGGAGGGGACCCGGGGGAGGTGGTGGTTTCCAGAAGGTTCCAAAGGGACAGGCTGGCGTGTCCGGGGAGCCCTCCAGCCTTCCTTGGTGCTCGGCGTGGGGGGGGCCGGGAGGCCGGGGAGGCGCCAGGCACGCGGCATGCCGGGGGGCCGCGTCCCCGTCTGCCCCCGAGCCGCTCCAACACGTGTCGCGCGCGCCCCTGGCAGCTCGCGCGCGCCCCGGCCATGCGCACGGGGATGCGAGGCGGGGACGCGCACGGCGGAGCCCGGGAGGCGGCGGCGGCGGCGGCGGCGGCGGCGGCGGCGGCGGCGGCGGTGGCGGCGGCCGCGGCTCGTGGCGGCTCCGAGCGGTCCCCGCGCCCTGTCCGAGGAGGAGCCGCCCGGGTGAGTGACAGCGCTGCAGTCCAGGGACCCCCGCCGGGACCCCCACGCGCCTTCCTCTCCAGCCCCCCTGCGCCCCCCGGAAAACTTCGGGGTCCTCCTCGCCCCCGGAGATGCGGAGCCTAGAGGATCCGAGGGGCGCATCTCGGGACGCAGCCTGGGGGACGCGAGACGTGGATGCGCACTGCGGCAGGGGGACACCCGGCTTGGAGCTGCGGCTCTGCGCGCTGAGATCCCCCGCCAGCCAGCGCAGGGCGACGCGCGCCAGGCGGGTGGGGGGGTCTGCGCGCGGGACTCTGGCATATTCGGGATCCCGGTCCTGAGCGGAGGGACCGGGGTGCCGGGCAGGGGCCCCCGCTGGGCCGGCCTGTGAGCCGGGAACGGCCACCGTGGTGGGGGCGGCCGCCCACCCCGTCCCGGAGGCCTGCTGTCTCCCCTGGGGACTGGGCCTGGCCGGGGAGGCCGCTGGGCCCCATTCAACAAGTTGGGAGGCGCACGAGCTCCGGCTGGACAGGTCCCACCCCGCTTTGAGACCAAGGGCTCCGGCGCCACAGCCCCCGAAGCACAGGTGTCCCTCCTCCCGGGGGAATGGCTCAGGACTTGGGGGTCTGATGCATTTCAGAAGCGGCATTGATGCCAGGCGGCTTCTTGATGTGTGTGTGGGGGGGCAGAGCCGGGGCCAGGTCTGAGACCCTGTGGGCCTGAGTCGCATGATTGGGGGGGGGATTGGATGCCTGCCATTTGGTGGCGGGGAAGGGCTGTTGCGGCTTGGAACCTGGTGGGAACTTTTAGTAAGAACAGAACTGTCAGGCTGAGGGTAACCCCGGGGGACTCCCTGGAGGAGGCACACCAAGGCTGTAAGAAGGTGAAGGACAAGAGGCAGAGGGGCTCGGCTGGAAACAGCAGCCCTGAGCTCCTGGGGGCTTAAACAGCGCAGCCCTGGCTTGGATGGTGACAGGTGGCCCCGTGGATGTCTCCTGCGCACAGACACCCGGATGAAGTAGGGTAGGAGGAAGCAGGCACCCAGGATGGGGTGGGATCCCCTTGAGTTTCCTAATTGCGCTTCTCTCCCTGGTTCCTTTCTACAATTGACACCTTCCTCACCCCACCCCCACCTCCGGACCAGGGGCGACAAACCCCAGTTCCATCCCAGCCCTGAGACTGCACCAGAGCGGCTGGGAAGTTCGAACATTCAACTCCCACCGGCTCCTGCTTGGCGGGCCTCAGTGTTTCCATCTGTAGAGTGGGGGTGGCCACAGCCACCCACCCCCGGAGGCAGCCAGGCCTGGGATGGCGCCTGGCAGGGGAGGAGCGCGCGCTCCCGAGGCTTTTGTGCCTCTGCCCACAAGGCTGTCACTTCGGGCCCTCCTGACTCAGTACCGACTCACCAGGTAGGGAGCCTTTCAGGAGAACTTTCCCCGGCAACCTGGTTGGGGATGGGCAGCCCCCGTGAGCCACCCACACCTTCCCGTGTCAGTCCCGAGGCTTGAGAACGCGCTGAGGGGCTGGTGTGAGGCTCACATTCCAGGGCTCATGGGTGAGCGTGCTGGGTCCTCGGGCCCTCATCTCCCTCTCCTGTGAACGCCACCATGGTCTCGGGGCTAGCGGACAACCAGACGAGGCACAGGCTGGGGCTTAGGTGTTCGCCGATCTGGAACCTTCTTGTCCTTCGCTGCTGTGGTGGGCAGCCCACCACTCCCCTCAGGCCCAGGCTACTAAGGAAACTGGGTCAGGAACCCCCCTGCTCCCCAAAACGGTGGAAAGGGACCCGTGGCAGATGGGAGGCTAATTAGGGCCTTAACGAACTGCCATAGATTAAAAGCCCCAGGAGGGCTGAGATCTAGGACAAAAGAATGTACCAGCCGTGGGGCTGGGGGCTGGGAGTGTCCCCAAGAGTGTAGCTCAGAGTGGGGGTGCTGTGTGAGGGGGTGCCGGGCCGGTACTCACCCAGGCTTACCCCTGCCCTCTTACTGTGGCGGGGGACCCAGGGCTGAGGGACAGAGGCCACTGAAGCCCGTCTCCCAGCACTCGGGCTCATCCTCCCCCAGGACCGGACCTCAGACTCTTGTCCTAAGGGGGGACAAGGGAACAGGATCCCACAGCCATGCTCTGTCTCCCTTAGCTGAAGGCTTTGTCAGATTCCTCCCAGAATCCCTAGCCAGAATGTTGGGGGCTGGGAGGAGAGGCCCCTGTTTTCCAGACTGCTCCGTGGGGATAGATCTTGGGGGTCTCGATCAGGCCCCCACAATGTGATTCCGGCAGATGTCAGACCCCAGGGCGGCGAGCAAAACCATTTTCCCCTCCACAGGAAACGGTGCCTGGCTGCCGGAAGCCACACACCCGTCCCTCCACCGAGCCACGGTGGCCCTGGGTGTGAGTCCACCCAGCTGCTGGAAGAAGCCAGGCAGTGGGGCGGCCCAGGGAGCACCCCAGCAGCCTCGTGCTGCGGCTCATGGCCCCCTCTTCTCTCCACGGAGCCATCGTCACAGAATCACTGAGGTTTCTGCCCGTCATCCACCTGCCTCCCTCCTTCCCACAACTCCAAGGTGACCTGGGCCCCAGAGGACCCAGGACAGTCCTCAGCTCTGGCTCATCAGAAGTGTCCTGTCTACACAGGAGGTGACAGTCCCCAGGCCCCACCATGGCCCCATTTCCATAGACTGAGAACAGCATCGGGCATACAGTAGGTGGCTACTAAATGCTTGTTGAATGAATGAGTGTCAGAGACCTAACCTGGGTGGAAATGTCTAGAAGCAAGCGGTCAGTGGACAAGCCTCTAGGCTGAGTTTTCCTTCATGTCCCAGCCCAGGGGTCCTGATTGGCCCTGGCCCTGGGTGTCTGGAATGTGTGCGTACATGGAGGTCACAGGACAACTGGTGGGAGCTGGCTCTCCCTTCCAGGCTTGGCGGCACATCTCTTGCTCTGGACTCCTCCCTGGCTCCCTACTGTCCCAGGCACCGAGTGGGAATGCCCAATGCCCTCGGCCCACCCGGCACCGGGACAGGGATGGGCTGACCTGCCCAGCCCTGCGGCCCCCGACCCACTCTCTCCTGGGAGATTTTCCAAACCTCCATTTGATTTATCCGTTTGCATTTTTCATGTCTGTTCATCCACAGTGAGCGACAGGTCGAAGTGGGCCACCTTGTGTGGGGCTCCGTGGTAGCGAATGTCCAGAAGGGGACAGTCAGCCGCATGTGTGGGTTCCCAGGGCTGGAGGGGGGGAAGGGGTGATGGCTCATGGCTCATCAGGTCTCTTTTGGGGCGATGGAGGTCTGAGTTAGAGGTGTTCGTTACATGTGAATGCACTTAGAGGCCCTGGGGTCCAGTCGTGCAGCCTAGCTCGGGGTGACAGGAGCAAAGGACTGGGAGGACAGTGGCCAGTGAGCCCAGGCTTCAGGCCTTGCCAAGGCCGCTGCGCTGCGGCGGGTTCTCATGCATATTCATGAGTCGTGTCCTTGAAGACTTAGGCTGGGCTCTTCCGTCCGTGGGGGGCCATACCAGGCGTGCCAGACCCTGGAAGCCCAGCAAGAGCCATCTCAGTGGTGGCTGCACGAGCCGGCCCAGGCAGCCTGCCGTCAGGGGTTTTACCATGGAGGTGGGGGAGGAGCCAGAAGGTTCTAGATTCTGGC
Organism: Meriones unguiculatus; assembly: GCF_030254825.1. Classification (NCBI taxonomy): domain Eukaryota; kingdom Metazoa; phylum Chordata; class Mammalia; order Rodentia; family Muridae; genus Meriones; species Meriones unguiculatus. Next base: position 17,418,041 of record NC_083364.1, on the reverse strand, counting down.
CCACGGTCTAGATTCAGGCAACGGTCTGCTCCTATGGTCAGGTGCAAGGCCTCAGAGAGGCCCTTGGGGCAAAACTGCCTTTTTGTTATACTTTTTTATTCTTATTTTTGTGGTGTCAGGAATGCAGCCCTGGGTTTCTTGCGCGCTAGACCAGTGCTCCACCCTGGCCACGCCCCCAGCCCCTCACTGGGGGATTCTAGGCAGAGGCTCCACCCTGACCAAGGTCCAGCTTTCTTTTCCTGTTTTTCTTTTTCTTTTCTTTTCTCTTCTCTCTCTCTCTCTCTAACTTATTTGTGTTTTGGGTGTATGGATTTACTTTTTTTGTTTGTGGATTTTTTCGAGACAGGGTTTCTCTGTGTAATCCTGGTTGTCCTGGACTCACTTTGTAGACCAGGCTGGCCTTTAAGCGTAGATCTGCCCGCCTCAGCCCCCAAGTGCTGGGGTTAAAGGCGTAGCCCCATGCCCGGCTACTTCCCTCCTCCTAGACTGATGTCTTTATATGTACAGTATGTCCCCTGCATGACTCACTGTGCAGCACATGTGTGCGGTGTCCCAGGAAACCAGAGGGTGCTGGATCCAGGAAATAGTTACAGGGGTCATGAGCTGCCTTGCGGGTGCTGGGGCCCGAACCTTGCAGAGCTTCCTGAGCTCCCCAGCCCTTTTGACTTTGAGAGAAGGTCTCACCAGGTTGCAGGATGTCGTCCTGGAACTAACAGCCCTTCCTCAGCTTCCGGGAAGGTGGGACAGCAGGTGTGTGCCACTGCTCCCTTAGGTTTGGGGTGTCCTTTTGGTTTTGTTTGACAGCATGCCAGCACTGGGTGGGGTGTCTTTGGGGGCCGAGCAAAAACAAAACAAAACAAAACCCTTTTTCTGGCCTGTCAGACACAGGATGGAGCTGGGGCAGCTCAAAGTCTCCAGATGTGAGCCTGGGACTCGAGGGGCCAATCTGGCAGACACCAGAGATGTCCCCATCCCTAGAGCTGGACTGAGGGGAGCCCGGGGAGACACACACAGGACACACAAGCAAGGAGTGTTCAGCCAGTCCTACTTCCTCATGTGTGCCAGCACCTGGGAGGCTGAGGCAGGAGGATTGCTGCCGGTTTGAGGCCCGCCTGGGCTATGGTATCTCAAAGTCAACAGCAAGAATGAAAAGGCCACAGAGTATTAGAGTCCTCAGACTTCGAGAGACACTCTGCTTGGGGCCAGGACCTAGAGAGATGGCTTTATGGGAATTTCCTCCCCAAGGCCACAGGGCAAGAGAGGGGACAGAGAAACCAGCCTCTCCACAGCACCTGGGTGCACCCCATCCCCCATCCCCAGGGTCCCGGACACCCTCTCCCTGCCTGCCTTCCTCAACACCAGGCACCAGCGACCTGGAGTGCTCTGACCCTACAGTGATCCGAAGGCTCTCAGAGGCTCCCGGGCTCCCGCCCTCACATGTCTGTCAGGCAGGAGAGCGCAAGCAAGGTCCCCGGCACACAGTAAGCAGGGCAGGGTCCCGGCCGGGAGCAGGCCTTTGCTTAGAGGCTACCCAACCCTCCTTACTACCCTTCCTTCTCTAACAGCCTGTGGAGGAGATGGCAGCGCAGGCCTGCCAGGAGAGGTTAGAGTTGAAAAACTAGGTCACCCTTTGAGTGGCCCCTGCTGGGCTGGCTCAAGAGATCTGCTGTCCCTGCCTGCCTGGAGGAGTAATTATAGAGAGAGCGCTCGCCGGGGCCCTGGAGGGCTCCCATGGCCGAGGTCGGAGGGGGTGCAGGGGGAGGCCGGGGTTCAGTGGCTGCGAGCTGGCAGCACCTAACCTGTCTGCGCAGCGCGCTGTCTGCCAGAACTTGAGGTTCTTTTCTGAGCCTAGCTACCCTGGAGGCAGAAACCAGGACTGCGTGTTCACGACCACCCACACAGAAGGCCAGCCTGGGCTACCTGAAGGCCCACCCCCAAAGAAACCACACGTGCAGCAGAGTCTGTGAGGCTTGTAGGGGGCTGTGAAGGAAAGCCGCGATGGCTCGGTTGTGAAGGGCTTGTTGTTCAAGCCTGAAGACCTGAGTTCCAATCCCCACATCCCACAGGAGAAGCTGGCACAAGGGCACACTTCGGTATCTCTGAGCTGAAAAAATAGGAGGACCCCTGGGGCTGGGGCTGAACAGCTTAGCCCGGTCAGCAGACTTTGGGTCCCATGGAGAGACCCAGTCTCAAAATACAAGGTCCAGAATGAATAGACAAGACTGCGCCTAAGTCTTGGATCCACAGGAGTGTGCACACAACACAGACAAAGGGAAGACAGGGTTTAGGCTGGGCTCCACCCTGACCACGGCCCCAGCCCCTCACTGGGGGATTCCAGGCAGGGGCTCTCCTTTGGACCTATGCCTTCCGGTCGGCCTCACAAGCCTGGTGTAGTCAGTCACCAGGGCTGCCCATCTGCTCTGTGGAACACTTGAAGACAGGGATGCCAGCAGAGACAGAGGAGCCGGCAGTCTGGCCCGGGGGGCTTCAGCTGCTGACATGCCATAAATAGCTACCTAGCAGATGGGAAGCCTTGTGGCAAAAGAGGCCACTCAGCCCAGCTGGCTCTCTGCTACCTCGACCCCTGGGTCTGGGCTACAGTCAGGCAGGCGCTGCAGGTGTCTCGGCACCCAGTGGCATCTTAACCTCCCGCCCACTCTGGCCCTCTGCCCCTCCTGTAGCTCCATTAATCTTCCATCCACTCTTAGGGCTTTTTTGCCCTGCCTGTTTCTCCATCCTAGCGCGCCTTTCCCATAGCCACTGAGGGTCACCATAAGTCACCCCTTGGGTATCCACAGAGGGGGAGGTGTCCTCTGTCACAGTCCAGGACTCCAGAGAGCCAAACTCAGAGCGTCCACTACGCCTGGTCCCTCCAAGGCGCTGGGCAGGGACCGTCCCGGCTCTGTTAGGTTCTGAGACACAAGTCTATCACCTCGCTCAGCTTCCGCCTTCAAGTCAGCCTCGCCTACATAAGTGAGTCTGAGGCCAGCCTGGGCTGCAAGGGAGCTTCTCTGAAACCTCATCCACCTGTTCCGGGTGTTTCATGGAGCCCACTGAGTGGTCTTTGAGGACTGAGTCTCTCACTGAACCCAAAGTCCTCAAGGGCTCCGCAGGTGTGTGTCAGAGCCCCGCTCCACTTCAGGGCTGAGTAATACTCCAATGTGGTGGTCTCAGGCTGTCCTGCTGTCCGTCCGTGGGCCCTGGGTTTCCATCACGGCTGTTGTCACTGTGGGCACCTGTGTGAGGTTTCCCGGGGGTGCTGCCGTGGGTGCCGCGGAGACTGATGTCCCTCCGTTTCCTGTCCCAGGGCGTCCCGGACGATGCTGGCGCGGCCCTAGGCCTAGACCCTGCACCATGACCTGCTGGCTGCGTCTGCTGGGCCTGCACCTGCTGCTGCTGCCCATGGCGCCCCCGGCCGCGGGCTGCCCCGCGCGCTGCGAGTGCTCCGCGCCCACGCGCACCGTGGCCTGCGGGCGCCGCCGGCTCACCGCCGTTCCCGAGGGCATCCCGGCCGAGACGCGCCTGCTGGAGCTGAGCCGCAACCGCATCCGCTGCCTGAACCCCGGCGACCTGGCCTCGCTGCCCACCCTGGAGGAGCTGGACCTCAACCACAACGTGATCGCCCACGTGGAGCCGGGGGCCTTCGCCAACCTGCCGCGCCTGCGCGTCCTGCGCCTCCGCGGCAACCAGCTGAAGCTCATCCCGCCGGGCGTCTTCACGCACCTGGACAGCCTCACCCTGCTGGACCTGAGCGAGAACAAGCTGGTCATCCTGCTGGACTTCAGCTTCCAGGACCTGCGCAGCCTGCGGCGGCTGGAGGTGGGCGACAACGACCTGGTCTTCATCTCCCGCCGGGCCTTCGCGGGGCTGCTGGGGCTGGCCGAGCTCACGCTGGAGCGCTGCAACCTCACGTCGCTGTCGCCGGAGTCGCTGGGCCACCTGCGGGGCCTGGGCGCGCTGCGCCTGCGCCACCTGGCCATCGCCGCGCTGGAGGACCAGAACTTCCGGCGGCTGCCGGGCCTCTCGCATCTGGAGATCGACAACTGGCCGCTGCTGGAGGAGGTGGCGCCCGGCAGCCTGCGCGGCCTCAACCTCACGTCGCTGTCCATCACGCACACCAACATCACGGCCGTGCCGGCCGCCGCGCTGCGCCAGCAGGCCCACCTCGCCTGCCTCAACCTGTCGCACAACCCCATCAGCACGCTGCCGCGCGGCTCCTTCCAGGACCTGGTGCGCCTGCGCGAGCTGCACCTGGCGGGGGCGCTGCTGGCCGTGGTGGAGCCCCAGGCCTTCGCGGGGCTGCGGCAGATCCGCCTGCTCAACCTGTCGGACAACCTGCTGTCCACGCTGGAGGAGAACACGTTCCACTCGGTGAACACGCTGGAGACGCTGCGCGTGGACGGCAACCCTCTGGCCTGCGACTGCCGCCTGCTGTGGATCGTGCAGCGGCGCAAGACGCTCAACTTCGACGGCCGCCTGCCCGCCTGCGCCAGCCCCGCCGAGGTGCGCGGCGACGCGCTGCGCCGCCTGCCGGACTCCGTGCTCTTCGAGTACTTCGTGTGCCGCAAGCCCAAGATCCGCGAGCGCCGGCTGCAGCACGTCACGGCGGCCGAGGGCGGCGACGCGCGCTTCCTGTGCCGCGCTGACGGCGAGCCCGCGCCCTCGGTGGCCTGGGTGACGCCGCGCCACCTCACCGTCACGGCCTCCAGCCGCGGCCGCGCCCGCGTGCTGCCCGGGGGCACGCTGGCCATCACGGACGCGCAGCCCCACGACAGCGGCACCTACACGTGCGTGGCCAGCAACGCCGGGGGCAACGACACCTACTTCGCCACCCTGACCGTCCAGCCGGCCCCCAACCGGACCCGGGGCGACGGGCACAACGAGACGCAGGTGGGCGCCCGCTTCCCGCTGGACGTCACCACCATCCTGGTGTCCACCGCCATGGGCTGCATCACCTTCCTGGGCGTGGTCCTCTTCTGCTTCCTGCTGCTCTTCGTGTGGAGCCGCGGCCGCGGGCAGCACAAGAACAACTTCTCCGTGGAGTACTCGTTCCGCAAGGTGGACGGCCCGGTGGCCGCGGCCGGCCAGGGAGGAGCGCGCAAGTTCAACATGAAGATGATCTGAGCCAGCCCCACGGTGGGCGCGGGGCTTGGGGGGGGGGCCTCCGGCCAGTCTCAGCCAATTTCCACCTATGCATATTTTTTTCCCAGAGGGGAAGCATGGCGGCGGCTACAAGTCAGCTCACAGGCAGAACTTCCACATTTGCTTTTTGTGTGTGTGTGTGTAGATATCTGCGGACTGTTTTCGAGCAAATCACTTTTGCAGGTCCTGAAGTGTTTTCTAAGGGTTTCAACCTGTCTTTCCTGCCCTTTGCTGTGGCTGCTGTGCTGGGACCCAAAGTGCTGGGGACACTCAGGGTCCAAAGTTCCTTATGCAGGTGCAGGATGTGGCCCCAAAGTCCTGCGTCCTCCGATTGTCCCACTGGGCAGGCGGGTCTCCCAGAAGACACAGTGTTTTCAGTGGGAGCCTCCTCAGCCCGCGGTAACACATCCCGTGCCATACACAGGGCCCAGGGCTGCAGTAGGGACCCCGGGCAGGCACTGGCCCGGCTCCTGCCCACTGCTACTCGGCCAGCCCAGGGCTACCCCAGGCCTGCGGGAGCCCTGTCCCCATCCCTCCATCCCGCCAGGAACTTCTGGTCCGGCGGGGTCGCCTGCCAGGAGAAGCCATGTCCCCATGTCCCCTAGAGGCCCCTCCACCCTGCCTAGACATGCTGGCCATCTGCTTGCAGGAGGGCTGGCTGCGCTGGGTTCCAGGAACCTGTCAGGCCACCCATGGCCGCTCTGCCTCTCCGCAGGGGCCATCGCCCATGCTGGCAGGGGTGGGCAGGCAGTGGTAGGGGCGGTGAGGGCTCAGACATCAGACAGGGTCAGGTCATGACCCAGCAGCCTGTCCTAAGTTCCTCCCCGCTCCCACCTCTGCCTGATCACAGTGAGCTGCTGACAGGGGGACTTTGGGACTTAACCAGAGACCAGGAAGGCACAGCAGGCCGCTGGACATGCAGTAAGACAGGCTGCAGCTCTGCCCCTGCATGCCCAGCTGTGATTGTGGTCCGCTGCGACCCTCCACGTCTTCCTTTGCAGAGCAGGTCTGAGCTGGCAGCCTTTGCCCTCAGGCCAGGCTCACAGAACCCCTGATTGGGTCCAGACGAAAAGGCAACTTCACGCCAGGCAAGACTCAGCTCAAGCTTGGCTGGGAACATAGGGACCCTTTGGTCCTGCCCTCCCCAAAAAACGGGTCAACAAGACCCGAGTGACTGGGTGGAACAATATTTTCAGACTCTAGCCCTGAGCTGGACAGGACGGACCCCTTTGGTCCTGGAGCACCCTCTTCTTAGCCCCTGTTGCCATGGCAAATCCAGGGCCCTCAAACAACCACCAACGAAATCCAAGTGCCTTTAGAGTCCTTAAAAGACAGGAGGGGTACATTGCGGGCAGGGCTAGGGTTCACAGTGTCGGTACATTACACTAGGGTTCCCCAGTCCCAACAACCTCTATCCTCACCCCGCTGTGTTCGACTGAAATCCAATAAAACAACCTGATTTAATATGAAAGTCAGATATTTAGATATTATTATTCCCATGGCGGGGGTGGGAGACTAGGTAGCCCACTCCCTTCAAGGTCGGGAAGCTCCATGGCGCAGAAGAGAAGCTGGTGGTGGCAGAACCCCACACCAGTCAACACAGCACTGGCTGGGAGGCTGGAGAGTCAGGAGTTCAAGGTCAGCCTCAGCGTGAAGCTGACATGTCTACAGTCAGGGCTGAGGCTGACCTCACATGCAGGAAGCCCTGACCACCTCAGACACCTGCCATCACCAGCAGCCTGTAACGTGTGTCTTATCCAAACAGAGGCTGCGGGAGTTTAGGACTCCGGAGGTGGTCAGTCTCAGAAAGATAAATAAATTGGCTACACTGGAGTATAGGTGAGCCTGGCAGGGTCTGGGAAACGGACACCTTTACTGCGGCACAGTGGGGGGGGACGACTCGGTATTGGACGGAGCACCAGGGGACAGCCTAGGTGGCCCTCCCGAGGAGCTGAGCCTCTGGGAAGTGAAGGTCCTGGGATGCACTGTCTCAGTTGTATTTTTCCCTGAAGAGAAGCCATGGGAACGCTTGGCTCAGAGAGCGCAGCCTGCTTGACTTACTCTTTTACATTTTGTATTTTAGCTGTTATTTTTGAACAGAAACTCATGTAGCCCAGGCTGGTCCCTGAGCGTGCAGTGATGGTGAACTTCAACTCCGATTCTCCTGCCTCCCCACTCCTGCGTGTACGGTGACAGCGTATGCCACCATGTCCACCTCTGTACCGCCCCTACCCCTGCCCTAGGTCACGGTCACTCAGTGTCACCTCCAGACTTCTGTCCCCACGGCATCCCAGGAAGGCCCCTCCCCACCCTGGGCCTGACACCTCCCCTTTGAAGGGGACCTGGGTGGAGGCGCCCGGGCTGCTGCTGAGTTCTTGGGGACTAGGCTGTGTGTAGGGTGGTTCGTGTCTCCGTGTGTCCTCCGGTCTGGATGTCTGTCCCCATCCCAGACCTGTGGTGGGTGCTTGCCAGTGTCCTGGAAGATGGGTGCCATCCCGGCATCACAGGTGAGCAGGAGTCAAGAGGACAAGCCATCCAGGGGATGGGCCCATCTCGGAGGGCCCTCCTCAAAGGGCACCCTGTCTGTGCAGCCCTGCTGCTCACGTGTTTCCCCAAGTGCCCGCAGCAGCAAGAGCAACTCTGGTCAGGCAGGGGGAGCTGCTGAGGTAACAGCTCCCTCCTGCCAGCTCAGCCCACCCTCAGCAGGCAGCCCTCCCTACTCAGGAGCTGCCCTGGGCTGCCGGCACACTCGCTGTTTTAGGCCACAAGCCCAGTATAGGGCACTTTAAAGGTCCAAACAAGAAAACATGTTCCCAACTTGTGGTCCAAGCCTGTTATCCCAGCTATTAGGGGGCCGGAGGCAGGATTTTTTCAAGGTGAGCTTGGATATTGTGAGACCCTGCCTCAAATAAAAATAAAAGCCAGGCGATAGTGGTGGACAGCTTTACCCCAGCACTCAGGAGGCAAAGGACAGGGATCTGTGTCAGTTCCAGGCCAGTCTGGCCTACAGAGCAACTTCAGGACAGCCAGAGCTACATGGAGAAACCAAGTCTCAAAAATAACCAAAATATTTAAAAGGAAAAATAGGTCTGGGAGCCTGCCTCAGAGGTGTAGCCCACCGGTGAGGGGCTGGAGGCACGGTTATTGACAAGTAGTTGCCCAGCACGTGAAACCCTTCCTTAATCCCTAGCACCACAAGACAGAGGGGCTGGAGAGACAACTCAATGGTTAGAAGCATGAACGGCTTTGCAGTATCTGACTTTGGCCCAGCACCATGTTGGTTGGGCTGTAACTCCAGCTCTGGTGGATCCAATGGCCATGGTCTCCTTAGGCAACTCCACACGCGTGGCACAAACATACTTGCACATGCAATTAAAAAAATTAGCTGGGCTCAATGGCACACGCCTGTAATCCCCGCACTCAGAAGGCAGATCTGAGTTCAAGGTCAGCCTGATCTAAAGAGTGTCCAGGACAGCCAGGGCTACACAGAAAAACTCTGCCTGAAAAATATAAGTAAAAATAAGTAGGTGGCGGCGCTCACCTCTACACCCAGCACTTGGAAGGCAGAAGCAGGCACATCTTTGTGGCTGGCCTGGTCTACACTGCCAGTTCCACGGCAGCCAGAGTTCCACAATGAGATTCTCTCAAGAGACAAGGCAAGTGAGGGATGGAAGAAGAGTGACCCAGCCTTGACTTTGCTGCGTGGCGGCCTCTTGGCTGTCTGCTGGGCCTGTGGCCACACCTTTTTGGGAGCACGGCCCTGTGAATGTGCTCTAGGTGATGGTTTCTGAACGGAAAGGGAGTGGTCAGGCCTGCATGGCACTTTTGCTAGTGAGGTACCCTCAGCCTTTGGCTTCTGACAGTCCGGCTATGTAGGGCAGGCTAGCACTGGAACTCAAACCCTGCTGTCCTAGCTCTTCAGTTACTAGAATGAGAACATGGCCTCGTGGCCGTTTCTGAGGGAGGCCTTGGTCAAGGAAAACTGCCCACTGGGAAACATGGAACCTGAATGGCTGTCTCACAAAGCTCAGACTACCAGGTCCTTGACTGGTAACATCCCAGTGCTTGTCGTCCTCCTGACGACCACTCTCTATGACTGGTAGCTCACACACCGCTGTCTTCCCAAGTCTCTGACAGTCAAGACACTGCCTCTTGGTGGTCTTGGTGGTTGTCATGTCAGGGTGCCCAGACAACCACACATTGCTTCTAGGTTAAAACAAAGGCAGCTGGGGTACCGACAGGGGCCTGTCAGCTCAGCACTCAGGAGCAGATCATGATTCTGGGTCATCTTTGGCTACACAGGAAGGTCAAGGCTAGCCTGTGCTATGAAAGGCCTTACCTGAAAAAGAAAAGGATGTGCGCGACTGGCCAGTGCATCAGTCTCCACAAAGGCATGCAGGTGCACAGGAGATCCTGAGTCTTTGAGGCCTGGAACTTAGGACTGCCAGGGCCTAACATCCCCCACAAGTGGCCACATGCATTGTGACCTATGTTTTCCGCTCTATCCACTGGTCCCCAAGGTTGTAGGCTCTTAGTAACCTACAATGACACTAGTGGTAGCTCGGGCCCCTTCTTGGACATGGAGCTTCCTCAGTCCTGTGCACTAGTCTCGCAAATCCCAGCAATACAGGTGGAAAAGGCTTTCACTCCCAAGGCCCTGCACCCTTTCCTGTTCACCCACTGTTCCCTGGCACACTCAGGGCTGCACTGGCCCCCAGATCTGCCAGTCTCATAGGTCCTTGCTGGACCCTCTAATCCCCGGCAAACATTACTGGTAAGTAGGTCCTATACTGCCTACAATCCAGCTCCAACCCCGCAAGGCTCCAGTGCACAATAAACCCATGTGCACTCCTACCCAGCCTGTCCCACACCCCAACCTACAGTGGCCAGCAGATGCGTGAAAGTCCTCCATTTCAGCCACTTTAGCCATTTGCCTGGGGAGCAGTAAGAGGCTACAGCCCTACCACACACTTAAGCAGAGGCTCAGCAGTGACTGAAGGCCAGGGCCATAAAAACCCTAAACACTCAGGGAACCCTGGAGAGCTGGCAAGAGCCCGACCCAGCCCTGGGGGCAGGACACAGACACAGCCAATGAAGGAGATCACTTTATTGGTTTGAGCCAGGGGAGGTGACACTATCTATCTTGCCAGGGAGGCTGCTCTAGCACAGGCCACCTGACCACCTTAAACAGCAGTAAAAAGTAAAATAGAACCTTTATTTAGAGTTAAAGCCAGCACTTGAGTGTGACAAACACAGCATTCAGCTCGAAGAAGCACCCCGCTAATGGAGTGAGCGTTTATTCTGCACAATCACGACATGTGGGCAAACCCGGGAGAGGGCACAGGGACGCTGGGCAGGGCTGGCACCTAGTCCTCCTCGCCCGGGTCCTCTCTCTCCAGCGTGTAGACCATGAAGCAAGCGTCGGGTCTCTTGGGGACGAGGGGATGCCCGGGTCTCACAATCTCAAAGCCAAGAAAGCTGAAGGTTCGGAGTAGGGCGGCTGTGGGGGACACAAGGTCAGACCTGGGGCCAGAGCTTCCCTCTCCAGGACCCCACAGAGACACTTACCTCTGTCCTCGCGGTTCTTGGGGAAGCAGATGAAAACGTGGTCGGCCCGGAGCTGCTCCTCTGCAAACTCCAGGAGAGCTGCGAAACTAAGAGGAGAAGAAGGCCATTAGCCCCCTATGACAAGGCCCCAGATCCCCTTCAGCCCCAAGGGGAAGTGACCCACCTGTCCTTGCTGCCCTCAGGCAGAGGTCCAGCTGGGAGCTCGATGTAGAGGCCACCACTGGTCCACACCGCCCTCCAGGTGACCTGCTTGGCCTCCGTGAGCTTGGACTGGATGCTCAGGACCCTGGTCTTGTCGTTAGACGTTGGCTCCTCTGTCACATTCAGCTGCTCGTCCTGGGGAAGCAGGGCTGTCAGGATGGCCACCTTGCTGTGCCAGTGACAGGCATTCCCAAGGTCCCCCCAGGTACTCACGGAGTACAGGATGCTAGCTGAAAGACTGTGATCCCGCTGACTGTTCCCTCGCCCACCTGGGATCTTCAGGGGTGGGTGAGGGACATCAGGAGCACCACCGAGGCCCCGGACCCAGGTTACTACAGCAATGAAGGGCGACCCTAGAACTGCAGGAAACAGTGCTCAGGGGTCCCCAGGGAACAAGACTGAGCTCAGAGGACCCAGGTTAATGGCCCTCACCTCTGTGGCTCTGCCCCTTCCGTAGCAAGGCAGGGAACTAACAGGGCCTCAGGCTATGTCACCTCAGCACTGTGGTTCATGGCAGGAAGCTGAGCCACCCCACTCCCCATGCTGCCAACTCTGCCTCTCAAACCACACCGCTTGCTCCTTTCCAGACTCAGTCCCAGCCCAACTTAAAAGTCCCACCCTCCTCCCCAGCCTCTACTCAACAGCTACCAGTGACCTCAAACTCCATCTCACCCAACACCTCTATCAATGCTCTCAAGTCAGGCAACCCCACCTGCCCACCCTTTCCCACTGTCACTCAACAGAACCCAGAACAGCCCACATCCAAGTTCCCACTGTCACCCCAAAGCCCACTCTCTACACCTATGCCCTTCCCAAACTAGTCCCCACCTGTACCCTTCAGGTGCGACTCTCCACCCCACCCCCAAGTCACTGCAGACTGAACTGCCCAGTGGACCCAGAGTCCACAACCCAACCTGCCTCTTCCACCTACTCCCATTCCTGGGGTCCAGTTAAGGACTTGCTAACCCCTTACCGCACGCTGCCACCCCAACCACTGACTCCATGCTTTCCCAACTTAGCACCTTGAGTAACCCAAACCCGACCACTTCCAAGGTCCTAATTTTGACCCCGTCCTTCCACAGTACATGCAATCAGCAAACCCAATCTAAGCCCTAAATCTAATCCCAGCCTACCCCCAACCTGGGACCCCTCAACCGACAGAAGCTCCTCTACCAACAACCCAAATCAGATCCTAGACTCCACGTTAAAATAAGTCCTCTACATGAAGCCACGCATATAACTTCGAGTCCCTCCACGACAACACCCCGAATCCGAGTCTTCGGAACTTCCAGATCCGAGAATAGGCCCTCTTCCAGAGAACCCGCGATTCATCAACCCGAGCACCCGCCCGCATTAAACCCAGACCCTACACCACCCTACAACCGAACTGAGTCACATATTCGAGGCGCCAAGCCCAAACTCCAGTTTCCAATATCCTTCCCGAATCCCCCACAAACCTAGGGCTCAACTTCCAACACCCGCTAAATCGGATACCAGGTTTACACGACGTAACACACCCCATCCTCCACGCAAACCATCCCCTGGTCCCCAACCTGCAACTCCCTAATCCCACTAGAATCCCAAATCCGAGTCCGTGACCCGCACCACAGGCCCCGCCCCGCCCCGCCCCCGGCGCGATTGTGGCTGCCACAAAGGGGCGGATCTCGCGCTGCCGGGACTTATCTGGCGCCCGGAGGCCGACCCCGCTCCGGGCCTGCGCGGACTGCGCTCCCCACCGGGGCCTGCGCGGGCGGACGCTGTTCTGGAAGCTTCGCCACGGCGGGGGCAGGGCTCTCACCTCTCGCTGCTGCAGCCGCCGCGGCTGTGCTGACTAAGGAGCGGCATGGTGCGGCTGGCGTGGAGCGTGGCGCTGCGTTTGTCCCCTTCCTTTTCTCTGGCGAAGCAGTGGCTGTTGAGGATCCGCTGCAGGGAGGATTTCACCATCCGGCCGCTGGGGTCCGAAACCAGCAAAACCTCCGCAGCACCCTGCGCGCCGCCGCCGCTGCTCGCCGTTCGCAAAATGGCGCCGGCGCCGCCGCCCGCTTTTATACGCGTCGTCACCGCCGGCCACGCCCCTACACGCAAGCGTGAGGCGACGAAAGAACGGGGCGGAGCCACTGCGGCCGCCTGAAAAGAAAACCCAAATACGTCCCGCCCCCTCCAGCTTTTGATTGGTGAACGTAGGAAAACAGACAGGCGGTTTCCGCTGATGATTTGCTGGCGCTCGGAGATTCCCGCCCTCTAGTGTTTGTGTCACTCTGCGGGAAGCGAGACAGGAAAAAGCACGCTCGTCCCGCCCCCTCGACACTCTGATTGGTCAGCGCGGGGGAACGGCTCGCTTCGTCCCCTCTGAGGATTGGTTAGAGCGCGGACGAGCCCGCCCTGGAGCTTTTATGGCGTTAGGGGCGGGGCCTCGGTGAAGTCGCAGTACCTGACTCAAGCCCCGCCTAGCTCAGGCCTCACGGCTAGGCCTCAGCGCCTCAAAGTAGCACGCCTCGACTCGTACCTGTGGCCCTGCATTTTTGTCGTCTGTCGCCTTCTCCGTCTCACACTATTATGGTCCCACCCACGGAACGCCCCGCCCCGAGAGGCTGATTGGCAGGACATAACAGTCAAGCTTATCTGGGCCGTTTGCTGGGTGCCCATCCCCCACCAGACACAATTATTCTAATGACCTTGTGGTAATGGATGGTAATAATGGATAATAACGTTCTAGATCGGAACTCTACATTTTGAAAACAAGTTAAGGATTTAAAAGAAAAATCATTTAAAAGTTAGGATATTCCAAATCTAGAGAAATATTTCGTGTCAAATTTGAATTGAAAAATTTTTCTCAGAAATAATTTAAAGGTTTTTTTCCTTCTTTTAGTATTATTTATAGAATTTATTATTTTTTTCTTTTCCTTTTTTTTTTTTTTTTTGAGACAGGGTTTCTCTGTGTGACCCTGGCTGTCCTGGAACTCTGTAGAACAGGCTGGCCTCAAACTAATAGATCTCTCTGCCTGCCTCTGCTCCCCAAGTGCTGGGACTAAAGGCATGCACCACCACCGCCGCCTGACACTTTTTTTTGTATTTCAAACTGCAGTGTAATCCAAACAAAAATCAGAATTCAGGAAAAGCCCCTGGTGCTGGTGCAGGCCATTCACTCAGAGTTCGGCAGGAGGATTGCTGTGAGTTCCAAGTAAGCATGGACAAAAACAAACAAACAGTGTCCGTAAATAGCTGGTCCTGCTGTGGTGGCACACACCATTAATCCCAGCACTCAGTAGGCAGACGCAGGTGGATCTCTGAGTTCGAGGCCAGCCTGGTTTACAGAGCAAGTCCAGGACAGCCAGGGCTACACAGAGAGACCCTGTCTCAAAAACAAAAAAAAAAAAAGCACTGGCTGCTCTTCCAGGTGATGTGTGTTGAGTCCCCAGGCCCAGGGGATGGCTTGCAACCACCAGCAGGTCCTGTTCTGGGGCCTGACGCCCCTTCGGACCGCTGTGGCACCTTGGGCCCACGGGGTGCACAGACAGACATTCAGGCAGACAACGCTCTCATAAAGTAAGTAAATGGTGTTTGTAGTAACAAAAATAAGATTTTAAAATTCAAAAGAGAGGAGGGCAGAGAGCCAGCTCCACAAGGGCATGACATCAGAACCCGAGTTCGAATCTGCAGTGCCCACAACAAAGGCCTAGCACTTCCGTGAATGCCTGCGCCTCCAGCGTTGGTAGAGGATAGAGGAGAGGCCCAGGGATCGCTGCGGGGACGGCTTCACCCCAAACTTCCGGCTTCCAGGAGAGGCCTGTGGGAAAGCACCGCGAGGCACCTCACACGCACACAGGGGCGGGCACAGGCCCCTGCACACTCAGGCACGTACCGCACACACCACTAAAGCTGAAATCTGCTAACAGCACTGTCTTTTTTCCTTTCTTTCCTTTTTTCCTTGACAGGGTCTCTCTGTGTAGCCCAGGCTGTCCTGGAACTCACTCTGTAGACCAGGCTGGCCAGTTGAATGCTGTGCCTTCTGAGACTAAACATGGTCACACATTGCCTGTTTGAGCAGCTGTTTGACGTAGGCAGCCATCTTTCACTTCCCAGTTAAAATCAGAAGCAGTTTCATCCCCGGACTATAAGGGACATGTGAGAAGGAAGG
This sequence comes from Meriones unguiculatus, assembly GCF_030254825.1. Taxonomy (NCBI): domain Eukaryota; kingdom Metazoa; phylum Chordata; class Mammalia; order Rodentia; family Muridae; genus Meriones; species Meriones unguiculatus. The sequence continues at coordinate 17,402,992 of NC_083364.1, read as the reverse complement.
CAAGGGCCCTCAGCCGTGTGAGGGGACTAAAACCTCTGCTCTTGAGGGCTCACAGCCTGTGACTCCAGCTCCAGGAGCTCCCACGCGCTTCGTCTTCCGGCCTCTGTAGGCGCCGGAGAGGCTCTCGGTTGGCTTGAGCAGGCTAGGAGCCAATTTGGATGTGTTAGAGTAGACTCCGTCTCCCCACAGTGGGAGACGGTATCAGATCTTTCCTGTTGTGGGGGCTGGCAGGATGGCTCAGTGTGTAACGGTGCTTTCCGGCGAGTGTGGCAGCCTGGCTTTGATCCCAGGGGCCCACATAGCGGGAGGAGAGAGCCGGCTCCTGATTGCTGTCCTCTGTGCTCCATTTCTGTGCCCACACACAACAGAGACATAAAACGTGTGTGGTGGCGCACACCTTTAGTCCCAGGGCTTGGGAGGCAGAGGCAGGTGGGTCTGAGTTCGAGGCCAGCCTGGTCTACAGAGAGAGTTCCAGGACAGACAGGGCTACACAGAGAAACCCTGTCTCTGGGAAAACAACAACAAATGAGGCCCCCATTAGTTACTTTAAGGTTCCTGTGTTGGCACTGGAGGGTGGGAGCCTGTGCTAAAACTGGCAACAGAAAGTCGAGAAAAGAGGAAGCATTTACGGGAAACATCACAGTGCCTCGACTGGCAGACACCCTGAAAAACAGGGAGAGGCGTGGTCCCCTGCAAGAAAGAGCTCCTCCCTGCAAGAAAAGCTCGTGTATCAGCATCAGTATCCGCACGGGGTTGGTTTTACTCTTCTGCGGTGCTGGGAATGGAACCCAGGGTCTTGAGGATTCTAGAAAGTTTCACGCTGACCGCCCCGCAGCCACTCACTGGGGGAGCTGTCAGTCGGGGCTCCAACCCTGATCAAGCCCCCAGCACTGCAAGGGGGCATTCTAGAGGCTCCATCCCAGACCCTCATGGCCTGTCTTTGGCTCTTTGAATGGTTTCCAGTTTGAATAGGCCCCTAGGACAAACACTTTTCTCCTGCCTTTTTGCATGTGTCACCCATGCCACAGCGCCCGTGTGGGGGTCAGAGCAAAGCCTGGGTCAGTAGGTTCAGTTCTTTGACCAGGTAGGTCTTGAGGATTGCACTCAACTCTGCAGCCTTTATCCACTGAGCCACCTTTCCAGCCTTTATTTGGTGTTTTAAAATACGGTCTAGCCTGGCGCAGTGGCACACACCTGTAATCCCAAAAATAGGGTAGGCAGAGGCAGGCAGATCTCTGTGAGTTCGAGGCCGGCCTGGTCTACAGAGCGAATCCAGGACAGCCAAGGCTACACAGAGAAACCCTGCCTAGAAAACATTAAGATAAAATAAAATATGGTGTAGCTTTGAAGCCCACCATGGCCTGAAACCAATGACCTTTCAGAGGCTGACACAGGATCCACCATGCCACCTGGCATCCAGTATCTAGGCCTGCTGAGAGGGGTCACTGTGGCAGTATTTCCACAGGACACAGTCAGGGCAGAAGGGCAAAGGTCAGAAGCGTTGGGGCTTGCTGCCCCGCCTGACGGCCTGGAACTCACATGGCAGAAGGAGAAAACTGACTCCAAAGCTGCCCTTCGACACCCCTGCCAGTGTGCCCAAGCAAACAAACACGTCATTTGAACAGTTTTAAGTCAACAGGATTAACCAAGCAAGGCAGCACACACCTGCCATCCCAGTGCCTGGGAAGCTGAGGCAGGAGGATTATCGTAAGTTAGAGTCCAGCCTGAGCTTCAGCAGCGTGAGACCCCGTCTAAGAAAAGAACTAAGAAAAGAACACAAGATAACCCGGGTTTTACGGTGTACCCCTGTAATCCCAGCACTTTGGGGAGGTGGAGGCAGGCAGATCTCTGTGAGTTCAAGGCCAGCCTGGTCTACAACATGAGTCTCAGGACAGTCAAGGCTATGATTGTGCAGAGAAACCCTGTGTCAAAAGACAGGTCACGGGGGCTCAAACCTTCAGTCCTCTCATGCAGAAGGGGCGCAGGTAAATCTGTGAGTTCGAGGCCAGTATGGTCTACTTGAGTTACAAGCTTCAAAAACAAACAAGCAAAAGTTAACGACAATTTTTAAAGTGTCGGGGGGGGGGGGGGAGAGGCTGAGTTGATGCTTCAACCGGTAAAGACTCATGAACAAACAAGCCTGAGCACACACATCTCAGCACCTGGCAGGCCTGTATCAGCAGGGCGCAGGCTGCAGGAACTCTGTGACCACAGTCCCCACCCCAGCTGCTGCTCAGGGATAAAGCCTGGCCATGCTATCACCTGGGGATGAGGCAGGGGCGGACCCAAAGTGAGCTGGCAGTTCTTGGGGTGGGGAAGGTGTTTTCCAATACTTCCCCCCCCAAAGTCTGTATTTGCAGCATTTTATTTTGCATTGTTTTTCTCAGTGTGTCCATTGGGTGGCTGGTACCGGCCTGCCTGGGGCGGCTCGGGGAGAGGCGTGGTCTAGGACTCTGTAGGACGTAAAGAGCCAAGGAAGGAGAAGTGGAGAGACCAAAAAACAGAGAGTGTGGCAGCTTGGAGGAGGCTGCTGGCTGCGGCTGCTGTCGGCGGAGATGAGCCCCAAAAGAACCCTCGACAGGGAGAAGTCAAGGGGTCTGCACCCCCGCCCCGCTAAGCTTGCTCTTTTACGGAGGGCTAAAGGCTTGGTGGGAGGGAGGTAGAGGCTTAAACACCCCAAATAAACTAGACTTTAAAAGCCAGCACAAGGGCTGGAGAGTTGGCTCGGTGGTGAAGAGCGCTGGCTGCCCTTCCAGAGGTCCAGAGTTCAATTCCCAGCACCCACACAGTGGCTCACAGCCATCTGTAATGCGATCTGCAGTGTCCTCTTCTGGTGTGCGTGAAGACAGCAAACTCATATATATAAAATAAATAAAAAAATAAATCTTTAATAAGTAAATATACACCAGTACAACAGCTCACACCAAGCCCAACCCTTGCGAACCAGTCTTTTCCATTTTCTTTGATGGGGGGGGGGTGGGTTAGCTTTTTAATGCTATTTATTTATTTATTTTTGAGACATGGTTTCTCTGTGTAGCCTTGGCTGTCCTGGACTCGCTTTGTAGACCAGGCTGGTCTCGAACTCCCAGAGACCCACCTGCCTGTGCCTGCCTGAGCGCTGGGATCATAGGCGTGCGCCACCGTTCCTAGCTGACCTTAATTAATTCATTTGTTTTCGCCGGGCTGGCCTGAAACTCAGGCCGTGCTTTTGTGGGTCTGGGGGGGGTGGGACCCAGGGCCTCCTGCAGGCTAGGCCGGAACCCTATCCCCGGAGCTCCGGCGCATTTCTTTCTTCACCTCTGTCTGGGAGGACGGTGAGGCACGTGCCTGCCGCAAGCCGCCGCGGACGGCAGAAGCTGCACCTCCGCTTGGGGCCACCGGGCCAGTGCTAAGGTCCGGCTCAGGTCCGCAGGCTTGGAGGCAAGCTCCTGCCCCCAGTGAGCCAGCCCTTCGGCCCCAGGGCGTCACCCTTCCTGAGTTTGGCTCCCTGGGTCCATGTCAGCCGGCTCACAACCTCCCGTAACGCCAGCGAGAACTAAATGCGAGAACTAAATGTTTATTACATAATGTGTTCATCTAGTCACTTTACATCCCGATCACAGAGCTTACGCTAGATAACTGAGTTTACCCTAGTAAACTGAGTGTAGGTTACTCTCTGTCTTTAGAGAGGTAGTATATTTATTTTATTTTATTTTTTAAGATTTATTTTTTATTTATTTACCACATATACAGTGTTCTGCCTGCACGCCAGCAGAGGGCGCCAGATCTCACATTAGATGGTTGTGAGCCACCATGTGGTCGCTGGGAATAGAACTCAGGACCTTTGGAAGAGCAGCCAGTGCTCCTAACCTCTGAGCCATCTCTCCAGCCCCGAGGTAGTATATTTTTATAGCTTACTTAGTTGGTTAAAATGAGCATTTGATTTGAGAGCACTATGATCAAAATGTTGCTTGTGGTTGGTTCACAAGTTATTGCTTTGTTCCAGTAGATAAATGACGTGTGTATTCACGATTCAAGATGTACCCTGTGTTGATAAAGTGGCACTAATGATGAGCTGACATCTCTCTGCAGGTGTCAGCTGTTCATACTGCTGCTGAGCACGGGTCTGAAGCTTGTCTTCTGTCCGACCTCCTTAAGAAAGGTCTTGAAGTAAACCTGTGTCTAAATTTTGAAGAGTGAATATACACTTGTAAAATATGGCACCGGGGGTGCGGTTCATAAATCACTGTTTTCAAATTACCTTCCAATCGATTGTCTAATAATATATTTTTTTCATAGAAAATTCCTAATAAAAATATCGATAAAATATTGACTTGTAATGGAAACATCAATAAAGATAATTATGTGGGGCTGGAGAGATGGCTCAGCAGTTAAGAGCACTGTCTGCTCTTCCAAAGGTCATGAGTTCAACTCCCAGCAACCACATGGTGGCTCACAACCATCTATAATGTGAACTGATTCCCTCTTCTGGCAGATGTAAATGCAGACAGGACACTCATATACATAAAATAAATAAATCTTTAAAAAAAAAGATAATTATGTTTAGTTTTATCACTGTTTTTCAAAGGAGTGAGAAAATATTTCATCTTGCTTTTCTCCATGTCTCTGAAATAATCATTCAAAGAACCGTATAAGCCACTTATGCAATGAATACAACCAATCTGAAGAGCAATACACAAAGTAAAAAAAACAAGATTTATTCTCCAGGGTTGAAATTAATGAGTTGCAGTCAATGAACTTCAGTATTTTAGAAATCAAAGCAGGTACCTCCACGTTCGTTTACAATAAATTCCACCGGCTTACTAACACCTGGTGATGAACAACAGGGCAGCAGCAGAATGACCTTAACGTTCTGCAGCCGGTGACCCTTCCATTCAATGTCAACACATGTTTCATGAAGTATCTCACTATCTGGGAAGGAAAAATAGCAAATAAATAAATAAATAAAAGAAATAAAGAAAGAAAAGAAAAACACCTTGTGTTAAATATCCAAATAAAATGAAAATCTGATCTGAATGCAGCATATGACCATAGCTCTTTACCATTTGTGTGTGTGTGTGTGTGTGTGTGTGTGTGTATGTCATGTGTGTGGCTATTCCCAGGAGCCAGAAGATCTGGGAAGGGGTCAGAAGACCAGAAGTATCAGATCTCCGGAAACTGACAATATGGACTGCTGTATGTAGCTCAGCTTGGGTGATCAGAATCGCTCAGGGCCTTCGCAAGAGCGGCAGTATGTGCTCTTAGCCACGGAGCCATCTCTCCTGCCTCCCCTTTTATTTAAAAATAATTAGATTTGTGTCTTTAAGTGTTTTGCCTCCATGTATGTGTGTGCACCACATACATAAATTGTAAATAAAATTATAAATTTATAAAAACAATAGAAGAGCCAGCTGTGGTACTGCACGCGTTGAATCCCAGCACTTAGGAGGCAGGAGCAGGTAGACGTCTGAGTTGAGGCCAGCCTGGTCTACAGAGCTGTCTCCAGGACAGCCGGGGCTACACAGAGAAACCCTGTCTCAATAAAGAAACATACTGTGGGTGCTGTGTGATGTTCAAAGCATGCGTGGTCCAATGGTGCGGACATCCGCAAAAAGCCTGAAGGCCCGAGCTGGAGGGTCACACACACCTGCCATTCTTTCTCTCAGGGGGTGAAGGCAGAAGGATCAGGAGTTCAAAGCTATCTTCAGCTAGTGGGTTCTAGGCCAGCCTGTGCTACGTGAGGCCCTGCCTCAAAACAAAAGCTGGCTGTGAGGTGCAGGCCTGTGACCCAGCTTGAAAGGCAAAAGCTGCGCTTTTGAGGTCAGAGCATCCAGGGTCACGGACCGGCTCCTCCGAGGTTCGGCTGGTTGGCGGCAAGGACTTGGACCCCTGGAATCCATGTGATCAAAGGCCTGAGCCGGGGAACCGGGTCCCAGAAGGCAGCCTCTGACCGCCACACCAGCTCGGTGGCACAGGCACCTGCGCGGGAACTTACACTAAGTATACAAATGTTCAAAACATAAAAAAGTGACAGCTTTGACACTGACGGCACGGTTTCCGGGCCGCTGGATTGGGCTGAGCTGGGCTCGTTGATTGACAAAGCAATTCCATGGGCAGATGATGAGGTCATGAACAGAATGTGTCATCATGAATCAGTTCCTTAGTGCCCTGGGGTGTTGCAGGGCAAAACACAGGCTCCCCAGCAAGTGGCCCTCTTTGGCAAAGTGTTCTGCTTGAGGAAGTCCTAGGGGAGGAAGCCCTCTTCTACCTGAAATACTGCTTCGCATGCACACGAGGAAGCTGAGGCTCCAAGCTGGGCTGTCACAGGCTCTGGATTCCTCACAAAACCTTGTTTACCCGTGTGCTAGGAGTCCACACCCAGGGAGCCACCCCTGACTCCAGTTCCTTAGTCTAGTCTGCATAAACTCTGACAAAGTACTGCACCCACAAGGCCTACCATTCTACCCCCAGCGAGGGGCCAGGGCCGTGGTCAGCGCTGGAGCCCAGCCTAGAACGCCCAGGGAAGAGTTGAGGCCCCGGGTTCAATCCAGCGCGAGCCACTGGCAAACCGTTGTGAGTGGCCCTGGAACTCAGGGCAGGGATGAGCCAGACAGAACTCAACAACAGGATGGCTGCTGCTGGAGTCACAGACGCGGGGGGCTGCCGGGCTGTGGCCTTCGCACAAGCCTAGTTCGACACTGGAGGTGGAGGCCGTGTGCTGGAGGAGGGGTGGCTCGCCGCTCGGCCAGTGGACCGGTGTTGGGGTGGCGGCCACCCTGCCAGGGAACGCATGGAAGCCCCTCCTCCTGGCTCCCTGGCTCTGTCCAATTGGTTCCCCAGCTGTCCCCGGCCACCTGCTGCTGTCCGTCAGGGCCACCCTTCGGTCCGCTGTTTGTCAGGCCCAGCTCGGAGGCTGCAGGGGAAGAGGGGCTGTGGGGAAGGCTGGAGGAGGTGTGGGTTTCCGGAGCTGGGTGCAGGGATCTCTGCTGTCCGTGAGGGTCTCCAGGTCCGGTGGCCACCGCCCCTGACACACACAGAGGTAAGGGCAAACTCCCACCTCTCCTGTGTTTTAGGCCCCTCCCCCATGGGGAAAAACCTACCATGGTTTAATTTGTTTTCTATTTAATTGTTTTTTATTTAATTTTAGAAAGTATTTAATCTTATTTTATGTGCATAGGTGTGAGGATGTTAGAGTCCCTGGAACCCGAGTTACGGCTGTGAGCCGCCCTGTGGGTGCCGGGTATTGAACTCAGGACCTCTAGAAGAGCAGCCAGTGCTCTTAACTACCGAGCCATCTCTCCAGCCCCTTTTATGTCGTTTTTTAAGTGACATCCTGAAATGTTTATTTTTTTCATGAGTGCGCACAGAGGTGCTCAGCGCTGGGGTGCATGTGTGGTTGTGAGGAGCCCACCTGGGGAGCCTCCTTCCTGTGGGGTGTGGGTAAAGGGGGGTGAGGGGTCGACGTCACACCATCTGGCGTAGCTGCGAGCTCTTCCGCGTGCTGAGCCATCCCGCCCAGGCCATCCCTTCTCTGTTTCCAAAGCGTTTTCGTCTGGGCATGGGGGCCACGTCGACACTGGCGGAGGCCACGGAGCACCGCCTTCCCCAGAAGCTAGGCCGTGAGCCTGGCTTCATCCCTGCCCAGCCTCTGCTCTCAGTTTCTCCATGAGCACTGTGGAAACGGAGGAAGGTCAGCGTTGGGGTCGGAAAACCCGCAGGACCTGTTCCCTGCTCCTCCGTTGTCACAGCGAGGGCCATCTAGGCCAGGTCGCCGGAGCCCCCCAAGTTCTGGGTCAGGCGGAGGTCAGGTCTCAGAGTTAGGTGGCCAGCTAAGGGTAGATTGGGAGCAAAGGCCTGGGGAGGGCTGGCCTTCCAGACTGACCCATCCCGATGGCTTTAAACACTGGATAAAAATAGTCCATGGTGTCAGGGAACATGAGCTGACCACGGGAGCGGGGTTCCAGTGTGGGCCTTTGGGTCCATTCCTGTGTGACCTTGGATAGGTTCTGTCCCTCTCTGAGCCTCTGCTGCCTTCCTTGTTGCTCTGTGGGTTCTGGGGCCCTCCAGTGGCTGGGCGGTGGGGGAGGGGTCCCAAGGTGGGGCTGAGGCCATGCGGGAGTGAAGACAGAGATCCCGCAAGGCCACATCATGTCTCCCTGCCCATCTTCCAGTCTCCATGGCAACCAGGGGCTTGGAGGATCTGGACGGGGGTCTGGGCAGCTGCCTCCCCAGTGACGACCTCTCCTTCCTGGAGGAGCCAGCTCCAGGCCGGCGGCCAGACGGCAAGGCAAGAGGTACCGTGACCCTTGAGAAGCTGCTGGCCCAGCCAGCACGGGCAGGACTCAGAGCTGGGCTCTGTCCGCCACGACCTCCTGTTCCAGGGGCTGGTTGCACAGACTGGCATCCACAATGAGGCGCATGCCTTTGGGCAAAGGCACCTCTGAGCCCCATGTCCCTGCCATCTGACATGGAAGCTGTGATCACTCATTACCCGGCAAAGTAGGGAAAGATGGGATTGGTCAGAGGGGGTGAATATCCAACCTTCTTCCTCATTTCACCTACAGGGACATCCAGGCCAGCCGACTCTAACAGCTGGACACAGGTGAGGAGCTGTGGCCCTGGGTATTGGGGACAGGCTGACAAAAGCACTCCTCTCTCTCTCTCTCTCTCTCTCTCTCTCTCTCTCTCTCTGAGTTAAGGTGACCCAGGCTGCCTTCAAACCCAAACCTCAAGCATGAGCCTGACTTCTGAGCCTCCTGCCTCCCCTGCCCTTAGGGACTGGATAACAGCTGTGCCACACCTGGTTTATGTGACCATGGAGATCGGAGCCTTGGGTGTCCTGCCTGCTGGGCACACTGTAACCCCACACTCCTTTAAAGTTTTTTTCCCTTCATTTTTATTACTTTATGTGTTTTGTCTGCATGAATGTGTACCTCACGCCCGCAGAAGCCAGAAGCGAGCGCTGTATCTCCTCCTGGAAGGTGTCACAAGAGACTGAGCAACCATGTGGGAGCTGGGACTCGAACCCAGCTCCTCTGCAGAAGCAGCCGGTGCACTAGCCGCTGAGACCGCTACCCAGACGCTAATGTAGTTGTATGTATGAATATTCATATGTCCAGATATGAATATTCACACCTATGCATACATATATAATTGTTTCTGCTCGTCTTTTCTCCTCCCACTAGGTGGCTCCCGGGGCTGTTAGCCCTGCGAGCGGGCCGCTCCCCGCTCGGCTGGGCCCCTCCTTTCTGATCTTTAGAGACAGGAGTCTAACTGACGCTCGGGCTGGCATTCAGCTCCAGGCAATCCTCCTGACTCAGCCTCCTGAGGGTTGGGATTGCAGAATGAGTCACTCCAGCTCACTTGTGGGGAGGTGGCGCTCCTCAGCCCCCTCCCCAGAAGACATCTGGACTGTCTCCCCGCGCCCTGCAGGTCCTTCAGGACCCTGTGACTGCTGGCGCTGCAGACGGCGGGGCCAAGAAGATGGAAAAAGAGCTCGCGGCCAAGGAGAGCGCAGGAACCAGCAAGGCTGCAGCAAGTGGGTCTGCTGGGGCCAGGGTGCGGTGGTGTGCGCCTCTCTGGGTCAGCATCCCCAGGGGGCGGTGGTGTGCGCCCCAGGCGCGCGGGTCAGCATCTCCAGGGGGCAGTGGTGTGCGCCCCGGGGCCAGGGGGCGGTGATGTGCGCCGGGCGCGGGGGTCAGCATCCCCAGGGGGTGGTGGTGGTGTGCGCCCCGCCGGGTCAGCATCCCCAGGTCGCGGTGGTGTGCGCCCCGCCAGCCGGGTCAGCATCCCCAGGCGACCTACCGACCCACGCTTGTCCCGCAGGCCCCCGGAGCGTTCCCGCGCGTAAGAAGTCGCAGGCTGCGCCCCCCCTGAAGCCGCCCCCACCGCCGCCCGCGCCACCCAGAGACGACGAGCTGCCCTGGGGAGACCTGACGCTCAACAAGTGCCTGGTGCTGGCCTCGCTGGTGGCGCTGCTGGGATCGGCCCTCCAGCTGTGTTGGGGTAAGCTCTGCGGGGCCGCGAGTGAGCCTGCGCAGGAGCGGGAGCGCGGGAACACTCCGAGGGGTGGGGCGGATTCCCCCGCTTTTGGCCAGGCTGTGCCTCCTTGCTCCTGAGCTCGGGCCTCTCTCCCCGGTGGGTGGGAATGGCCTGTGAGTCCCAGGGTCACACGTGGCCTTCCAGCCTTATGGTGTCTGCCTTGAGTTTTCACAACCAGGCCCTGGCTGACCTCAAACTCACAGAAATATGCCTCCTAACTGCTGGCATAAGGGTGTGTGCCGCCACCACCAGTTTTGTTTTGTTGTTTTTTCCAGACAAAACTCTCAGGTAGCCCAGGCTGGCCTCCTGCTTTGACCTCCCAAGAACTAGGATGGCAAGAACACACCTTGAGCTCTGGCTTTTGGGCTCACTTGGTAGCACAGGCTAGCCTGGGTCTCATGGCATCTCTCCAGCCAGGATGACAGGCATATATGGCTCTTCCACTCCTTCATTAGAGAAGGGACCCACACCCCACCCTGGGGCAGAGAATCACTAGCCCCCCCCCCCCCAGTGCAGCTTGGGTGGGGAGACAATGGCCACTCCACAGGGGGAATAAACAGAGAGGGAGCAAGGTCTCTAGAAAGAGGTTGGCGTATCTGGGCTGCAGCTCCCTGGGAAGCTGGAGTTGATGGCTGCAGCTTGAGCCATGCCGAGAGTGGAGTTCTGGGAGGGAGGGGGAGGAAGAGGTGGATGTGCCCCTCCCCATCCTCCAGCCCAGACTGACTGATTTTCAGACGCAGTGGCTGGGGAGCCTGCCCCCCAGCAGTGGGTCCTGCCCAGCTCTCCACCCAAGAAGCCAGCGTCACCTCCGGTAAGCCTTTCTCCCAGCGTTTTCACCCGACGGGGCTACCCATTCAGGGAGAAGGAGGCTGGGCCTGTGGGGGAGGTAGGCAGGGACCCTAGGACCCCGCTTTGTCTCCCTGCAGCCTAAGCCCCCACCCTCAGTGCCCCCATCCAGGCCTCCCGAGCCCACGCCTGGGCCACCCCAGACCCAAGCACAGATGCTGGACAGGCCTGAGCGTCCTGGGAGCCCGGAGGCTACAGAAACCCAGGAGGAGCCTGGGGGATCCTCTCCGGACGCCTCCGGGGAGGAACGCTCACCCCTCGGGGACCGAGGGACCCAGGAGAAGCCTCGGAAGGAGAAGCCAAGGAAAGAGGAGAAGCTGAAGAAGGAGAAACCAAGGCGGGAGAAGCCAAGGAGAGAGGAGAGGCCAGGGGCCACCAGGGAGCCCCGCCAACCCCTGCCCAGGCGCTGGGAGGGGCGGGAAGGAGGCCATCGGCCATGGAGGCGGGACTCCAGGGACCTGGGGCGTGACAAGCGGCAGGCCTGGGCTCCCCAGAGACGCCGTGACCACGACGACCGGCCCAGACAGAAGCACCGTGGGGGAAAGGGGCGAGACTGACCCCCCATGTCCCGGCGTGGATCCCACCTCCCCTGTCCCTGAAGCCCCAGGAATAAAGCCTGTGTGGCGACGGCCCCTTTGTGCCTGGACCCTGAGGGTGGAGGAGCCGGAGATGGGGTCAGCGAGATGTAAAGAGGGGCTATCCGAGTTCCATCCCTTGACCCACTCCAGAGGGAGAGAGAGAAGGGACGCCGTTAGTTGACCTCTGACCTCCATCTCTGTGCTATGCAACTGTCTCAGCATGCGCAGCCAGGCCTGGCTTAGGCCCTGATTTTCCTGTCTCTACCTCCAGAGTGCTGACAGCTACACTTGACATGGTGCTTGGTTTTTTAAGAGGTGTGTGTGTGTGTGTGTGTGTGTGTGTGTGTTGGGATATGCAAGTGTCCTTTGCTCCTGATTCATTCTCCAGCTTCCATTTTTGGTTTTTATGAAACAGTTTTGCTCTGTAGGTTCAGGCGTTTCTCCTGCCTCAACTTCCTTCCAGCCAGACACCTTCCCCTCCACATACACAGATCAATTGATTGAAAAAGTAACAGGGTCCAGGAGTTTAATGCCAGCAGTGGAGAGGCAGAGGCAGGTGGCTCTCTGAGCTGGAGGCCAGCCTGTTGAGCTCCGGCGTAGCCAGGGCAACGCAGAGAAATCCTGTCTGGAAAAGAGTAAAGTGATGCGGACCTGGGGACCGAGAGCTTCCCCATGGGTGTGTGGCTGTGGGTGGGGAAGAGAGAGGTGACAGGAGGCCCCACCACCCACAGACACCCCAACTGAGCGTTTGCTGATCTTTATTGGGACACTGACCGGGGGCAGGGCGGGCGTCACCGGCAGCCGCACTCAGTGGCCACCATGTTGGGGACGTGGTGCGCGCTGATGCGCTCCTCGGACAGGCTGATGAGGAGCTTGCCAGCGTAGGCAGTGGGCACGCAACAGGGGACGCGCCCTAGGGCGGCCCCGCGGGCCAGCATCTTCAGCAGCAGCACCACGTGGTTCCCGTAGCGGGGGTTGCGGTCGGACTGCGGCCACGCGCAGGCGCCTTGGCAGTTGTTGGCCTGGTAGGTCTCAGGGATGAGGACGGAGCGCTCGGCGCGCAGGTCCACGCTCAGCTCGCGCAGCGCGCACAGCCCTCCGGCCGCCGTCCCCGCGCTGCGGCCGGGCCTCCCGCGCCCTTCCCGCCCGCGCCACTCGGCGCGGAGGCCCTGGAGCGCCTTCAGCAGCAGCAGGGCGCGCAGCGGGTCCCCGGGGCTGCGGGAGTCGCGGGAGCCGTTGGGGCACAGCTCCAGCAGCCGCGACAGCAGCGGGGGCGCGGCGGGGGGCAGTCCCGGGAGGTCCCGCAGCTCCGCGGCCGCCGCCTGCAGCTCCACAGCCACCCTGCGGGCCAGGCCGGCCGCCCAGGGAGCGGAAGTGGGGCCGTGCGGCGGCGTGGGCGCTCCCGCGGTGGCCGCCGCGGGTGGCAGCAGCAGCAGCAGGGGCTCCTCCCCATCCAGCAGGCGTTCCAGCGCCGCGGGGTCCGACAGGTTGACCAGGCCCTGCGGGAAGCTGGCCAGCTTGTCAGGGTCCAGGGCCAGGCGTGTGTGCGAGGCCCGGGTCAGGGGCCCCCGCAGGGCATGGACCAGGCGGGTGAGGGTCTCTAGGAAGGGGTCAGAGCTGTGTGGCAGGTCCTCCGCCTCTAGGGACAGGCTGGAACAGAATGCAGTGGGCCAATTGTGAACACGGGAGGCTGCGCCGCCCTCCCCCCTCCCCCCCCCATTGCGGAGGCATCTCTCCAGCCCTGAGCGCACCTCGGCTGTGGGAAAGGCTTGGTGTCTAGCTGGCCGAGCGCTGGCTGCGGTGACGGTGACGGCCCGGCAGGTGGCAGCAGCAGGGTGGGAGTCATGCGCGTGAAACAGCGGGAGTCAGAGCCAAACAGAAAGGCCTGCAGCTGGGCAATGCTCAGGATGGCACCTGCGGAGGGTGGGCACTGCTGGCTGGGGGCGGGGCTAAGGGCCGCCTCCTTCCACGCTGTCCCCGCCCCTCCGCCCGGGCCTGCCTACCTCTGTGAGGCTGAAAGGTTAGGGCCAGACCAGGGCCGCTCCAGGCCCTCTCTGGGAAGTCCACGGCCAGCACCAAAAAGCGGGTGTCTGGGGTCGGACAGAGGCTCTGTGGACACAGGGACTCACTCAGCTGGGACCGGGGATGGCCAGGCCACAGGCACCCCCCCCCCCCACTGGCAGTGGACTCCCAGTTGAACTCCAGACCCCAAGAACCTTCCATCAGGCGGAGCAGTTCCTTCCCCGCCCCCAACAGAGCGCTGTGGAGGGATGGCCCCGTGCAGCTAGCTCTCTGGTACCTGAGGGCCCTGCAGTCCAGCCCCTGTGACTGTGACCTGGGGCCCGGGGCCAGGGTACAGCACCAGCAGGGCCTGCTCCCAAGGCCTGGCCTCCCCGGGTGGAGGCGCTTGGAACTTCAGCAACAGAGTGGGCTCCCATAGCACTGCGGGCAAACGCGGGGGCAACCGAGTCAGTAAGTCTGTCCTACAGTCCCTCAGCTAGACTGGGGATCTTCTGGGACCACGTGCGCCTGAAAGATCCTCATCAAAGGGTCTTGCTGAAGGGACACGGTGGCCGGGGGCCCTGCTTGGTTGTCTGCCTGTCTGGGAAGGGGTGACCGCTGGAGTGTGCCCTGCCACGGTGGTCTTCGCGGCTCTGCCTGGCAGCCAAGCAGGGGGACTGCCCACAGCCCCAGGGTACAAGGGTACTGAGCCACCACATACCTTCAGCCAGATGCAGGGCCAGGAACTGCTGTGTCCCGGTCTCCCGCAGCCAGGCCCCCAGGTGCTGCAGCGCTGCCAGGGTGGCCTGGGAGCCAGGACTGCAGACTCCAAAAGTAGCCCGGTCTTGGGGCTCCCAGTGAGATTCCCGTACAGCCTCCAGGAAGGCATGCTCGTAGCTGTCCAGGCCCCCGACCACCCTCAGGGAAGCCTTGCTGGTGTTCCCCTGTCCTCTCAGGCTCACCAGGCATGAGGGCTCTGGGGCACTGCTGGGAGGCCAGAGTCCATCCTCCAGGAAGATGAGGCCCCTGGTGCTGGGCGCCAGCTCTTCGGGGGTCTCAGCCTGTGACACAGGCCCCAGGGCCAGCAGTAGTGCTAGCAGAGAGAGGGGTGACCTCTGCATGGTGGTGCAGCAAGGGTTGGGCGACCCTGCTCTTATGTAGGGCTGAGCCTGAGCTCCTGGGAGGGACACCTCTATCAGCTCCGGAGGTGACCTTGGGGGCCCGTGTCTGGCGCCCTGCACGCCCGGCAGGTGGGAGGCAGCCTTCTCAAAGGGCTTTCTGTCCTCAGAGCTGGGCCCCCAACTGCAGAGGGCAGAACTGTCCTTGGGTAGCTCCCATCCGCCTAGAGCCCACCTGGAGGACCTTCAGGCCCGGGTCACCACGTCTTCAACACAGGCGAGCAGTACCCACCCCCACCAGAAACACACTGCAGACACCGAGACACGGGGGAGGCTGTTTAATAGGCACAGGACAGGACAAAATAGAAAACCTTCCAAGGACTGGCCATGGGAAAAGACCACACACGCGGGGCAACTGCTCAGTTGCCTGGGGGAGGGGGAGGCATGGTCCCAGGGCCCTCTGAAGGAAGGGGAGGCCTTAGCATGGGGGGCATAGGAGCTGGGTGCACCCCAGGGTTTGAAGGGTGAACTCCTGGGGGCTGAGGGTGGACCCCAGGGGCAGCAGGGTGGACCCCAGGAGGAGGCTGGGGGTGCACCCCTGGTGCCTGAGGGTGGATCCCAGGGGCTGGGGGATGGACCCCAGGGGCCTGAGGGTGGACTGCAGGGGCGGGGGGGTGTACTCCCGGAGCCTGAGGATGCACTGCAGATGTTGGGGGAGGGTGCACCCCAGGGGCAGGTGGGTGCACCCCAGGGGCTGGGGGATGGACCCCAGGGGCAGGTGGGTGCACCCCAGGGGCTGGGGGATGGACCCCAGGGGCTGGCGGGTGCACCCCAGGAGCTGGTGGATGGACCCCAGATGTGGGTGGGTGGACCACTGGGGCTGGCGGGTGCACCCCAGGAGCTGGTGGATGGACTCCAGATGTGGGTGGGTGGACTACTGGGGCTGGGGGATGCACCCCAGGAGCTGGTGGGGGCATCTGGGGAGGTCCAGGGGGGCCAGAGGGGGCAGGCCCAGTAGGGGGCATGGGGGGGAGGGGCAGGCCACCAGGAGGAGGTGGCGGCAAGGCATCAGGGAGCGGTGGGCGAGGAGGAAGGCCATTCATGAGTGGGGGTGGGGGCCGCTTGACACCTGGGGGTCCCGCTGGGAGGCTGGGCGGGGCCGGGGGCTTCTCCATCTTAAAGTGGAACTGAAGAAAAAACTGCAAGGGGGGAGGGCGGGTCAGTATCACAAGGGTGGGGGTAGGGATGGGCACCATCCACGGCCTGGGCACCGTACCTGCTTAGTCTCTCGGTTCCAATGGGTCCAGAACTTGCCCTCAGCCTTGTCAATCTCCCGGCTTGGCACCTGGAGGAGGAGTCAGAGGCTGCAGCACCCCAGGGAGGGCTGGATGGACAGACAGCTGGGGCTGGGTCTAGCCGCCCTCCTGTCCCACAGTGTGATTACCTTGAAGGCGATGGTCTCGTAGGGCTCAGCGGCCATGAGCAGGTACTGCCAGCGGCGGTCCGGGGGCTCAATCCTCTGCTCGTAGGCAGACATGAAGCGGTGGCGTGGCATGATGCCCTCTGCGATCTCAGGATAGTCAATCTGTGGGATGCGCACAGCAGTGTTGGCACCACCTCCACCCAGGTGTCCGGTCCACCTGATTGGCCCCAACTCACCTGGAACAGCAGGCTCTGCTGGCCCATCTCTGTGTCCCTCTGCTTGGTCACTGTAACACAGGACGGGTCTGTCACGTATGCAAGGCCTGGCCTCTCTGGCCCCACAGTAGGGAAGGCCTCGGCAGAGCGCAGCAGCCCTATGTGGTGCTGTGGCACAGCCTCCCCGGCACCCTGCTTGCCAAAGGCGGCTCTTGGGAACATGGCTTCCTGCCAGGCAGGTCACCCAGGGGCTTCTCTGCTGAGGGGCTATGGGAGCGGGGATAGGTGCTCACTGGCCACACGGGGCCCCTGGCAACACATGCAGGGAGGACAGAGAAAGCGGTGGCTGCATCCTGGGGAGGGGGTATATCCGGTGCCCAGGCCTTGGGCTCATTCATGCCACAGCCGACAACCGTGGGCAGGCCGCCACACACCCACAAACCCACCTTTGTAGCCAGGGCGGCCAATCTTGACAAACTTCTTCACCTCTACCTTGACCTTCTCCGGGGCAGGCTGGGCGGGGGCCTCCTTGGCCTCCTTGGCAGCTCGCCGGGCCCTGCACACAGGAGATGTCATGTCAGTTCGTGAACCACCAACAGCCACCAAGGCCAAGCACCCAGGTGCCAGAGGTGCCCACCCCGCCCCGCCCCGCCTCCGTGTCTGCCGCTGTCCTTGCTCTTCAGCCATCTGCTCTGCACTGAGCCGGTCAGGCCGAAACACTGGGCAGAGCATCCAGATGCAGGGGGCCTTTTCCCTCCTCTCCCATTAGCCCACCCCAAGCAAGGGCTCCCCTCGAGTGGCAATATTGTAGGGGCTCACAGGTTAGTTTGATGTTTCTTCCCTTGGGTATGGGCCAGGTAGCTCCCCTGCAGAGAGAAAGGAGACAAATGTGGCCTGGAGCTGGGTGGAGCCTGAGAGCCTTCAGGGGACGCAGCGGCTGCGCTGCACTGGGGAGACAGGGGCTCGCCTTGGCACTCACCACTTCCCGGGAACCCCTCTGTGGTCAAACCAGCACACTCCAAACATCACCAGGAACGGCGGCTGCCTGGGGGAGCTCCCGACAAAGGGGTGGGGCCTAGGACACTGCTCAGCACCCACTGCCTGGCACCTCAACCGGTCCCCATTTTCAACACATGTGTCATCCACTGCTGATCGGTTGGTCATTTAGTGAAGAAGGGGGAGGAGGTGACTTCCCGAACTACCAACGGATTCCAGAGTCCTCTCCCCAGAGAAAAGGAGAATAGCTACATCCCCTCCCTGAACCCCCAAATGGGGAAGCCGCGCTGCTGCCCTGGCACACATTACTATTTATAAGGACATTCTCAGATCAAGCGTGCTAACTCCCGCTTTGATACCAAAGACAGTGAAAGGAACAGGACAGAAGGGGAGCTGGCATCCAGCCAGGCCTGCAGTGAGCTCCAGGCTGGTCAGAGCTGCACAGTGAGAGCCTGCCTCAGCAACTGGACTGGGTGTACCGCAGCTCAGGGGCAGCACTGAGGGCCAGGGTGAATCCCCAGTGCTGAGAGAAAAGAAGTTCAACCAAGCCAGACCAACACTGATCGAGAGCCCCTCTGGGCTGGCGCGAGGCTCGCAGAGTCACACACTCGCGCACAAAGGTAGCAGCACATACCTCATTGTTATGCAGGGTCAGGCAGAGTTTGCACTCATAGGACCCCAGGTGGTTCTTCATAAAATACGGGTCCTGGGAGAGGAGAGACGCACCATTACACCACACAGCCTGGCCCTGGGAACTGGGGACTGAGGCGTGGGAGGGAGGTGTATAGGTGCGGGGGCATCACCCTCCTCCAAACACCACCTTGTTGATGTCGATGGTTTCAAGGGCCAGCTGCCGCAGCCGCTCCCTCCGGTCCCGGTTGCTCTCGGAGGAGGAGGCCACGCCCCCACTCCCAGTCTTGCCTCCAGGTCGGTGCTGAAAGTCCATGGTGCAGGCCTGGCGACTTTAGAGGACAGGAAAAAAACCTGGAGAAGCAAGGAGAGTAAGGCTCAGAACACCGCAGGCAAACGGGCCACCCTGGTCTTGAACTCCATCCTCCAAATGCTGCAACTACAGGTATGAGCCACTATTACCATCTATGTAGTCCCGGCTGTCCTAGAACTCTATACTGCCCATGCTCCGACAGCCCCTGCTAGAATGGAAGGATCCCTCTCCCCAACAGGCCACACAGGCCACGTGGAGTTTTTCCTAGTCTGCCCTCCAGAGAGCACTCAATGCTCTGTACCAAGGGTCCCACCTGAGGCTCAGCCAGAGCCTCCTGCAGTGTTCTCTGACAGTGGATACTTTACAGACGACTCAGTGCCTGCCCCAGGCCCTTGGTTTAAACCCAGAGGTAAACTCAGACAGCACCCAGGAGACAAGTGGAGGGTGTTCTTGTCATCAAGGACTGGAGCCTCATACAGCAAAGGGGGCTTTGTAGGCATGGCCAAGAATCTCAGGGCCAGGCTTCCGACTATCTACATCGTCACAAGTGCTTGCTGAGCATGCAGACCCTGACATCAGCCCCGAAGGAAGAAGAGGCCAGAGCAGGGACTCCAGAGATGCCGCGATGGTTGAGAGGATATGCACTGAAGATGTGGGGCAGGACCAGCCTGCTGGAGCTGTGCCATACTCAGCCACACAAGGACTGAAGAGATGCATCGCCTGCGTCTTCGAAAGCCGCCAGGAGACACTCCCACAGAGGGAGTTAGCCAGGCGTGAGAGCAGAGTTGCAGGGGTGGCGGAGTCGGGTTCTCGGGTGAGAGAAGTAGCGGCAGGGTGGAAACTGCTCCAGTCCCTGGCGGAAACAACTCCCCAAAGCACAAGACTCCTGACCATCCTTCCTGGAGAGATGGGGTACCCAGCCACCTGCTTGAGGGTACAACTCAGGGCTGGAGCACTCATCCAGTATTCACGAGGACCTCTAGGATGAGTGCCTGAGGGTGGTGTATGTATGTGTCTGGAGCAGTTTTGCAACATCGCACAGCTGAGCCACCTCCTCAGCCCACGCGGTTTCCAGCCTCAGAAAACACAGGAAAAGGTGGGGGCACGGTGGTGTACACCTTTCATTAGGCCCTTATCTCAGGCCGAGGTAGAGGTAGAGGACATCTGGGTTAGTCAGAAACCAGACTTGGCTGTGCAGTGAGACCCCATCTCAGATAAAAGATAAGGGGGTGGGTGGGCTGGCAAGATGGCTCAATGGTTACAAACACTTGCTGCTCTTACACAGGACCTGCCGTCCAGTTCCTAGCTCTTAAACTGGGCGGCTCAAAACCACCAGCTCCAGCTCCAGGGGATCTGACATCCCGTTCCGGACTCTGTGGGTACCACACTCACACAGGCAAACACATAAGCAGAGAAACAAACACGGGAAAGCACTTATCTTTCTGCTTCCTGACTACAGAGGCCAACAAGACCACAGCTGACCACACCTTCATACAGTAGGCCGCAGTGAACAAATCAAACAGCCAGGTGTGGTAGCATGTGCTGTAAATCCCAGTACTCCGGAGGCAGAGGCATGACAACGTATGTGAGCTGGAGGACAGCCTGGTTCACAGAGTTCCAGGTCAGCCACAATTATGTAGTAAGAGCCTGTCTGAAATAAGTTAAAAGTTCTGCTTATGACCGGAGGGCACACAAGTGAAGCCTGAAACAAGAGGAGGAACGGATAGAAGACATGAGACCTACAGGACCATCATAAGATTACTGATAAACAATCAACAGGGAAAGAAAAGTAGCATTTGTGAAGATAATGGCCTGGAACAAAGATGAATCGCTTTTTAGTGGATATACAGTTACCTTTTAATCCCAACAATAAACCTACTCCAGTGGGTGGGGGCAACCAGGGTTCTGACTAACAAAAAGAAAAACTGGGGCAACCAAGATCAAAAGATACTCCAAGGTGGGCTGGAGAGCTGGCTGGGAGGTTAGGAAGAGCACAGGCTGTTCTGCAAAGGTCCTGGGTTCAATTCCCAGCAACCACATTGTGGCTCATCACCATCTATAGTGAGACCTGATGCCTTCTTCTGGTGCGCAGGCGCACACACACGCAGAATGCTGCATAAATAATAAGTAAACAATGATAATAATTAAACAAACATACTCCAAGGTGCCAGGCCGTGGTGGCGCACACTTTTAATCCCGGCGCTTAAGAGACAGAGGCAGGCGGATCTCTGTGTTCGAGGCCAGAGCGAGTCCAGGACAGCCAGGGCTACAGAGAAACACTGTCTCGGAAAAAAAAAAAAAGAAAGAAAGTAATAAAAGGAAAAATAAGAAAATGGAAAGAGACTCCGAGAGCCCGAGGCACCCCGGCGGCCACCGAAGCGACACAGAAACCCGCGATCCCGCTAGATACCCAACGGGCCTCGCGAGAGCGCGCCAAGCCTGAGAGGAGCGGGCGCCGCCGCCGTCCCGGCCGGCCCCACGCTCCCGCTCCCAACCCCCCTTCCGGCGGACCGCAGCCGGGTCAGCCGCCACCAACGCACCGCCTGGCTCCTCACCCGCGCCCAGAGCCGCGCTGCCCGGGCTCTGCCTCCGCGATGGCCACGACTTCAGTGTGCGCACGCGCACAGCCGACTACGCAATCACTTCCGGGAGCAAAGACCGCGGAGTTCCGCGTGTGCGCATGCCCGGCTGACGGGCGCCGCTTCAGGAGGCGCGAAGGAAAGGAGCGCCGGGGCACGAAGTGCGCACGCGCGTTCCCCCTCCCTCCCTGTCTCTCCGCCGTTAAGTGTGAACTATCGCGGCAGGACGGAGACGTTAGGTTTCGGCGGCCCGGGAGTGCGCTCCGCTCTTCGCGGGCGGCTATGAACCTAGCTCGACACCTCCCGTGCGGTGTGTCTGACGGTTGCTTAAGGACGGCAGATTCCCTTACCTTCCGCCTCCGTGACCAACTGCGCCGACGCGACAACGAGCGCCACGCAGCGCGCAGGCGCAGTAGTCCTGCCGGGACTTCCGGGGTCGCTCCCTGAGACTTTTGTGGCGCTAGTTGCGGCTTCGCGGAGGACGGCGGCCGGGAGGCAGGGCACGTATTGGTTCGCGCGGACCCCGGCGGCGTGATGCGGTACAACGAGAAAGAGTTGCAGGCGCTGTCTCGGCAGCCGGCAGAGATGGCGGCCGAGCTGGGCATGCGGGGCCCCAAGAAGGGGAGCGGTGAGGCGGTCGGGGCCGCGGCTGGGGCGCTGGGCGGCTCGGGTGGGCGGATGAGGACAGTTCCGCGCTGACACCGCCCTGGGTTTGCAGTGGCCAAGAGGCGGCTGGTGAAGCTGGTGGTGAACTTCCTCTTCTACTTCCGCCCGGACGAGGCCGAGGTAGGGGCGTGGGGGGCGCGGGGGACCCGCGCGGCCCGGAGGCCGGCGCTCATGGCCGTGTCTCGCGCAGCCCCTCGGAGCCCTGTTGCTGGAGCGCTGCAGAGTGGCCCAGGAAGAGCCCGGCGGCTTCTCCATTAGTAAGTGTGATGGTCCTCGCCGTCCTTACTTCGAACTCTGCTCCGCACACCTGTCTCCCTTTTACTCCCTCAGGAGCCTCCGACATCTGGGAGCCCAGCGCCCCTCCAGCTGTCACTTGTCCCCGGGTCTGGGTCCCGCTGATGCGGTCTTAGTTTCTATCCCCACCTGTGCAGCCTGCGCAGAGCTGGGTATTGTATAGGAGAAGCAGTCTCTGCCACAGGGAGGGGCCAAGAAGTGACACTATCTCAGCCTTCTCTCCTGGCTGTCTTCATCATCCAATGAGGCTCACCATCTGTATCCCTATCTTCTAAGTTTTGCACGTGTATGTGGAGGCCAGAAGTCAGTTTCCGGTGCCCTCAGCCAGCCACTTGCCCCGTCCGCATTCAAAACGTTTATGTGTACACATGTATTTGGGTGTGAGCTTGCCAGTGAGGTCAGAGAACAGCTTTTGGCAGTTGGTTCTCATCGTCCACTATGTGGGCTCCCCACACCCAACGCTGATGACCAGGCTTGGCAGCAGACACCTTCACCCCCTTGGGCATCTCAGCAGCCCCTCCTGGGATGTGTTTTTAGGCTAGCCTGGCTGGCCAGCAAGCCCTCGAAGCCCTCCCAGCTCCTTCCTCAGCGCTGAGGTTACACGTGCACCGTGCTTTGGCACCCTGCTAGGAGTTGTGTGACAGGCACTTTAATGAGTGTGCCGTCTCCACAGCTGTTGGTGCAGGGCCCACCCTAATGACCTCACATTAGCTGTTCGCAATAACTCAACCCCCCAGCAGGTCCCTATTTGTGGGTTCAGGATCAGGACTCTGGAGGAGCCAAGCCAGCCTGTGTGGTGGTAGAACGAGAGAAGGTGCAGTTTGGGACCCTGGTGAGAGGTAGCTGGTCCTTGTGGCCAGCAGGATGTGGGCTGATTGGACACTGACCAGAGCTGGCTCCCTTTCTTTATTCCTTTCCAGGCTTCGTGGAAGACCTCAGCAGGAAGTATCACTTCGAATGCGGTAGCCAAGAGCAATGTCAGGAATGGATGGAGGCTCTGCGGCGGGCCAGGTGGGGCTTTAGGGACTGCAGGGAACTTGGGAGAAACATGGGGGAAATATGACCAGTGAGTCCAACCCTTTCCTCCAGCTACGAGTACATGCGACAAAGCCTGGTCTTCTACAGGAATGAGATCAGGAAGATGACAGGCAAGGTATGCGGGGCTGGAGGGGTGGGCCAGCCTTGCGGGGCAGCTTTCCCTGGCCCTGCTCACAGGCCCCGTGCGCCCCCACCGCAGGACCCCCTGGAGCAGTTCGGCATCTCCGAGGAGGCCAGGTTCCAGTTGAATAGCTTGCCTATGGATGGGCGGACTGCTTGTATTGGCTCCCAGCTAGATGCGTTGGACTGACCATCGCTGGGCCCCTGGCTACTCTGGGAGGTATATTTCAGAGGCTTAAAAACATCTGTTCAAAGCCAGAGGTCCAGAGAGGTGGGCAGGCGCTGTGGTCCCCACCCCCCATGCCATCTCCCTTCAAGTGACATCCAGGGGCTGAGCCTGGCACAGCTCCCATGTCCATTTTCAGATGAATGTATAATGCTAGGTAAAGCTGTGAATGGTGAGGGTTCCCCTCAGCCAGCTGTGAACCCCACTCCTGCTGATACGCTAGAGCAGGCCACGGTGCTGGCCTTCAGTGCCGAGCCTGCTCTTTAATAAAGGTACCTCTTTTCCAAGCCAGTGGATTGAGTGGGGAGAGGAGGGCGCACGGGCTGCTGTGCCAGGTTAGGGTTGTCACATCTAGTCCCAGCACTCAGGAGGCAGATCTCTAGAGTTCGAGGTCAGCCTGGTCTACAAAGGGAGATCCAGGACAGCCAGGACTACACCGGGAAACTGCCTCAAAAAAGCAACAAAGAGCTGGGCTGATGACACACATGCACAAGTGTGGGTAGGGGGCTGGGGGACAGGCTCTGCTCCCAGTGTACCCCACACTAGGCTGGACACTCTCACTGAGATGTGAAACCTTGCCTGGCTCGAGGGTGGGAGGGCACATCTAACTGGGCGTCCTGGGGGGGGGGGGGGCTGAGGAACAGGACCAGCATTCTGCCGCTTGGTAACGCCATCTGGAAGCCTTGCCTCAGTCAGGATTGGAGCCTTAAAGAGAGGCTCCTCCAGAGACCCTGTCGGCCTCACAGTGGGTAGACACACTGCTCTTCCGGGTCAGATGACAACAGGCAAAGAAAGAATGGCACAGTGAAGTGAAAACGGCTTTTTATTACTGTGTCTAGAGGTGGCAACAATGTGTGAGATGCCTTGGGGAATCAGGGGAGAGAACAGTGCACCCGTTAAGTACAGAGGTCATTACAAGACAGAGCAAAAGCTGCATCAAGTTACAAACAGGCCAGGCTGCCAAAAAAAGCTGTGTAGGTTGAGGGTGGGAACTGGGAGGCGTGCCAGGCAGAGTCCCCCTTTGGGCTAGCTTGGGAGTGGGTCCCAGTACGGAGGGCTTCCTATCAGTTCCTGAGCTCAAGCCCTGTAGCCACCGTGGGCTGGAGAGGCAGGGACCACTGAGGCAGCCTCACCCTGTGTGAGAACCATCAGCCACAGGGTGCCTGGGGCCACCGTGCACCACGCTCAGTTTACTGTGGGTTCCCGTTTCTTATGGGCTCAGGAGAGGACTTGCAGCTGTGCCCGGAGCACCTGTGGCCCACTGGGCCATGCGGGCCACGAACATGCAGTGTCTGTCCCCTAACACTCAAGTAAGGTGGAGGCAGCCACCATGGAGCAGCCGCTGCCAGGCAGCAGGCGGTGTACAGTGTTCACTCAGGGTTTGTTCCAGGCCTGGGCTTTGCTAGCTTTGTTCCGGCCGCCCTGCTCTGCAGCACCTTAGCTAGCTGTGGTGCGCAGGAACAGGCCCGGCGGACATGAGCACCATCGTAGGGGGGGTGGGATATGGGAGAGGACACCAGCACCGTCTTCACAAATGCTTTGGGAGGCAGGTCAGGCTTGGGGGGGAGCCCAACATGGCCTCTCCCCCACAGCCCTCTTACCCCAACTGGAAGCGAGCAGCATCAGGGTGGTCAGGGCTGTCTGAGCAAGCCAAGCCAACCCTGGCCTCTCTGCAGTCACGCCCAGTGCACCTATCCCCAGGACCAGGAAGCAACTCCTAGACACAGGCAGGCGGTGACCAGAGGCCCTGGGCAGCCCAGCATATCTGGGCTACACTCCTGCAGGGTCCCTGGCCAGTGCCATTTTTTGTGTGTGTGCATTTGAATAAATAAAAGTATTTTTCCTCCTCACTTTTCTCTCGTTTTCTTTAAAGTTCACTGTGCATTATACAATCTAAAAATAAATGCAGTTGAGTCTATGAAATTTATAAATCTCCATCACATCTCTATAAAATACTGTCACTTATCATGTGACTCTCTTATACACAGATGCCAGGGGACCCGCAGTGGGCCAGCCCATGTCACCTGGCCAGCATGCCCCGAGCCAGAAAAGCAAAGAAATACAAAGTAAATGCACTTGTCACAGGAGCCACGGAGCCCTGCAGTAGTGGCCCTCGCCTGGCAGCACCACTCAGCCTAACGGCACCCCAAGTCCTGCCTCGGCCCAGCCCACACCCACCGCAAAGGGTGAACAGCGGGGTGTTCACAGTGACCGTAGGCGCGTTCCGAGGAGGGGGACCAAAGGTCAGCCCCCATCGGGCATGCCTGGCATGCCTTTGGCGTCACAAGCTGGGGGGGGGGGGGGTGGCGGCGCATCTGAGAACTGTTTAGCCACGGTCCACAAGTAGGACAGCACCCGGGCAGAGGTGGAGACGGGCAGGCATGGGCTTGCTGGTGAGATAGCACCGGGACGGAGTCAGGAGTCCTCATGGTGGCCAGCCCGGCAGGCCAAGTCTTTATACGATTCTCTCTCACAGACACTTAGACGTCTCAAGAGGTTGCCTTGGACGACTTTGATGGAATAAAATAAGTCAGAATTGCTTATACTTTAAAAAAGAAAACGATAAATACTTTATCTAAAACTATCGACAGTACAAACTGGACCAGTCCAGCACCTCCTGCGGTGCCGCCGATTCACAGTGGCTCCATGTCCGGCTCCGCCGGCCTGGCAGGCAGCAGGCTTGGTCCACACCATCCTTGCATAGGTCGTGGCTGAGGTAGAAGTCCTAATTACCTGCAGGGAGGAGGAGGAGCACAGGTTAGATGCATTTAACATGCCCACCTCAGCTGAGCTGCCCCGCAGGACACAAGGGCACAGGGGATGTTCCTGGCAGGTGCCAGTGGGCCCAGCCCCCTCCGGCTCTGCCTTGCTGAGCACACACAGTGGGTCACCTGGAGAGGTTCTAGCCCTAGGACTTCCAGATGGCATTGACCAGGCTGCCCTATGCCCAGGCTACTGCCATCACATGGCTGTACCCGATGGAGAAAGCCAGAGGGCTGCCACCTGGCTCTTCTTCACTCACAGGGCATGTCCCTACCACCACGATGACAGCCAGGCACAGTTTCGCAGCCTCTAGTCTGCAAGAGGTGGCCAGGGACCTGCTCCCTAGACCGTAAGGCCCAACTTTGTGCTCAAGGATGCAGCTTTCTGCCTATGGACAGCCTAGAACCTCACCCACTGACTACCCCCTATTTCCCCTCAACAGGTGGACTAGAGGGCAGAGGCCTTAGTCTAGAGCTACAAATGTGACTCCATCTTTCAGGGCCTGCTACGGGCCAAGAGCTCCATGGTGGGTGTGGGCTACCTTGGCTCTGTTCTGCCACACTTGAATCTTATCACCTCAGTTGTCCTCTCAGCTGCTGGCTGAGGACCAGGTAGTCTTGCACAACGGTGGCCCTGCCTGCCTCCCTTAGCCTCCCATCTCTACCACTCAGGACCCCGGGTTATCTGCCGAGCCCTGACAGCCGTCTTCTGGGTAAGAGGAGGGATGGTGTGGCTCTAGCCTTACCTTACACAACATGAACTGCTAGCTAAGCAAGGTCTTTATCGAGGCTTAACCCCCGAAAGGTGCGCGGCATAAGGAGGCGGCATGCCAAGGGAAACCCACACAGCAGATGGCCCCGAGGAGCTGGCCTGTGGGGCTGCGGGCGCGGCCTGTGCCAGGGCCAGCCGGGGCAGGGGCTGGTGGTGCACCGTGAAGGAGGGGCGGGAGACCTTGTGTGGGAGGGAGGCGAGCTTGACAGATAGAGAGGCATTAGCAGGCTGCAGAGAGGCGGCAGAGGAGGGGGGTAAGAAAGCGTTGTTAGCCGGGAGGGAAGCCAGGCCCTGCAGAAGCACTGGCTCAGGGTTAGAAGCCAGCAGCGCAGGCGGAGGAGGCAAGGCGACGTTAGGAGGAGGGGGTGCATGGAGGACAGGTGGCCCCGCAGGGGGCCGGCCCAGGTGCTGAGGAGGAAGTAGGGGAGGTGGAGGGGGCGGCCGAGTCTCAAGGGAAGCCGCGGCCTGAAAGGAAGAAGCCGAGGTGCTGGCCGCCGCCTGCAGCGGGCTCAGGCCCAGCGTGGCACTGCTACACACAGCCCCGCTGCTGACGCCAGCTCCAAACGGGTGAGCAGAGGCGGAGGGCACCGCGTGGGTAAAGACACCTGTAAACAGGAGAGAAAAAGCAGCTTCAACAGGTGGCACGGTCCAGGCGGGCGAAGCAAGAGGAGCACAGCCGCCAGCAGGGAGAAGCAGAGGACAGCGTGACTCCGGTCCAAGCGCAGGCAAGCAGCAAGCAGCAGGCTCAGTGAAGGACACTTACCTGCCAGGCCGAGGCCCCGCCCCTCGGGCCCACCTGCCCGCCCCTGCCCAGCCGGGAGCGTGCCACGCCTGGCCCGAGGCCCAGGCTCTGCTCCGCCCTGTGTCTGAGCAGGCCCTCCTGGACTCATTCTTGCACCAGGCCCGCTTCCACGGACCGGCCATGAGGCATGTGGGTGGTCACCTCAAACAGGGGATGCCCCAGAAGAAAGGACTGCCCTAGTTACAAGTGCACCGTGGTCTTCTGAAAACAAGAGGCATGCGTTATGAGGCTAGCCAGCAGTCTTCTCCAGTCACATCGCCTACGAGGTTGGCCTGCAAGGTCACACGCCCCTTTTGCCCTCTGGAGGGCGTGAAAGGAGCCTCTAAGTAGCTGGTGAGGGGCTGAGCTCCTGGACTGGGGCCAGAAGTCCTCAGAAGTCGGCCCTTCCTTGCCTACCTCCAACGGTTCCGCCGGCCACCCCGGAGGAGAAGCTGCCCATGGTGTGCGAGTTGGTCAGTCGGGTCGCAGTGGATGATACATGCACTAGGCCTGCGGCAGTCGGCACAGTGCTGAACAAGGACTGAAGCACGGAGGAGCCAGCCACAGAGCCCAGGTTGGCCTGCAGGGACATGGGTCCCAGAGTAAACTGGGGCCCTGGGGTGAAGGTGCTCAGGAAAGGCCGGGGGGCCTGGGCAGTGGGCGTCGCACTGCCCGCAGAGGAAGCCACAGTTACAAGACCAGGGCCACCGAGGAGGCCACCTGGAGGCACAGCTGCAGCGGAGATGAAGAGGTTGTGGCCACCCTTGAAGTCCAGCTCGCGATCACGGCCTTTGCTGGCCCTGCTACCATGTGGCAGTGTGGCCTTGTCCGCCGGCCCGCACGGGGGCAGGGCCTCGCCTGACTCCTTGCCCGCATTGCCCTCGCCCTTCAGGCCACCCAGGCCCTCCGGCTGCCGCCTGCTGAGGAAGGGGTTGGCTTCTGTGGTACTGTCCTTGCCCCTCTGGGACGGGAAGCTCAGGGAGGCACTCAGGCCGGTCACATCGGGGCCCTTGTGGGAGAGGGAAGCACCGTCGTTGAAGCTGTGTAAACCGAGGTCTGCAGCGAGGCCTCCGCTGAAGGCCAGGCCGTTGGGAGGATTAGCGCCAGGGCTCGGTCCCTCAGCTGGAGCCAGAGAGCCGGCAAAGCTCTTCCTTGGGTGGGTGGGAAGCTTGGCCTCAGCAGCGGGCTCCTCTAGGGCCGGCCGGAAAGAGAACAGGGGGCTGTGGCTCAGCGCAGAGCCAGCCTGCAGCGGACTGTCCACGGCCTTGGCCAAGCTGAGGTCGGAGATAGGCGAGAAGGTGGACTTCCATTTGCTGCTGTTTATGGGCTCGCTTGAGGGGGCTGACTTCCTTCCCGCTAAGCCACCACCTGATGGGAAAAGTCAGTGGCCATGAGCTGAGCCTGGGGCCTGCTGCTTCCCGTGCCGGGGAAGTGCGCTGAGCCTACTATGGGGCTGACAAGTGCTGGCAGAGGTGACGGGGTCATACAAAGCAAGGGTTCTGTTGCTGACACGATGAAGGCCTCCCCCAGCCCGGCATCCGTGTAACAGATGTGCTGCGGACTGGCCTGCGCTTAGCACAGGCACCCCCCTCCAGGCTCGAGGCAGGGAGCACATTACTCACCATTTTCCAGCGTCTTTGGGGGAGACTTGCTTTCTAAGGAGATTGTTGCAATTTTTCTCTCAATTCTGTGCAAAGAGAACCATCATTGACATTTGATGCTCAGACAGGACAAGGGACTGCAAGTGTGCATGAGTCAAAAAAGGGAGGGTCCAAAGGCTGCCCTCAGGCCCCATGTGAAAGAGACCCAGAGTTAATCTAGGCAACCAGCAAAACTAGGGCCTGCGCTTGGGCTGTGGTAGAGGAGCACAGTGTGCGGTGGGTGACATCTCAGGCAAGGCGATGCAGGGCCGCCCTGCCCCAGCCCTGCCACCCCCGCCCCCCCGCCGGAGCTTAGTGCAGCGCTGGCCCGGCTCAAAGGCAGCACATCTGCTCCACCACGGTAAGCAACAGTGTACTGTGGGTCAGGGCATCGAGCCACAGTGACTGCACCGTGACACTGAAAGGTGGACACATGGGACCTCATCAATGCTCACACGGCCTCCAATGCAGCCACAAAGCAGGTGGGGAGAGGTGGCACATGTGACTGCTCAGATACAGGCAGAGCTCCCAGAAGCCTTCATGGAAGCACAGACACCCCCACCCCCACCCCCCGGCAGGACTCCACCCTGGCCACAACAAAGAGACCCAGGCCGGCACCAGGGAGGGCAGCAAGAACCCTGGATGACGGAGCCAGTGTGCACCTACCCACAGGACTCACCGGGTACTGCTGGGCTCGTCCTCAGAGCCTGGCTCCTCGTCTGAGGTCAGCGGCGAGTAATGGGCCCCATTGGTAGGGCCCAGGGGCCGCTCCTTCCTGAGCACCGGAGGCTGATCGTGGTCCTGGTAGGGCGTGGGGGAGCTCTTGAGGGAGTTCTCGGGGGATGAGATGGCTGTGATCTCCAGGGGCTGGTTGATGTTGCTGACCTGCGGGGTCAGGGGTGGGCAGGTGAGCGACACATGCAGGCCAGGATCTTGGGAACCCGGCAGTCACAAGCTCCTTGTGAAGGTACAGATGGGGAGAGGGGAGGGCCAGCAGGGCCGCACAGCAGCCACTGTCCCTGCCCGCTGGACTCCACCCCACAGCGCTCAGGAGCGGCCTTCCCCTCCCTGCCCTGACAGGCCCTGAACTTACCATGGAGTTAAGGTTGAGAGGAGACCCAGAGGACTGTGTGAAGAGGCCAGCGACAGCCGGCAGAGCCCGGCGCTTGGGGGATACACCCGTGCTGAGGCTTGGGGTTCCGGCTGACGCACGCTTCCTTCTGCTGCGCTTACGACTATCCTGCCCGTGGTTCTGTACACAGTCCCCACGGGTGCCAGAGGTCAAGGGGCTGTGCCTGGTGGAAGGCGACTGCTTGGAGCTGGAACCGGCGGCGATGCTGAACACAATCCTCCTCTTAGCTTCACTCTCTGGGTCGGAGAAGGCAGGGTCGGAAGGCAGCTCCCCCTTGCCGGTGTCCGGCAGGGGACCCTGGGTGGTCACACTCAGGCGTGGACTGGCTGCGAGTTGGTGGCCAGGAGAGGCAGGGCCGGAATTGCGGGACTGCGGCAGCAGAGGCGGGTGCTGTGGAGGTGTGCTGCGGGACCCCATGCTGGCGAAGAGGCTGCCAGGGCCAGAGGACTCTTCGAAAACAGCAGACTCCATTCCAGGGGCCAGAGGTGCTGGGCTGCTGGCCAGGGCCCCGCTGATGGCCACGGAGCCAGTGTAGAAGCCTGCCAATGAAGAGAATAGTTTCTCAAGGAAGGCAAGAGGGCTACGAGAACACCCCAGCCTGGGAGGGGTGAGCAGAGGTCAGGAGTGGCTTCCTACAGAGCTGAAGCTCCTAGAACAGCTCCTCAGCACGAGCAGGTGTAGGCAGGCCAGGCTCACAGAGGACACAGCCTCCTGGCTCCAGTCACCTGCAAACACCAGAGCGCCCTGACAGCTGTCACTGCCTGAACCTTCTAGGAGCACCACAGGAGAGCTTTCTGGAAAGGGTCCAGACCTTAAGCATCTCTCAGAAGAAGGTGCCTATCCTGTCCTACCCCAAAACAAATCAGCAGGGACAGCCAAATACTCAGTCCATTCTGGATTCAGAACCTCAGAACTACCTGCTATGTGGCCTCAGCCCTATTTCTGTCCCACGGGAGGATCTCTTCCCCAGGGAACATGCCTGACAGCTAGTGAGGAGAGTCTGCTATGGGGTGGAGGTAGGAGGTCACCTGTGGGTCCCAGGGCGAGGCTCTTGCTCCCTGCTGCACTGGCCCCTGCACCATGGGCGGAAGCACCGATCTGCTTTTCAAGTGTGGATGAGGAGTCTCGGGGCTGCGGCACAGGGCTGGGAGTGCTCCTCTGCAAGGGAAACTGCCTGGTCAGAGTAGAGTTGAGAGTAGCAGCCCAATAGGAGCCAGTGGGGCAGAAAGGCTGCAGGCAGGAGAGGACCCAGAGGGGACAGAGCTGTGCTGAGCCTCAGAGTCCAAGCAGAAAGGTCTGGTCACAGTCAGTTAACAGGCCCAGGGCAAGACAGTCACAAGCCAAGGACAACCACCACCACAGGAGTTCAGTCCAGGCTGGGACACGAGACCCTGCCTCAAACAGGGCAAAAAGAAGGCATGGCCGCCCTGTCCGCCTGGCCCATCCTCTGTGAACAAGTCGGTCACTCCCGATATGCGGCCATTCGAAACAGCAGCCCAGGGCTGTGCCTGTTACCGCTGCTTCCGTGGCTGAAACTCCCGAGAGGACTTTCCTAGCTCTTCTCTGCCTCTGCCTCTTAGAGAACTCCCCAGGGCCCAGCTACATGGCAGCAGTTACCTGTGGACTTGGCTCTCCCCAGTTGCAGCACTCACCCACATGCTCAACGATCATAAAGACCGAAGCTGTTCCTGGAGGCCCCCCACAGCTAGTGCCGCCACCACCACCACCACTCCCACCACCACCTGGCCTGGCACACTCACCGCCCTCTCGGCACGGCTGGGCAGCACCACGCTGGCCAGTGGGATGCTGACAGGCAGCTTGTTGGGCTGGACTGTGCTAAGCGGAATGCTGACAGGCAGGCTGGTGATGGTCTCCCCATGGCTGCTGTAGGCACGCTCCTTCACACCCTGCCAACAGATGGGAGCTCAGCCGGAGGCACACCACAGAAGCCATCCTCAGGTCATGGGTTGGCAGTCCAATGTTCACACCACATTCCTTGTGTGAAACTGAAGACGCTGCTCTTTCCCCAGATTCTTCTCCCTGCCTCTGTCACTGGGACCTGTCACTGTGGGCCACCTGGCTCCCCAAGATTCCTGCCTGTTCCTCCCAAACTCCCCTCCATCTCTGTGCATACGGTGGAGGCTCCAACCCCTCAGCCCCAACCCAGATCCCCCAGGCAACTGGTTAAACCCTGCTCCAGCAGGTGAGCATCCGAGTCCCCCAAAGACAGAGCTGTCTGAGGGAGGCTCTGACACACCTGCCTCTGCAAACAGCACGAGGCCTAGGGAAGCCAGTCCCTGACTCTTCCCAGGCCTCCACACTAAGCTTCATCCATCCTACAGGTGAGAATGCCTTTGGAGGGCTGCGGTCGCCTGCTCCACTCCTCACACACCAGGCTTCTGAGCAGCCCCTCACCTTCTCACTACCCTTTTCGGAGGTGAGGGGCGAGGTCGCCGGGGAGGCCAGTGGTGGATCCTGGGGGCTGAGCTTCATGCTGTTGGACAAGCCGGGGCTTTGGTAAGGAAGGCTGCTCTCCTTGGCGTGCTCTGCCCTGCAATGAGAAGCCGGTCATTCTGCTCATGCCCAACAGCCCCAGGGCAGCAGGTGGTGGCAGAGCCCCTACATGCACCTGTGCTCACCGAGGGTGTGGCTCACTGGCAGCTGCTTTGCTAGCCCCGCTGTGGTCCTGGTTCATGTGCCGCCTCAACACAATCTTGGCAGGTGACAAGCGGGTATAGTCAGGCAGAGCCAAGCCAGATGACTTTTCTAGACGAGGCCGGCTACTATGGCTAGGGGTGCAGGGTACGACCTCCTGGTCCAAGGGGGAGGCCAGGTACTGGGGGGTGTTCTGCTTGGACGAGGGCCGACTGGCTGCACTGCAGAGCTCGTAGCCGGCGGCATGGCCATTCATGGAGAGCTCGGGGCTCATGCTGCTGAGGTGTGGCAGGGAAATCTTGGCACAGTCCAGCTCAAGGCGCAAGCGCCCAGCATCAGCCTCCAGGTCTCGGCCCAGGGCACCCTTGCCACGCAGATGCAGGGACAGAGCATCATCTGGCGGTACACAGGACTTCAACTGCAGGAGCTCCTGCTGGCGCTGGCTCTTCTCCAGCTCCACAATGCTGATCTACAGGGTGGGAAAGTGTCACAGAGCAGGCTGGGCTGTACCCAGCAAGGAGGGTAGCACATGAAGGTGGCCGTACCCACCCCCCGACCCCCGCTGTCCATCGTCACAGATGCCCTTCTGAGGATGGGAAAATGGAGTCTGGTGTATCACACCAACACCCACCTGCAGCTCCAGGCAGTGTCGCTGCTTCTCTGAGATCTGGCTCCTCAGGGCCTGCTTCTCTTTGCGCAGGTTCTCCAGGGATAGGGTGGACCAGTCCAGCCTCAGCTCCTCACACCGGGCCCTGAGCTGTGGGCACATGGACAGGAGTCTGAGCAGCTGAAGGAAGCAAGGGCCAGGCTCTCTGGCAGCACCCTAGATGCCTCCTGTGGTGGTGGCACATGGAATCACTACCCACTCACAAAGAAGCAGGGGTGAGACAGGCCCATGTGACCTAGCACTGGATAGAACAGGAGGGAGCTGTCCCTGGCCTGATCCTTGCAGAGCCCAGCAGCAGGGAGGAGGGGATCCAAGTCCAGCACCAGGGCCCAGCTCTGGGCTATGAGTGAGCCATCCAACCCCCCACTCCACCTACACACACAGCAGCCACAGGGCTCCCGCACACACCAGCCGCAGGCTCTGGCTCCTCAGCTCACTGTTGTCCTTCTCCAGCTGCTCTGACTGCTCCCGCAGCTGCTGGTTGTGGGCAGAGATCTCCTTCTGGGCTTGAATCAGGTCATTGTAGGTCAGCGCCTTCACGCCCAACTGGAGATGCAGAGGACAAGGCAGGGTGAACAAGAGTTTCAGTGCACAGGAAACACAGGGGACGAGAGCCACCCTACAGCCCCAGCCCAGGATAGCCGAGGGCACTCTCTCCCTCCAAGGTAACCGGCTAGCCATTCCATGGTCAGTACTTCTCTAAGGACAAGGGAAGCTGGTCTCTGGCTGCCCCACTGAACCCTGGTCAGGTGTGTGCTAAGGTAGACATTGGGCCCAGTCACCTCATCCAGCTTCTGTTGGAACAGCCTGCGGATCTCTTCCTTCTGGGCCTGGCAATGACCGAAGAGCTGCTGCGCCGTGCCCAGCAGTTGTGTGTTCTTCTCCTGCGAGGGAGGACAGAAGCAGGTGACCTCAGCGCCCACCAGGAAACCCTAAGCTGACCACTGACAATAAGAGAGCCTGCACACCTTCTCCTGGTCCAGAAGCTTCTGGAGGTTGGCCTTGTATTGTGGGGTCTTCGTATAGTCCAGGAACTGCAGGTACTGGATCTTGAAGGACTCTGGAGGTAAACAGCACAGCATGTGAACGAGGGCTGATGCCAGCACCCATCCTTGAGAGAAGGAGTGGAGGCCAGCAGGCACAGGGAGGCTACATGGGGCTTAACCTGCTGCATGGCCATCCCTGCCCACAACTTTATCTTTTCTCGAAATGTGGGAGTTCCCTCTTGGCAGCACGGACAGCCCTAACCCTGAGAACAGGTTCCTCCTTCAAGTCAGGGACTTGGCAGCCTTCCGTGTGTGGTGGGGTTGTTTTCTGTGACTGCTGACGAGTCACAAATCCCCAGATATGGCCTGGGGTCCCTAAGGTAAGGCAGTATCAGCTATTCACAGGGACCACCCAGCATGCTTGACTGGGATCCCACCATTTCCACAGCCCCCACAGACCGGCTTCAAGGTCAGATCCATGACCCACCTAAAAGCTTCTGCAATGCAGGCGGGGTGGGGGCCACCAGCAGTGGATTGGGCGAGTGGAGCTGTGTGCTCGGAGGTAGGTGGTAGAATGGGCTGTGAGGTGGCCTGTATGCATCTGCAGGAGAGAAAGGGGATCCCCATCACCAACCATGGTCCCACAGGCAACAGATGCCTCAGCTTGAACTCTCTGGCTTTAAAGCACCTTTGTGATGCAGAAGCCCACAGAGCAGGCCTGGCTCGTGACACACAGTCCTGATAGGACTCCAACAGGAAGGATCCCACAGCCACTTGAATGGGGATCTGATGGGCAGGACTCACCCACGCTGCCATGCAGGACAGGAAGAGACTCACCCTGGGGTGAGGCTGAGGGTGGGGCTGGGGGCGGAGAGCGCAGGAGATCCAGTGCACTTTGGCTCTTCTTGGACTTGCGCTCTGCACTTGCAGCACTCATTTTCTTGGGCCGCCCGCGCTTCCGGCCAGCCATCTTTCTCCCTTTCTTGTTGAGTTTCTTCTTCCGGGCTTTGGAAGGAGATGGCTTTTTGACAGTGGCCACACCTGACTTTTCTTCCTCAGCACCAGAATCCTGGAGAACATAAAGAAGGTGGTGAAGGGCCACAGCCTTGGGTACCCCACCTGCCTGCCGTGTGCAGGGAGGGCCGGCGCCTGTCTCACCGCAGGGGCCTCCGTGGTGCCCGCCTTGCCCTCAGGGACCTTGGTGGGGGTGGCTGCGTTGCTCTTGTTCTCCCGCTGCTGCCGGCGTCGCGCTGCCTCCTGCTCCTCCTGGAGGAAAGTGGTGGACAGGTGTTTAGGATGCTGGAGGATCCAGCTCTGCCCCAGCCACACACACAAGACACTGGGAAAGGCCCCACAGCCCCTCTGTGGCGAAGACACGAGCCTGTCATGGTGTTGTGGCCCAGGACTGCCCCTGCATTGATAGCTGCAGGACCACAAGGCAAAGAAAGCATGGCACATGAAAGCCAGCATAGACACCCAACTGCCCCACTCAGCAGGACAGATATAGGCCCCAAAGAGCTAGGCAATGCCAAACCACAAATTAAGGACATATTTCCTCTTGGCACAACACGGCCACTGCCGACTTGAACCCAGCAGCTGAGCCAACCTTCACAGAGTGCAAACCTGCATGCCCTTGTGGAATCAGGGCGGAGCTCAGACCCCAGCTAAAGATATGCACCGTTCACAAACTCTGGGGTGTTGGGTGGCATGCACTCCTTGGTGGTGGTAGAGCTGCCTGTTGAGCTGTGCACACTCCTGTAACGCCAACAGCTCACCGCTTCACCAAGCAACAGCTGGTAGAATGCTGTGCTCTCCTATTAGTGCCCATGTGGAGTGGCTACATCTTTGCTCACATCTCTCCAGAGACAGTCACACGATAGCCCATCTCCAAGTGTCCTTGGAAGCAGGCGACGGTTCTAGAGAAGTGCCTGCCATTGGAGCACAATGCCCCGCCATAGGGTTCTAAAGACAGGCACCCTCAACTGGGAGTACACAGCCTGACACTGGGACACACAACACTGTGTGACCGGGACTGTGCTGGCCCCTGGCCCCTCTGCGGGACCATCACTCTAAGAAAGACTGACAACCAACCCACTACAGAGCTTAGGGCCTTCGGGAAGCCTGGGGTCCTTGGTCATACACACTACCAGCACACACAACCATTCACCATGATGCTTGTGTAGAATCAGTCAGGGGAGATGCAAACTTACCCTGAGTTTTGGATTTTTCAAACTAGAAAAATAGTTTTCAAGCTAAGGATAAAAAGAAAAAGCCATTAGAAGTGAGCCCTGAGCACGAGCACAGGTGGCCACACATAGATGCTGTGTCCCACAGGGCTGCCAGGCACACCAGTGAAATATCAAATGTGGCACAGATGGAGTAGTATCTAGCCCAAGGCAGCTATCCTCCCCATGACTGCTAAAGACCCAGGGCCAGGACCACCCAAGAGGGACCCCAGCTGCCATGCTGGGAGCTCTGTGTAACACCACTGGCCATAGGGGGAGCTCAGGCCTCGTCTCAGGAGCCCTGCTTGGCTCTCCCTCTTTACCCACAACAGGAAGAGCAGGTCACAACTGCTGCTGGCTGGCAGGTGCCAGTTTACAGCACTGACCCAAGGAGGACAACCGCCAAATTGCTGCCTCTAGAAACCTAGAGGCAACCAGGACAGATGGAGAACAGAGCTTGGGCTCGCACACAGAAAGCTCTGGCAAGGAGGGAAAGGCCAGCACACAGCTGGGGAAGGCTGCTGGGAACAAGTTGAGAACGGGTAACATCAAGACCAGAGGCCTCCAGATAACAAGGAAGACCAAGGGCTAAGACCCAGAGAGGCCAGGGGGGAACGGCCTGTGAGTCTCTTCCACTCTGTAGGGCAACAAGTGGGACACACAGAGGTAGCTTGACGTGCCGCGAAGCTGTGGGCACTCACTATGGTGCGGTCAATGGTGTGCAGGTAGTAGGAGACAGGCTTCCCAGTCCACGACACAGAGCCCTTCAGGGGCGACAGCTCCACCACACGCATGATGGTGCCGATGTCTGTGGGCAAAACAGCAGATCAGGACTGTGGCAGAAGGCCTGAACCCTGAGCTACTGCGCACTTGCTCACAGCACTCTGCACAACAGCACCCCCCAAGCCTGCCCGGCTGCTGAGACAGGGGAATAACCTGGGGGCCCTCAGGAACAAGGTGGCAAGCCCGTATGAAGAGGGTCAGGCTTTGAGATCAGCCAGTATCAAAGCAAGCATACAGATTCTGAGCTGGGCCAGTAGTCGAGCCCACAGGATGGCTGACCCCCTCCTCTGGAAGGACCATGTCTACAAAAGGACAGGTGCTGTACGGTGGCCAGAGGCTGGGGAGCAGCTAGCTAAGCAGTTGTAGGACAGAGCCCCATCTGACCAGGCACAGGAAGCCGGGTCAGTACCCTGTACACTGCTGGGCCCAGAGCTCACCACTCAAGTTCCTGCTGTTGATCCTGAAGTTCAGAGGGGCAAAGGGCTTTGAGGATACGATTCTGCCGCCTGCAACACAGAAACCCGTCACTGCCTCGTGTGCAAAACACACACACACACACACACACACACACACACACACACACACAACTGGCAACCACAAACTAGGGCACGGATTGGGGCAGCAGTGAGGAGTGCCTGCCCAGAAGATGCTGGTTCTCACGAAACCCCATTGATGCTCACCCAACCCTGCATAGAGCACAGTAACCTTGCCCTGTGGTGACATCATGGTGAGACCCAGGACCACCACAGGGCACAGAAGAACATGCTGTGCCCCATGTTACCAGGAGGAGAAGCGGGGCATATGGGCCTGCTGCAGCAGCTTCCTTTCGAACCCACAGGGAGGAGACCCACAGGCATGGCGGCTCAGTGGTTACCCCAGCATTCTGTGCAGCTAAGAGAGCCTGAAGAGAAACTGGGCTAAGTAGCAGGACCCTGGTTTTAGAAACAGAGCTGAGAATCTGATTGACTGCTGTAGCCCTTGAAGCTGGGGAGGTGACAGCAGGGGACAGGAATTAGAAGTGAGTCCTAAGAGGTAAACAGCTACATCAAACCACAAAGACTCTAATAAGATTCAAACCCATGACAGCCACACAAGAAAACTTTAAAACACAGTAGTCTAAGTGTGGATGAACATCCCTTTAACCCCAGGATGGGGCAGAGGTGGGCAGATCTCTGAGAGTAGGCTAGCCTGGTCGACTTAAAGAGTCTACGTAAAGAGTTCCGTGTCAGTCAAGGCTACATGGGGAAACTCTATCTCAAAATAACAAAGAGCCCAACTCTTGGGAATGTAGCAGATGCTTTTCCATATATAAGACAGCAGTGGGGTGGAGAGGGGAGATTGACACAGCATCATGAGACCCAGGCTGGCTTTGAACTCCTTCTGTAGCCCAGGTCAGCCTGGGAGTTCTAAGCCTCCTGCCTTGGCTTCCTGGATGCTGGAACAGGCTTGAGCTCCACACTCAGAGTCATTCAAAAAACTCTATCTGGCACGGTGGTTCCTATCTGCTCCCAGCACTGGGGAAGCTGAGGTAACATTGTTCTGGGACAGCCTGGACTACACAGTGGGACTCCTTTCTGAACACAGCTGCTCATTCTGTTAGGGCACTGGCCTCTAGCCCCACTCAAAAGTCCTGCTTTCTGAGTCCTGTCCACCAGCAAAGGGGCCCAGACAGGCCAGAACAAGGTCAGGTTCATGTTCCCACTGTGTGGGAAAGCAGCAGTGAATAATGGGTCAGGGTGGAAGGACACAGGCCAATCTGGGCACTCACCCTATTAGCTTCCCTAAGCAGCGATGGAAATGATCTACTACCCACGAACACCCACAAGTGGGTACTTGTGCTCGATAGTTTTGGTCAACTTGACACAAACTAGGGCAGTCCAGGAAGAGGCAACCTCAACTGAGAAAAATGCCTCCATCAGACTGGTCTGTAGTCAAGCCCAAGGGGCATGTTCTTGATTGGCTGCTGTGGGAGGCCCAGCAAGCAGTCCTGAGCAGTGTCAGTAAAGCTGCTGAGGATGAGGCCGAGCTAGTCGGCAGTCTTCCACCTTGGCTCCTGCCTCGAGTTCCTGCCCTGCTTTCCTTTGGTGATGGAGTATGATCAGCTGTGCAAACCACATAAGCCTGTTCCCTCACAGGCTACTTTTGGTCATGATGTTTACACAGCACAGAAAGCATACTGGGACAATACTGCAGTGGTGGTCAGCACGAGGGACGTGGGTCTCTGAGGGCAGGGAAGAGGTTGGAGCACTGCCACTGAAGGCTGGGGCTCGCTGCCATCAAAGCCTGGCCCACCTAATAACTGAGCATACTGGCCCTGAGGAAACAGGCAGGAGACAGGGCGACAAGTTAACCTAGAATGGATGACCCGTAAAGGAACAGGCTTGACCCCAAACAGGAAGCATTCAGACAGAAGATAATGTGGTAGTATACACTGTGATCAAGTTCAAGGCCAGTCTGGGTCTTGGCTAGCCGCCATCTACAGTGGGACCCTGTCTCAATACACCAAAGGATGAAGGGATGAAGAAATGAAAATGAAGTAGGGGTAAAGCTTAGCAGACTGCCTGCTTTATCCTTAGCACCCCAAAGTAACTAATTCTAAGGGCCTCAGGGAGACGAAGGACAGGCCCCACAGCAGATAGTTGCCACAGCTGTGATCCCTGCTCCCTGCATGACAGCCGCAGGCAGTGCAGGTCACAGCGCAGACAGCCCTGGCTCTCCGCAAGGGACAGCGTGGGCCATGTGCACTCCTCATTCTCAAGCAGTCAGGGCCAGCTCTCCATCATGTCTGAAAGGCACAAACGTGTGTGTGGCTACAAAATAAGCTCCCAGGTGACAAGCCCTGGTGTGGGTGCGGCAGATGACTGCTTCTGAGGGGGTCAGCTTTTCAACCATCTGATGGCTGGCTGGGCTATATTGCGGCTTAGGTGTCTCTGGCCACCAGGCCCTCCCTTTGGCCATCCATCCCAGGAGCTGGGGAAGGATGGCAGGAAGCAGGTAGAGCTGGGGCTGTCGTGAGTGGGAAGGTGTTGCTGAGGACCTCTTAAGGACGACTGCTGTGCCGCGTGTGTTCTTGGAGGGGTGGTGGTACGAGACATGTGGATGGGAGGGCTGCGTTACCTTCCTTCATGTTTGCGAATCGCTCCTTCAGCTGGTGATCCACCTCAGGACCAAAGGCAAAGTTATTCACAAATATAACACTGCAAAACAATGTTCCAGTTCAGTGAAACTGAGGCTGTGCGCGACACAGCCTGCCGCCAGCCCCTGGCAGGAGCTGCCCCCCGGCTGCCCACCCACCTGAGGTGAGCACAATAAGCAAGAAAGCAGGGGCACGAAACAGACACAAGCTGCCCCAGGAGGAGGCCGCAAGCCCTTGGAGGAATCCAGCACCAGAGCCTGTTTTGAAAACTAGCACTTCTGAAATAAAGCAGGCTTCCTGGAAGCGCCCTAGCAGCGACAGAGTCCAGGGAGGGACTGCTCAAGCCAGACAGGTTAAGCACAGGGTATGAGCACGGGAACACGGACAAGCAGGCAGGTGCAATGTGACAGGCAGGCACTACCCCCAGGAAAAAACACAGGGGTGAGGCCCCAAACTACCTGCACAGCCTGACACACTGACCCCATGACAAGGACAGCACAGGATGCTCCAGGGCTGCTGCACCCATGTGGGACAGACAAACAAGGGCAGGACAGGGCCCGCAGCCAGGTC
This sequence comes from Meriones unguiculatus, assembly GCF_030254825.1. Taxonomy (NCBI): domain Eukaryota; kingdom Metazoa; phylum Chordata; class Mammalia; order Rodentia; family Muridae; genus Meriones; species Meriones unguiculatus. Next base: position 17,361,820 of record NC_083364.1, on the reverse strand, counting down.
AGTGCCAAAAAGGGACTCTTAAAACAGCAGCCGCACACTACCCCCCCGGACACAGCAGCCACCCACATTTGGACAGCAAGTCACAGAGGTCCCAGCACAGCCAGCAGCACAGCCCACAGCTGGCCGTACCTCGTGTTGGCGATCCGTTCCCTCCACTCCTCCGAGAGGAAGTCACCTCGTTCCAGCTAAGAAAGAAAGGAACACGCTTACTCACCTGTTTGCTCAGCTTGAACCCAGGCCCTGCAACTGCCGTGAGACATGGAATGAGCTGGGTCTCAAGGTGGGAAGGTGACCGCGGACAGCCAGTGGACAGCTCTACAGAGAGCTAGGCCTGAGCCCCAGCAGGAAGCAGCATCCACTCAGGGACAGACAAGAAGATGGTGTGTATCCAGGTGAGGAGCCACAGCGTCTGGCTACCCACCCTCCCTGCACCCCGGACTGTGCCCCGAGAAGAGCGTCGCCCAGACCTTTTGTAGACCCTACAGACATGGGATGTAGCTATGTGGCTAAGAAGCCACTAAACCCAGCATCCTTGTCCCTTGTGGCTGTCCATGAGAGCTGTGCCTGCAGACGATGAGGCTGCTGCTGCACCACCTGGGTTAGTACCTGCTCGCCGCACAACTGGCCCAGAACTATGGCCTGCCCACAGCAGTACACTTGCTCCCGCACCCCAGTGTATCAGCACTGACGTCAGCACCACCTCCTTCAGGGTGCCGTATGTTAAAGGGAAACAGCTTTTACTCCAACTGCCCAGAGCTATGGCACTCAGAGATCCAAGTAATCTGGATTGTGAGTTCTAAAGACCACCAGCTGCAATGCCAGGCCTGAGCTCCAGGAGCTCTACATGGGGGCACAAGGGTAGCAAGGTTTATGAAGTCCTAAAGGCAGGGACACCCACAGACGGACGGATGGACATACAGCATGGTCCGTCCGTGGTTTGGTAACAACAGGACTGCCGCAATACAGGACACTCAGCAGGGGACACAACAGGCAAACTACTGACCAGAAGTGGTTTGTATCAGCATCGAGAACTGAGGGGAGAGAGTGATGTCAACCATGGGGCATGGGAAAGGCCCACAATGGAGGCCTCGGGCTGTGGAGTGACAGGATAACGGTACCGCAGAGCTGCAGGTCCAGAGCCACCCTGCTAGGATAAAGCGGTCCCTGTCCAGGAGGAGCTGCTCAGGCTCTGTCCTTCTGTGCGCAGAGAAGCCACCAGCAAGGCAGGCTTGAGCTTGGCTGGCCAGAGCCCCTGTGGACTGAGCACATCGGGCCAGAGCCTGCCTCTTTACTCCTCACTGACCTTCCTTCTCTACTCTGCTCTGCTGTACACATCAGCCTGACATGGGAACAGGGCTTAGGTCAAGCCCCCAAAATGCAGGGCGGTCCCTGGGCCCTAGGGCATCTGGCCTCTCAGGGGGCTCCTAAGCTAAACCAGTGGAAGCAGAGACCAAGGCCCACACCATCCCTGCTGTGTAGCCCGAGCTGTTGGACAGATAAGCAGAAGAGCCATGTGTTCCCTTATACCCTAGGTGCTGGGTCTGAGTTTTAACCCTACAGTGTGTTCAGAGACTCCCAGGGAGAGTACTGCAAGGCCTCATGATCTCCTGGCTCTCTGTGGCTTTTCCTGTCGCTAAGAGTTGAGTTCTACCTCTGTGGCTGTAAGAATGGCTACAGGCTGACTCCACTCCAGGAATCAGATGAATGCCTGTCATGACCCCTGAGCCCACTGTCCAGGACAGGCCTCCCCCTGCAGCTGCGTCAAGTGTGGAGCCAGCATTCTTCTGCCTGCAGGTCTTAGTGCTGTCCTGGCCAGCCAGGCAAGGAAGTCTGGGGAGCCAGAGAGCTGCAGTTTGTATCTGGGCAGGGTCAGGGACTCTCAAATTCTAGCCGTCTGGCCTGGGATGGAAGGCCAGGTCTGAACCAGCTATCTGCTACTGTATAGGAAAGCTCCCCGGCACACACCATTCTGCAGGGAAGACCCTTTGGACAGGAAGTCCCCGAAACCGAGCACATGTGCTAGGCCCTCCTTCCTGGAGTGTACAGAAGAATAAGGACGGCTGAGAGGAACACTGTCATGCCAGCTGAGCTGCTGAGCTGCCAGGGAGAAGCTCAGGTATACTGAGCCACCTGGAAAGGACACTCTCCTGCCTGTCACACTGCCCCTGGCTTCTCAGTACGCTCCAGGTCCCCAACTTGGGAGAACTGTCAGGCATGCTGGGGTCCGCCTTGGGGATGTACCTGTCTCTGAGTCATTTCTGCTCCTGTAAGTGACCCCTCGCCCACACTCCTGGAACTCCCCAATAAAACCCAAGAGTCCACCAAGCTGTATTTTGTCAGTTCCCTATCTGGGAAACATTTGTTTCCCAAGCAACAGTGTAGTACCTACACCTACCAACACGAAAAAGGCAAAAGGGAGAAGAGGGGCATCCAGCAGGACAGCATCTACGAAACAAGTGGAGAAGCCTGACACAGGCCCCACTTTGGCCCTGGGAAGGGCCAAAAAAGGTCAAAATGGATGAGACCCAAAAGGCCATGCTGACAGGGACCCAGCCACAGCAAGAATGCATCCCTCAGCCTGGAGCACAGAGCGGATGCAGACGCAGTCCCAGACAAACTACCCAAGGAGAGGGCCTCAGCAGGACTGGCTCCCCATGGGACGCCTCTGCACAACCAACTCCTCTGACGGGGCTGCCTGGTGAAGCTGCAGTCAGGGCTCACAGCCAGAGGCACCTCTGCGAAGAACTGCTTACAGAGCTGTACTGCTGCCGGGGTGACGGGATGTCAGGCACCCTCTGAACACATGACGTCACCAAGCACAGGAGCGTTGGGCGGCACCATCTGCAGAGATGGCATGGCCCAGTGTCTGCCCCAAGCTGGATTAGGGCCCATGGAGGGTGGGGGAGGGGAGTGCCTGAGGCCCTCACTGGAAGCCGGTGTGGGCTGGGAAGAGCCAGGATCGATTCAGCCACTAGAGGGAGCAGGTGAGCAGACCCGGCTGGAGGGAGCGCCCTAGAGGCCACTGCACGGTGGGTGGCAGCAGCCCTGGCATGAGGCGGTTCTGGGCTATTTTTAGGCTCCCCTGGCTTTTCTCCTGCGTGCTTCCAAGCAGCAGAGGCAGGGCTCACGCTTGCTGCAGACACTACATCAAAGCCATGGCACTGCACAGCCAACGCAGGCGCCTACGTAGATTCCTGGAAGTGGCTGCCAGTCACTCAAGGTACCATGGGAAGCCAGTGTAGCCAGAAGCAGAGACCAACAGCCACTCTATCCCTGATGCCAGGTTGCTTCTGATGGTCGCCGAGGCCTCAAGAACTATTCTTATCCTTAGTCTTACTCCCAGCCGTAAGCCACGGGCCACCTGCATGAGCGTGGAGACCCATGAGGACCCAACAACGACAACAGCCAACATGACAAACAGCTGCCAGACACACCTACATGGCAGGCTTAACTACATGGGTCATGTCATCCAACAATGACAAGCAGGATCTTCCTGAAAGCTGTGCCACTTTTCAGACGGAGGACTCCTGTGTGTGGGGGTGGGGTGGGGGTGGAACTAACAGGCCCCCACAAAAAGTACAAGAATTCATCACAGTTAATATGCAGGTGAAGAAGGCACATTTGGAACTTCCCCAGGTCCCAGGCACAGGTATCAAGTGGGCCTCTCTCCTAACATTCCACATGGGACGCCTTCACCAAGAAAGCATGGGTGAGCTGGACTTAGAGCACAGCTCTCAAGTCCTGCTCCGGGAAGGGTGACAAATGCAGAGCAGAGGCAGCAGAGTGGTCAGCCACAGCAAGTCACTGCAGGCTGCCCCTCCCAGCTGGCCCACAGGATGGCTTGACCAGACTTCCAAATCAAGAACCCAGGGGTCCAGACCCCTAAAGCCACGGCGAGCCCAGAGTGCAGCTCAGCAGAGAGTGCTTGCCCAGTCTGGTAGTTTCCACTCTACTGAGCTAAGACTCTACCACCATGGCCCACGGTCAGCACGTACTGTCTCAGAATGGGTGCCAGGACAGGGAAGCAGGGAAGGACAGGACACAGCTGAGCTCTACAGCCAGCTCCAGAGCCTGCACCTGCTGTCACAGAGGGCTGTAGCCACAGAAGACAGCATACGGTCACAAGGCAACACTGACTGGGTTAGGAGAAGAGGGGAAAGAGGCTGGGTGGGACAGAGGCCGAAGGCATGGAGCGATGGCACTCACTGTGTATTCTGCATGCTTTTTTCCATACCATTTCATCCACTTCCTGAACTCTCGGTCCATGGTCTGAGGGAAGAAAAGCACACCAGCTGTTACAAACTCAGGGCGGCTGAGGCGGCGGAAGGCGCACAGGCTCCGTAGGATCACACTGAACAAGATAGTGGAACCCGTCTATAGTGACCCTGCTGTGGAGCAGGGGGGGGACACCCAGATGAGGGGCCATGGTAGAATCGCAAGGTTCCCAACTTCCAACAGAGCTCCAAGACCATCCTCTCCAGCCACAGTAAGGCTGGTCCCTATCCCATCCTGGGAGGAACGGGGTGGGTAGAACAGGGTGGGGATGGGACAGGGAGCATGGCCACAGGAATGGAGCGCAGCCCCATCCTCACTCAGGAGGAGGCAGCAACTCCCTGCAGGGACTGCAGCGTGCTCGCCCTGCAGTGCCGCAGAGCCTGCCAGGACAAAGGCATGCTGCTGGGGGTCACAGACAGACCCGGCCTGGAGGAGCCGTGCCCAGACAGAGAAGCCCTAAGCAGCGAGCACACGCGGCCGCTCACCTCTGCGTACTTGGCCGGGATGTCCGCTTTCTCCACTCCGTAGTGATGCTTGCAGCTGGTGGCCGCAGCGACCTGAAGGACAACCTGCCCCACACCTTCAGCCAGAGAGACATACATCAGTCTGCGCGACCTCCACAGAGCCCCAGTGGCCTCAGCCACCTGACAATGCCCCTTGGCACAAGAAAGGAGGCTATTCAAAGGCACAGACTTCCCACCAGAGGATGTCTGACGATCCAGTACCCACAATTCTGTGACCATGGACCCAGCCTGTTCCCCCTCGGCAGTTTGGCAGGGCCTGGGTGTTCCCACATGAAGATGACTATCCTAGGCATAGCGGTCCTCAGAAAGGCACTTGTTCACTCAAGTCCCTGGAGAGCTGTAGCTAGTGGGCCCAGCAAGCTCCCTGACCTAACAGGTCTGCTCGGGATGAGGAACAAAGCAAGAAACCCAGAGACTGCTGGCACCTGGCACCTGCTGGCCTATGCAGCAAAGCTAGGTCTACCAATGTTGCTCCATGTTGTCAGAGATGGCGAGTCTCAGGACGGCCCTCCACATTTTAAACGGCACACACTGGCCCGGGCACAGTGCTTTCAGGAACAAGCAGCACGCTGCTCAGAACCACGGGGTAGAGAAGCCTCATATTACATACAAGCACTTTAAGTAGATGTAGGGCTGACTGGAAGGCACCCCCTCACAATGTTAGTAGAGTGAGTAAGACCTGAAGTTCCGCTGCCTCGGGAGGGGTTCTAGAAGGTGAGGGACCCAGGAGGCTCAACCCTCACCACTGGACCAGCAGCTTCTAAAAGCTGGAGGGAGGGGGCTGCAGAGATGGCTCAGAGGTTAAGAGCACTGTCTGCTCTTCCAGAGGTCCTGAGTTCAATTCCCACCAACCACATGGTGGCTCACAACCATCTATAATGAGATTTGGTGCTCTCTTCTGTCATGCAGATGTACACGCAAAATAGAGCACTCATATGTAAAATAAAGAAATTAAAAAAAAAAAGGCTTTAAAAAAAAAAAAGCTGGAGGGAACAGCTGGGCCTTTTCCAGCATCTAGCTCCTGCCCCATCAGGTACAGGAAAGATATCCTGTGCTGACATGACAGTTTTAAGTCAACGTAACAGAAGCTGGAGCAATCTGGAAGAAGGGCCCCTCAACTGAGAAAATGACCCCATAAAACCCAGATGTAAGCTATTTTCTTAATTAAGTGATTGATGGGGAAAGTCCCAGCCTATTGTGCTGGCCCTGGACTGGTGGTCCTGGGTTCTATAAGAAACCTGAAAGCCAGGCACCGTGGTGCACACCCTTAATCCCAGAATTCAGGAGGCCGAGGCTGGTGGATCTCTTGTGAGTTTGAGTCCAGCCTAATCTACAAAGAGAGTTCCAGGACAGCTAAGGCTACACAGAGAAACCTTGTCTCAGAAAGCCAAAACAGAAAGGAAGGGAGGGAGGAAGGGAAGGAAGGAGAAAGAAGGGAGAGAGGGAGGGAGGGAGAGAGTAAAAGAATGAAGACAGAAAGGAGAGAGGGAGAGAAATAGAGAGCGCAAGCAAGCAGGCTGAGCAAACCATGGGAAGCAAACCAGTAAGCAGCACCCTCCACGGCTCTGCCTCCTCTCTCCTGCCCTGTTTGAGCACCTGGCCTGACTTCCTCCAATGACAGACTACAACCTGGAAGAAAGAAACCTCTTCCTCTCCAGCTTGCTTTTGGTCATGGTGTTTCATCAAAGCAACAAAAACCCTAACATGCCCCCCTCCCCCCGCAAAATGGACACCATCAGAACTACAAAACTTATAATGGAAGTTTTGGTTACTTTGTAAACTCAGCTATGTTACATAAATATGTTTTTCTTTTAACCCCAAGTGTGGGATTTTAGTTGGGCTACAGTTTGTCCACAGTCTCTCGTGCATGGCATGGCTGTTGCCAGCTGATAGTACCTTCCACATGCACAGGGGGAAGGGCGTGGTCTAGGGCTCTGAGGATATAAATATGAGAGCCAAGAAAGAGAAGGTGTGGCATGTGACAGTTTGGAAGGACCCAGAGATGGACAGTGTGGCAGTTGGGAGCAGACAGATGGAGAGAGAAACTTGGGGATGCAGCAGCGTGAGGAGACTGCTGGCTGCTGTTGATGGGCCTGAGTGCAGCCCTCTGTGGGGCTTTGCTGGATTAGGTTGAAGTCTGGTGCCATTTATTTGCGATCAGTCTATGACGGGACTCCCTTTTCTCAGCAGGGTGCTAAAGTCTTCCCTGATCTGGGTGACCCCAGGTCTTGTAAGGAGTGTCACACAGCCCTCAGGGTGGAGGCTAGACCTCTCTGTGGCTAGCTAGCTATTCCTAGAAATGTGCCACCCTGCTAAGACTTAAGCAGTGACCTTCAACTGTACTTGGGGTAATCAAGTACTGTGCTCTCCTTCTTGTGATAGGACCATGCTACTGCACGGGAAATGAGGCGCTGTACCACTACATGCAAATCACGTATCCCTGACCCTCTGACCCCAGCAAATCAAACACATTCAGCCTCAAAATCCCTCCCACTGTCCAAGGATTATAAATCCCTGATTTCATATGAACATGCTGGGGGTGCATGCATGCTGCTGACTGGCTATGTGATACTATCAGCCTGCACCATGGCCGTCTGAGATTTGTCATTCATCCCCTACCAGCCATGCCTCACTAGGCCTGCCCTCTGGTCCACTGGGCCTGGGCTTTGCCTGGCCTGTGCTGCAAGCTGACCAGGCATGGGCTTTTCGCACACTTCTGCCACCGTGCACAGACAGCATAGCTGAGCTATAACACTCTGGCATCTCTTAAACTTTGGCATGCCCGAGATTCCATCGCCACCTGTGATCTCATGCTGAAAAAGCTCAACTGTGGAATACCCTGTGGAAAACATTTTCCACACCCTGGCCTGGCACATGGGTATTGCTCTGAAGCACTCTAGCTGCCCCTGAGGGAAACAGAACCCCCATTCTCCACCCAGAGACAAGTCCCAGGCCCGTGCTGAAAATCAGGCCCCACTGAAAGAGAATAGCAGCCCTAAGAGAACTCAACCCTAAACAACCAGGAGAAGGACAGTCTGGGCTCCCGTCCCCACTCGCCTTCTCTCTCCTACCTAGTTGGGGAGAGGAGGCTTGGTGGAATGGAGATAGAGGTCTCAATACCCCAAATAAAGTGGAGTCTTAAAAAAAGAATGCTCCAACAAGCAGCCACACAGGCAGCCCGGCAGCACTGCTCTGTCTGTCTGTGTGCATGTGTCAGTGTCTGCCCTAAGGGTAAGGCTGCACAAAGCTGTGACCAGAAGTGTCAGGGACACTGCTCTGGCTGAGGAGCTGCTGGGCCACAGCCCGTGCAGGGGTAAAAAGAGGCAGCAGGGCTGAGAGCTCTGGTGGTGTGGGGAGCTCCGGCTCACCAGTGTCTTCCGTGAGAAGACCCTTTAGGGACGCGTGTGCAGCCCTGGGAGCGCTGAGCAGGCTGAGGCCCGCTCAAAGGCTAGGCTGCAGGACACTCACCACTGCCCAGGTCTACAAACAGGTCATCCTCGGTCATCTTGATCTCGTCGATCATCTGAGCCACCAGGTCGAAGGACGTCTCCCCATACACCTCCGGGGAGAAGGGCTCGTAGTTGTTGAGCTTCTCGGGGTCGGTGACGGAGTGGTTGTACACCTGCTGCAGGATGTGCCGCAGGAGCCCATTGGACGGCCTAGTATTCAGCTTCATGGGCTGTGTGGTGCCCTTCCACTGGGACAAGAGGGGACATGCCTGTTACCCTTCATAGCAGCCAGCACCATCTACCGGCACCCAAAACTTGGAGGCTGAGGCAGGGGGAACACTGTCAGTTCAAGGACAGCTGCACTAGGCTTCTGGGGGCAGCTTTAATCAGGCTGTCCTGTAGTGTCACCTCTTGTCTTAGTGCTGTGGCTGGCACCGTGTTCATGTCCTATAGCAAACACTAAAACGGCTGGGGGGAGGGGGAGGAGTACACGCCTTTGATCCTAGCACTTGGGAAGCAGAGGCAGGTGGGTCTTTGTGAGTTCCAGGTCAGCCTGGTCTGAGTTCTAGGACAGCCACAACTACACAGGGAAACGCTGTCTCAAAACAAACACAAAAGCTGTGCCCCACTGGTAAAGAGCCTACTTACTTGTTCACCCAGAAGTGCGCAGATAGCAACTCACAGCTGCGCATGTGCTCCGATGAGGGCACAGGATCAGCCCCTCCAAGCCAATTCAGGGTACACCAAGAACAACCACTGACAGAACCTTAGAAGCTTCCTGGCCCAAGCCCAGCCTGCGTCCCAGGAGCCCTCCTACCTCCAGGCTCTCTGGCCTTGGGAGAGAGGCTTTACCTCAAGCTCTCTGGGAGAAGAAAACAGCACAGAGCCACAGACCCGAGCGCACAGCCAGGCTGGCCCTGCACGTGTACACCTCGACATGCCTGCCACTCATCTGCTCACCTGAGCCACCAGACAGAAGAAGGGCTCCCCACAGGGGAGAAGGGCTGGACCTGCTGGTCTCATGGACATGAACACAGTGCCAGCCACAGCACTAAGACAAGACGAGACACTGCAGCTCAGTTAAAGCTACCCCGCAGAAGCCTAGTGCAGCTCACCCGGCTGGAGTCTCCCAAGGTAAAGGTGGCAATGGCAGGATCAGTGCCCAGTGAGCCAACCACTGCAGAGCTGTACAATCGTCTTAACTCAAGAACTTGCAAAGCCGCTCTGTGCCATCCGAAGCTTCTCCGCACAGCCAGGTCCTCCATAAGAGCGCTCCCTGACAGCACAGAACCCCACAATGGCCTAGTGCCCGCTCAAAGCCCAATGCCAGAGGCGCCTGTGCCTTCTAGAGAGCTCGCACCCTATGCTCTGCTGTCTGCATCCAGCTTGTCCACTAAAGCAGGCTGCTGAAGCATAGCTTTCTGCAGCTCTGCTGGGAGCAGGACACTCAAACAGCAGGCAGAGCAGACTAGAAGAGGCCTGAGTAGAGGCTCTGGGTTATGACCAGCTGCAGGGCAGAGGAAAGCGGCTTCACACAGGGATGAGCACAGACGCAAGGGTCTGTGTAGCAGTAATGACCCCAAAGCCACTTGAGAAGGCTGGCTGGAGCAGCTGGGTCCTGATGCCCTGCCACCCAACCCCCCTGCCTCACCATGCCAACTAGCCTCCCCACCACCGTTTCACAGGCAGCAGGAGGTTCACTGCCCTGGGAGCTCCGGAGCCAGCACCATGCAAACCCACTGGGGAGTGCACAGTTGAAAGTGAGGAGCTACCTACCAGCTGGTGGATGCTGTCGATGGCACGGTTGTATTTGTCACACAGCCTCTGCATGCTTTCAAAACTGAAAAAGGAAAGAGAGAGTATGTTATTAGATTATAATGTACCCAGCTTCATAGATGTGTAGAGCTGGGTAACTGAATGTCCCACTAGAACCTCATGTGGGGCTCCAGAAGCACCAACATGGTAGGACAGCCAGAGGCTCCACGCTCAGATAGTCCCTGGCCACAGGAGCGAGCCCAAGGGCAATTTGTAGGTCTACACTTATACAACTGCAAGTCAGACTGTGTCATTTAGACTTCAAGAGCATGTCATCATAAAAACTGGGGCTAGGGCTGGCGACATGGCTCAGCAGATAAAGTAGGAGGTCCTGTGAGGGAGCCCTCAGAACCTACGTAAAGCTGGGCAGGGCGAGGGACCTATGGTCCCCATGCTTTAAGGCAAAAGGGGACAGGGTTGGCAGGTGCAGCACTGAAAACCAGGAGACTATCTCATACAAGGGAGAACGTGGACAGCAGCCTAGGTTCTCCCTCACTGGTGAGAAAATGGGAGGCGGTGCTCACCCACACCTTTACCCGAAGTCAGGAGGTAGAAATATGGAGATCTGGTCAATGTTACAAGGTCAAGGCAGCCAGGCATACACAGTGAGACCCTGACTCCACAAAAGAAAAGAAAGCAGAGTTGGAGCTGGAGAGAGCCCAGAGGTTACAGTACTGGCAGCTCTTCTAAGAGGACCCAGGTTCTGTTCCCAGAACCCACATGGCAGCTCACCACCAGCTCTAATTTCAGCTCCAGGGGACTCTATGCCCTCTTCTGGCTCCTGTGGGCACTGCTTGCACATAGTGCGCAGACATACAAGCAAGCACATGTTCATACTCCAAGTAGCAGTAAATGAAGTCTTTTAAAAAGGAAACAAGCAAGTAGAGTGCCCTGGAGTGCATGGGCAGTGGACTGAACTCCAGCTCGGCATCAGGCATGACCAAGTGCAGGTAGCCTGGAGACAGGCCTGGGGCGGGACCTCTCACTTAGGGGTGTCTCTGAGAAGAAAGGCAGCAGAAGAACGGCTCTGGGGACACGGGTACAGCTCCATCCCTGATGCTCAGAGAGGCCCTAAATGTCCAGGGGAGCCCATGATGGGGGTGCTCTCGGGCACTAATACACACAGGCAGCCTCCCCCCAGAAGCAGCAGTCACACAGGGCCACGTGATACACTCCACTATGAACCTGGACTGGCCCCAGGCTTACACCGTTCTTTTAGAAGGGTCTCAGGCCAGCAGCAGCCACAGAACAGAAGCATGGCTTCCCTCAACTGAAGCTGCTGTGGAAAAGCCAAAGCAGGGTGAGGTAATGGCACACACAGCCACAGTCCCAGCTACTTAGAAGTTGGGTTCTGTGAGCCTGGAGCTTGAGGTCAGTAAGGTAAGAAAGTCTACTCTACCACCAGTGCGGCCGACAGCTCCAACACCAAGGCTCTGGGTGAGCTGCCTGCAGGACAAAAGGAGTTTCCAAGGCTCATGAGCTTCACAGAGGCAGTTAGATGTGCGGGGTCACCCCAACTCTGAAAGGACAGAGGCTCCCGCTTTGGGGCAAAGTTCTGGAAAGAGTGAGCTCTGTTGTGGATGTTTTGGTTTATGATATGTAAACATGTTTCTGTTAAAATTCCAAGTTGGGAACTTTAGTTTGTCCACACCTGTCAAGTGTCTCGTGCACAGTGTGGGGGACTTTGAGGGGTATAAATATGACAGCCTAGAGGAAAAAGGCATGGCTGCTTGGAGGAGGGATGCTTACTGCTGGCTTGATCTGCTGCTGTGCTTGTTGTTTGCTCATTTGCTGGTTACCTGGACTTTTGCATTTCTGGACAACTGATATTGGCATTGCCCCCAAAATCCTAGGACCCTTCCCTGCAGGAAGTAGCAGAGAGAACTCCGCCCCCTGTCCCCACTAACCTTCTTTGTCTCTTACCAGGTTGGGGGGTTGGAAGGGAGGTAGAAGCATTTAATAAAAAGAAGATCAAGATCAATAGAGCTCTCCTCCGCTCACACCAGATACTAGTCATGGGGTGGGAGGCCCAGCCAGGGGACTGGCTCAGGTCACTAAGGCTGGCCAGCATCACAAGTCCTTTCTCAAAATGAGGTCAGAGGTCAAGCAAAGCTTTGCAGGCAGAGCCCAGAATGAGGCAAGCTCTGAAAGGAGGTGGAGCCTGGGCTGGTCGGTCTCAAAGAAAAACAAACCCCACTACAGGCAGCATTCCAGGGATGCCTTCCCTTCTCCACCCACTCTGCTCAGAAAGAGAGGCCACAGCTAGGGCCAGGATGGGCCTTACCCAGTACCTACCGTGGTGGAGCAGTAGAGTGGAATAGCAACAAAGAGCCAAAGGCAAGATTCTGGAAGGACCTGCTGCTATAAAAAGGCCAGGAGCTCCCATATCGGCCCTGGTAATGTCACACATCAACTGAAGTATGTGCAGTGGGGGGTGCCCAGTGATGGCCAGAGCACTCTTCTACCAAGAGAGCTTCCTAGGTGCCGTAGAGAGGTGGCTGGCGAGGGTGTGGGGAGTCGGACAGTCTGGAGCGGCAGCCAACAGCCGGTCCACTTCCTTCCTGCTCACCTTTTGGTGTCATAGTCAATCAGGACATAATTCTCCATGGCCAGCTTGAGATCCGGGATTTCCTCGCAGACCCACCTGAAATAGAACACAAAGGTGCTGCTGGCCTCAAGCCCACACTTTGGAGTGTGTGTGTGTGTGTGTGTGTGTGTGTGTGTGCGTGCTATTGTGCAAGTTCATGAGGAGCTACTGAGAAATCACACAGATTTTATGAGGCCAAGGTCAGTGTTGGCACTTGGAGAAGAAACAAAGTCATGTGCTATGGTTAAAAAGTAGAACAATAGCTAAACCCAATGACACAAAGCCAGCCACCCTGGCACTGGTGAGTGGGGCTGAGACAGGAGGTCTCCAGATCCTAGACCAGACTGGGCTACATAATGGGACCTTTCTCAAAAAAAAAAATAAAGAAAAGAAAAAGAGGGGGACCTAGCAAGATGGCTCAGCGGGTAAAAGCAATCATGGCATAGGTGAAGAACCAACTCCACAAAGCAACACACATATATACATACACACACACAAACAGTATAAATAAACTCTGGGGGAGGGGCTGGGCGTGGCAGGGAAGAGCAGGAGGAGTTCAAGGCCATACAAGGCTATCTAGGCACAGTTATATGTTCAAGAACAGTCTGCAATACAGCAGATAATTTAAAATTTTTTTTCCTGAGACAGGGTCTCTTCACACAGCCTCGACTATCCTGAATGCACTATGCAGACCAAGCTGTAACTTGGCCTGAAACTCAGAGATGTTCCTGCTTCTGCCTCCCAAGTTCTGCTGCGTGAGCCCAGCTTCTCTCCAGCAACCAGACACACTCTTCTAAAAGGAGCTTCCCAGAACCTTTCAACAGATGGTAGGCAAGGCTTTGAGCCCTTCAGTTATTTGTGCACAAGGGTAGAGGCTGTGTGCATATGTACCTATGAATGCACAAGACGGGGTGACTCTTGCAATATAAAATACGTGGTGGTCAGAGGACATCTGCAGCGGGTCCTCTCCTATCTTCACATGGCTTCGAGGGATGAAATCCAAACCAGCTCTGTATCTACCGAGCCGATGGCCTCTCTCCACTCACACCGCTGCCTCCACCTCCAAGCACTCAATGGCAATCTGACCACAAATCTGGTCTCTACCGTCTGCCAGGGCTTTTCTCCCACTAATCTATGCCCACTGTTTTAGGAGCCGTAGGAGAGGCTCCATCCCAACAGGCACAGGCAGGCACCCTGGGCAGCATGTCACAGGACGGAGGCCCTTAGTGGTCCTCAAATTCCTGTCTTTCTCCAATCCACCCAGAGGTGGGGACTAGTGAAGGGATGATAGGGAGCACAAAGACACACCCAGTTCCATCTCACAAGAGGTGGCAGCTCAGACTCCATTCCCGCAAGGCAGGGTGGACAAATAACTGAGGTTTTTCCCTGACAAGCACAGTGTGTGGCCAGAGCGATGGAGAGCTGCCCTGCAACTTGATACATCTGCCAGGGCTCCTCCTGTCCCAGGAGGTCCCAGCGAGGACAGCACAGTAGAAGTGCCGGGAGCCTCAGGAAGCAGGTTCCAACCCCAGGGCTCACCCCACGCAGCACTCACCGGATAGTCTCGATAATCTCATGAGCAGCATCATGGTGCTTGTCCTGAAAGAGAAAAGGCCGCACAGTTGGTCCCCAGCAACCACACAGTGGCACCCTAATTCATCTTGTTCTGCGATGCACACCCACAGCACCTGGACCCCATAGACATGCTGGCTGACTCAACTCATTCCCCTGAGCTGGAGCATGACTCAGACCTTTGTCTCCATTCAAAGACAGCGGGTATAGGCAAGTCCTACAGAATGCCACGGAGCCAGTGTCCCCACCTACAAAATGGGAAACAGCAGATGCCACAGCCACTGGCCAGCATACGCCAGCATACATGCATGGCCACTTAAGGCCAGATCTCCAATCTATCACCTCAAGATGAAACACAGGATGGGAATTACACACTGACAGAAAGTGACAAAGGAATGAGGAAAGGAAGCAGGAGGCTCAGTGTTCTCACCTCCCTGGGCAGGCGGGCCAGTGACCCTAAGAGCCTGCAGCCCTTCGCCCTCAACTGCACACCGGCTTCACACAGCCCCAGCTCCATGACGGAAGTGAACTGGAGGAAGACTATGGCTATAGGCCTGCCTCATGACAACAGGCCACAAGTGCCATCACCTTCTGCTGCAGTGAACCCTGTGCTTCGTCAGGCATCCAGCCACAGACCACACAGATGGCAGGGAACATCCAGCACCGCCCAGGAACACTGACTGACGTGCACTTGAGTGCCCCACGACCTAAGTTCATAGGCAGTCTCCTGCTGTGGCTGTGTGGAGATGACCGCACTCAGACACGGACGATTCGTGGTAGGAAGGCACAGTAAGTGCGGGGCTCAGAAGTTCATGAAGCTTCCGTGACCCACATGTAGGGAGGGTCTTGCAGGGAACACGAGCCGTCTTTCAGCCACTCCCATTCAGGCAGTGACCCCAGTGAGCGCGCAGGTCGCCTAAGCCCCGCTCTGCGGGCTCTGCTCTGCGTTCTGTGTTGGTGCCCTGTCTGCAGTGAAGCGACTACCCCCGTCTCCCCAGAGCAGCCACTCAGCAGCAGGCTGTACCCAACTGTCGGTCCCCAACTGCCCCACCTCTTCCTTCCCACTGTAGAACAGCAAAGGCACTGGCGGGCACACACACTTTCATGTCTTCCGCGGTCAGCATCCAGGGCACCCGCCACTCTCCTGAGGCTGTCTTGTCCCAAGGTCACCCCAGCCACTCCCGAGCACTCAGGGCGCAGGACAGCAGCCCGACTTGCTTTGGAGACTGGGCAGAACAGAGAGAACCTACCGGCGCCGGTACTCGGCACCGCTGGAAAGGCAGGGCCCACACCATACCACACCACGCGGTCTGGGCCACTGTCCGCGCACTCAGGAGCTGCTCAACCTAGGTGGTTCTCGCAGCTCTCAGGCAAGCACAGCCCAGGCCCACCACAAGCTTATTCTCAGAAAGGGCTTAGAAGTGCTGGAGTGGGAGAGGCAGCTCAGTGGTTAGAGCACCAGCGGCTCTTGCAGAAGATCCAGGTTCAATTCCCAAAACCCACACGATAGCTCTCAACAGTCTGTCACTTCAGCTCCAGTGGATAGGACACCCTCTTGTGGCTTCCACAGCACTGTACACACACGGTCCACAGATATACATATAATAACACAACTACACATAAAATAAAGAAAAACCTACATGAGATCTACATAATGAGACTTTGTTTTAAAATAAAACCAAACAAAGCCTCACCAACTGCACACACAGCCATCCTGACACTCTGCAAGCAGGTGGACTGCTGCAGGTCTCCTGAGCCACATGGAGCTCAAGACGAATAAGTAGAACTATCTCAAAAAATTAATTAATTAACTAATTAATTAATTAAAAAAGATATCCTTTAATCCCAGCTCTCAGGAGGCAAAGACTGGCAGGTCTCTGTGAGGTCCAGGACAGCCTGGTGTACATACAGAGCTAGTTCCAGGACAGCCAGGGTGGTTACACAGAGAAACCCTGTCTCAACAAACAAACAAAACAAAACACAGAAAAGGAAGAAAGAGGAAGAGAGGCAAGGGGAGAAGGGGAGGGCTCCACTGGCCTAGTGCAGCGCTAGACAGTCAGAAGGGATCTAACACACTCTGGCACCTCTACAGAGGGCACCAACTTTAGTGGTGGGCACACAGCTCCGCAGCAGACCTTGCCTGCCATGCACAAGGCCCTAGGTTACAGGCCCAGCCCTGTCAACAGAAAACACAACACGCGTGACTGTGCACTCAGGAGGCTCAGGCAGGAGGCTGGGAATGGAACTCACAACCTCACCCACACTCTGCCAGCCCTCCGATACCATGCGACAACCCTAAGCCTTGGTTCTCTGGAACTGGAGGCTCTCCCAGTGGACTACCTGGGATGACTCTACCCATGGAGGGTTCTAAGCTTCCCAACTTTCCGAGGGCCACACTCTGCGCCCTGCCGGGCCCTCTGTGTCCACAGAGAGGCCTGAGCCATGCTGACGAGGAGAGCTGATTCTCTGGGCTGTGGTCACGCCCTGACCACTCACTGGTCTCCAGGAAAGGGAGAGGTATGCAGCCACCCGACAAGGAAGGGACGAGTGGGCACAGCCTCAGGAGCTCAGGCTTATGAGAGGTGCTGGTCAGCCTCTACTGGTTAACACATCTGGGGTGTGGTGAGACATCAGAACTTCACTGTGGATGTCAGCTAAGACAGTTGGTCCTTTCCTCTTCCCCAGTGCTGGTGATGTAGCCCCAAGCCTTGACAACACTAGGAGGTTGGCCCCTACTGAGCAACTTCACTTCTTTTGGATTTGTGAGCAGGATCACCAATATAGACCAGGCTAGCCTGAACTGCCTAATCTTGCCCTGGCCTCCTGAGTGCTGCTGGGCTCACAGATACACGCCACTGCGCCTGGCTCATCCATGCTCTTCTCAGCACCACCACAGTAGTTCACTTCTACAAAACAGCAGCCAAGTGGTCAATGGCATACATCTTCAGTCACAACAGACAGAGGCAGGTGGATGTCTGTGAGTTAAAAGCCAACCAGGGCTACCCAGAGACACTGGATATTTAAAAAAGAAGAAGAAAAGAAGGCAGGCGGGCAGGTGGGCAGCAAGCAGGGCGTGGTGGTGCAGCCCTTTAATCCAAGGACTCCAAAGCTAGCCCCTGCCAGTACCCGTCAGCTGCTCAGATCACACGCAGGGTGACTGACAGCAAGCAGAACATTGCCTGCATAGGGCAGAAGAGGCAGAGAGCGCACACAGAACCCAGAACAAGGTTCTTACCAAGGATCAGCTTAAAGGAGTTAGCATCCCCACCCCAGTGCCAAAGGCCTGTGGGAGACAGAACACGCATGACCACAGCGATCCCGCAGTGAGCAAACCTGAGGCTGCATCCTGCAGAGAAGCCTGGAGAGGCCTCAGACAGTGGAGCCAGTGACCTCTGGCATCAGCAGACAGTCCCACACAAAGCAGGACTAAGAACCCTGGCTCCAGGTGGGCAGCTCACCCAGGTGTGCAACGCCCACCGCTCCGCTCCTGCTGTCCCACATGGCCCTGCATACTGCATCCTGTGAAAGACCCAGAAAGGGCCACACAGGGATATGGTCATATGACATATAGAGGCTCAACCTGATCAGCTGTCCCAAGAATGCATACCACATTCCAGGTTTGGGTTGTGTGCCCGCACTCACACACACACACACACACACACACACGGAGGGGGGCACTCATAACATCTCTAGTGGCTTTGGACTGGGGGCCTCTCCATGCTCTCTATGCTGGCCTGTAACTGTGGGCTCAAGGAATCTTCCTACCCAGTCTCCCAAGTGGCTGGGACCACAGACAAACTCAGCCTAGAGAACACTTTTTTTTAAAGATTTGACCCTGAACTCAAAAGTCCACACAGGGTCCCAGGGCCTGTGGGAATACCTAGCTTCCTGAGTGCCCACCTTCCTGAAGGCAGAAGGAGGGTATGGGGTGGGGCTCAGAGGTCCATGGGAGGACAGTGTCCTTGCTTAGCTAAGAGGACAGAGATGAGGCCAGAGCCAGCCTGTCCATCTGTGCCAGCTGCCTGCCCTGCAGCCAGCCACAAGGGCTTGTGACACCACCTGCTCTGGCCCAGTAAGTGACACAGGTAAGGCACTGACAGGAGTGACCATGCTCACCAAGACCCTTCCCTGGCAGGACTCTTCCTTCAGAGCATGAGGGCAAAGGACAGTGGCTCAGTTCCCCTTGTCTGAGGAGAGCTGGGACAAGCGCTGAGGGAGGGCCGCCAGCTCTGCCCAGCCAGCAGTGCACTGCACCCGGTCGCTGGGCAGCTTTGACTAGCTGGCACGGGCACCGCCGAGAGGCTAGGAGCTCACAGAACTTGTTCTACATCAGAGGGAAGGTAACAAGCCGGGCACCCTCGCAGCACCTGTAACCCCAACCAGGGTGTGGAGACTGGGTACTGGAGCCTGCTGGCTTCCAGCCTAACTGAGAAGGAAAATCATCAGGTCCAGCAAAGGGCTGTGCCTCAAAGGAACAGACAGTGACAGAAGAGGACACACTCACACACAGCACATACCTGTACAGAGTCAATAAAGTTGAGTCTATTTTAAAAACCTTACCTGGTGTATATGAACACCCTTATCAACACTGGTGCCAACCCAGTTCTTTTCCTGTCACTCCATCCTAGGATGAAGGTAGAACAGATGCTTCAAGGGCCTAAGACCTGGACCATCCCACACTCAAACGCTACAAGCCAGGAGCAGGGGCAGAGGCAGAGGCAGGGCCACAGTGTGGAGCTGCACAACACATGTCCGGAAGAGGTCATGTTGAGACAGAAAGTATACTCATGGCTGCTCAGGACAGATGACTGCTCACGGGGGTGACAGACTGTTCTAGAACTAGACAGCTGTCACAGTTGCCTAGCCTATGACTAATCCACAGATCCTGCCAGGTACTCTGAATGCTGGTTTTTGGTGCTGGGGAGAAACCCAGGGCTCCCCACAGGCTGGACAGGTGCCCCACGATGAGCTGGATGTATGAGCTAGGCACAGCGCACCCTAGCACGCACAAAGCCATAGGCTCCATCCCCAGCACCACATAAACCAGGCAGCTGCTATGCCGGCACAGGTGAGGCAGTCAGGAGTCCAGAGACACAGAGAGAGGGGAGAGAAGAAGTGGAGGGGGCAGGGAGGCAGCGGGGAGACTGCATGCAGCTCCTCCTTGGGCAGCTTGGCCCTGCCTGCGCTCCCGGACTACTCAGGCCATCAGCAGAGCTGCAAGTGGTTGTGAGGCCTGTGCAGGACCCCGGAAGGCAGCCCCAGAGCTGGTGCCCGTAACAGGCACTGTGTTTAATCAAGCCAGCAACAAGACAACACTCAGGTGCTGCACATCCCTGCTGCACAGCGCCACCCCACGCTCTGGATCAACCAACCTGGCCTGCACTCCGAGGACCGTGGGAAAAGAGGGCAGGACTGCCACAGCAGAGAGCCACCTACCCAACCCGAGATTGCGTGGCAGAGCTGTGCCCCTGAACTTCAGGCAGTACCCCGTGATCTTCCTCCACAGCACTGACACCCAGAAACCAGCTCTACGGGGCCCAGTACCTGAGCTGCCCCTCTTCCAGTTGTGGCAACCACAAATGTCCCTAAAAACTGCCAAGTGTCAGCTCGGGGCGGCCCCCATGAGCCCGGCTGACTAACCTTTCCATAAAGCAGAAGCAGTCACGCCTGCCAAAGTGTCACACACTTCCCACAGGCAGTCCTGTGGAGAGGTGGCTCTTCCTCACTAACCTAACAACTTCCCTGTTGAAGCAGGGACACAGGAACACTGCTAAGTGCATGAATCTATGCACACAAATCAAACATGTAAGCTGAAGCCAGCATGACATATTCATAGCACCTGGGAGAATGAGACAGGACTGCTCAAAGTATGAAGCCAGCCTGGGCTACACGCTGAGGGCCAAACTTCCCTGGGTACAGAATTAGATCATCTCAGGAAAGAAAAAAGCAGCACTTCCACAAAGAGGCCCAGCTGGGGGTTCCCCAGCAGCCCCCAGGCTCATCACGAATAGACTAAGCAGTTTGAATGGCAAGCACACAGCCAATGAATGCTTCACATTGCCAAACATGGAAGCCCCCGTCATCACTCCTTCCCTTCTGAAGAAGATTGATGGCCCACACAGGCAGGCTAAAGGGCAGCCTGCCTCCTGCCCACGTGAACATGGATTAACAGGGACACTTACCCAGGAGGTCAGCAATAGAAAATACCTTCTGAGTCACACTGGGGCTGGCTCACTCTATCCACAGCACGACTCACCCAGCCACCCACGGGACTCCCGAGCTCACTGGAAGGGACAGGCCACCACATACAGCCTACTGAGTCACCAACAGGAAGGCCAGCCTGGCCCTCCCTCTCAGTTTGTCCCCTAAGCCGCCTACCAAGCAAATAGCTAAAAATGGCAAATGCATTCTTTCTGCCAGAGGGGTCATTCTGTGAGGTAGCCCTAAACTGCTATAAGGTCTACCCCTCCCACCTGTCAGTTGTCCAAACCTGGTCCCCAAACTGGGCACTTCTGAGTGTGGGCACTCAGAACTGGGCACTCAGTTTATCTAAGAAGCCAGGCACCTGCTCAGGGCCACACTCTGTTCCTAATCTGCCTGTGAAGTTCCAGGGCCAGGAGTGATGAGTGTCTTTCTGTCCTCTGTGCTCCCAGGGACACCAAAGGTAGTTTGCAAGTGCTTTTTACAAAAGATTTTGCAGCCAGACCTGGTGGCACATGCCTGGCACCCAGCACTCTGAGGGGGGCAATGACGGCCAGTTAGGTTATGCTGAGGCCCCATTTCAAAATGGACTAGACTGGGAAAGACAGTGTGCTCTGAGTGCCCAGCCTCCTCAGTAACGGGGTCCCAGGGCAACAGACTCTTCTGTTTGCTTCTTTCCTGGGGAGGGGCTTGAAACAGAGCCTCATGCATGCGGGGCAGGCAGGCGTGGAACTCGCTATGGAGCCAAGCTGTTCTTGAACTCCTGGTCCTCCTCCCCTTCCGGAGGGCTGAGATGGCAGCCTGATGCTGTGTGGTGTGTGCCAGGCACTGGTCCTGGCCTCCTGAGAGGCAGAACTCTCTCCAAGGAAGGTTTTCTGTGAAGCCTCTAAGAGCCGAAATCCACCCCCACCTGCCACCTGCTGGCTCAGGGGTAGACAGCAGTGTGACAGCCACAGCTGGAGAGGGCCTGCAGATGTCAGGAGCAGGGCTGGGCCAGCAGAGCCAACCCTGCCAAGTAAGATCTGGGCCAGCAAGGGAAAGGCGCTGGGCGGTCATTCCCATCCGCCACTGGAAAGCCAGTTCCCGCCAGGCTCAACTCAAGGCCTGATTCACGTGGGGCAGTAGCTGAGCCAGTGTCACTGGGTGAACTTTCATCTTTATCCCCAGGGAACAGGGTAGAGGAAAGCTGGCAGCAGCATTCCACTGGGGCACCAACAGGGTTGTGGGAGACATTTTTAACCCTTCACACTCAGATACACGACAACTTTGACAACTTTGGGGATGCTGGCTGGAGACTAAGCAGCCCATTTCTTGGTACTCCCAGGGACAACCTCACCTTGGACAAGCCCACCTGCAGGTATCTGGAGCTCACAGACTGACATTCTCTCTCTCTCTCTCTCTCTCTCTCTCTCTCTCCTCTCTCTCTCTCTCTCGCTCAGATACACACACTCTGGAGTGCAAGCCCATCACCCCAGCACTTAGGGCAGAAGCAGTATATCACTGCCAGTTCAAGGCCAGCCTGAGCTACAGAGGAAGTGCCAGGCCAGCCACCATATAACAAGAAAAAAGAAATAATCACAACAGAAAAACAGAAAGGCTGGACCATCTCAGACACCCTGTGACTAGCAGAGTAAATGACCACTAAAGCAGCTCACTGCCCAAAGGATGCTGTCCTTCCTTAGAGACAAGCCCAGGCCCTCAGACAGCGTGGGCAGGGGAGCCTCACATTTTCCCGGGGAGCACTCAAGTCACAGGGATTCACTGATCATTCACTGGACTTTCTGGAAAAAAACTGCCAGCAGAGGAGACAGTGCGATGGCCAAGAGGTAGGAGGCAGATGACAGAGGACAGTGGAAGGGAGGTTGGGGGTGGCTGAAGTGTGGCCTCAACTGTGACAGTGACCACAACTCACAGAACTGTACCTTGGGAAGAGTGGAGGTGACCCTTGAGGAAAAGAGGCTCATGATAAGGTTAGAACTTCTGTATCTCAAGAAGGAAAGTAGTAAGGAGCTTGTCTTCCTTTCTTCCACACAGGGTCTCACCAGGCAGCCTCCCAGACTTTCCAAAGCCACTCCAGAAGCCACCAGCACGAGAGAACAACTTTTGCCACTTCCCAAAGTCCCATTAACAAGAGGGAACAACCTCCCCAATTTCTCAGACGGTTTCTAGACAGGCCACCAACCCGAAACTCACTGTGCGGACCAGGCTGGTCTGGAACTCAAGAGATCCTCCTGCCTCTGCCTCTGCCTCTACAGAGTGCCAGGATCAAGGGCATGAGCCACCATGCCCAGCCTGCATACAGGCAGGTATTTTAAAGTTTCTCTTACGTTTGTGAGTGCCTGCATTTGTGCACACATGGATGCTAGGGAACTAACGGGAGTTGGTACCATGCCCAGGTCACAGGCATGGTGGCAACAATCTGCTGCTGAGCCTTCCTGCTGACCTCAGAAGAGCTGAAAGTGGGAATGTGTGGGGATTCTCAAGGACACACAGGGCTGCCCAATGGGAAGAGGCAGAGGACCAGCTGCAAGGGCATCCCAGGGCTCACATGTTCTATGGGGCCCATCCTCACCCAACAGCACCCAGAGGTCCCGACACTTCATCTGCTACTCAAAGGAGACACCGGGCAACCAGGGACCAGGGCAGTGACCTTTGCAGACCCTCCAGTGTCAGTACCCTTGGATGCGTCTGGCACTTCCACTCTGCCTGTCATTTTCCAAGGGTCATTAGGGTTAGGGGATAACACCCTCAACTTCCAGGGTCTCACCAGCCCTGCCCACCAACCGGAGAGGGCACGCTCCGGGCTTCCCAAGGCTCCTCCAGCCATGCCACCAACATAAGAGACAACTGCTCCAGCTTCTCATGGCCCTCCAGCCAAGTCCACAAACATCCGACCACACATGAGGGACAGACCGAGGTGACAACCCCTCTAACCTCCAAGGTCCTTTCAGTCTGGTCCACTGACACGACAGAATCGTCCCAACATGCCACCAAGACCGAGGACAACCTAAAGGACATGAAGGACACGGCTCCGCGACTTTCTAAGGTCCCGATAGCACCCGACCACCAACACCAGGCGGTGACAACGCAAGAGGACATAAGGGGATGACAGGAGAAGACAGCTTGAGGAGGCAGAGACCACAGCGCTAGAGGACACGAGCTTGACAACACGAAGGAACTACATCAAGGGTCGACACCAAAGCAGGGCGCCCCCGACCTCCCAGTCCTGCCCACGACGTCGCCTGACGCGGAGCTCCAGGCCGACAGCGCGGCCCGCCGCGTCCGGGCAACGGCAGCCGCGGGCGCGGGCCGGGAACGGCCGACGGCCCGCCGCCGTCCCGGAGCGCCGGGACCCCGCGATGCCCGCCCCGGCTCCCCCGGCAGCACACTCACGTAGACCGGCAGCGGCCACGGGTAGACGGCGGGCTCGGCGCCCACGGGCGACTTGAGCCTCAGCTCCAGCTTCTCGCCCATCTCGGCGCGCGCGGCCGCCGCACCATGCTAGGCGGACGGTTGGGGGAGGGGCGGGGCCGCCGGCGGGAAGCCCGGCGGGCGGACGCGGGCGGACGCGGGACGGACGGCTGAGGACAGACGGCCCGGCCTGCGCCTCGGCCGCGGCTCCCGTGCGGCCCCCGGCTCCCCTCTTTGTAGAAGTCACAGACCCGGGGCGTCTAGCGCCGCCGCCATCTTGGGCCGGCGTGAGGAGAAGGCACAATGAGCCGGGGGGTCGGGCTGAACCACTCGGCGCGCGCGCGCGGGGGAGGCCGGGAGCCAGGAGGCGGTGCGCGCCCAGAGCCTCCGCCCGCCGCGCCGCGCGCGCCACCCCTCGCACGCCACGCCCCCTTGGACTCGCCCGCCTCCGGCAGACGAAAGCACGTACGCACGCAAGGGCGCACGCGCGTCCTCGGTTGCCCTCTGACGCCCCCGCCAGCCGGAAGCGGGGACCCGGGGAAACCCTGCGGAGGACACCTAGCGAGACCTGGCAGGGAGCAAGTTCGAATCCTGGCTTCGCAGGCTTGGTTTTGTTTTTGTGTTTGTTTGGTTTTTTTCTGGTTGTCTTTCCGGTTTTTTTTTCTTTTTACTTTCCAGTTTTCTATTTTCAATTTTTCCTTCCCTTTTTTTGTTTTTTTTCATTTTTTTTATCTTTTTCATTTTGTTTATTTATTTACCTACTTATTTACTTATTTTTGAGACAGGGTTTCTCTGTGTATCCCTGTCTGTCCTGGAACTCACTTGGACTACAGAGTGAAGGCATTCCTTAAAACTTAAAATGGGCTGGAGAGTTGGCTCAGCAGCTAAGAGCACTGGCTGCTGTATCAGAGAACCAAAACCACTCAAAACCACAGTGGCTTCCAACCCTTGGTCACTGGGTTCCCAGGGTTCCAAGGTTCTCCTCTTCTGGCCTCCGCAGGCGCCAGACAAACTTCTGGTGCATAAATATACACGCAGGCGAGATGTTCATACGCATAAACATAAAATAGCCAAGTGGGGTGGCCCACACCATGAATCCCAGTAGCCTCAGAAGGCAGAGGCAAGTGGATCTCTGTAGCCTGGACCTGAGCAGGAGTCATCCCTCTTTCCCAAACTCTGGGCGGGCTCTTCCCAGATTACTTCATTGTTTTATTTGTCAGCTTTTGGTTTGACTTTGTTTTCTTGTTTTTACCTTTTCTGAGAGGAGCTCATTTTGTAGTGCTAGAACTCTGTCTGTAGACCAGGCTGGCCTCAAACTCACAGAGATGCCCGAGCCTCTCTGCCTTCTGAGCACTGTGATCAAAGGCCTGTGCCACTATGCCCTGTCTAATGGGGTGTTTTTGAGAAGCTCTTATGTAGGCCAGAATGACCTTGAATTTATTTTATTTTATTTATTTCCTTTAGCCCACAGAACTCTACCCCTAACCTTGAACAGCACATTTCCTAGCTTGCATCTCCTCACTCCCCTTCAGAGGTCCGACCCTGTCAGTCAGTGTTCTTGTTTGACTTGATATTATCCTAAGGATTCCTTCCCAGAGCCCTCCTCTCTAGTCTTCCTGTTTATCAATTTCTACTTGTCCTTAAATTGGTTGTCCAGAGAGAGACTCCAACTTTCCCCTACAAGACAGTCATTGTGATTCCTAAGCTGATTTCAGTGGTCCTGGGCAGAATTTTCCCAGGTCCCCCTTGATCTCCTTACCAAAGGTAAGGATGGGACCTGGTGCCTCCTGGGAGCTAGGGCAAGTACTCTATCAGCAAACTAAGTCCCCAGCCCCTCGCTAAGGATTCTAGGCAGGGGCTCTGACCATGCCCCCAACCCCTCTTTGGGGGATTCTTAGTAGGAGCTCTCTCATAAACTACACCCCACCCTTGGATTTTTGAAATTTAGTGTTCATATGTTGCCTGGGAAGGTTTGAACTCATGCTATTTCAGCCTCAGCTCCCCAAGTGCTGGGATGTGTGCTGGGTGGGATGTGGAGGTGTGTGCTTGGGTGTGGGGGTTATTTGCTGGGATATGAGGGTGGGATGTGCTAGATGTTGGGTTCAGACCCTGGACAAGAGGCTTAGGTTCTCATTTAACATACCAAAGTGGACCTGGCCTCCAGGTTCTCCCAGCATCCCTCAGTCCCTACCTGTAACAGGATGCTGAACTTTCTAGTTCTGGGGCCTGGGCTTCCCCTCTCACCCAGAGGCTCTTCACCATATAATCCAGATATTTTGGTTCTCTCTCTCCTCTACCCTCTCGAGCTGCCCCCAATAAACCTGTCTTTGTTCTTTCATTTGGCTTGAATTGGCTTATTTCGTCGGCATCAGTGAATACCTATCACCGGGATGTAGGGGTCAGGCACAGGACCTCGAGAGGACGCCTCACTGGGCCCCACATGCCCCTTTAGTTTTTCTTATCAAACTCAGTGCCGCGTCTGGAAGAAGCAAGCAGAAAAGCTGGGTCCAGTGGGAAAGGGAAGCCCCTTCCCTTCCCCGTGGGCCCAGAGGGAGAGGAAGTGTCTCACCCCCACGCTGCCCCTGCCTTTGAGGTTCCTGTGTGGCTCCCAGCACTTCTTGGTCTGAAAGCTGCTGGCCGCCTGTGCTAATTTTGGGCTCAGAGCCCACAGGATCTTGTGAGTCACACCTTAAAATAAACCTCTGTCTCTATATCTGTGCTCACTGGGATCTATTTCTGGAAGCCTGAGTAATCGCCTAGGAAGACGCGGGTTTGCCGTCAGCCACTCCCTCCCCCCCCAACACTGTGTACTCCAGCACAGCCGAAGCTGATGAGGAGGACGGAAGGTTCCAGGCAACACCACACGCGGGGCTGAGTGGGTAGAGGGCTGACGTAGAATGTGGGAAGCCCGGGGTTGTATCACTAGCAACTCATAAACTGGGTGTGGTAACCTGAGCACTGGGAAGTGAGGCCCTCGGGAGTCCAAGGGCACCCTCAGCTTCACAGTGAGCCTAAGACAGCCTGAGCTACTTGGGACCCTGTGTTTTAAAAAGAAGGGAGATAGAGTGGAGGCTCCTGTTAGCATACTTTTAAAAAATATTTTATTTATGTTTCTTTATGCCTCTTTCTCCCTTTTTTCACCCCAATCCCCTCCAACACCAGGTAGGAGAGAAAGAAGGTTAGCGGGGAGAAGGTTCTTTTTGGCTACTTCTTGCTGTTTAGGGTCATTAGGTTCCTTGGGACAAATCCAATCTTCATTTCAGTTTATCTCCAACTTCTCCTCAAACTGCATTAACAGGAACCAGGAGCCTCAGAGGGGAGCATCAGCCTGCTTCTTTCTCTGATTTCCCCTAATACTCTTTGGGCTCTGGCCTTTATACTAAACTCTTAGAGTCCTCAGAATTAAACTATCTGCAGTTGGCAAAGAGCCCCTCTCAGAGCCCACATGAGACAAATAGTCTGCTGCTTTGGACCATCAGAATCAGCCCCATGTCTCACATCTGAGATTAAAATGAAAACATGTTTACATAACATAACTGAGTTTGGGTTTTGTTTGTTTGTTTTTGGCTTTTTGAGACAGGGTTTCTCTCTGTAGCCTTGGCTGTCCTGGACTCACTTTGTAGACTAGGCTGGCCTCAGACAGCAATCTGCCTGCCTCTGTCTCCCTTAGTGCTGGGATTACAGGTGTGCACCACCACAGCTGACTCCATAACTGAGTTTTTAAAGACAAAAACTTTCCACTATAGGTGCCAATGAAAAAGTGCTTTGCCTCCAGCGTGGGTGGCACACACCTTTGATTCTGGAATTCAGGGAGGCAGAGGCAGGTGGATCTCTGTGAGTCTGAGGCCAGCCTGAACTACAAAGTGAGTCCAGGACAACCAGGGCTCTGTTACAGTGAAAAACCTGTCTCAAAAAACAAACGAAAATAAAGGAAGGAAGGAAGGAAGGAAGGAAGGAAGGAAGGAAGGAAGGAAGAGTGCTTGCCATGGAGTTAGGATTGCCAATAGCCTTATCAATGCAACTTGGAGACGCCAGCTAATCCTAGCACAGAGAAGACAGACAGGGCATCATACCACAAGAAGCTGAGTGGCTGGACTCACCAGACACAGCTTCACTGAGAGACCTCATGTCCATATCCAAGGTGGAGAGGGATGAAGAAAAACAATGTATTTCAAGATCAGAACACACAACACACACACACATACACACATAAAGAAAAAGAGCCAGGGGAATGGCTCAGTTGGTAAGGAGTTTGCCTTGCAAAGATAAGAATCCTGCTTTAGTCCTGACAAACACACCGCACGCAAATGCCAGGCCAGTGCGGTAGCTGCCACCTGAAATTCAGCACCTGGGAAAGCAGAGGCAGCTTGCTGAGGCCTCATCGGTGAGTTCCAAGCCTAGAGAAGCTCTGGCTAAAAAGGAGTGGGCAGCATCCCTGAGAATCACATCTGATGCTGTCCTCCAACTTCCATGCACATACACGGAGCTGCACACACAAACACACACACACTGAGAAAATAAATAAATAAATAAATAACACGTTTGTTTGTTTTTTAAAGAAAACAGGCCAGGCGACACTGGCACATGTCTAGTCCCAGCACTTGAGAGGCAGAGGCAGGTGGATCTCCGAGTTCAAGGCCAGCCTGGTGCACAGAGTGAGTTCCAGGACAGCCAAGGCTACACAGAGAAACCATGTCTCAAAAAAAAAATAAATCGATCAATCGATACTAAAATAAAATAGTAGCATAAGCAGTTGGAGGTGGCAGCACATAGCTTTACGCCAGCACTTGAGAAGGAGCTGCAGGGAGATCGCTTCATGATCGGGAGCAAACTGGTCGCTGTAACTCAGTCTAGACCAGCCAGAGCTACAGAATGAAATTCTGTCAGGGGGGAGTAATTCATTTAAAAAATCATAAATCCTTAAACATTTTTAAATTTTTTATTTATTATGCATTTATTATGTTCTATCTGCATGAATGTGTCTGCACCAGCAGAGGGCACAAGATCTCACTATAGATGGTTGTGAGCCACCATGTGGTTGCTGGGAATTGAACTCAGACAGCCAGTACTCCTAACCTCTGAGACATTTCTCCAGCCCAAATCTTTAAACATTTTTAAAACTAAAACTAAAGTGAAGTGGGGCAGTGGAGCATGCCAGTAATCCCAGCACTCAGGAGGCAGAGGCAGGTGGATCTCTGTGAGTTAGAAGCCAGCCTTCAAGTGAATCCAAGACAGCCAAGGATACACAGAGAAACCCTGTCTCCAAAAAAAGAAGAAGAAGAAAAGAAGAGAAAAAAAGTCTGTGGTGGGGCTGGAGAGATGGCTCAGCAGTGAAGAGCACAGGCTGCTCTTCCAGAGGTCCTGAGTTCAATTCCCAGCAACCACCTGGTGGCTCACAGCCATCTATACTGCTGTCCTCTTCCAGTGTGCAGGTATACCTGCAGACAGAACACTCATAAAAATAAATAAATTGCTCAAAGTTTTGGGGGCTGGAGAGATGGCTCAGAGGTTAAGAGCACTGGCTGTACATCCAAAGGTCCTGAGTTCAACTCCCAGCAACCACATGGTGGCTCATAACCCTCTATAATGAGATCTGGTGCCCTCTTCTGGCATGCAGGCACACATGCAGGCAGAATACTGTATAAATAATAAATAAATAAAATATTAAAAAAAAAAGTCTGTGGTGAAACACCATGGCCAAAATGAGGCTGGGAAAGAAAGGCTTATTTCAGCTGACAGCTGTGGCTTATTTCAGCTGACAGCTGTGGCTTATCGTCAGAGAAGTCGGGCCTGGACTCTGGAGGCAGCAGCTGGAGCGGAGGCCATGGAGGAGCACCGCTGACTGGCTTGCTCCTCATGGTTTTCGTGTAGGAGGGTGTCAGATATGAAGCGTTACAGACAGTTGTGCTCTGCCATGTCCATGTGGGTGCTGGAAGAACAGTCAGTGCTCTGAACTGCTCAGCCATCTCTCCAGTCCCAACACGACTCTTTCTTGTGTCAAGTCGACGCAAAGCTAACCAGAACAAGCTCAGCCACCGAGGCTGTGGAGGCAGTTCAGGAAAAGGGGCTTGCCAGGGTTTGCTCTGGGCCCTCTGTGGTAGAAGGCGAGAGCTGGCTCCCACAAACTGTCCTCCGACCTCCACATGCACAGGAGCCTACACACTGTGCATAAGTAAATTTAATAAAAAGTTGTTTTAAAACAGGCTCTCGGGGGCACACGCCTATAATTCTGTCAGATGACAGAGGGCGGGGGAGATGGCTCAGGTAGGAAAATGTAGGTTTGAGGGTCAGAACTTGAACTTCAAAACCCACAATAGGCCCAGCAATAGTGGTATACACTTGTGATTCCAGCGCCAGGAAGGCAGAGACAGAATGATCCCTGGGGTCCCCAGTCGGCCACCCAAGTCTGCCCCATTCAGGTTCAAGGGCAGTGAGAGAGACTGTCCCCAAAATCAAGTTGGACGGAATCTGAGGAACCACATCCACAGTTGACCTCTGACCTTCACAAGGTGGAGGCTTGTGCACAGCACACCTTGAGCTGTGCGTGAGAAGGCCTAAGGGCGGGTCGGTGATGGCACAGGCCTTTGACCCCAGCGCTTGGAGGCAGAGGCAGGCCATCTCTGTGAGTTCAAGGCCAACCTGGCCTACAGAGTGAGTTCCAGGACAACCAGGGCTACACAGAGAAACCCTGTCTCAAAAAAGCAGAACAAGGCGAACAAAAACAGTGCTTGGGGAACGGGAATTAGCAAGACTGGAATGGGCGGGGCCGGGGCTGGAAGCTCACTGTCCCGGAGAGGCGAGAGCAGAGACATTTCAGCACCATGGAGAGCTCCGCCGCCTGCGGGAGGCGTGGTCCGCCCTGGGAGGAAGGAGGCACTCGCGGGCGGCAAGGCCTTGTCTTCTGGGGAGGTGGGTGTGGCCCGGCTTACAGTACCTTCAACCTGCTCTCTATTTTCTTTTCTAGATTTCTTTATTTTATGTGCACGTGTGTTTTACCTGCATGTATGTCTATGTGTGTCTGGGGTCCATCGTGGTCAGAATGGAGTTGGAACCCCTGGAACTGGAGTTACATATGCTTCTGAGCCACCATTAGGGAACTGGAAATGGAACTGGTGTCCTCTGAACACCGGCTTTTTGAGACAGGGTTTCTCTGTGTAGCCCTGGCTGTCCTGGACTCACTTTGCAAACCAGGCTGGCCTTGAACTCACAGAGATCGGCCTGCCCCTGCCCCCCCCCCCCCCAGTGCTGGGATTACAGGCCTGTGCCACCACCGCCCAGCCTGTTTCAATTCTTGATGACTGGTATGCTGGCACCCGGCTCATTGCACTGCCAAGGCTCCAGCAGTGTAAGGCCCCGTGAGAGCACAAGGTGTGATGAAGGCCTTGGCGTCAGAGTGAGAGTGTTTGGGCTGTGGAACAGTGGAGGTTAGGTTAATTGGCTTCACATCTCCAAGCCTCTACTTCTTCTTTTTTTTTTTTTTTAAACAGTGCTTTTTCATTATGCTCATTTTACATTTCTGCGCTTCCTTTTAATGATTTATTTAATTTTATTACATGTACATTAGTGTAAAGGTGACAAATCCCTTGGAATTGGCATTATAGACAGTTGTGAGCTGCTTTGTGGGTGCTGGAAATTGAACCTGCATCCTTTGGAAGAGCAGACAGTGCTCTTAACCACTGAGCCATCTCTCCAGCCCCTCTCTGCTACTTCTTTTTTTTGCAATTTTTTTATTTTCATTTTTATTGATTACACTTTATTCACTTTGTATCCCCCTGTGGCCCCTTCCTCCCTCCCCTCCCAATCCCACCGTCCCTCCCCCTTCTCCACACATGCTCCTCCCCAAGTCCACTGATAAGGGAGGTCTTCCTCTCCTTCCTTCTGATCCTAGTCTATCAGGTCTCATCAGGACTGGCTGCACTGTCTCTGCTACTTCTGAAAAATACTTATATATTATGAATATGTAAACCATAGCATACAGGGGCTGGAGAGATGGCTCAGAGGTTAAGAGCACTGCTTGATCTTCCAGAGGTCCTAAGCTCAATTCCCAGCAACCATATGGTGGCTCACAACCATCTATAATGAGATCTGGTGCCCTCTGCTGGCATTCAGGTGTACATGCAGGCAGAACATTGTGTACATAATTAAATAAATCTTAAAAAAAAAAAAAACATAGCATACAGCAGCCCTCAAAGGTCAGAAGACAGTTCTTATGAGTTTCTGCTTTTTAAACATTAATTTCTTTTTCTTTTATGTACGTTGTTGTTTTATCTGTCTGTGTGAGGGAGTCAGATCCCTGTGGGATCTGGGAATTGAGTCTGGGTCCTTGGTGAGAGCAGGCAGGGCACCGAGTCTCTGCTTTTGAGAACTGGAGGCCTAGAACTTGAGTTGCATTTCTGTTCCGATAAAATGCCGGCCAAAAGCCATACGAAGAAAGAAGGGTCTACCTGGCTTCTCTGCCAGAGAAAGTCTTCACTGAAGGAAAGCAGGGCAGGAGCTCAAGGTAGGAGCTAGAAACAGGCCTGCTGGCCATTCCACCTAGTGGGCTAGCTCAGGCAGGGCCTCTCCTGTCAATCACCACTTAAGGCAGTCTCTCACAAACATGCCTACCTTCCAGTCTGGAATAACAAGCTCCCCAGTTGACCCAGTTCTCTCAGGGATCCCTAGGTTGTGTCAAGTGCAAGGTCAGGGCTGGCTAGGAAAGTGACCATCACTTACTGTCACAGGGTTGACAAAAGGCTCATGCAGGTATACTGTGTCACTCAGTGAATGCTCCTGCAGAGCAATCGCTCATCTGGCCCCTGCCAGCCAGCGCAGCTCACGCCTTCACAGGCTGAGATGCTTTTGTCTGTTTTCCCTTGAACTTGATCCTGGGCCCTTGTCCTTCCCAGGCAAGCATGAGGCTGAGTTTTGTCAACAGTCTCTGCTCCTCTGCTGACCTTCAGTCTGTTCCCCACCCTGCCTGTCTGCTCCTCCCAGGACTTCTCTGTGGCTCCTTCATTTCTGCTTGTTGTTAAAGTTGGAATACATTCCTAGTATGTTGTTGAGTGGGTGATGGATGGGTGGGGAGGTGGGTGGGGAGGTGGGTGGATGGATGGGTGGGGAGGTGGGTGGGGAGGTGGATGGGTGGATGGGTGGGGAGGTGGGTGGATGGGTGGATGGATGGATGGATGAGTAGGTGGGTGGGTGGATGGATGGATGGGTGGGTGGGTGGATGGATGGATGGATGGGTGGATGGATGGATGGATGGGTGGGTGGATGGATGGATGGGTGGATGGATGGATGGATGGGTGGGTGGATGGATGGGTGGATGGATGGATGGGTGGATGGGTGGATGGATGGGTGAGTGGATGGATGGATGGATGGATGGATGGATGAGTAGGTGGGTGGGTGGATGGGTGGGTGGATGGATGGGTGGGTGGGTGGATGGATGGATGGATGGGTAGGTGGATGGATGGATGGGTGGGTGAATGGATGGGTGATGGGTGGGTGGATGGATATGTGGATGAATGGATGGGTGAGTGGATGGATGGATGGGTAGGGGATGGGTGGGTGGATGAATAGATGGGAGTGAGTGGATTGTCGATGGGTAGGTGGAGTGATTATTTATACATGAATGAAGGAATCAAGGGCTGACACTTCTGCACCTGGCCACCACTGCCCCCTGCTGGCTACACTTAGGACTAGCACCTTAACGCCCAGTGATGCAAATGCTTTTTTTCGTTTCGTTTTGTTTTTCAAGACAGTTTCTCTGTGTAGCAGCCCTAGCTGTCCGGGTCTTGCCTGTAGACCAGGCTGGCCTCACAGAGATCCACCTGCCTCTGCCTCCTTTAATCCTGCCAGGATTAAAGGCATTTACCACTACCACCTCGATGTCAAATGCTCTCCTAACTCAAATGGTTTCCTTCACTTGGTTTGGTGTGTCAGGTAGGCCAGGCCAACCTGAACTCCTGATCCCTCTTCAGAGACTGCTGGCACTCCTACATCTGTTCCTGTGGAGCCTGGGACTTCCGCCTGCTGGGCAAACACTCGCCCCTGGCACTGTAGCTCCAGGTGTTAACAATTGTATTCCACAGGTCTCTGTGTGTAGCTCAGGCTGACCTAGCTCACCACATAGCAGGCTGGCATAAGATGCACAGAAAACACCTTGCCTCTGCCACCCAGGGCTGAAATGAAGGGCGTGGGTCATTATGCCTGGCTTTGTTTTGGTGTTTTGGTCTCCTGTAGTTCAGGCTGCCCTTAAAATCACTAGATGGCCTAAAATAAACCTGAACTTCCGACCCTCAGGTCTCCAGGCTTACCTTATCACACGAGCCTTTCTCTCTGTTTATTTTATTTTCTCTGTTCATTTTGTGTAATTGTAGTGTCTCAATCCCCTTGCCCCAGCCTCCTGGCTGCCATGATTCTATGAAAGCCACCATGCCTGCCTCTGTTCACCTGGCTGTGTTCATCTGTTTAGTACCGAGTCCTGAAATTCCATATGTCCCTCAGTCTGGCTTCAAACTCTCTGTGGTCATTTTGCCTGATTGAAATGCATAAAATGCTACTTAATTTTTCCTTCCTTATTTATGTGGTTTTTTCACACCTGTGAATGTTTTGTCTGCAGACATTTCTATGCCCCGTGCGCACTCTGAGTGCCCGTGGAAACCAGAAAAAGGCTCGGATCCCCCAGAACTGTTGTTGCACAGCTGTAAACTGTCAGGGCGAACCTGGGAATCGAACCCAGATCCTCTGGAAGAGCAGCAATTGCTCTCAAACACAAAGTCCTCCCTCCAGGCACCATTTATTTATTGGAAATATTTCTTTTTAATTTCTTCCTTCTTTTTATGTGGGTATGTGTGAGGACCTACTTGAGTTTATGTACCACGCGGTGTGTGTAATTCCTCATGGAGGCCAGAAGAGGGCATGCAATATGCTGGTAGTGGAGTGAATATGAGGCTGTGAGTCTACTATTCTTTTTTTTTTTTTTTAAGTTTTTTAAGACAGGGTTTCTCTGTGTAGCCTTCGCTGTCCTGGACTCACTTCCTGCCTCTACCTCCCTGAGTGCTGGGATCACAGGTATGCACTACTGGGCACTCTTATTGGTATTGGCAATTAAAGCCTGGTCCTCATGCCTGGGCATACAGCTCAGAGGTTAAGAGCACTGGCTGCTCTTCCAGAGGTCTTCAGTTGAATTCCCAGCAACCCCATCCCATGGTGGCTCATAACCATCTATAATGAGATCTGGTGCCCTCTTCTGGGGTGCAGGCACACATGCAGACAGACACTTGTACATCAAACAAACAAAGAAAACAAATTTCAGTCCTCTGCAAGATCAGTGCTGGGTCTAATAACCATTGTGAGATCACTTCATCCCTATCAGTGTCCACTTTTGTTATTTTTAATTTTAATTATTATTTTAGATATTTAGGTGTCTTGCCTGTGTATGTTTGTGGTGGTTTAAATGAGAATGGCCCCCAAACACCCCCATGTTTGAGTACTTGGTTCCCAGTTTCTGGGACTATTTAGGAAGGATTAGGAGGTGTGGCCATGTCGGAGGAGGTCTGCCGCTGAGGAGGGACTTTAAAGTTTTGAAAGACTGTCGCCATTCCTAGCGTCTGTGTCGGCTCTCGTTTGTGGCTCAAGATGTGAGCTGTCCACTGCTTCCGACTCCATGCTTTTGTTCCACCTTCACGCACGCTAACCCTCTGAAACCACGAGCCTAATAAAATGCTTTCTTCTACAAGCTGCTTTGGTCATGGTGTTTGTCGCAGCAATTGAAGACTAACTGAAACAAGGCCTATGCACCACTTCCGTGCCTGATGCCCGAGGAAGACAGAAGAAGGAAACTGGATGCCCGTGTGGACGATTGTGAGCGCTGGCAACTGAACCCGGGTTCTCTCGAGGGGCAGCCAGTGCTTTCAAGCTCTGAGCCTGCTCTCCAGCCCCAGTTTAATTTACTGTCATTTATTTTCCACTGCTGGAGATTCAATCTACGGCTCCATGCATGCCAGACCCAGCATTAGCCTCACCCCCGAGCCCTCTCAGGAGCATTCCAGGCTCGGGCATTACTGCCGAGTCAGTCCCCCAACCTTCATGTTTGCGTTTGTGCGAGCCCTGAACGCCAGGTTCTCCCGCCTCTGCCATTCACGCCCCAAGCCTAGTGTTGGTATTTTCAGACAGGGTTTCATACGTGCTCAGCGTCTGGACTGCTCGTGGGACTGTCTCCTGACACCGCTTCCCAGTGTCACCACACGGATTCAGAAAAGGCGGGGCTGGATGTGCCTCCCCAGGACACTGCGAAAGCTCCACGTGGGAGCTCCGCCCTCACCTGGCCACGCCCACACGACACCACGCCCATTGCTGTCATTCAGCCGAGTAAAAAGAGGGCGGCCCTCGTTCCCCCTGTGGGAGTGGTTAGAACGCCGTGGCCGTTTCTGCTCACCAATGAGGTTGCAGGACTCTGCACAGGAAGGGGTGGGCCGCACGGCAGGCGCTGCTTTCTATTGGGCGGCGTGTGGTTGTCAAGGAAACTGCAGTGTGGAGGCGGGGCTTTCAGGTGAGGCGGGTCTTCCGGGACTCCGAAGCTCTTCGTCAGCTGACCCGCCGCCATCTTGGCCGCCATTTGCGAGCGGCCCTGAGCTCGGAAGGGAGGGGGTCTGTGGAAGCGGGGCCTTAATCGCCACCCCTGTCCTCAACCTGGTCTCCGGCTGCAGCCGTCGCTCTGGCCTCCACGTCGTCCCGTCCGCGGCGGCCGGAAGCGCAGCGGGTCGCCCGCCTGAGGTGCGGTCCCCGGGTCCCCCCGCCTCCCAGGGCCGCGGCGGCAGTGTTCCCCTCGGAGGCCGCAGCCCGCGGGCCGCCGCGATGGCCCTCAAGATGGTCAAGGGCAGCATCGACCGCATGTTCGACAAGAACCTGCAGGATCTGGTCCGCGGCATCCGCAACCACAAGGAGGACGAGGTGAGCCGGCGCGGAGCTGGGCTGCCCGGCTCTTCCCCACAGCCTCTGGCCTCCACGGAGTCTCCTCCTCGACCCCATCGCCATTCCCGTCCTGCCTGCTCTGGAGCTGCGGCTCTGCACAGCCTCTCCTTCCCCTGGCCTCAGTTTACCCCCAGCAGTTCCTGTCGGCTTGAAACAGACGCTGTCCAAACGGCTCAGGCATCTGTTGTAACTGGGGGCCACTCCCAGAGCCTCCAAGTTTGTCTGCTTGGAGCAAGCGCTGTCCCCAGAGGCCCAGGTGTTTTAGGTCTTGCAGTTGGGTGCCACTCCTTGAGCCTCAGTTTCCCTGCTTGGAGAGGACTTAGCCTTCCAAAGAACTAGCACGGACACATGCTTAGGCAAAGCTTTTCCCACCTGAGCTTGTTTCTGGATCACATATTGAGGAATCAGGGGACCCTCCCAGGGAAATCAAGTCATGGGTCTGCGGGTCTCCCATGGGGGAACCCCCTTGTCATTCAGTCAGGAAAGCACAGGTCCAGGTTGCTGTCTTGGGCTCACTTGGGAGCCCTGCCAGGTCTCAGTCCCTGTCTGTAGACCCCTGGACTCCCAGTGTTTGCAGTCTGCGTCCCCATAAGCTGCTGGCCCAGACTTGTCCTGGGATGAGGAAGCCTGACTTCAAAACTGGAAGCTCAGAGAAGGCAGAAGTCAGGGTGTGGAAGCTATTTTTCCAGAAGTTAGGCTGTGACCACGAGAGCACCGCTTCCTTTCCTGCCCCCAGCCTGTGACCTAGATTAAGGAAGAAGTGAGATAGTGGCGGCCTAGTGCCTGGCTCAGTGGAAAGACACAGGTCTCCTGGGCAGGAAGGCTGTCCTGAAAGAGGGCATTCATGACAGGTACCAGCTGGCCCCTGCTTGCTATGTGACACACAGAGTTCAGGAAGCAGGCCCCTGGCTGGGACAGGCATTTCTCTGGAGCCCCCATCTCTTCTACCCAACCTGGTCCAGTTTGTACTCTCCCTTCTCTCCCTGGCTGTGACTTCAGTTGAAAATCGCTGATTGGCCTGTGTTTTCCAAGTGTGGACTGCCGTGTTTGAACTGCCATTCCAACACTCTGGTGGCCCTCTCTCCCCTTGAGAGGGATTCAGCAGTTCCCCCTTGCCTTCCCATTCAATGAGTGTTCTCTGGGAAGCCTGTTCCAGGGTCCTGAGGACAGGTCACATTCTAGGTTGGGTATCTCAAACAGGCTGTAGCTAGGGACAGAACCCAGGCTGGCCAGAAGCGCATGATTCTGCCTCAGCCTTCCCAGTGCTAGGATGACTGATTATAAGGGGCAGGTGCCCATGTCCCCAGGAGGCTCTGTTGTGTTTTCTTCTTCATGTCCTCCCGTACCCCCAAAGCTCATATTTTCATTGGGAATTGATGTGAATTTTTGTCTTTTTAGTATTAATGTATCCTGTGTGTGTGTGTGTGTGTGTGTGTGTGTATTTGTATTTGTAATATGTATGTATTTTGGTTTGTCGAGACAGGATTTCTCTGTGTAATAGCCCAAGCTGTTCTGGACTCTCTTTGTAGACCTGGCTGGCCTGTAACTCATGAAGATCCTCCTGCCTCTGCCTCCTTGAATGCTGGGATCAAAGTTGTGTGCCATTATGCCCAGCCCCCACTTTTCTTTTCTTTTTTTTTTTTTTTTCTTTTTTTTTTGAGATGGTTTTTCTGTGTCTGAAACAAGCTCTCAGTGACTTCCAGCCTCTGCCTCCCTGAGTGCTGGCATTACAGGAGTGCACCACCAGGCCTGGCTGTATATGTATTTTTTAAAGATTACTTTCCTGTTGGGCACAGTGATTTACGCCTGTAATCCCAGCACTCAGGGAGGCAGAGGCAGGCGGATTTGTGATTTTGAGGCCAGTCTGGTCTATAAAACAAGTCCAAGGCAGCCAAGGCTACACAGAAAAACTTTGAAAACCAAAATAAGTAAATAAAGATTACTTTCTCTTCTGTATGTGTGTGGGTATCTGTGTGTCTGTCTTGTGAGTGAGTGCTGGGAACCAAACTCAGGTCCTGTCTAAGAGCAGCATGCATTCTTAACTGCTGAAGCCTCCCTCTGCCTCCATCCTTTAATTCTTAGCTCCAGGACCCTACCTCCAGCTATGACTTCTGATTCTACAGGTACTTGCTTGGTAGTGCCTGGTTGCCAAGCCATGCCCTCCAGCCACCTCAATCAGTTCTGTCTGCCTCTGCCTCCTGCATGTTGTTATTAAATAAAAAAACTGAAAGCACCCTCCCCACTCACCTTCCCCCACTCCTTCAGAGTGGCCACTTTCATGAGCCTTGATGAAGTGGGCAGGAGTGAAAGAATGAAAGGGACAACTGGCAAGGTACACTGGAGTATCTAGTCCCTGCACTGCCCTTGGGGCGAGTTTCTCTGCTTCTGCTGGGCCTCTCCTGATGGCAATTAGCTCAGCATCTTTGGAGGCTTTCCTGGGCCCCAGCCCCTGTATATGTGCTGTGGTCAGCCCAGCCTGTTGTTTCTGAAACTCTGGTGTAGCTATCTCGGTGGGTTTTTTGATGTTCCAAGGGTCAGATGGAAACATGTCTTCCTGTGGCAATGTCTGTGGAGCCCGGATTTAGGGATTTCCAGAGGACACTCCTTGCCCATGTTGGTACTTCTCTGTTGCCTGTCTCTTGAAGAGTTTAGGAACTTTCAGAACCCGAAAATGCTACCTGACACTTGCGGCATCCCACTAATGACTGATGATAGCATCCCAGGTGAGGCCTCAGACCTTGACCAGTGCTCAGGAGGAGGTGGACTACTCTCCTCATTGGTGCGCAGTGTACCGGAGCCACCATTCTGTCTCAGCTAGCGACTGCTTTATTCACCACCTGGCCTTGCTGGGCTTGCCTGCCTCCGTAGCTTGCTTCTGTCTAGCCACCAACCTGTTTGTTCAGTTAAAGGTCCTGTGTGTGCAGCTCTGTCTCAGGGTCAGCGGTTGTCCAGGTCCTGGGTTTGCTTGTCTTTAGTAAATACTGACCAGGCTCTCACAGGCTGGGAGCTCATGGCTATTCCTGAGGGGGTCAGGCTTGGTTGTCATTTCTTTTAGAGACAGGATCTCACACTGTAGCCTAGGCTCTTGAGCTCACAGAGACAACCTTCTGCTTCTGCCTTTTAAGTACTGGGGGAAAAAAAGGCATGAACTGGAGCCACAGGAGAGGCCAGCCCTACCACGTCTATTCTGTAGCTCAGGGAGGCTTATATGGCCCCAGCTGGAAGGAACATATCTTTTTGATAAAATGTCTTTGGGTCTGGAGTGATAGCTCAGCAGTTAACATTTCTTTCCGCTCTTCTTGAAGACCTCAGTTTGGGTCCCAGGTCTTACACAGCCACCTATAACTTTGTGTGTGTTCATGGAGAGATCAAAGGATACCTTGCAGAGTTAGTTCTTAGGATCATTTCTTTTTCTTTTTCTTTTTTTTTTTTTTTTTTTTTGTGGTAGGGTATTACTATGTAGCTCTGACTGGCCAGAAACTTGCTTTGTGAACCAAGCAAGCCTCAAACTCCCAGAGCTCCACCTGCTTCTGAGTGCTGAGGTTAAAAGTGAGTGCCCCCAGGCCTCACTGGAAGGAGCATATCTTAATCTGGCTTGTTTGGGCGCATGGCAGAGGAGGGGCCGGCAGAGGCAGCCCCGTGTACATAGTGTCAGAAGAGAGTATGAAGCCCCTGGGACTGGGCCTAGAGTCTCTGTGAACTGCCATCACGTGCTGGAATCAGACCCTGGTCCTGTGAAAGAGCAGCCCTTGCCCTTGACTGCTGAGTGTCTTCCAGGCCCGTGCTGCTCTTGAATTGTAATTCTTCTTCCTTTCTTTCTT
Source organism: Meriones unguiculatus (assembly GCF_030254825.1). Classification (NCBI taxonomy): domain Eukaryota; kingdom Metazoa; phylum Chordata; class Mammalia; order Rodentia; family Muridae; genus Meriones; species Meriones unguiculatus. The sequence continues at coordinate 17,321,208 of NC_083364.1, read as the reverse complement.
TCTTTCTTTCTTTCTTTCTTTCTTTCTTTCTTTCTTTCTTTCTTTTTTATTTTGTTTTCTCTTTTTGGTTTGTTTTCTGAGACAAGGTTTCTCTTTATAGTCCTGACTGTCTTACATGGAACTTACCCTGCAAACTAGGCTGGCCTTGAACTCAGATCCACCTGCCTCTGAACATCCTTGTCTCATGCTCCCCCCCCCCCCCATCTGTTGGCATTAAATGTGAGCCCAGTCACGCCCAGCTGTTTGCTTTTTTGAGATAGGGTCTCACTGTGTAGCCGTGGCTGTGGAACTCAATATGGCTGGCTTCAAACTTGGAGCTCTGCTTGCTACTACTTCTGGAGTGCTGGTGTTAAGGGCATGTGCCACCACTCCTGGATGAAGTGAGCTTGTCTCTCACCAAATTGGGGGAGTTTGAGTCACTGTTTTGAAAAATATTTTCCCTTGTGTTCTCTGTTCTTCTGGGGTTCAGTCTGCACAGCCTCAGTTCCTGCCTCTAGGCTGCAAAAATTTTCTTGGTGAATTACATTACATCAGAGCTCTCACAGCCCTGTGTGTGCAGGAGCTTCACGTGTATGCTGTGTGTGCACGTGTGCGCGCGCGTGCGTGCGCGGGCCTGTGCCCTGTGCCTGGTGCAAGCCTCAGTGTTCCTGTGGCAATCCGGACAGCAGTCTCTGCTGTTGGCTGATGTGTGCAGGCTAGGCCGTGAGCTCACTGCTGTCAGTGCACTGGGACTGCACACGTGCTGCTCTGACCTGAACTCAGGTCCTCAGCACGAGCAGAGCTTTACCCAGTGTGCTGTCTTCCAGGCTTCTTCTCTCTTTTTCCTTTCTTTTCTTTTCTTTTCTTCTTTTTTTTTTTTTTTTTTTTTTTTTTTTTGAGACAGGGGAGTCTGTGTAGCCTTGGCTCTCTTGTCTCTTGGACTTGCTCTGTAGATCAGGCTGGCCTTGAACACATAGAGATCCCTCTGCCTCTGCCTCGGGAGTGCTGGGATTAAGAGTGTGCACCATCCCCTGGCTATTTTCTTTTTAAATTTGGATTTTTGAGTCAGGGACTCTTATAGTCCATGCTGTCCTGGAACTCACCAAGTATCTCAGGCTGGATTTGAATTTGAGGCAATCCTCCTGCCTCAACCTCCCAGGTGCTGTGATTACGGGTGTGCTCCACCAGGGTAGTGGGATCACTTTAGGCTGTGTTGCAGGCAACAGTGGCCTTCCGTCCTGGAAACTAGGGGACTACTGCAGGGGCTGTGAACACCAGCTTCTGGGTCCTGCTGGAGCGCTGCTCTGGATACCTGGGCAGGCAGAACTCTGCAGCTCTGCTTGGAGTTTCCACTTGGTTCGTTCTTCACCCTACCACACCTCAGCTGAAGGTCTACTTCTTCCACAGAGCTGGCCTTGAGTTCTTTCTTTCTCTTTTCCATCATTAACAGTCTGACTTCTTTAAAGAGGGACAAAGACATTCCTGCCCAGGGTGGTCCTGGGGATCCCTGGGTGGCATTTAGTTACTTGAAGCAGGTTGTGGTGACACTTGTTCAATGAACTCAGTCCAGATCATAAAATATTCAGGAAAGTACTCTGATTTACCAGGTATGATAACTGATAGCTGTCATCCCATGGGGGACAGGAGTTTAAGGCCAGCCCAATTGCATGGCCATCTGGGTTACATGACATCCTGTCTTGAAAAAGATAAACAAGCAAACTTAAAAAACAAAACAAATCTGTGTTTGAGAGGGTGCTGAATAGTTGTGACTCTTCCTTATGACTTCCATGCTAGGGACAAGATGTCCTGGGTAGTAATGATCCACAAGGAGCCTACTAGGTCAGCTTCACAGGGACTTGGGATGGAGCGTGATACCCATGCATTCCTGGGGGTTCTGGGGCGTGATGGCTCCTGGAGTGTATCAGCTGGGGTGAGCAGCTTTGGACTGTATTAGAGGAACTGTCACTGTCATGTCACCAAGCCAGACTCCTCTTTCCTCACTTGGTACATGGAAGCTGATGATGGCTCTTACGTGTGGCTGAGGGAGTCAGTCCATACCTGCTATGACCATACCTCAGCACCTCCCCCAGCTCATGCTGTCCTGGGAATTGGCTTGACTCCATTTGTGCTTGTTCAGACTCCATTTGTGGGATATGAGACATTCCCTGGGGCCCATGCCTGCCCTTCTCCATCTGGACTTTGTGCCTCATTTCTCTTGGGTCGACCTGTCTGCCCCAAGAAGTCTTTTGGTAGATTTGCTGAGCTTGCGCTGGGGGGGAGGCCAAGGGTGAATGTCGGGGGGGGGGCTATGCCAAGCAGCCTGTGGGAGGTAGAGGGGCCCCAGTGGGCCCTGCAGCATGGGTAGATCAGATAGGCAGCAGGCCATACAATAGTGTCATGAGGCTGGCAACAGCCTAGCTTCAGTGTATTCCCCCTTCTCCCAGTGGAAGGCTGTCACCTAGAGCAGTCACTGTGGCCCCCCCCAGCTCCACAGGTCCACTTCCCACCTCTAGAGTCTTCTGTTACGGACATTTCCTGTCACTGGAGAATATGTGCTCAGTGGTTTTTGAGAGACAACCCAAGACAGTGCACTAGCCTGGCATGCACTGACTGTGGTTCAGATCCCCATGCCGCAAAGAGGGAAGAGAAAGGAGCCACATCTCCCTGTCTTCTTGAGCACCTGCTGACAGCAGCAGCCTGACCACACTGATCCTTCCGTCTTTGCACTGCTGTCTCCCAGGCCAAGTACATCTCCCAGTGCATCGATGAGATCAAGCAGGAGCTGAAGCAGGACAACATTGCTGTGAAGGCCAATGCCGTCTGCAAGCTCACCTATGTGAGTGCCTCCCCTGTGGCCCCTCCTGTCTGCTGTATATCATCTGTCCATCAAAGGCTGCTGCTGTGTGCAGCACAGAGTTCATGCAGAGTCCTCCCTACTGCTTATGTGGCTGGTACAGGTTGGGAATGTGGTGAGGTGCTGGGTGCCTGGTGGAAAACTCAGGCTCTGAACTTCCTTTTGGCTACAGGTGTACACGAATGTGACTGCTGGCTGTCCCCATTCCTCCTGGTATGGGGAGGCGAGGTACCGTGCTGGACTCTCAGTGCTGGAGTATGCCACAAGGCTGTCACAGGGTAGTTCACTGCCATCTTAGAAAAAATTTGGCCTTTTAAAACCTTATTTGTTATTTTTGGGACAGGATTTCTCAGTGTAGCCCTGGCTGTCCTGGAAATCACTCTGTAAACCAGGCTGGCTTCAACTCAGAGATCTGCCTGCCTCTGTCTCCTGAGTGCCGAGACTTATGGCATGTACCACCAATGCCAGTTCTTTTAATTTTTAAAAATTGCATGTTCTTGATGTGTATGCTAGTATGTCATGGTCCTTCTATAAAGGACAACATGCAGGGCTTGATTCTTTCCATTAATTGAGTAGCAGGAGCTCAGGTTGTTGGGCTTGGCAGCTGGTGCCTCTACCTTCATTATTGAACAGTTTTTGGATTGAATTCAGGACCTGGTACCCTTGAGGCAAGTGCTCAAGTGCTCTCAAGCTCAGGTGGGAGCGCTTTGTAAATTTTATTTTCTTGTTTTTGAGACAAGGTTTCTTTTTTAGCCCTGGCTGTTCTGGAACTAGCTCTGTAGACCAGACTGGCCTCAAACTCATAGAGATCTGCCTGCATCTGCCTCCTGAGTGCTGGGATTAAAGGCATGTGCCACCAGTGTTCAGCTTTCTAAACTTTTTGACGTAAAGTCTAAATTGCCCAAGTTGGCTTCTTTAAAACTTTATTTATTTTTCTGAGACCTAGTCTCTCTGTGCAGCCCTGACTGTCTTAGAACTCACTGTTCAGACCAGGCTGGCCTCGGACTCACAGAGATCCTCCTGCCTCTGCCTCCCAAGGACTGGGATTAAAGGCGTGCATTACTATGTCTGGCTGTTTATTAATTTTTAAAAAGGTCTATTTTATATGTGTTGCTGTTTTGCCTGTGTGTATATCTGTACCATGTGTGTGTCCCAAGTTGGCTTGAATTTTTAGTCCTCCTAGCTTAGCTTTCCAAGTGCCCAGGTCACACGAAAGCATAACTATGTGCCATGATGTAGGGCTCTGTACAGCAGCAGCACCTTCTCAATCGTGCTTGCTCCTTATCTTACTGTTATATGAACTTGTCGTCTTAGACTTCAAATAGTTTATATTTTGTATTGTTAAATTTTTTTAAGTGCTAGATAGGAAACCCCGTCCCTCACACATGCCAGGCAGGAGTTTTCCTGTTGAGCCACACCCAGCACCTCACTGGGAGTTTTTAAACAGGAGCTCCACCCCTGACCATGTCCCCAGTCCCTCACTTGGTGGGGGGGGGGTTACAAGTGGGGGCGTCACCCTGAGGAGCTCTCACTCTGAACCATCTCTAGCCTTGTTGGAGTCATTTTTTGAAAAGAGGATATAAAGTCCCCAGGGGCTTGTGATGGATGAAGTTTATGTGTTGAGACCGAATGCATTTTGTTCTTCCACATGTGCTGTGGATGTTCTGGTTGTGGCTGAAACTGTTGTCCCTGTATCTCTTTGAGTACAAGTCACTGTCACCATTCCTCCCCTAACAGTTACAGATGCTTGGGTATGACATCAGCTGGGCTGCCTTCAACATCATTGAAGTCATGAGTGCCTCCAAGTTCACATTCAAGGTGAGCACCTAGGATGCACAGCAGGAGGTGTGCCGGGGGAGGTCCTCCAGCATGGGGGTATCCTTGAGGACCTCTAGCCAGTCGCCCTGCTGTGGAAGGGAGACAGCATGCTCTCCCAGGACTTGTCAGTCAGACTCCCTGCCAGTGGGGAAGGCCTGAGAGTGAGAGAGACAAGGTGTCAGCAGCTTCTACCTGGAGACAGTGCAGGTGAGTGTCAGCCACCCTCAACTCTGCCCTTGGTGTCGGTCTTCCCAGCTGGCAACCACATGTGCAGCTAGAGACCTGTCTCTGTTGGGTCTGAGCAGAGAGTGTGGCTCAGAGCCAAAGTACTTTGCAGGCTGCATTGGCCCCTGCTGCTTCCCAGCCCTGTAGACAGAAACCAGGACCCTCCCAGTACTGCCCTGAAGGAGCTGGTGTTGCCCCTCCCCCCAAAGCCCACAGTGCTGAGTATGGCAGCGTGCTTTTGTAATTCTTCACATGAAGGGCTTAGACAGGGTTGCTGTGAGTTCTGGACCAGCCTGGGCACAGAGGGAGACCCTGTCTTTAAACAACAGCAAGAAAGGACACTACCATGGCAACTCCTACTGAGGCCTCACCCCTGTTCCCTTAAACATCTGCCAAGCCCACACCCAGGATGCCCAGCTCTAATCCCAGCACTGGGGAAGCTGAGACAGGAGGATTGCAAATTTCTGGCCAGCCTGGGCTACAGAGCATAAAGCAAGCACTTCCATGGTTTTGCCTGTCCATAGCAAAACCAATTCTTTGAATTATACCAGTAACACATGGTGGGATTGTTTTTTTTTTTTTTGTTTGGGTTTATTGTTTACATTTTGGGCTTTTTTGGTTGTTGTTGTTAGTGGGTTTTTTTTTTTTTTGTTTTGTTTTGTTTTTGTTTTTTTTTTAATGAGACAAGGTTTCTCTGTATAGCCCTGGCTGTCCTGGAACGCACTCTGTAGACCAGGCTGCCCTTGAACTCAAGAGATCTACCTGCCTCTGCCTCCTGAGTGCTGCCATGACAGGCTGTGTCATTGTGCGCAGCAGTAGCAGTGTTTGATTGGCTCATGCCTGACCCAGCTGGCTTAGCACTGCTGTTCTGAGGACTCTGATACCTGTTTTTGGGGTCATTGTCATGGTGGGTCATTTCCAGCCTCTGATAGACACAGTTGGGCACATTGGTCCCTCTGGACATTTTTCTGCTTCCTGTCTTACTCTGTGCATGTGTGGCATATGCTGAATGCACCCAGCCCCTAAGCAAGTCCCTGTCAGGGAGGGATGGAGTGGTGTGTCCTCAGAGCCAGGGTGCTGCTGCCTGTGCACAGCAGTACTGGGAGACCATTAGGGAGGGCACCTCAGATCCCCATGCCCCAGTGCCCCGTCCCCTTCGGTAGGAGCTCCTTTGGACATCCAGGTGCCCCACTGCTGCCACCCTCAGTGTCTCCAGGTGTTTGGTGGGTGTTCCTGAGGGGGCTGGAGTGTCCCCCAGGGCTCCAGTCCCCTGGCTCTGACACTGTGGCTGTTGATTCTGCAGCGTGTTGGCTACCTTGCAGCCTCCCAGTGCTTCCACGAAGGTACTGACGTCATCATGCTGACCACCAACCAGATCCGAAAGGTAGGCCCTGCCGCTCTCCTGCCACTCAAGTGAGCCACAGACGTCAGCTGGGGGTCTCCATCAGTGCTGCACTCCCACCTGCCTGGGGTGTCTGCTCAATACCGTGCCGCTGCTTGTGCCACCTGTGTCTCAGCAGGTGGGAGGGCCGTCTCAGCCAGCGGGAGCTCTTAGACTCTAGAGGGCTTGGGGCTGGTGCTCTGTACATGCCCCCTTCTGACCTCCCTGCTTAGTTCTGCAGAGTAGCTACAGCCTCTCTGTCCACACTGGCTACCTGACCAGGCTACTGATTCCCAGTGCCTGTCAGTGTCTTATCTCTGGATGGTCTGTGAGTGAGTGAGTGAGTGAGTGAGTGAATCAGTCAGTCAGTCCTCCTTGACCGTGCCCCGTCCCTTCCTGCCTGCCTTGTGCTGCAGACCTTAGAGTGCTGACTGCCTTCTCTGTGCCGCCAGCTCTTTTATAATTCCTGTCGTAGAGCATAGCCCTCTGTTAACAAACGCTGGAGCAAGGGCTGGACCCTGCAGTGGGAGCTGGGGGCTGGGGTTCCAGGAGTATGTTCCGCCAGCTGTCAGGTGGAAGAGGAATGAGTAGATGGGAGCTACAGTGGCATAGCTAGGCTTATGGCTGATGAGGACAGAGCCTGGCTGAGGCGAGGGTGAGGCAGGAGGTACAGAGGCTAATGGTGTCATAGCTGTAAGCAGGGGGCAGTTGTCTGGGTGATGGGGTCAGGCAGTTGGCCTGGGTGATCGAGAGCTTCTTGGTGGAGCAGACACTATGCTGTCCAGACCTTTTGAGAAGAGCAAGGGTCTGAGTGATTAGGGCCTTCTGGGAGCAGTAGGGGCCTAGGTGGGTGGAGCCTCCTAAAGTAAGGGTCCTGATGGGTGGACCATGTGGGAAGAAGACAGACTTGAATGTCCAGGCTTTAGGAAAGGACTGGACATGTGAGCTGTAGGAGGAAGGGGCGTGGGCTGCAGAGGTGAGCAGGGTTGGGTCAGGGCTGAGGCTGGCTCTGGGATCAGCATCTTGCTGTCTGCATGCCTGTAAAGCAAGGCTGTAGGTTAGGCTGTGTGCTGCTCTCTAAGGCACGTAGGAGATCAGCTCTATCAGAGAAGGTTGGGAAGATACTGCTGCCCTCAGCACTTGCTGGCTGCGACCTGGTGTCTGTGTAGCTGAGGCCTGCGTGCTAGCTCAGCACAGGCCCATATCCCAGGCCTCTGCAGCCTTTGTGCAGCTTGCAACAGCCTGGGACCTAGGGAGAGGGCTCTCTCAAGGCCAAGCTCCAGGACATTCTGTCATCTCTGTGTGTCTCCCTGATGCTCTTCTTATTTGGAGGGCAGTACTCTCATTGCAATCACTGCTTTCTTCTCTGTCCCTTTGGGAGGTGTCACTGCAAACACTGGCCATGAGGGCAAAGGCCAATGATAGCTTGTGATGCAGTTTGAGCCCACTCTATAATAAAGGCCCTAAAGCTCACAGCGTTCTGTTCATTACCCTGAGGCTGGAACTCTAAGCACGCCCTTTGAAAGTGGATGTGGTGCCCACAGGGTGTGCGCTCGAGTGATAGGTGCACTGTCTTAGAGCAGGGGGAGTCAGGGCGCTGGGAGGAAGTTGAGGGCGGTGGGGATAGCTGCTAGAGTCAGTCTTCAGCCTCAGGCCCCTACTCACTAGAAGGATGAACACTGGCCCAGAGTGTCTCAGCTCAGGAACGGCCAGAGGACTGTCCCTGGTGTCATGGGGGGTCCCTGAGTAGAAACATGCCCCTATAGCATTGCCAGGAGCGGGTAGTCCTTGCCCAGGAGTTGTGACTTGCAAGGTAGCTTCTGTCCCCAAGGAGCCCAGAGGCCTGGTGGCTTCCATGCAGAGCTTTCTGGTCCTCTTCCTCCAACCCATGTTCCAGTTCCTCTCCATGACAGTAGAGGAGCTGTGAAATACTGCTGCATTCTGGGCTGCAGGGCAGCTGGGGTACAGACATACAGATAAGACCTAAAGGACTGCCACTGCTATCCCCTTGCAGGACCTGAGCAGCCCCAGCCAGTACGACACTGGAGTGGCACTGACTGGTCTGTCCTGTTTTGTCACCCCAGATCTTGCCAGAGACCTGGCAAATGACATCATGACCCTGGTGAGTTTCTGTGTGCCTACACCACCCTTCCCCCTCATCCAGCGATGCCCAGAACCCAGTGTGGAGCCCTTGCTCTGAGACAGAGAGAGGCCCTCAGAGTGCTGCTGTATGGCCGGCGTGAATGCCACCGAGCAGAAGTCAGCCTTGCTTTCTTCTGTGTTTGCCCCCTGGATCCTGTCTGGTGGTCTCAAAGTTCATCAGTACTACGGGGGGGGGGGAGTCAGAGCCCACGTCCTCATCCAGATACAACAGGTACCTGTTATAAACAGAGTTCCACCGGGACCCGCCATGCCCACGCACCCTTTCCTGTGGTGGCTGTAGCTGTTGTGGCAGATTGCCTGGCCCATTGGGGAGACGTATGCTGGTGGGGCTTTCCAGTCAGTCGCCAGCCCTGTGGAGTAGACAGTGTGTTGGGTCTGCATGGAGCCCCCTGGAGCCTGGTGGCCTAAGAGTTACCCCTGCCAGTGCCAGCGCAGAGACTGTCCTGGAGGAGGCTTGAGAGAGGGCAGCCTGGAACGGGGCCACACATTATATATAACCAGATCACTTCTCTGATGCAGGGGGAGGCACGCCTAGGCTACTGTCAGCGAGGCCTGATTGTGGGCAGATGGGGGGCGAAGGCCTTCTCTGGGTGGGTTGGAGGGAGTGAAGAGATGTGAAGGAGTCAGGGGCGCTGGGCAGGTGAGTCACCAGCCACCTGCTGTCCCTGCAGATGTCGCACACGAAGCCCTACATCAGGAAGAAGGCAGTGCTGATCATGTATAAGGTGTTCCTCAAGTACCCCGAGTCACTGCGGCCTGCCTTCCCCCGGCTCAAGGAGAAGCTGGAGGACCCAGACCCAGGTTAGTGATGGGAAGCTCTGCCTAGCCACCTCCTGGGTGGATGAGAGGATGGGGAATGGTGAGAATGTGGATATGGGTACAGGCTGCAAATCCCCTTTGATCTGCACTGGTGATGGCTGCAGCCACAAGCTACAGGACATGCAGTGATTTGAGACTCCCCGTGGCTCAGGTCCCTCCTGGCCTGAGTGGACAGTCAGGTCCAGTGCAGCCAGCTTTGCTATGAGGTCAGTAGGGTGCAGGGCTCCCCTGGGAGCTATGACTCACTGGCAAGTGAGTCAGTCTTGCTATTTTCCACCTCTGCAGAGTTGACTGAGCAGGGTAGGATGCTGTAGACCTTACATCCAGCGCAGGGGCCTTGAGGGACTGCGGAGTATGTGGAGGCTTTAAATGTCACTTGATTAAAGTTGTGGTCATTTAGAATTAGAGCACAGGAGCACCTTCCACTATGAGACACACAGGTAGAGTAACAGCTGTGTCCCCCAGAGGCTTGTGCTGGCTGTTGCCCTGTAAGCAGCGTCCTAAGACAGGTTGCTGTAGCACATCTGCATGCACATCTGCATGGTGTGTGGTCGAAGCCCCCCACCCCTGGGAAGAGATGAGGCTGGAAAGTGTGTGAGGACCCAAGTCCTGGCCTGAAAAACCGTAATACACCCAGGCCTTCTGGAGGAACATACTTTGCAGTGGAGCAGGCCTGTGGCCTCAGGACCACATGTTACCGCAGCCACACAGCCCGGCGTAGGTCCTTGGAGGCAAAGTCTCCCTTCAGTTCCTCCAGACTAGAGTACAAGGGACCCACCTGGCGTTTTATTCACGGGGCAGGTGAGTGTTTGTGCAGGTGCTGGGTGTGGTTAAAGCTCGAAGCTCAGCCCCGAAGCCTCATGTTTCCCCCCACACAGGCTGCTGCCTGCCAGTCAGAGCCAGGTCCCTTCCTTCGGGCCTCTGAAGGAAGAGATAAGGCTCAGAGCAGCATACAGCTCATGAGTGATCACGCTCCCTCGGTGGCCAGGTGCTCAGCTCAGTTCAGCTGTTTGCAGCTCAGAAAGTGAAAAGAACTCCAGCCATCCTGTGGCTTGTAGGTTCCCTCCCTCAGGTATCCAGCGAATAAGGCAGGAGAATTGTAAGGCTAGCCTGGCCTGAGACCTTTTCCCAAGGTCAAAAGTGGAAGGGCAAAGACTGTGGCTTAGGTCAAAAATGCTAACCTAGCACATGGTAAAGCCTGGATCTCTTCCCCAGCACTGAGTAGAGCAGCGTGATAGCACGTGCCTGCAGTGAGTCAGGGGTTCAGGGCCAGCCTGGCTCTATGGAACCCTGCCTCAGAAAAAGTAAGCAGTGGCTGGTGCTGGGCATGGCAGGGGGTGGCAGCACCCTCCTGTCGGGGAGGGGCTCTGCAGTACCTCGCACAGCTGTCGAGCTATTGGGAAGTGCTCTTTCCATCCCGGGGACAGCTCATACTGGGGCTTCACTAGATAGGACAGATGGGACAACTAATAATCATTGGCCTCTTGATTCTCCCTCTGTCTAGCCCTTCTGTGCCTCAGGTGGTCTTTTTGGTGCTGTCCTGGGCCAGAGGCATAGAGAGCAGTGCTGTCACCCTGGAAGCCTTGGATTCCTTGGGCTGGAGGCTGAGGTGTCCCTTTGTCTGCGCATTGGTGTCATTTTGTGCTTCTTTGAGTGTGTGTGAGTGTGCTAAAGCAGGGTGTTGTCTGGCCTGGGGCTGTGTGAACCTTTCCTTGGGAGAGAACAACTGTGGTCCATGTGCTGTCCTCTCCCAGGCAGGGCAACAGTGACAGAACAAGGAAACAGTCCGCTCGGCTCTGCCGTAAGAGGCAGGGAGCTCAGTGGAGTTGCCCACGAGGGCATGGGCCACCTGTAGATGCCTTCACCACTGAGGAGTCTCCTCCACATCGACACCCAATCCCAAGCAAGCAGAGCTGGGCCACCGCTGAGAGATGGCTCAGTGGTGACAGCACTGCCCGCTCCCTCGGAGGACCCAGGTTTAGTTCCAGGCACAGCCATCTGTAACCCCAGTTCCAGGGGACCTTATGCTCTCTTCTGGTCTGCAGGCTCTGTGCACACGTGGTGCACACACACATGCCAACAAACACTCATAGAATCTCTTTTTACTTAAAGGGGCAGCGTGTACACACATCATATCTGTCCTAAGCAGGAGCAGTGTTTCCTCATCTCCCCTCTGCTCAGAGGAGCCTGGGAAACATTGACTGTGCCACAGGCCTGGGGTTCTAGCTGTCTCTGCATGGTGACAATCACCATTGTGTCCTTAGACTTCCACAGTGAACCCTGTACCCCGTGTTCTTGTTGTCTGGGGAATCCCCTTGTAGATGGGGAAGCCTCCTTTTCTGTGATGGGGATGTTCTGCTCTGTGAGCGTGATTGTTATTGGTGGGCGGTCCCTGTAAACAGGGCGTCCTTGTTGATGGAGACTCCACCTGGGTAGCAGAATGTTCCACTCTTTGTTCATGTGGACCCTTCTCTTGGTCTTTAGGGGTGCAGTCTGCGGCCGTTAATGTCATCTGCGAGCTGGCTCGCCGCAACCCTAAGAACTACCTGTCCCTGGCCCCACTGTTTTTCAAGCTCATGACATCCTCCACCAACAACTGGGTCCTCATCAAGATCATCAAGCTGGTAAGTGCTGAAGGGCCAGGTGTGTGCTGGGCCTGGGTCCATGGTCTACGGGTATCTTGGTGACCATAGCATCCCTGTCCCTGTAGTTCGGTGCCCTGACTCCCCTGGAGCCCAGGCTGGGCAAGAAGCTGATCGAGCCTCTCACCAACCTCATTCACAGGTACCTACTCCTCGGCTGCTGTCCCTGGCAGGGACATTGGTGCCACTCTGACATCGACCCTCTCCACCTCGCCCTCCCTGTCCCACTGAGACCAGCCTGTTTAGTCTATGTGATTTTTGTTTGATTGATTTTGAGGCACATTTTACTCTAGCCCAGTCTTGCCCTGAATTTGTGCTGATCTGCTGCCTTATCCTCCTGGGTGCTGGGTTTGTAAGTGTCACCACTACCCACTATACTCAGTTCAGTCACCTGCCCCTGTCCTCATACACCAAGCAGTGCATTCATGTTGCTCTTTACCCTCCTGGGCCCCCAGTGCTGTCATGTCCCTCTGGACTCATCCTCTGGAAGCATGGTGCAGGAGGGCCTGCCAGGCCATCTAGGCGCACAGGGATGAGGTTGGGGTGGGAGGAGTCAGTGTAGGCTGCGTTCCCTGTCCACAGGAAGGAGCCACAGTAATCATCATGGTGTCACTGGGCTTTAGAGGGTTGTCAGTGGTACTGTTTCCATGGAGCTCAGCAGAGTGACCTTGTTTGTGTGTGACACTACTTGGGCTGGGTCCTCACACCTTCCTCCCTTTCAGCACCTCTGCCATGTCACTGCTGTACGAGTGTGTGAATACTGTGATTGCAGGTGAGTGCACTGGCATAGCCCTGACAGGAGGGCACTGACGAGGGGGCGGGGCTCAGCCCCTCATAGGCTGTTACCAAGCTGAGAGAGGGTGCAGATGCTCCTGCTGAGAGGACTGAGAGTCCTGAGTTGTCTAGGACCCAGAGCGTCCCTAGATGAGGCAGCCGCCCCGCCTGAGTCTTCTTTTCTATCTCTGCACGGCTCACCTCCCTTCTCAGGCCCCTTTGCAACTTTGAGAGGTCAGCCCCAACTTGTGGACGGAGCCCAGGACCAGCACACGTCCACCTGGCAGGCAGCATCGACTTTCCAGGCCCCTGCAGCAGGACTGAGCTGAGGTGGTCCTTTCACCCACAGATCACTTAGGAGTAGTGCTGGGAGCTACTAGGTGCCATCCTTTACAGACAAAGGGAGTTGAGCACGATGTACAGCAGTCACAACAAAGGTCACGGCTGGGCCGTGGAACCCTAACACTGTGGTATCAGACGGGCAGGTCCTTGGAGCTTTCTGGCTGCCACTTTAGTGAGCTCCAGGGTCATCTGGAGACCCTGGCTCAAAAAAGCCAGGTAGGAAGGATTGCAGAGGATGCCTGCTGTTCACCTTTGTCTTCATATGCACACATGCGCACAGCACACCCAAGTAGAGGCTTAGGATTTGGGCCAGCACTCTTGGGCTTGTAATTAACCATGGCCTTCCTCCCTACTGTCCTGCCTGGGTGGAAGGAGCAGGAGGAGGGAAGGTGGCTTGAGGCGAGGTCTGAAGGCCTCAGTGATCACAGGGGAGCCCCCAGGTCAAATGGCCGCCCTTGCAGCTGTACCCAGTGACAGGACCCAAGTCTCAGCCATAGGAAGAGCAGGGGGGCTTCTGGAGCCCTCTGTGGGAGCCAGCTCATGCTGTCTCCTCAGCTGCAGGACACAGCTGTGAGGGGTGGAGTGTTGTCGCCTGAGGGCTACCTCAAACCATTAGCACTTGGGTTTTGCGGGGCCTTGGGCCAGCTCTGCCCAGCATAGGCCTGCCACCCCAGAACCCCGAGAGGAACAAGGGTTATGCATGAGCCTGTCTTAGGTACTGGTGCTTTAGGCCCAAGAGCTTGTGAGGAAGGGTGGGAGACCCAGGCCAGATCCCTGGTTTCCCAAGGCCCAACCTGTCCATCTGCCTTCTGAACACGCAGCCTCCTCAAGCCTCCTGGAGCCAGGCAGCCAGGTCCCTTCTGGTGGGGATGGGTCAGTAGGGTGTCAGTGTCTGGCCCACGGGCACTAACCTCCACCCCCATGTGTCCCAGTGCTCATCTCGCTGTCTTCTGGAATGCCCAACCACAGCGCCAGCATCCAGGTACCTCTCCGGGAAGGCGGGGCCTGTGCAGATCAGGGGGACTGAATCTTGGGTGGTGGCCAGGCCCAAGGACTCCTCAGCCAGTCTAGAAAAAATTTGTGGTGGTCACCTCCAAATTCATTTTTCTCAAACAGCTCGAGTGTGCAGGAAGTCCGCTTATGGGCACCTTCTTTCTTTATTGAACCTGTGAGACCTGCCCTGAGGGGACCGAAGCAGCCTGCCTGGGCAGCTGCTGTGTACACTGGATGCCCCAGTGATCACTCCCTCACTCCCACTTGTCCTCATGCTGAGCAGGCCCCCAGTGAGAAGGCTGCAGTCACCTCCCCTCCTGTCCCCAGATGCATGCCCTTGGTCAGGGCTGGTGTCGGGCTGCAGGGCGGGGTGGTGGGGAGGAGAACAGTGCCGGCCCTGCCGGGGAGGATGTGACCAAGCATGGCTTTCCTCTCCTCTCAGCTGTGCGTCCAGAAGCTGAGGATACTCATAGAGGACTCGGACCAGAACTGTAAGTCGCTGCCATCTCCCTGCCTCCACACCTAAATGCTGTGCCTGGATTCAGAGGCCCCACACCTGTCTACCAGATGCCTGTGGGCCCAGGGCACGAGGGCTTTGTGGGCTGAGAGGAAGCACTCACCCAGGGAAGGGCCGAGTGGTGGCTGCAGTGTAGGCATACCTGAAAGGTGGGGCTGAACTGAGTGTAGTGTGGGAACAGAAAACAGGAAGACGATCCAGGCTGGGCTCCCTAGTGTGCCAGGCCTCAGGTCCAGACCTACCTAGGCCTCAGGAACCAGGTGTGGCACAGGCTTCAAGATCATGCGTGGCTACTTAATGACTTCAGGTCTAGCCTGGGCTACATGAACCTTGTCTCAGAAATAAATATTGTGAGGGCTGCACTGAAGCCACAGCTATATCCATGTTAGCAAGCAGGAGGCTGCAGTAAGAGAGTTGGGATTTCAAGATTAACCTGGTTCCACAGCAGGACCCATCTTAAAATGAAAGAAGGGGGGCTGGCGAGATGGCTCAGTGGATGAAGGTGCTTGCCACCAAGCCTGATGCCCTGACTTGATCCCTGGGCCCACATGGTGGGAAGAGATGATTCCTACAGTGCTCTGCTGACCTTGATGAACATACCCCATGTACAAAGAAATGGTTTGTTTTGTGTGTGTGTTTTGTTTGTTTGATTTTGGTTTTTCAAGACAGGGTTTCTCTGTGTAGCCCTGGCTGTCCTGAAACTCACTCTGTAGACCAGGCTGGCCTTGAACTCACACAGAGCTGCCTTCTGTGTGCTGGGATGCCAACTAATGTAATCTGTTTTGAATCTGAAGGGGAAAGGAGGCCTGGCGTGGGGGAGCACGCCTGTCACTCAGCACTTGGGAGGTGGAGGTCAAAGTCCCTCCAGCAGTCTGCCTAGCATCCGCCTGGGCCTTAGAGGGCTGTGTGCGGCCCACTGCCGTCTTCCCTGTGTCCCCACAGTGTTCTCTGGCTAAACCTGCTCCAAAATGGGGTCCATGTCTGTCCCGTCTCCTGGCTCCTCAGACCAGGGCTCAGCTCCAGTGTCTACCATGGTCCTGGTATTTACCTTAGAGCCAGGGTCTAAAGACAGACTTCCTCAGCCAGGTGTGGCAGGGCACACCTTTAATCCCAGCACTTGGGAGGCAGAGGCAGAGGCAGAGGCAGAGACAGAGACAGAGGCAGGTGGATCTCTGAGTTTGAGGCCAGCCTGGGCTACAAAGCAAAGTCTAGGGCAGCCAGGACAGGGCTACACAGAGAAACCCTATCTCAGAAGACTGAAAAAAAAAAAAAAAAAAAGGACAGACTTCCTCATGGGGCCCAGGGGCCACACATCCCCACCTTGGATGTGTCTGCAGTTCTCATGTCTGTGCTGCTGGAATGTATCTCTGAGTAATCTGTTGATGGTGGACAGCTCCAGACTTGTCACCAAGTGAGGCTTCAGGCTTCTGGGTGCACACTTGTCATCTGTGGCTCCTGCGTAACCCTCTCCCTTCAGTTTCCTTCCTTCCTGCCTTCTTTCCTGCCTTCCTTCCTTCCTGTTGTTGTTATTGTTGTTTTCTCTCTGTAGCCCTGGCTGTCCTAGACTTGTTTTGTAGACCAGTTTGGCCTCAGACTCAGAGATCTGCCTGCCTCTGCCTCTCAGCTGCTGGGATTACAGGTGTATGCCACTACACCCGGCTCTCCCTTCAGTTTTCATGAGGCCTGAACTGGGCTAGCAGCCACTATTGCTTTGGCTAGCAATGACCTTTAGAGTATGTAGCAGGGTCCTCAAATATACCATCATTAGGGTTCTTGTTTTATTTTTTGAGACAGGGTTTCTCTGTGTAGCCCAAACTTGCCTTGAACTCACTGTGTAGATCAGGCTGGACTTGAACTCAGAGAGATCCACTTGCCTCTGCCTCCCAGGTGCTAGGATTAAAGGTGTGCACCACTAAGCACAGCAGGCTTTGTTTGTTTGTTTGCTTGTTTGCTTTTAATATACATGTTTTTACGTTCTTTGTAATTTTTCCATTCATAATTAGCGTATGTGTGTGGGTCTGTGCTCAGGAATGCCAGCACCCAAGGGGGTGGGAGATGTCTGCTGCTCTGGAGCTGGAGTTACAGTCAGAGCCACTGCAGAATCTGCTGTGGGGCTCCTCGCTGCCTGCTCCTGACGCCGGTTCCTCCAGTTTCCAGAAGGCCATGCCTGTAGACCATGCTGTGTACACGGCCTCCACCTTGGCTTTCCTGGAGGGGCCCACAAAAGTGGCCATCAGCTGCAACCAGCACCAGCTGGGCCACAGTGGCTGGAGGCGGTTGTACCCATGGGCTGTGGCATTCACTCTCCCCAAGCTAATGGCCACTTGGTCTTCACAGTAAAGTACCTGGGGCTGCTGGCCATGTCTAAAATCCTGAAGACGCACCCCAAGTCTGTACAGTCTCACAAGGACCTGATCCTTCAGTGCCTGGACGACAAGGACGAGTCCATCCGCCTGCGCGCCCTCGACCTGCTCTACGGAATGGTGTGTGCCATCCTGCACCTGGGCCACTGCAGTCCAGGCTGTAGAGAATGAGGCTGGGTACCCAATTTGAGGGCCTCTGCCCCATCCCTTGGTCAGACACAATTCTGTGTGGGGAGGAAGATATCCCTCTTGGGCTCATAAAGGTTCCATCTCGGCTCTCAGAGGTCACAGTCGGCCATGTCTGTCTGTGCTGAGCAGCTGGCTCTTGTGCCACAGGTGTCCAAAAAGAACCTGATGGAGATTGTGAAGAAGCTGATGACCCATGTGGACAAGGCCGAGGGCACTACCTATCGAGATGAGCTGCTCACCAAGATCATTGACATTTGCAGCCAATCCAACTACCAGCACATCACCAACTTCGAGTGGTACATCAGCATCCTCGTGGAGCTGACCCGGCTGGAGGGCACCCGCCATGGCCACCTCATTGCTGCACAGATGCTGGATGTGGCCATCCGGGTCAAGGCCATTCGCAAATTTGCTGTGTCCCAGATGTCTGCACTGCTTGACAGTGCCCACCTGGTGACCAGCAGCACCCAGCGCAATGGCATCTGTGAGGTGCTCTATGCTGCTGCCTGGATCTGCGGGGAGTTCTCAGAGTGAGTTGGTGTGGCCCTCAGAGGTAGTCTGGTGGGGTGACACGTAGGCAGACCCTTGGCCTGAAATATGGTCACTGTTGGGCAGCCCCACCCAAGTGATTGCCTGTCTCCCTCCATGGAGTGGCTTGCCTGTTGCTCTCACTGGCTGTGGAGAGGGTGCCCTCTAGATCGTAGATCATGGAGCAGATCTGTTCTGCTTGAGGTGACTTCTTAGCTGGGCCTGTGCCCGCCAGTCCTGAGACCCTTGTGGATCTCCACATGGCAGCTGCTTCGCCTTTGTGCCAGGCTTCAGGAGTGCACGGGTGGGTGGGCTGGGGTGGCTGCAGCACTCCATTCCACCTCCCATACCTGGCCCAGAGCACACGTGACAGCTGTGACCCACAGCAGGTGTGCATTTGTTGTTAAATATCAAACCCCGGGGACGCAGAGATCTGCTGGGAAGCACGCTTCTCTGGAAGAGAACAAAATTTGCCCAGCACCTCCCATTGCCCCAGGGCTCAGCCCAAGAGCTACGTGTCAGTCCCCTTTTGAGGACTTAGTGGGAGCTTCCCCTTTGAACTCACAGGGGAGCTACCGTTCACAGATGCCTGCAGAAGTTTATTAACCAACTTTTGTGGTGCTGGGAATTGAACCTAGGGCCTTATACACATTAGGCAAACGCTCATTACCAAGTGCAAATAAATGGCAGCAAGTGCGTGGCCATGCAGGTCCTCTGTCCTTTGTGGCTGCTGGTGACATTCACAGCTTTGCCGTGCTTTCTTGAACCATGTCCCTTTGTGTGGAATTCGTGGTTCTTGGTTTTTCCTGCTTCTGCACAGTGAGAGCAAGCGCCCCAAGGCTGCACTTTAGCTGAGAAGACTAGGCTCCCCATCCCCTGGCCTGGCTTCCTTGTGAGATGTGCCTGTGTGTGTGCAGTAGCCTCATGCAGCTCCTGTCCCTCAGGCACCTACAGGGCCCCCAGCAAACCCTGGAGGCCATGCTGCGGCCCAAGGTCACCACACTGCCCGGCCACATCCAGGCTGTGTATGTGCAGAACGTGGTAAAGCTGTACGCGTCCATCCTGCAGCAGAAGGAGCAGGCTGACGACGCGGAGGCTGCGCAGGAGGTCACCCAGCTACTGGTGGAGCGGCTGCCGCAGTTCGTGCAGAGCGCCGACCTGGAGGTGCAGGAGCGGGTAAGCCTGCAAACTGGGGTTCTGCTTGCAGCTGAGACGGAACCTGGCAAGGGCCATAGCTCAGGCTTTGTGGGCACATCCGGGGCTGGCCTGGTATCAGGCAGGAGCGCAGGGATGCCCGCTCATACCCCACACCTCAGAGGCAGCGGGGCCACCTCCTGCAGGTTCCCTAGCTTCCTGCACAGCACCTGCAGCTGGGATCGTGCTTAAACGTGTAGGCCCACACAGCTGTGGCTGGACTCACGGTGGTGGTGTTCCACTCTTGGGCCCTTCTCCAGGTCCTTGTCCCCAGCAGAACCATTAGATGGGAGGGATTTGGATTTTCTCCCTTTTCCAAAGTGAGTGTTGAAGTCCCTATCCTAGCTCCGTCCAGCTGAGGTTTGGGCTCCGTGAGCAGGGATTGTGTGTGGATCGGCCTAAGAGCCAGGGGAGGAGGTGATGAGGGTGGGCAAGGCCCTGCTGCTGCTGTGCGAGGGCCGATTTGGCACCAGCTTTGTTGTGGGGCAGGCCCTGAACCAGGAACCTGTGTGTGTCATGCATGTGTTGTGTCACTGAATCACACCCCAGCCTAGGACAGCAAGTGGCCAAGGTCCTGGGCTGATAACTGAGGATTGGGCCCCCATTGCCAGGGCTGCTCTTGGCACCCCCTGTAATGTAGGCTGTCACTGAACCAGGTGCCATGTGGCTTCTGCGAGGTGTTTGGGGACTCTCCTTTGAAGAGGTCAGGTCTCAGTGCCAACCCAGCTATGGTAGAGGAGCTGGCCCAGGCTGGGCCCTGTGCAAAATATGGACCCACACTGAGTCACAGCTGACGTTTGTTGGGATTGATCATGGTGCATGGTAGCAAGAGCTACTCAGTACAGTTGTGTGTGGGTGTGGGTACTACACAGAGCGAGAGCCAGCACAGGACTGCGTGGCCATTGGTGGCCCCACAGGAGGTGATATTACATGTAGTCTTCTCCACCTGAGCTGAGCTCCCTCCTTTCTGACCCTGGAAGGGCTTGTCCCTCGCCATCTGAGATGGCCACTGACGGGACTGGGTCTGTAGCTGAGCCACATGGAGAGGGGCACCCCGTCTTCACATACCTGGCTGCTGAGTCCCCCCAAGTGGCTGAGTGGCTCTGTGCAGACATCTTACTCTTGGCCGCTGCTCCCCTAGGCATCTTGCATCCTGCAGCTGGTAAAGCACGTGCAGAAGCTGCAGGCAAAAGGTGTGCCGGTGGCCGAGGAAGTGAGCGCCTTGTTTGCAGGAGAGCTGAACCCTGTGGCCCCCAAGGCCCAGAAGAAGGTCCCAGTTCCTGAAGGGTGAGGACTGGGGACATGAGGGAGAAATGAGGCTGCAGCCACTGTAATTATCCCTGCTCTAGGAAATTAGGTAGGGACTTCCATACCCTAGGACCTGCCACCAGCCAGCGGGACAAGAGATGGCCCTGGGACTAGGTGGCCTGAGCCTGCCCTTGCTCATTCTGTGTGAGCCGCTCTGTGTTGGAACTCCTGCACCCCTGTTCCCTGGTCCTCCAGGAGTATCTTTTCCTGCCATTATTCTGCCAGACTCCATGGTCTCTGTATTCCTCCTGGTCTGTATTTCCTCCCAGGCTTCCTGCCTTCCCATCTTTTGACTTCTTAAAGGGGCCTGTAGCATCCGTGTCTTGCCTGGTCCCAGAGGTACTAGTGTTGAGAGATGTCACAGACTCATGGTGTCCCTCTGCTTGGGATACATACATGTCTGCGGTGGTCATGGGAGAAAGGAGGGCACACAAGGAGACCAGGCCACCATGTGACACCCCCTCTGTACTTCCCAGCCTAGACCTGGATGCCTGGATCAATGAGCCACCTTCAGACAGTGAGTCTGAGGAAGAAAAACCCAAGGCCATCTTTCATGAAGAGGAGCCGAGGCATGCTCGGCGCCGTCAGCCTGAGGAGGATGAGGAGGAGCTGGCCCGGGTGAGCATGCCATTTCAGGAGCATCCAGCACAGGGCAGAAGCTGGGTCTGCCCAGGCTGGGGTCTGTTCATTAAAAGTAGCTGATTGTCAGGCCTAGGGACATCTGGGGCTTAGCTGTGCTGCCAGACACAGCCTGTTGGAGCACAGGTCGGAGGACCCTTGACGTCCATCTTGTCCTCTTGTCCAGACCAGCACCTCCCGTGAGTCCCTTCAGGACCCTGAGCAGGAACAGCAGAGTAGGCTCAGTGGGCAGGAGCTTGCTCAGGATGGACAGACTGAAGCCAGTTCTCCTCCCAGGAGGCAGGAACCTTGGGCAGCTTGCCCACCCATAAGCTCTGCTCCCAGGAGACAGTGTGGTCTGCCCACCCATAAGCTCTGCTCCTTGAGGTGGTCTTCATGCCTCCTACTGTGACCCCTCTCCGCCCGCCTGGGGTCTTGGGAGCTGGACGGGCATGTCTCTGAGACATGTGCTCACGTGGAGTCCTTTCCCCACAGCGGCGAGAGGCCCGGAAGCAGGAACAAGCCAACAATCCCTTCTACATCAAGAGCTCCACGTCCCCACAGAAGGCAAGTGGTGGCCTTGAGCATTCCCCCACCAGCTGCCATGCTGAAGTCCCAAGAGAGTAATGTAATTATGGCAGTGCCTTGGGGAGGAGCCTGGGCCTGTGTAGCCCCAGCTGCAGTCAAGCAGGGCTATGCTGCGTCTAGGTGTTGGTGGAGAGCCCTGGGTGGTCTAGATGGGTCCCCAGGGCCAGGGTCCCCGCCTTGAGGTGGATGCTCTGCCCATCTGGCTCATTGCACCCACAGGTAGTTCTGCTCCCACATGGGCAAGTGCCTGGCTTCTTAGCCCTTTGCAGATCCTCACGTTCCTAGGAGATTTCAGCTTTTGTGGGCAGATCCTACAATGGTATGAGGGTCACTGTTAACCATCACGGCCAAGGAGGCGAGTTGACAGTACCCCAGGGTGTGGAAGGTACCTGCTCTGGAGTTAAGTTCCCATTTTGGAAAGAAGTCAGGATTGGCACTAGAATGAGGACTCTGTGGTAGGGGAGAGCCTTGGCCAGCACACACAAAGCAGGCATGTTCATTCCAGCATTCAGGAGGTAGAGACAGCAGAATCAGAAATTTAAGGCCGCCCTTGGCTACATAGTGAGTTTGAGGCGAACCTGATGTCCAAAGTAAATAAATGAAAAGTGACAATCGTGGGTAGATTTTATTTTGGTGTAAAAGGAAGGCTACCTTTTACATAGGCTACCTTCCTCATAGCCCTATGGCAGCATGCTCCTGGGCTGCGGTCCCTTCTTATCTTTATGGACCCTGGAGCATATGAGGAATACTCCCAGGCTGCATGTGGGGCCCTCACTCTCTGGCACACAGGGTACCCCCTTTCCTGCCTCCTGAGTCCCTGAGGCTCACTGACACCCTGCGGTCCCTCCTTCAGCGATACCAGGATGCACCAGGCGTGGAGCACATTCCTGTGGTGCAGATAGATCTCTCAGTGCCTCTGAAGGTTCCAGGCAAGTGTCTTCTGGCTCTAAGCTTATGTGCAGACATGGTGGGGTTCTTGGTGTCCCTGAGCTGTGGCCATCCACACTTCCCCACAGGCATGCCCATGTCAGACCAGTATGTGAAGCTGGAAGAGCAGCGGCGGCACCGGCAGCGGCTAGAGAAGGACAAGAAAAGGAAGAAGAAGGAGAAGGGCAAGCGCCGCCACAGCTCCTTGCCTACAGAGAGCGATGAGGACATTGCCCCTGCTCAGCGCGTGGACATCATCACTGAGGAGATGCCCGAGGTTAGCCCCTGCCCAGCCCTTTCAGCCTTGGTGGCAACAGGCTTGTCTGCGTGTCCCTAAAAGTGCAGGAGGCAAGAGGCTGGCTCTGAGCAGATGACCACACAGTTGCCTGAAGTACAAGTCCTTCATGACAGACATGGATTTCCTCCGCTCTGTGAGCTGGCAGCCCCCGCTGTGTGTGGCACTTAAGGGTGCCCCCCAGGCTGGGCATCTGGCACATGCAGGTGTGGGCGCAGCTGCCCAGATAGCCCTATTATTTGGGTCAGAAGGGGCCAGAGTCTCCACCAGGACTTGTGGTGGTTAGTTGGCTGAACGCTGCCCCTCCATCCCCTCAGAATGCTCTGCCTAGTGACGAGGACGACAAAGACCCCAACGACCCCTACAGGGCACTGGACATCGACCTGGATAAGTAAGTGAGGGCTGAGGAACAGGCTGGGTGGGGCTACACCTGGGTGCTGAGGTCCCCATTCCCAGGGTGCTGGGGAAGTCCTTAGCCTAGGGTAGGAAGTGCACGGCCACGGGGGGGGGGGGTTGTGCTGTGGTGGTGGCTCAGGGTAGTGCCTACTGTGGGAGCCTGAGGACCTGAGCTCTGCCCCAGAACTCACTAAAGGCCCACTTTAGCAGCCAGGGCACAAAGTGATCCCTGGAGCTCATTGGCTGGCCAGCCTATCCAAGTGAGGAGGCGCCAGGGTCAGTAAGAGACCGTGTCTCAAAAGAGAAAATGGAGAGCAGCAGAGGAAAACACCTGACATGGGCCTCTGTCCTCCACATGAGCATGGACACGTGTGCACCAGCACATAGACACCCACATCCCACTTGAGCATGGATATATGGTATCACATCCAAAACAGCAGGAGGAAAGACCAGGGCACACCCACAGGTGCTCCTCCACCTTAGTTGTTGTGGGTACTTGCTGGAGCCTCTGGATTCACAGGGCCAGCAGCCAGAGGGCTGGGTCACAGCTCAGCCTGCTGACCCCACCTCCCCCCCTCTTCCAAGGCCCTTGGCCGACAGTGAGAAGCTGCCCGTTCAGAAACATAGAAATGCAGAGACAGTGAAATCCCTAGAAAAGGAGGGTGTCCCTGGGGGAGAGAAAAAGAGCAAGAAGCCCAAGAAGAAGGAGAAGAAGCCCAAAGAGAGAGAGAGAGAGAAGAAGAAGGACAAGAAGGTATGTACCCTGGGGCTCCAGCTGGAGTGAAGCTAGGGCTGCAGAGTTTGGGGACCATGCCAGCCCAGCTGAGGGGCAGGGCTGGATGCAGTGAGGAGGGAGCCAGGGAGGCCATGCACAGTAAAGTGCTGCTCGCACGCTTGGCTTCTGTGAATTGTGTGTGTGCTGGGCCAGTGGGAGCATGCCAGACTTGCAGTGTGCACACTCTAGGTGGGAAGAGCCCTGCCACATCCCAGCCTGCCTCGTCCCCAGCCCTGCCACATCCCAGCGCTGGTTTTTCCTTTGGTTTTGTTTGTTTCGAGACGGTCTCACTATGTAGCTTCTGCCATCCTGGAACTCACTGTGTAGACCACAGAGATGCACCTGCCTCCTGCCTTCTGAGTGCTGGAATGAAAGGCTTGTGCTGCCATGTCCAGCTCCCAGGTCACTTTTACATTGCATTTTGATACTAAATCTCGCTGAGTTCTCTAAGCTAGCCTGGAATCCTCCTGCCTTGGCCTCCTGAGTGGCTGAAATAACTGAGCACTGGAATCAGGCCCAGGATCCCACCGAAGCCCCTGAGGCATCAGTGTAGTGATGTTTTGGAGACAGCCTGTTGATCTGCTGCTGCCCAGGCTGCAACCCTGAGCCCAGCCCACAGACAGGGCTGAGCCCAGCACTCAGGATTGCCCTGGCTTCTAGGCTAGCCTGGGTTACAGCAGGAGACCTTGTCTCAAAACACACACAAACTCCACCTGCTCAGCCCTGCTGCTTTGCTGTGATGTCACTGTCTTCCTCATGGCTGGTGGCTGGCTAGAGACTAGCTCTTGCCCGTGGCACTCCCTGCCTTTGCTGAAAGTATTCTTCCTGTGGCTTCAGGGCGAGGACTTAGACTTCTGGCTGTCCACCACCCCACCACCTGCCGCTGCCCCCGTTCCTGCCCCATCCACGGTAAGTACCTGCCCCACCTGTCCTCAGTTTCACCTGTGCACTCCCGTAGGCACCTAGAAGTAGCAGGCCTTACCCGTGGAGGCCAGCCCTGTGGGATGCGCTGGGTCAGGCCCTATGCCCATGCTCCCCTCCTGGCCTTTTGTACTCCTGGCCTGGGGCTGTGGTCCTGTGGAACTCTGATTGGCAGGACTCGGTGGCCACAGGACCTTTGTCCACAAGGCATCCTCGGATGTCCGCAGCCCTCAAGTGGGGCAGCACTAGTTAGTTCCCTCATTGCTTCTCAAGCTGGCTCGCCCTGAGCAATCAGGGGATGTCGCTCCACCAGAATTCCCCTGACCTTCCTGCTCCGCAGGAAGAACTTGCTGTGAGCACTGTCGCCCCCACAAAGGATGCGTGTGAGGTACTCAGAAGGGATGAGCCAGAGGACGTGGAGGAGCACGTGGATCAAGACGAGGAAAGGGTGAGGCATGTGAGACAAGCCACCCATGGCTATGGCAGGGGAGCCCTGCCAGGCCCAGGCCCGAACCCCAGGACATAGGCTTGCTCACAAGGGTCTCAGTAGTGGCTTCCTCAGGAAGTGGCTGCTCCTGGTGCTTTGGCCTCTGGAAGGGATCTGGTGTTTCCAGTGCAGCTTGCAAGCTGTGCTCCACAGCACATTTCATTCAGAACCTTCCGTCGCCCCAGTAGGAAGCCTCACCTCCTGAGCAGTCTACCACATCCCCCCTGAGCTCCCATCACCTTACATCTACTGGCTGTCTCTGGGTGCTGCTGTCCTGGACATTGCCTATCATGGAGCCCACACTAAGTGGCCTCGGATGTCTGGTTCTCATTGAGAACATCTCTGATGTTCTTTTCTTCTTAAAAAGATGACTTTAGCTGTGTGTGTGAGTGTCACTCCATGGCTTCTGGGATCTGAGGTCGTGACTGAGCTGCAAGCACTCTTCATCACAAAGCCATCAACCCAGCCCGTGGCCCACGTTCTTGAGGCTGTTCCTGAAGCTGTGATGCTTCAGTGTGTGCTAGCCTAGATTCTGGGCCATTTGCCCCTGCCTGATGAGAATGTAGCACACCTCCCTGAGCGTTCCTTCTTCCCGAGGTGTGATCAGGTTGCTCCATGCAGTGAATCTCACTGATGTGTGCTGTACATTCCCTTCCCTCTCAGAAGCTCCTGCCACTGACCTGTCACCCTAAGGTTCTAGTGTCTGCCAGGCCTGGCCCCCTCCAACCATGGTGGCCTGTGGGATTCCTGGCTTTGCTGTCCCACCTGCTCCCCTTCTCTGTGGTCCCCACCATGTGATATGGGGGGAGAGAATGATGGCAGGGTACCTTTTGCGGGACACATGGGGCCTGAGCCCAGACTTTGCTTCAGAAATCGTCCCGGCACAAGAAGAAAAAACACAGGAAGGAGAAAGAGGAGAAGCCACGAGACAAGAAGAAATCCAAGAGGAAGCAGGCCGAGCCACTGGAGAACGGCGCAGCAGACGAAGAGGAGCCCATCCCGGTGAGCATGCTGCCACCGGGTTCTGTCCAGAGAGCACCCAAGCCTCTGGGCTCTGTGGGGACCCACCTGGGTTCTGTCCAGAGAGCACTCGGGCCTCTGTGCTCTGTGGGGACCCACCCGGGTTCTGTCTAGAGAGCACCCTGGGCCTCTGTGCTCTGTGGGGGCCCACCCAGGTTCTGTCCAGAGAGCACCCTGGGCCTCTGGGCTCTGTGGGGACCCACCCAGGTTCTGTCCAGAGAGCACCCGGGCCTCTGTGCTCTGTGGGGACCCACCCAGGCTCTGTCCAGAGAACACCCGGGCCTCTGTGCTCTGTGGGGACCCATGCTTGGTGAGGGACCAGGGACCCGGCACCATCTGGTGCTCTTGCTCCAAGCATGGGTTTATAGCCCAGTCCCTGTTACCCAGAGCTGACTGACAACAGTGTCTCTCCTCCCTCAGCCCATGTCCAGCTACTGCCTTCTGGCGGAGAATCCCTACATTAAAGTGGTAAGTGACACTGGGTTGCTGCAGGGTGGGGCCGTTGCTGTCCAGCAAACCATCACAAGAAGCATTGCAGAGCTGGCAGCAGCCAGGCACCAAGCTCAGACACCAGTGTAGGCTACTTGGAACCCAGCCAGAGCCGGAGAGCCCATTGTGGCCAGGCCATGTGAGGACAGCTTTCCCAGCGAGAAAAGGAGACTGGCTGTGCAGCACACACCTTGGGGCAGAGGCAGGAGGATTGCAAGCTCAAGACCAACCAGGACTGCAGTATAAGACAGTGTCAAGGAGGCAGAAAGACAAGGGCTGGGGCGTAGTTTCATGAAGAGCATGTGGTGAGGGGCGAGGTTCTGAGGACCACAGGCAGTGTTCACAGGAGCCACTGTCCTTGATGTTGGTCATGAGCTCACTTCCCTCATCTGTTCTCTGGTTCTTGACCCTGCCCTTGCTCATGCAGACATACGACATCCAAGCCAGCCTACAGAAGGACAGCCAGGTGACTGTGTCTGTCATCCTGGAGAACCAGAGCAACAGCTTCCTGAAGAACATGGAGCTCAACGTCCTGGACTCGCTCAACACCAAAATGGCCCGGCCAGAGGGCTCGTCAGTGCATGACGGTGTGCCCGTGCCTTTCCAGCTGCCCCCTGGTAAGCCCACCCATCAGCGCTAGCATTTGCCATGCTAGCCAGCTCTGCTCCCCCTCCCCACCACCACCCCATGTCACTTTGTCTCCTACACAATAGACTTAACTAGAGTTCCCAGGGACAGCCGAAGCCACAGGCCCCAAGCTTTTGATGTTCTGTATCCTGCTGTTATTCTTAGGGCATGGTGAAGCCACACATGTTGGCTTTTACTGGGGACAGTTGTGCTGGGGTCTGGACCTGCAGCAGTGCCCATTGTTTCTGTCACTCTAGCATCTCAGCCAGCTGTGACACCCCAGAGTCAGTGGTGGCCCAGACCCTGGCCCACTGAGTGAGCTCTGACACCCCAGAGTCGGTGCTGGGTCCCTGACTGCCATGTCTCCCACCAGGCGTCTCCAACGAGGCCCAGTTTGTGTTCACCATTCAGAGTATTGTCATGGCCCAGAAGCTCAAAGGCACGCTCTCCTTCATCGCCAAGGTATGCGCTCTGCTGGCCTCCAACGCCCTGCCTGCCCCAGGGGACGCCAGGCCTTACCTGTAAGAGTGACTGCCTGGGAAGCTCACCCCACAGCTTTGTTCCTCACAGGATGATGAAGGAGCCACCCACGAGAAGCTGGACTTCCGGCTGCACTTCAGCTGTAGCTCCTACCTGATCACCACACCCTGCTACAGGTGTGCACCTCTGCCCCACCGCAGGCCCTTTCATCGGGGTTGGGGTGGGGTGGGGTAGCAGGCCGGACCGTGGTGATGTAGGCTGTAAGGTGCCGGTAACATAAGTCTGCTCAGGCCATCATCACAAGTGCCATACACACCCTCTCCAGCTCCAGACATGGCTGCCCTGTCCCTGGTGCTGTCCCTGAGGCCACCTCTTCCTCGGCCAGGTGGCATTGCAGGTGGTTGCTTCTCTCTGTCTTCAGAGGACTGCCCTGCCCTGTGTGCCTGTCTGTTTCCTGTGGCCCAGGCTGCCTTGGAATTTGAAGCAGTCCTGCTCCAACATTTCTAGTGCTAGGTGACAGGCCTGACCCCATCCTCGGTTCTGTCCTCCTGTAGTGATGCCTTCGCCAAGTTGCTGGAATCAGGAGACCTGAGCATGAACTCTATCAAAGTCGATGGCATTAGTATGTCTTTCCAGAACCTTCTAGCAAAGATCTGTTTCTACCACCATTTTTCCGGTAAGCAACGGTATCACTCTTGATGATTTCATCCCAGAAATCACAGAAGCCACTCTCCCTCCCCAGCCTGTTCCTTCCTGCACTGGCCTTAGCCTACAGCTCCATCTCAGCATGAGCCCCAGTTCTTGGAGAGGGCCCTGCCAGGGAGCACAGGCCTGACTCCCCTGTCTGTTGCAGTTGTGGAGCGAGTAGACTCCTGTGCCTCCATGTACAGCCGCTCCATCCAGGGCCACCATGTCTGCCTGCTGGTGAAGAAGGTGAGCTCCTAGCCCACGGCCGTTCCCCCAGGTTCCCATCCCAAGAGTGCAGCTGTCTCCCCAGTTAGACCAGGCCTCCCACAGTTGCACCAGGCCCTCCAGACGCTGCTGTGTTTGGGACACAAGGCAAGAGGAAGGGAAGGGTGACCTCAGCACTGTCTGAGAGCCTAGTGGACTGTGCGCTGCTCACCTGGCATCCCAGCACTCTGCAGACTGAGGCAGGGCTTGCTTTGCTCCAGGCCTTCAGGCTACCTAGCTTCAAACAGTAAAATGAGGTCTAGGTCAGCTGGGTAGAAGGAGTGGCATTTGCAGCCCTGTGTGCCCCGGCCCCAGCACAAGCATGGGCAGTATGTACATGTGGCTGTGCCCTAGGGTGAGAGCTCTGTGTCCGTGGACGGGAAGTGCAGTGATGCCACACTGCTCAGCAGCCTGCTGGAGGAAATGAAGACCACGCTGGCCCAGTGCTGAATGGTGGAGCCCAGGACGCCCAGCAGACCGCAGTGTGATGGGTCTTGCCCCTCCTTTGTGCACTGTCCCCACACCCAGCATTAATTTAATGCCACCGGCCTCCACTGTGTGACCCTGAGGTCCTATGTTGCATCAATTTATTTTATTATCCTTTTTTTTATTCCAACCCACACTCCTTTGGCAAGGAAGGCCACCCCAACCCTAGCCAGCAAGGGGCTCTCGGTTCCGCTCCCCATTCTTGATGGTGGCTGTGGGGGCTCCAGGCTTAGAGCAAACAGTGAGGCTGTCATGACCTCGCTCTTCTGTCCCCATGCGGCCTCTGGAGGAACCCTTCCAACTGCTGCTGTTCCCAAATGGCCCAGTGGGTGGTGCCTGTGGAGAAGTGACTAGGCGAGCTGTTCTGCCTTTCCCCAGAGCCTGCGTGGCCAGATACGGACAAAGCGGGTGGCCCGCAGCAAAGCTGCTGACAGCAGGGGTGGCCCTTTGGTTTCTTCTGTTCAACAGAGTTCTGGTCTGTCCTGGGGGTCAGTGGAGAAGGGCAACCGATGCCCCTCAGTTTGTCCCTACACATCATGGGTGTGTCCCTGCACTTGCCTAGCTGTGGAGGGGTGCATCCTGGGAGTGCTCGCTCCCCCAGCCGTTCCTAGGCAGAGTCAGAGGACCCCAACCTGGAGACTCCCTACAGCTGGTTAGCTGGGCACAAGCTGAGCCTTCCTCAGAGGTGACAGTGTCTACAGACATTCTGGCTGTTCCTTCGAGGATGACTGTCACTTTAGCATGTAGTACTCTGTTACCGACCCCACATGACCCTCCAGCTCTATGATGTTCCATGATTGATTTGCTGTCGACATTCCCATGTGAAGAGAGATATATCACGCTGCTGACGATCGGTGTCACAATGACCCAATAAAGAGTCTCAAAACATCTGTGTGTTGTGTGCCCGTGGTGCCCTTGAGCAGTCCCCAGTATGCCATTTAGGCCGCTGGGGCTCAGGTGGCTCAGGTCAGTGCCTTCCCCCGACCTCCAGCCATGGGTGCCACCACCCACCTTTGTGTGTGTGTGTGTGTGTGTGTGTGTGAGTGCAGAGCCAGAGGGCAGTGCGGCCCTGCACCATCTTACTCCGTGGAAATGGCCTCTCACTGAATTTGCAGGCTGGGCCAGCTTCCTGCCTCCACTCACGAGAACTCCAACTCAGGTTTCTGGGCCTGTGCAGCAACTGCCTTTTCCCACCAAACCATCTCCCTGATTTCCCCTGTTTAAAAAAAAAATATTTGTGGTGACTCACACCTTTAATCCCAGCGCTCTGGAGGCAGAGTTTGAGTTCTACAAAATGAGTTCCAGGACAGTCAAGGCTACAGAGAGAAACCCTGTCTCAAAAAGAAAACAACAATAACCAAAAAAAACCTGGAGGGGGCGAGGCAGGAGCCACAGATGACAAGTGTACACCCAGAAGCCTGAAGCCTCACTTGGTGACAAGTCTGGAGCTGGCCACCATCAACAGATTACTCAGAGATACATTCCAGCAGCACAGACATGAGAACTGCAGACACATCCAAGGTGGGGATGTGTGGCCCCTGGGCCCCATGAGGAAGTCTGTCCTTTTTTTTTTTTTTTTTTTCAGTCTTCTGAGACAGGGTTTCTCTGTGTAGCCCTGTCCTGGCTGCCCTAGACTTTGCTTTGTAGCCCAGGCTGGCCTCAAACTCAGAGATCCACCTGGCTCTGCCTCTGCCTCCCAAGTGCTGGGATTAAAGGTGTGCCCTGCCACACCTGGCTGAGGAAGTCTGTCTTTAGACCCTGGCTCTAAGGTAAATACCAGGACCATGGTAGACACTGGAGCTGAGCCCTGGTCTGAGGAGCCAGGAGACGGGACAGACATGGACCCCATTTTGGAGCAGGTTTAGCCAGAGAACACTGTGGGGACACAGGGAAGACGGCAGTGGGCCGCACACAGCCCTCTGAGGCCCAGGCGGATGCTAGGCAGACTGCTGGAGGGACTTTGACCTCCACCTCCCAAGTGCTGAGTGACAGGCGTGCTCCCCCACGCCAGGCTTCCTTTCCCCTTCAGATTCAAAACAGAGTACATTAGTTGGCATCCCAGCACACAGAAGGCAGATCTGTGTGAGTTCAAGGCCAGCCTGGTCTCCTGACTGCTCCTGTCAAGCTGTGAGGGGCCAGAACAAGATCATGGATTAGAAAAGGCCCTTGCTGTGGCTCAGCTGCTCCCTGTAACCTCATTGATGGGGACAAGGGAAGAAGCCACACCTTCGTCAGCCAGTGAACTCTAAGCCCTGTCAACTGCAGCATAAATCCCAACATGCTGCTGTGCCCAAGGCCCTAGCCAGTGTGCCACCTGAGGCCATGCTGTCTCTCAAGTGCCATGCAGCGCCTTGTCCCGCTGCACCCTACCAGCCCTAGCCAGGAGCCACAGCAGCACTGGTAATTGCAGTATGGCTGACTGTTGCTCTGGCCATAGAATGTAGCAGCTTCCGCTCCCAACACAATACCCATTGTTCCTATTAGTTTGTCCCGTTCAGACTGCCCTACGTCCAGTCCCTTGAAGGAAGAGAGGACTCTAGATGCTGCCATGTAGTGTATTCCTTGTAACACCCCCACACCCCCCCCCACTAACCTGCAGCCTCTCCTGTTTGAGCAAGAACTGCAGGGGTGCACAGGGACACTTGCACCCCTGCCAGTGTGGCACCAGAGGACACTAAAGGCAGCAAGGAAACCAGGTGGAGGATACCAGACCAACTCAAGAGTCTTGAGGCACAAGCCCCTGCATCTCCCACATCATCTCCCAGCTCTGGTCACCCGCTGCTAGGCTCTGTGTGGTGCGGCCCGCCTGTCTCCTGACCTGTGTCACACACTGACCTGCCCCAGCTTTTATCTCTGCTGCATCACCACCCTAAGGCTGAAAGAACAGTTCATGGCAGCCTGGGCCTATGGGCTGAGGCTTTATTTCAAAGGAGGGCAGGACCTGGGCTCAGGAAGGCCCAGCAGGCAGCCTGTCACTCAGCACTGAGGAAGTGGAGGTGAAACCATCAGGAGCTCAAGGGCTCTGCTACCTGGTGTGCTCCAGGCCAATCTCGCCTCCACAGCCCTTCTGCAACCCTCCTCAGAGTCACTCAGGAAGAGCAGGATAAATTCAGACCCCCTGGACCCTGAGGGAGGTGTTGCAGCTACCAGCCAGGCTGTTGGATTCCTCCCTCCATGGGTAGGAGAGTGGGATCCCCACACCGGCACACCACCACGTTCAGGCGAAGCCCACGCCACCACCAAGGAAGCCTGTGCCAGCCAGATCTGGCAGAAAAGAATTGCTCTTCATGAGAAATGTCAGGGCACTTTAATCAAAATATCCCTGAGGGCCCTGCCGGGGGTAGGGGGGCCACTCTCTATACACGAGCCCTTCTCCTTGCCCTCCCCTGCCCCGGCCCAGCCCGGGCTCCATGGGAGTGGGGGGAGGTGACCCACCCACGGCAGGCAGTGGCAAGCCTCTCCCAGGGGAACAGTCTGCAACAGTGTGGTTGAGCCCCCTCGCGGCTGCAGGCGGGCAGCCTCTGTCAGTGCTGGGTCAGACACTCAGAGGCATTCTCCAAGGTCAGGTGGATCAGGTGCTGTGGTTCCAGACACTTTATGGTATGTGAAAGGCTTTGTGGGAGGAGGAGGAGGTTACCTGAGCCCATTGCCTGTTGTTTGCCCTTCTGCCTCCCTTCCTAGGCTGCCTCTCAGGCCCCAGTACAGTCCCACGCTAGTTCCTGTTCGAGACTTGAGCTCCTCCTGCCTCAGCCTCCTGGAAGGCGAGGACTAAGGTATGCATGGCTGCCCCTGGTCCCCTGTTCTTGAGTCCTCCTGAGTGCTGTGGGGTGCAGGGGGGCTCACCCAACCCTCCCCTACCCACAATTTCAGGCCTTATTAGGGCATGAGGGGGTGGGCTCTGGGGTGGTAAAGAGGTCACTTGACTTGGAGTTCTGTGCTCTCCCCAGGCCACCTGCTTCTTTGTAGCCTTATTTCCCAGCTCACTCACAAGGCTGGGATGATTCTGCACATCCAAGGTGAGGCCGTACAGAAGGAAGACAGCATGGTTCACGCAGTAGCCACACAGGTGGGTGTGATAACAGATGTCCAGTGTGCCCCTAGGCACACAGCCCTGCCCAGCATCCCCCCCCACTCACTGACCCAAAAGACCTCCTCCATCCCTCCCTTGCTCCTCCCCTCCCCTCCTCCTTCGCCCTTTCCACACCTCACCTATCCTCCCCATCATCACCCCATCCCCCCTCCCTCCTTCCCATCCTCCCCTCCCTCCCTCCCTGTTCCCCCCTCTCCAGTGGAAGGCCTGATCTCACCTGGTGCCTACATCCTGTCTGAAATAGAATGGGACTCCAGTTAGACCCTCCAGGTCTGCCACCAACTTGGGGTAGCCCTAGGTTTCATGAGGACCTTTCAGCCAGGACAGTCTGCCCCCTTCCTCCAGGTGAGCTTGGAGACCCTTGAGGGCTGAGGGCGAGGTCCTCCTGCGCCTCCACAGGCTTCGAGCCTTCACCTAAGGCACACACTGCCTCACCTCGGAATCGAGCAGGAACTTACTTGTGCCAGGTATGTCTACAACGACAGCAGGTTTGGAGTCAGGGGACCAAGCGGTCTTCATGTCCCCCTCTCTGGGTCCTGGTGCCCAAGAAGCCCCAGCTCACATGTAACTCAGAAGGCCCTGTACAGCTGACCTCCACTGTGCCGATGTCCTGGGGGGACACAGGGCTTGGTGATGGGGTATCCCCAAGGCCCAGGTCCCCTCCCCTGTCCAGGTAACGATCATGGGATCCCAGGGGCGGTGGAATTTGTGGCTGAGCCATACTTGCAGTAGTAGCCAAAGCAGATGCCTTGTGAGTCTGTGCAGTTGATGCAGGAGATGGTCTCATACCGGTAGATGCCTACGATACATGGGAGGCAGCCACAGGCTCCCCTGTCCTTCCCCCCACCCGCACCCAGCCTGGGTCCTTGCCACTGTGTCCCTCAGCCTGGACCGTGGTTCACTTACCACAGTGACGCTGACAGTCGATGCGGCCTGGGGAGGGGGAGGACACAATAGGACGGGGCCTTCTGACAAGGCCCAGAGCTCAAGACCTCAGCCCCACTTCTGTTTTTGTAGCCCAGGCTAGCCTGGCACAGAGAAGTTAGTCTAGGCTGACAATCCCTTTGCCTTCTTCCCTCATTCCAGAGTGCTAGGATTACAGGCATGTGCCGCATGCATTTTATAAAAGTTGGAAGGGGTCCTCCAGTGCCACAGGGGGCCAGTCTAGGGGAAGGGTGTTTTGACAGATGTGAGCAGGTGACGGGGATGCTGGTGACCATTCATGCAAAGGGCCCCTCCTGCGGAGCCGCTCCCTCCTGAACCCCATTTCCAGGGCCAGCCCTGAAGCGCAGGCGGCCACAGGCACTGTTTCCCCTGTGGAGCCCACTGCTCACTTTCTATGATGGCGTTCTGGATGAGGCGCACTTGCTCCCGGAAGATGGCCCGCAGCTCATTGGGAAAATACCCTGAGGTGGGAGTCACAGCAGGTGGTCCAGCTCAGTTGCCTGGCGGCACGCACAGGCCCCATCTCGGTTTCCTTTCATCTATTTACTTATTTTCTTTACCTGGGAAGTACATCTTCCCCTGGTACAGCTGGTCCATCCTCTGGTACACGGCTCCTGCCACTTGCTCCAGCTTCTCGTGGGCTGAGGGCGGGAGGAAGAGGAAGCACATGAGCGGCCCCGCCCTGGTCCCCGCTGCTCTTCTGACCCTGGGATGGGCTCCGCCGCTCACTGATCTCAGCGGGGATGGCCAGGTGTAGCTCCTTCATCGTGTTCTGGCTCCACTCGGAGAGCAGCACCCCCGACACAGGGATGTCACCCACCCACCAGGACTTGAGGTTCACGTGGTGGCGATAGAAGGAGAACTTCTCCGAGAAATTGGGGTCGCAGTGCAGACAGCCCAGGGCCAGCGCCGCTGTCATGCCCAGGCACAGCAGCATGGCCAGGGCCTGGCCCGGCCGGCCCTGCCCATCCATCGGCGCCGCCAGCGCCGCGCCCTCCAGCCGCGCACCAACCAACGGCGCCGCCCGCGCCGCGCCCGTCACGCCGCACCAACCAACGGCGCGCGCTCCGGACCCAGCCGCGCCATCCCCGCCCTGGCCCCGCCCTCAGGCCGGGCCTGCCCACGGAACGGCTCCGCCCCTGCCCCAGCCTGGTTCCGCCCTCTGGCGGCTCTCCCCGACCTCCTGCCTGTCCCCCGCCCCCACCCTCTGCCCCCACCTCGGTCCCAGGCCTGGCTCCGCCCCCGAACCTGGCTCTGCCCCAGACCTGGCCAGAGTCCTGTTACGATTGGTCACTGGCAACGCCAGTCTACCTCCAGGCTCCGCCCCCGCCCCCGTATTGGTTCCGCAGGGCTCACGCGGGCGCCAGGGCCTGGTGCCGCCCCTCAGCCGTAGTGACTGCAGCCAATGAGCAGCGCCCGGCCTGGTCTCCGGGGTGCGGCCGCGCTTTCCGTCGGCGCCCGCCTTTTCTACGGCGCCGTCGGAAGCTCGGCCGCCACGCCTCCGTCCGGGCCCTGCTCCTTTAAGGGAAGAATCCGGCCCGCGGGCGCGGCCGGGAGGGGTTGGCGGCGTGTCCCTCCGCGGGCGTGTCCCTCTGCGGGCGCGGCCCACAGCCAGGCGAGCGGCAGTCCGGACGGGCGGTGGCGGTCCTCAGGCCAGGTGCGTGCTCGGGGGGCGGAGGCGGGCGGCGGGGCTCCATCCCTCGGGATGACTTTGTCCAGAGGCCCAAAGTGGGTGGTGGGGACCTGGATCTGTCAAAAGGAGGGGACAGTGAGTCGTGGACCGCAAACTCCCCTTTTAAAATCTGAGGTCTCGGGTAGCATAGGCTGGCCTTCAGCTCCCGGGTCGGATCCTCCGTCCGTCAACCGCCTGACTCATCTCTTTGAAACGACGTTTCCGATAGAAATCCACTGAAGGTCTGGGCTCTTGTTCAGGGACGAAACATTTGCCTTGTATGTAGAAAAGCCCTGGTTTCCATCCCTGCTCCTGCCTCATCGCTCCCCCGCCAAAAACAAACAAACAAACAAACAAACAAACAAACAAACAGGAAAAGCCAGTGAAAAGGAGAGATTCGAAAACAGATTACAGAAAGTTAACTTTGGGGGCAGCTTCTTCTCCTCCTCCTTCTCCCCCCCCTCCCCCCTCCACCCCCTCGCCTCTGCCTCCCGAACGCTGGGATTAGAGGCCTGTACCATTGCCTTTCCATTTCCTGGTCCCTCCTCCTCCTTTCCCTGGGCTCCATAGAATAAAGTGCCTGCATTCAAAGCGAAGATTTGGCATAGTATGAGGCGTGGCAGAGGTCGTTTTTGCATCTTCCAGAGCCCACTTGTATCCTAGTAATTACCTCATTATCCTTGTGTTACCATTATGCAAAATTGGGAGCTCAGGGTTTGGGGGGTGGGGAGGACACGGAGACAGCGTCTTCAGTGTCTACCCAGTCTTAGGTTCCTTCCACACCTCCTCCAGTCTTGGATCATAGGCACCCCTGAACGCTCAAGTTCCCTGAGGTTGACAGTAAGGACTCTCCTCTCAGGCCAGCACTTCCTTTAGCATGGAGGAACTGCTGGATAGTTCTGGAAGTGACACAGCTTCAGAGATGTGTTAGCTGGAGACTTGGAGACAGATGCAAAAGGAAGCACAGACTTATCTGTTGACAAGGGCAAGGTCTGAGAGTTTCTGGAAGCTAGGTTCTTAGCCTCACCTGTCCAGGGCACATTATTAAAACTCAGTGAACTACAGTCTGCTGTTTGTAGAGTGGTGACAAGGCGTGAGAGTTCCACGCCGGGGCTCCTTGACGGCTGTCCTCTCTCTACCTTGATCCACTATAGTTACACTTAAATTCAAGGGCAGCCTGGGCCACTTAGTGAAACCTCATCTCAAAAAGAGCGAAAGGGTTGGGCACGTGGTCACGCCTGGAGCCCCGGCCTAGAATCCCCCAGTGGGGGCCTGAGGGCATGGCTTAGCAGCAGAACATTAATTTAGGATATGCAAGGGCCTGTGTTCCTCCCCAGTATTGGAGGGGAATGAAAGATAAGCACGGCTCCAAAGTACAATTAATTTTCCTATTTTCTATTTATTTTTTTAATGTACGTTGTTGTTTTGCCTGTATGTGTGTCAGTATAAGGTTGTCAGGAATAAGAGTTACAGTTGTGAGCTGCCATGTGGGTGCTGGGAATTGAACCCAGGTCTTCCAGAAGAGCCACTGATGCTCTTATCTACCGAGCCATCTCTCCAGCCCTAGAATTAATTATTCAGTGTTAGGATGGACTGAGAGTGATAGAAACAGCTGGTTTGAATTTCCTCTGTGTGGGACCAGTACCTGGGGCAGAGGCCCCAGTCAGCCTGTGTGCTTACTGAAAGCAGGATGACAGTGTAGGGTGCTGGGGCGGGATGGTCTTCAGTTTCCGTTCAATATGGACGACATGCCCTTTGACCCAAGATATGTAGAGTTTTTATATTCATGTATTGTGTATGTGTGTGAGCCTGATTGTACGTGTGCCACCTGCCTGTAGGAGCCCCAGGAAGTCAGAAGGGGTATCGGGTCCCCTGCAACTTGATCACATGCAGTTGTGAGCCACCTCGGGAGTGCTGGGATCCGAACCCCAGCCCTTTGCAAGAGCAGTCAGTGCTCTTAGGCCCAGAGCCATGGCTCCAGCCCTTCTTTTGTCATTGTTTTGTTTTGTTTTGTTTTCCCGAGACAGGGTTTCTCTGTTTAATGAAGTCCTGGCTGTCCTGGACTCACTCTGTAGACCAGGCTGTCCTCGAACTCACAGAGACCCGTCTGCCTCTGCCTCCAGAGTGCTGGGATTACAGGCATGGGTCACCAAGCCTGGCCATAAACTACAAATTTTAAATGAAAAAATAAGGAAAGAGAAAAAGACAGGCCTAGGACAGAGCCTGGTGGAGACTGCTTCCTTGGTGGGCCTTGGTTCCGTCCACAGCACCGAAAAGGCAAACACCAACCTTAAATCTCCTGCATCACGTTTAGGAACTGACTAGCGAAGGGCTGCAGAGAGCAGCGGCGTGAGCACCTACTACTTCTTCAAGGACCCGGGCTCAGGTCTCAGCCCCCGGGAGGCGCTCAGGAGCCCCTGGAAGTGCAGCCCAGGGGGTCCAGTGGCTGTGCACACAGGTGCATGCAGGCAAGCACTCATACCCGCACGAGGGAAATGAATGTCTGCTTACATGAGAGTCCATCTCAGTGTCCACCCCACAGGCGCGTACAAAAGAAACAAAACACAAGGGTTAGGGCAGACACCCCAAGAGGCCCTCAGATGAGAGGAGAGAGCTGACCCCTCAGGCTGTCCTCAGCCCCCATGCACTCCCCTCGTCCGTGTGCCCATGGTGATGATAGTGTAGTAGTGACAACAGTGAGAGCTGGCAGAAACCTAAACAAACAAAGGAAAAAGAGGCCAGGTGGTGGCTGGCACTGGGGAGGAGCGGCAGGAGGGTGGCCGTGAGTTCACTACTGGCTATGTCCGTGTGGTGTGTTCCACTTGGCTGGTGAGGGTGGCGGGACAACTTCTGACAGCTGGTCTCTTCACCATGGAAGTGAGACTCCGCAGAGTGGAGTCAGGGCTCCAGGCCTCTGCAGCAAGTGCCTGGAACCTGCATGGATTAGTTACTTAGTTTCCAAGACGTGGTCTTACTGTGTAGCCTTGGTTGTTCTTTTTTTTTTTTTTTTTTTTTTCAAGACAGGGTTCCTCTGTGTATCCCTAGCTTTTCTGAACTCACTCTGTAGACCAGGCTGGCCTCGAACTCGGAGATCCACCTGCCTCTGCGTCCTGAGTGCTGAGATTAAAGGTGTGCACCACCACTACCCAACTGTATTTATTGTTTTTTAAAGACAACAGCATCTTGCTGTGGGGTGTAGCTTGGCCCAGAGCTCTCAGCCCAAGCGATCCTCCTGCCTCAGCTTTCCAAGTGCTGCCATGGCAGGAGAGGTTTTGGTTTTGCAGCACAGCTGAGTGTGAGGTAGGCCGGGTTTCAGCCACAGGGGTAAGGGTGTGGTCTCCCGTGACCTGAGTTTGCAGCTGTGCATAGGGCCTCACTGGGAAGGGGCCTGCTCTCCCGCCGGCTCTGCCTTGCACTGAGGGCCTGTGGAGCCAGGGGTGTGAGCAGCCCCCCCCCCAGCAATGGTGAAGCTGCTTTAGTTTGTGTCTGTTGCCTTAAAGAAACCTGCGTTCATCTATCTATTTCTTCATTTCTTTAGTACAGGAGGAGCTGACAGGGAAGCGCCTAGTCTATCCTTCCTCCATATGGCTTCCCGTGGGACTCAGTTTCCCAGGCTGTGACCGGGGCCTTCACCCACTGGCCCCTGCTTAATTTTTTTCTTCTCCCCAGCTCCATGTGTAAACCCACAAGACCCTGTTATTCATCTCGCAGGAAGCTCGCAAACTGCCACTTCAAAAGCCGGGCACGGTGGGGCAAGTCTGTCAGCCTAGCCTCGAGGGAGGGGCAGGAAGAGCAGGGCTACCTGAGGCGCTGTCTGAAAAGCCAGAGCCAAGCACAGTGCCAAACACAGTGTGAGCGTGTGACGGTCTCCGGGTGGGCTGGCCCGCTCACATGCACACTTCCAGCAGGAACCCCCTGCTAGGGAAAGCCCGGGTGGGTCATGGGCAGCTGGTGCCCCAAGGAAACACTTGGGCCTGGCCAGGCTGTGGAAGTCCCCTCCGCTCCGAAAGCTTGGCTTTCACCCAGGGAAGTTCTCAGGAATCCCCGGCAGCTGGGAACAGATCTGGCTTTCTCAAAAATGCCCAGAACCTGAAAGGGGAAAACTGTTACAGCAAGAGGAGTGTGCAGTTGAGTCCCACAGAGGAGCACTTCCCTTTTCTGAAGGCCTTCCTATGCCCATGGCTCCCTCTCCTTGCCCTCTTTTCTTTACCCTGGTGGAACTGGGATATGGAATCCTTGAACACATTCTGGTCAAGCACTCACCCCTGGCCATGCCCCCAGCCCCTCTCTGGGGATTCCAGGTGGGGCTCCGCCCCTGCGGCTTGGTTACCGGAAGGTAGTTGTATTTAGATCAGAAAACCAGAGTGTACGCTGTTATAAACAAACACTGGGGAAGACAGCAAGTTCTAGTCTAGCCTGGGCTATACTTTGAGGCCTCATCCTCAAAACAAAACAAAACAAAAAAAAAAAAAAGAAGAAGAAGAAGAAAAGAAAATTGAATAGGCCTGTGCCTGCTGCCCTGTAGTAAGGTCCCATTGTTACAGAGGTCCCCTCTAAAGCTCCAGGATGTATTCCCACCCCAGTGGGGCTCAGAAATCGTGGCATAGCCTGCAGAATCAAAACAGGCAATGCAGCCAGGCATGGTGGTGCACGCCTGTGCTCCCTGCACTCAGGGAGGCAGAGGCAAGCAGATCTCTGTGAGATGGAGGCCAGCCTGTCTACAAAGCAAGTCTAGGACACTCAAGGCTAAACAGAGAAACCCTGTCTCAAAAAAACAAAACAGGCAGTGTACAGAGGCCTCATTTCACTTTTGTTTTGTCTTTGTTGGGGTGCTGGGTGTTAACCCCAAGACTCAGTTCCTTCCCCCCAGCCACCCCCAGTAACCCATTCTGTGTGGAGGTAGCCTTGAGGCTGTGCTTTGTTCAGGTTCTGGGCTGCCCTGCCACAGAGTGAGGACATGGAACCAG
This sequence comes from Meriones unguiculatus, assembly GCF_030254825.1. Taxonomy (NCBI): domain Eukaryota; kingdom Metazoa; phylum Chordata; class Mammalia; order Rodentia; family Muridae; genus Meriones; species Meriones unguiculatus. Next base: position 17,280,388 of record NC_083364.1, on the reverse strand, counting down.
CTTGGGCCTGTCCCCAAGGCAGTGACAGGATGTGGAAACGTCCGGAAGGAAATGGGTGACCCTGGGCTCCTGTGCCCCAGCCTGGGCGGGTCAGAGCCTCATTACTTAGTGCTCTGTTTTCTTGTTTTGTTTTCAGAAAGGGAGGAAGAGGAGTGTGTGGGTGCTGGGGTAGAAGAGAGGCTCAGCTCACCTCATGACCTTGCAGAAGGTTCTAAGTGTCTGTCATGTCCTCTTCATCAGTGGGACAGAGAAGAGGCCCGAGGTGCTGGCATCCAGTTCTGAGTGGCTGTCGGAAGTTCCCTAAGAGGACCTGAGAGGAGGTATCCAGACAGTGCCCGGGGACTGTGGGGCGGGAGGGTGACAGGCTGGGGCCGGCCTGGGGCTCTGTGCTGAGAGCCTTTGTTCCTGTTAAAAAGCCATTGATTTTAATAGGGGCTCCACACAGCCCCAGAGTTCCTAGAAAATTTTTGCTGGGGCAGCATGGCGCACACTTTTAATTCTTTTAATTCCAGCATGGCACTCGGGAGGCAGAAATAGACAGCTCCCTGAGCTTGAGTCTAGCCTGGTCTACAAAGCGAATTCCAGGACTGGAAGGAAGGAAGGAAGGATTTACTTCCTTAAAACAAAACAAACCCCTCCCACTTCTAAGAGGACGCAGATGTGGGAGAGGCACTCCATGAGGCCTTCTGCCACTTCAGTTTCTGTAACAGTCTTGGGAGTACAGAAGGCAGGCAGAAGACCCAGAGCAAGCAGGTGTGATGGTATCAGCCTAGCTGGTAGGAGACTGCAGCAGGAGGATGGAGACTCAGGACCAGCCTGAGCTACACTATGAGTTTAAAGCCAGCCCAGGCACTTAAAGGCCATGTCTCAAAGTAAAACCTAAGACGCACAGAAATGAAAGTTTCAGAATCTTGTTGGCCTGGGCCGATGGAGGGGGTGAGAGCTGGCTGAGAGGGTTTTTTTCTTCCCAAAGTCCCTTTCGGCCAAACCCAGAGCTGGTATCTATCACACAGAGGCAGATAGAGCAGGGAGGCCCCAGAGGACCTTTCCCACCTCCCCATGGTGGCCCCACCTCCTGCTTGCCACAGCTTGGTGACAGCATTGAGGGGAATCCCCCAAACTGTCCCCAGGAAAGCCCTGAGGAAGATGGGCGGCCACCAGCAGGTAGTAGCTGGCCCCGCTCCCCTCAGCACAAGCCAGAGGCCAGGCAGGACCCAGGAGACTCAGCCCTGCCCCCAGCAGCAGCCACTGTAAACTGAGGCTTGTTGAGTCAGGATGGCTGTGAGGTGTTCAGATGGCCAGCCGTGGGCAGGGCCTGCAGGACTGGCTGGCAGAGGTGCTGGGCAGGTGACAGTTGCAGTGAAGGGCATGGCACAGCGCTGTCTCCCTGATGCCAGTGGGAATGGGCCGTATGCTGCCTAGTTCTGAAGGCCAGGCCACCAAGGCTCCGCCTGGGACGGTAGAGACGAGATGACGGGGGATAAAGGCCAACCCCGGCTACCTGGGCTACTTGAGGCCCTGGTTCAGCCACATGAAAGGAAGAGGTGGTGGCTTCTTTTAACTCCATGCCTCCCGGGGAGGCCGAACACTGCTTGGCGCTGAAGCAGGAAGACACCGGAGCTGGGAGAGACCCAGTGCTGACAGCATGTGTCAGTAGATTCCTGAAGTATGTGCAGGCCCGAGGCGGCTGACACTTGAGCCCACACAGCCTGCTATCACTGCCCAGCCACGGCTCCTCCCATATGCCGTGGGGCCTACCAGGCAGCTGTCAGCCTCCCGCCTGGAGGGTCCTTGGTGAGGGGATGGCTGCCTGGTCACTTCTGGGGGACCCTGGTCGTGGTGGGGATGGTTGAGTGTCCTGAGCTGTCCCGGTGTGCAGCGGGCGGGATGGACAGGGATGCTGCTTCCCCATGCTACGTGACCAAGCTTGCCCCACACATCTGGCTCGGTGGCCACTGTGCGCCTCAGGGCCTGTCTAAGATGCAGGTGGCATCTCCTCACAAGGCTGTGAAGTCCTCAGTGCCTACTCAGGTGTGAACCAGGGGCTGCTGACGTGGGGTGAGGGTGGTGTGGCTGCTGTGGGGAAGTTCAGGCCTCTGGGGTCCACAGACTCTTGGCCCACAGGTGCCTGCCTCCAGGGAACTGTGATTCCCCCCCCCCCCCCCCCGGGTCTGTCAGACAGCTGTGAAACTGCGCTTTGTTTTTCATTTATTTTGAGATGGGCTCACTCTGTAGACCAGGATGGCTTTGAATTCACAGCGCGCCACATGCCTCTGTCCCAGAGTGCTGGGGTCATAGGTGTGCAACTCCATGGGAAGCCCATGTTTTGTTTTTGTGTGACGGGGTCTCGTATAGCCAGGGGTGGCCTGGAACGAGGTATGTAGGTATGTAGTATGTAATTGTTCTGTCTCTGCCTGTGTGCTGGGATCATGGGCATGAGCCTCCATGCTCGGTTTATACCCTTATTGTCTAGATTTCCCCTGTAGTGCTGTTGCCTGTCAGGTTCTGAAGGGAGCAGTTGACCCAGCATGAGCCCCAGGGAAGCAATCTTTGCTCCTTCATTTCCGGCGCCCAGAGCAGTCTGAGTGGTTTGCTGCACTTTTGCTGACATTCTAATTCATGTGCCCTGGGGCTCATTCACAGGTCTAAGGCAGATAAGACAGTATTAAATACAGGCTAAATAGTACAGCCACTACCTTTTTTTTTTTTTCTGAGACAGGGTTTCTTGGTAGCCTTGGCTTGGTAGACCAGGCTAGCCTCGAACTCATAGAGCTCCACCTGCCTCTGCCTCCCTGAGTGCTGGCATTACAGGTGAGTGCCACCATGCCTTGCTCCATTACCACCCCTTAATTCCAGAACCTCCTGTCATCCCGTGAATTATAATGTCCCTTCCTCAGCTTTCACAAAGCCACTTCCTGTCCACTCTCCTCGAGGGTCCCGGCAGGTACAACATAGTGCCCACAAACCATTTAAGAACAAAGGAAACGTGCTGAGGACGGACGGGAGCATCGTGAGTGTTGCATTATGTGGCAAGGTGCCTGGCATCCCGGCACTCAGGACGGGGAAGCAGGAGGATCAGTGACTCGGTGGTCAGCCTTTGCTGCAGAGCCAGTTGGAGGCCAGCCCGGGCCACATGAGAGCCTGTCTCCAAAAACCCCACACAAGTTATTTCCTGCGACTGAGGTGGGGCTGCCTGTCTTGGGTGGGGCCAGCCCACACCTCCTGCTGCTCCCCTGCCCCCTCCACTTCCCCATTTGTGTGCCCCTGTCTCTCCAGTTCCCTAGTACCCTTGGTTCATTTCATGGCCACACCCCAAGGTCCAGCTCAAGTCGACCCTGGCTCATCTCAGGGAGCAGGGTGCAGCATGCCTCCCCTGGCACAGCGAAGGGCAAGGCCCCCCGGTGTGTCTGAAGTCTGCTCAGTGGGTGTAGGGCGGGCAGCTAATGCTGGATGACCTTGTGTCAGGACTCTTCCTCATGCTGTACAGACACTGCGCAGGTCACAGCCCAAGCTCTGCATCTGCAGGCCACACCGTCTGTTCTTGTCACCTCCACGTGTTCCCCATGTTTCCTGAGGGAGCAGTCAGGCCAGGGGAGGATACAGGCACCTCCGAGGCCATCACTCGGTGTCACATGACCATGTGTCCCTAGAACCCTGCCCCTTGTGGCGAGGCCGTTCCCTGCCACAAGTCTGCAAGCATGACCTTTGTTTGTAGTGCAGACACTTGGAAAAAGTCCCTGTGCTTACACAGCTCCCAGATCCTTACCCTGCAGCCCAGGCTGCTCTGTAGTTTGGGGCAGTCCTCCTGCTCCGCCTCCCGGGTGCTGGGCTGACAGGCCTGTGCACAGGCCCAGCCCTCACGCTGTCCTTTCCTGTTTCAGGCCTCCAGGGGACAGTTGCCAATCGCGCTGTGTTCTCCGCTGCCCACTCTGAGGTTCAGGTGCCACTAAGATGTCTAACCCTTTCCTGAAGCAAGTGTTCAACAAGGACAAGACGTTCAGGCCCAAGCGCAAGTTCGAGCCCGGCACTCAGCGCTTCGAGCTCCACAAGCGTGCGCAGGCGTCGCTGAACGCGGGGCTGGACCTGCGGCTGGCCGTGCAGCTGCCCCCCGGCGAGGACCTCCACGACTGGGTGGCCGTGCACGTGGTGGACTTCTTCAACCGCGTCAACCTCATCTACGGCACCATCAGCGATGGCTGCACCGAGCAGTCCTGCCCGGTCATGTCCGGGGGCCCCAAGTACGAGTACCGCTGGCAGGACGAGCAGCGCTTCCGGAAGCCCACGGCGCTGTCGGCGCCCCGCTACATGGACCTGCTCATGGACTGGATCGAGGTGCAGATCAACAACGAGGACATCTTCCCCACCAATGTCGGTGAGTGTGTGCCTGTTCCGCACAATGTGCAAGAGCCAGCGAAGGTTAGGGAAGGCGTGGGATGCCTGGGACTGGAGCCACCGGCTGCCCCATGCATGGGTGCTGGGAACTGGCCCTGCGCCTCTGCGCGCGCCGTTAACCACTGGGCGTTCTTCTAACCCTGCGTGGTAGTGTCTGTCTGTTTATTTTTGGTTTTTTGAGACAGGGTCTCACTGTGTAGCCCTGGCTGTCCTGTACCTTGCTCATACTGGCCTGGAACTCAGACCCACCTGCCTCTGCCTCCCAAGTGCTGGGACTAAAGGTGTGCACCGCCACTGGATTGCATGATGATTTTTTTTATTTTTTTATTTTTTATTTTTTGGTTTTTTTGAGACAGGGTTTCACTGTGTAGCCTTGGCTGTCCTGGGCTCGATTTGTAGAGCAGGCTGGCCTCGAATTCACAGCGATCTGCCTGCCTCTGCTCCCGAATGCTGGGATCACAGGCGTGAGCCACCACACCCGGCAGTTCAGGCTCTCATGTTTAAGACGTCAGCATTTTCCAACTTGGCCTTCCCTCCAGCCCCTTATTTTTTTGTTTTGGTTTGTTTTTTTATTTTCATTTTGACAAAGCTTCAGTAGCCTAAGTTGGCCTTGAACTTGGTGTGTAGCTGAGGCTGGTCTTGAACTCCTGACCTTCCTGCCTCAGACCTCCCCAAATGCTGAGAAGACAGAACTGTGCCATACCTGGCTCTTTATTCACATTTGATCATTTGTTTTGGATTTTACTTACCCATTTGTTCATTTATTTGAGACATGGTCTCACTGCATAGCACTGGCTGGCCTCAGTTTGCTATGTAGATCACGCTGGCCCCAAACTTTCAGAGATCAACCTGCCCCTCTATCCATCCTGATCAAGGCATGTGACCCCACACCTTGCTTTTATTCATACTCTAAAGTGGATAGTTTAAACCAGGCCTGGGGCTACTGACATGGCTCAGCAGGTTCTCTAGAGGAATAGAACTGCTAAGAGTAAAATATGTATATAGAGGGAGTATGTTAGTGTGGCTTATAGGTTGGCGTCTGTCTCGTCCAGCAATGGCTGTCTCCTGACAGAAAAGCCAAGAATCCCATAGTTGTTCAGTCCAGGATTCTAGATGCCTCAGCTGCTCTTCGGTCTGCACTGGAATCCTGAAGAGGTTCTATCACGAGCGAAGGAATGCCTCCGCAGCAGGGTAGACGAACCCGCCAGCAAGAGTGAGGGCGAGCAGGCAGAAAGCAAAAGCTTCCTCCTCCACGCCCTTTTGTGTGGGCTGCCACCGGACAGTGTGGCCCAGGGGGTGGTCCAGTCAAGAGACTCCCCCACAGAACCAGGTGATGGTGGTGATCACCTTTAGTTCCAACATTCTGGAGGCAGAGGCAGGAAGATCTCTGAGGTCAGGGCAATGGCTACATAGTGAGACCTTGTCTCAGAAAAAACAATGAAGGAAGGAAGGAAGGAAGGAAGGAAGGAAGGAAGGAGGGAGGGAGGGAGGGAGGGAGGGAGGGAGGGAGGGAGGGAGGGAGGGAGGGAGGGAGGGAGGGAGGGAGGGAGGGAGGGAGGGAGGGAGGGAGGGAGGGGAGGAGGGAGGGAGGGAGGGAGGGAGGAAGGAAGGAAGGAAGGAAGGAAGGAAGGAAGGAAGGAAGGAAGGAAAACAGCAGCAAAACATAATAAAGGGAAAGCGAGAGCGTCACTGGGCTTCCTTGGCCGCTCCCAGCAGCTAGTTCCCAGCCTGAGTCTGCATGGAGCTTACATCCTGCCTGGCGCAGGGTAGAAAGGCCCCTTCCTCCATCCTCAGAGCTGGCACAGCCTCCTGCCTGGTGCCCTCCCTGCTTCCTCTGAGCACCCCGTGGTGACACTGAGCACTGGGTAATCCTGGCCCCAGCTGAAGGTCCTCAGCTCGAGGCCGCCTTCAGACTCCCTTCTGCCACTGTAGGGACCAGGAAGTAGTGACCTTTGTGGCCTCATTCAGTGAGCGCAGGGCCCGGTGCTGGCTGCTGCTTGCCTTCACCTTCCAGAGCAGGGTTCTCAGCCTTCCTGAGGCCACAGCCCTTTAAAACAGCTCAATCGCAAGGTGATTTTCATTGCTACGTCATAATAATGTTGCTGCTGTTAGGAACCCAGTCACACTGCTGCTGGCTCGGCCGCCCCCGCGTCCCGGGACACACACGTGCCGTGTGGTTGGCACCCTCAGGGCCGTATGGAGTGGGCTGCGGCAGGGTGGCAGCTGCCAGGCTGAGGGGACTTCGCCTCGGAAGGGGAAGGTGGTCAGAATGCAGTGGCACATCACTGATCACTGAGGGGAACGCTCCCGGGCACACGGTGGGTGCTGCCCGCTTCCGGTGGAAGCTAGGATGGGGCCACAGGCTGTGTGACGTCCAGCCTGTGCCTCGACCTCTCTGAGGCTCATATGTTCTCATCGCTGGGGCTCAAGGCAGAGCACATGTCGGGCTGAGGGGGGTTCTGGGGGTGTCAGGCCAGCTGTGCTGAAAGCTGTTCTTCCCGGCCCCTCCGCCCACCCCCAGGCACACCGTTCCCCAAGAACTTCCTGCAGGCAGTGCGCAAGATCCTGTCTCGGCTGTTCCGCGTGTTCGTCCACGTCTACATCCACCACTTTGACCGCATCGCGCAGATGGGCTCCGAGGCGCACGTCAACACCTGCTACAAGCACTTTTACTACTTCGTCACCGAGTTCGGCCTCATCGACCCCAAGGAGCTGGAGCCCCTGGTGAGCGGGGTGCGCGAGTGCGCGCGAGTGTGCGCTCGGGCACCAGCGGGGAGGGGAGTTGGGAGGGGCCACAGCAGGCGTCTCCTGCATAGCCCCCCAGAACACAGAAGTCCCAGATGTTCCAGTTCACCACAGCAGAGAGGGTGCCCTGTGGTCATCCCATCCCGCGTGGCTCACAGCGTGCGGCGGGGACACGCTGGGGACCTGCCCAGGGTGGACAGCCGTGCCCCCACTCCTAGAGACCAGGGCTACTTACTTACTGATGGGTTGATTTCTTTTTATTTCATCCTGTTTTAGATTCCGTAACCCAGGCCTGGCCTGTGGTTTACCACATAGCCTACACCTGCTGGAACTTGAGGTGGTTCTCCTGCCTCAGGATCCCAAGTGCTTGGACCATAGTCCTGTGCCATCAGGCTTGGCCACAGTCTGCTTTTATTTTTGTCCTTTCAGCTGGTCATGGTGGTGTACACCTTTAGTTCCAGCACTCAGGGAGGCAGAGGCCAGCCCAGTCTATGAAGTTTCAGGACAGCCAGGGCTACACACAGAAACCCTATCTTGAAAAACAAAACATTTGTCTTTTCTTTGTTTAAAAAGAATTTTATCTGTTTGCTTGCTTGTCTGTATGTTTGTTTACTGGGTCACTGTGCAGACCAGCCTGGCCTGGAACTCACAGAGATCAGCCTGCCTCTGCCTCCCGAGTGCTGGGATCAAAGCTGTGCGCCACCCCTGCCCGGCTTGACCTCACTTACTCTTATTTTCTGTGTGTGCTGTGTCACCTGTGCTTCTGTTGGTACACCACATGTGTGCGGTGCCCACTGAGGTCAGAAGAGAGCCTCAGATCCCCAGAAACTGAAGTTTCAGACATTTGTGAGGCTCCGTGTGGGTGCTGGGAACTGAACCTTGGCTCTCTGCTGGAACAGCCAGGGCTTTTAACTGTTGAGCCATCTCTCCAGCCCTGTGATCTTTTAATCGTGTTATATTTTTGTTTATTTATGTTGTGTATTCCCGTGTATGAACATGACTGCCATGACATGTACATGACGATCACATGACAGCTTTCAGGTGAGAGATCCTCCTGCCTCTGCAACCCTAAGCACTGGGATTAAAGGCATGTGCAAGCAGCAGGCTGGAGTGTTTGTTCTGAGACAGAATCTCATGTAGCCTAGGCTGGCCTTGAACTCCTGATCCTCCTGCCCCTACCTCCTGAGTGCCGCAGTGACAGGTGCCGCCACCGTCCCCGGCTCTTACAGACAGTAGCTTGTCCACTTCCCACTGCTGACCTTTCTAGTAAGTCGTGTTGGTCCACGGTACACTTACCAGGCTTAATCACAGCACATGTCCACCCGGCCCTACTCAGAGGCACAAGCTCTCTGAGCCTCCCAGGGAGCTGCCCGCCCCCTCTCCGGTCCAGTTTCTTGCGTGTTTTGGGTTGTGTGAGGCCTTTGCTCCCCCTCCGTTCCCCATCTGTGCCCCACATGCCTCCTGTCTGCTCACTCCACCTTGTCTCTGCAGAAGGAGATGACCTCACGGATGTGTCACTGAGGGCCCCTCCGGCCGCCAAGGCCGTGCCAGCTCTGTGCAGCCTGTGTCTCCACGGCATCACTCCCTCAGCCACAGAGGAGCAGCGGGACCCTGGCTTCCTCCCCTCTTGGTGACTGTGAGCCCTCCGACTCTAACCTGTTCCTGGCCTGCCTCCAGGGGCTGAACTGGAATTCTGGACACTGTGTGCTTTCAGCCCCTGGGTTTACACTGTGTTTGTGCCACGGCCTCTGGCACGAGGCACAATCTTGAGCCATTGCCACCCACCCCTTGTCCCTTCTCTGTTTGCCCTTGAGGCCATGACCTTGGTACGCGCGGCCAGTGCTTCTCTCACAGCCTGGAAGGGGAGGTGGCTCCGATCTCCTCTGGTTAGAGCCACATTGTGTGTGGGTAGCCACGTGGGCAGCCGTCATACCTCCAAAGATATGCCAACATGCCAGCCCTCCTTGCCCCAGCCCTGCTGGGCGTACCTCTCCAGCACCCCAGGGTGAGAGTCCCAGTGGCGGGTGTTCTGAAGGGTCTCTGCAGGTCAGGAAGGGGACACAGACTGCATGCCTGGGATCCAGGCCACCCTAACCTACACACTGAGGGCCAGGCCAGCCAGGCTCCATAACAGGACTGTCTTTAAAAAAAAAGGAAAGCCAGGCACAGTGTTGTATATCTGCAATCGTAGCACTTAGGAGGCGGATGCATGAGGATCTCTGTGAGTTCAAGGCCAGCCTGGTCTACAAAAGTGAGTCCAGGACAGCCAGGGCTACACAGAGAAATTCTGTCTTGGTGGGGAAAAAAATGGGGGGGGGGAATTACAGTGGTGGCACATGCCTGTAATTCCAGTACTAGAGAGGAAGAGGTGAAGAGGGGGTCTCTGAGTTAGAGGCCAGCTGCAAGTTCCAGGACAGCGAGGGCTACACAGAGAAACCGTGTTGCAAAACAAACCGAGGGACAGCTCAGTGAGACAGTGTTTGCTGCATAACCCTGAGTACACACATACGACCCTGCACCCACGGAAAGCCAGGTGGTGACACTTGCAAGTCCAGCCTCAGAGAGGCGGACCTGGGGTCGCTGGGGTGCAGAGTGAGGGAAAGGCAACCACGGTCCACCCCTGACCTTCATGTGCGTCTGCACAAACACACACACAGGCCAATTCTGTCGTGGAGGTCGCTGTCTCCTTTTATCTCTCTTTTTACATTGTTGGTTTTGATTTTTACACAGGGGGTCACTGTGTAGCTCTGATTGGCCTGGAACTTACCATGTAGCCCAGGCTGGTTTTGAACTCACAGAGATAGATACTCCTGCCTCTGCCTCTCAAGTGTTCAGTTAAAGCATATAAAGACAGCACACTCAGTCCATTCAGAAAAAATGGGTTTTTTTGTTGTTGTTGTTGTTTTGTTTTCGAGATAGGAGACCTGTGTAGCCCTGGCTGTCCTGGGATTCATTTTTTAGACCGAGCTGGCGTCAAACTTAAAAGATCTGCCTGCATCTGCCTTCTGAGTGCTGGGACTCAAGACCTGCATCACCACACCCAGCCCACCTGGAGGTTTTAGAGAAAATCCTTAACCACTTTCTAGTGGCTGCCCTCTGGGGAAGTGTCCAGCGCATCCTGGAATCCGCTGATTAATTCTCACGTGGCTTCCACTAGGCGCTGGATGTGGAGTTCCCCGGAGGGTGGCAGCAGGGACATTTCCTTCTTCGGTGGCAGCCGATTGTGTAGCAAAACTTTGTGCGTGGTCCCTGTGGAGCACAGGACCAAACTGCAGCGGACCACCCTGCCATGCCACGGAGGGTGGGGCGGGCTGTGACGTCCCCGCACCAGCCTTTGACCCTCTTGGCCCTCCCCTTGAGACCCCTGCACTGTGAAAAGCCCCGGTTGTTCTCCCCGAACTGAGGCTGCCACCAAACTGAGTGCAGTTAACAAAATGTCCATGCCTGAGCCCGGAGCCTAAGAGGTACCCCGGGGCCTCCAGGAGTCTCTGCGCCAGTGCCCCGCCCTGGAGAAACCCGGGGACCAGCCCCCTCAGGCCTGACTGAATGTATCTCACCTGCGGGACTTGGCCACTGCGGGGCATGCCAGCAGCGCGGGGAGGGGTCCGCCCGCCTCCCCACCCCACAGCCCTGCCAGCCTTTATTCTTAAATAAAGCGGTCCTCTTCATGCTGCTGGCTGCCGTTCCTGCGAGAGGGCCAGGGTAGCCCGAGAGGACCTGAGCGACGCAGAACGCGCTCGAGACGGGTAGCTGACAGGTTTCGTTTTTCTTTTGCGATAGAGTTTCCTGTTGGTGAGTGAATGTGTGTGATGCGTGGAGGACAGGGAGTCCGTTTTTAGTGCTGACCCTGAGCCAGGACCTCAGCACCGCACCGGGAGATTCTAGGCGAAAGCTCCACCCCTGGCCACGCCCTCGGGCCCCCAGTGGGGGGTTCTGGGCGGGGCTCGCCCCGGCCACGCCCCCGGCCCCTCTGTTTTATTGAAAAGCATGCAGTCTAGACCACGGCCTGAGTCCCTTTCCGTGCGTATATTACGGCTGTAGATGGCAACAAGAGCTTGGTTTAGAGAGGGCTCCTGTTTAGCTCTTCCTAGTGTCAGTATTCACTGACATCCCGAATTCATGATGACCCTTCTGCTTCGGTCTCCCATGGCGTGGGGTGACAGGCTTTCCCTACGTGCCTTGTTGGAGCAGCTACTGAAGGCTTGTGTGTCCAGTGTGAGCTAAGCAAGCTCCCCGGCCCCCAGCCGTTGGTCGCAATGCTGCTTCTCATCCATAGAGGGCGCTGCGAACTAAGGGAGGAGAGCAGCCCCTGAGTCCAAGCGCGGCCGCTGGGCCAGGCCTCAGCTTTCTCCCTCCTTGGCTTGTGCGGCCTGGGGGGGTAGCGGCCAGAGCTGAAGGCAGAGCACCTTCTTAGTGTCAGGCAAGTTAAGGAGAAATAAGACACAAGTGGCCAAGGTGTAGGGTGGAGGTGGCCTGTCCCTGTCCCCAAGAGACACTGTGGCCATCGCCGTCACACTCAAGTGATCTGCTTTAAGTAACACTCTGCAAGACGTAACTCCGACAGCAAGACTACCTCGCCCCAGGACTCCGGTTTCGTAGGCCTGCGTTTGGACTGCGTTCACACAATGACGTTACACGGCCCATGACAGGAGGCACACATGCAAGTGGGGTGAGGACACCCCAAATCTGCGTCCCCACCTCCCGGGTGGATATGGCATCCTGATTCCCGATTTGCCTGCTCTGAGCATTTTGTTGTTTTCGTTTCATTTTTGAGACAGGGTTTCTCCGTGTAGCCCTGGCTATCCCGGACTTGCTTTGTAGACTAGGCTGGCCTCAAACTCAGAGATCCGCCTGCCTCTGCCTCTCTGAGCGCTGGGATTGCAGGGGTGCACACTGTGCCCAGCCCCTGGGCATTTCTCGTCATGGAGTTCTACACTGTGTGAACGCTTCTGTCTGATCTTGTCACTGAGTGCGTGTCTTCAGTGTCTCTCTATACTCCTGGGATGGTTCCCAGGCCGTACCCAGGGGACCTGGCCTGGCTTTTACTGGCTGCAGTGCTGGCCTTGCCACACACTGTGTCCAGCATGGACGGCACACTGTGTGTGTCCAGCACGGGTATTTTAGGTAGCCCTTCTGATGGCCTCTGCTCCGAGATGTTTCTGTGGGCCCTGCTTTGGTCACCCTGGGCTCCTCCCAGAGATTCTGTCCCCAGCATGCCTCCAGAGAAGGCCAGGCCATCATTGGCACACCAACTTCTAGCCTTCCTCAGCACCCAGTTGCCTGGGGACACAAAATCAGGCAGGCTTGGTCACCTCCTGCCCCCTCCACCTAGGCCCCACACAGTGTCCTTCGGCTTCTTGGGAACAAGTGTGTGCGTCAAGTACCAGTGCCTGCTGCAGTCCCGGTCTCAGCGTACGGCAGGCCTGTGGCCTGGTCACGACTCGGGCAGCTGGCCCAGATCACCAGAGAAGCCCCACCATGCTCAGCGCTCTGTCTCCTACCCCCTAACCCGTGCCCAAGGCCAGCCGGGTCACTGCCGTGCTGGGCGAGGCTGGGGACTGTGTCGGTGGATGTTGCTGGTTTGTCCTGTTGCCTGGGGACTCCAAGATGCCAGCTCCAGTGGCCATCTGCTGTGGCATCCCCTGGGGCCTCTAGACAGATTGGTGCCTTCTAGCCTGCCTTGTCACCTGCAACCCCTTAGGTACGATATCGGCACGATACGGCTGTTTCCAGAACGCTCTGCTACCCACACTGAAACGCTGTCCAGCTAACTCCATCCTTCCCTGCCATCCCACTTCTTGTCTCTGTGGCTCTGCTGACTCCAGGGACCTCTTGGAGTGTCTGTGTGGTGTGTGTTCTGTGTCTGGCTCGTGTCACTGAGCACTGTGTTCTGGAAGTCCCCTCCTTGGCCTCTATGACCTTACTTTAAAGTTCTACAAAAGATTTATTTATTTTGCTAGGCGAGGTGGCTCACACCTTTAATCCTAGCACTCAGGAGGCCAAGGCAGGTAGCTCTCTGAGTTCGAGGCCAGCCTGGTCTACAGAGTGAGTCCAGGACTGCCAGAGAAACCCTGTCTCAAAATAATAATAATTGTATGTATTAGTATTTTACCTACACGTGTTTGTGTACCCTTAGAGGCCATTATAGAGTCCCTGGAACCGGACTTACAGGCAGTCATGAGCCACCATGTTGGTCCTGCAAGAGCAGCCAGTGCTCAAGTGACCTGCCTCTTGAGCTCCAGACCCCATTCCTTGAAATCTATCCTTTTGTACGCTAAGTTAAAATTTTAACTGAAGGTTTGGAGGAATGGCCCAGTGGTCAAGAGTACTGGCTGCCCTTGCAGCAGAGACAGGTTTACAGCCCAGTGTAACAGGCCTCCTAACCTTAGCACAACTGATTCCATGATGGAAGTACCACCCAGGCTAGAAGCCCCGGCAAGCAGAGGCCCCGCCTGCCACGGCGGAAAGGCCTGACCCACCGAAGCCCCCCCCCCCCCCGGCCCCGTGACGGGAAACACAATGTACTTGGCTTTTGGCTTCTGTCGTTCTGTCTGGTTGAATTCTTGCTTACTGGGGTATGTCAGCTCAGGATGTGGTTTTGTGCTTAAAAACTCACCCTGAGAAGTGCTCCAGGCCACGCTGGGGTCTATGTACACACATACACAGTGACTAGTGTGGCCCCTGGCTGGCTCCCAAAGTCTTTCTTTAGCAAAACCCCGCCTGTACATCACACCACGCCGGAACCACACGGTGGCCCCTGCCGCCCCGGCCGCATGGCCCCCTGTAGCTCCAGCTCCAAGGGATGTGCGACCCTCTCCTGTCTTTCACAGAGAGCGGGCACATGTGTTGTCCAGCCACACACGCAGGCAAAGCACTCACAGAGATGACCATTTTAAATGGTAATGAAGAGAAATGTACATTGCTCTTACAGGGGAGGACCCGAGTTTGCTTCCCAGTAGGTGTGATTTTTTTTTTAAGTAGGTGCAATTTTTAATTCTACTTTATTTGGGGTTCTGAAAGCCTCTCTTTTCCAACCCACAACCCCAGATAGGAGAGAAAGGTTAGAAGGGAGAGGGGATCTTGGCCTTTTTACTTCTTACAGCTAGGTAAGGTTGTCAGGTTCTTTTGGGGCAATACTAATCTCAGTCGTCAGGATACCCAGCAGTCCAGGAACCAGCAAGGCAGCAAACGCATCAAGCGCCCTCCCCATTGCTCTCCCCCAAGCACCTTCTCCCTCTGAGCTCTAGTATTTATACCCCACAGAGTCCTCAGACTTCAGCCAACAACAGCTGGCAAAGACCACGCCCCTGCATGGGACAGTTGTCCGCTGTGGACAAAGTAAAGGACAAACTAAATCCCAGCACTTGGAATTAAAACAAAAATATGTTTACATGACATAACCGAGTTTTTACAGGAACCAAAACCTCTGTCACACCCAGTACTTGCACTGGAGGCTCACAGCCACCCGTGACTCTGGCTGGGACAATCCACGACCTCTGTCGCCTATACTCACACACAACTTAAAAATAATAGTTTTTGTTTTGTTTTTCAGACAGGGTCTCTCTGTGTAGCCCTGGCAGATCTCTGGGTTCAAGGACAGGCAGGGCTACACAGAGAAAAATCTGTCTTAACAACAAAATAAGAAATATAAAAATTTGAGGACTGAAAAAGAAATTCAGTCTAGAACGCACTCCTGGCATGAGTAAGTCCCTTGATTTGATCCCCTGCACCCACATAACCTGTGTGTTCTGGTGCCCATGTCTAACCAACCCCAGCACTTAGGAGGTGGAGGCAGGAGAATCAGGGGTTCCATACAAGAACCCCATCTCAAAAATGCAAAAGGAAAAGAAAAATTTAGGCTGGGGAGACCCAGGCTTAGGCCAGGAGTGCCACAGCCATGAGAGAGCCTTGTGGGCTAGCCTGCCCCAGCTCGTACCCCGACCCTCGGGCAGGCCCGAGTCCGAATCAGTCAGCCACTGAATCCCATGCACCCAGGGATGGAAGAAGAGCTCTGGGATGGCCGAAGCAAATGTGTTGCCTGGCAACAGCTGGCTTCTTGGTGTCAAGGGCCGCAGATGGGCTGTGGACCAGCATGGCAGGGCGCATGTCTGTACCTTGCAAGGGCCTGTTACAATCAGGGGACACAGACATCAAGCCTGTACCCACTTCCTACCGGCTGCCAGGGCCTGGCTTAGTGTCTTCTCCTATGGCCAAGCTGGCTGCAACAAGTGACTACGAGTTTAGGAACTTACAGGGCCAAGACTGGTCATCTTATGTGACTAGAGGTCACAAGTCTGACAAGGGTTAAAAAATAAGGCCGGCATGGCCAGGCCGGTCTCTCCCTGTGGTTCTGGCACTTGTCCCGGTGTGTAGAGGCCAGCAGCCATTTGTTCCCTCTTCCCGAGCGACAGCTCAGAGTCTGTGTGGCTGAGCTCTGACCCTCTGTCTCCCTTTGAGGAGATCCCCACAGTGGCACTTGGCTTCCAATATCACGGTCCCCAGCTCGTTTCTTTGCTCAAGCCCCAAGAGGTGAAGTGGCACACCCTCTCAGTACCTCATGGCACAGTAAAAAAGTCCCCACGCAGGCTCCGCATTTTGTGACACCCTACATCCCTGTCAGGACAGGCCAGTGAGGACCCGGTGACCAGGGTATCGGCCTCCCACAGCCACCTGGTGTCCATCAGAGAAGGCAGGAGCACAGCGGATTGGCCAGGCCAGGCCAGGGTGGTGGCTTTCAACCAACTGCTGAGCCAGTCCTTCCCGGGCCACGGTTACAGCCACTGTCACTCCCTTAGGGACAGTGAGTGCAATGCTGGACTCCGAGGGAGGTGGGCCTTGTGTGGTGTGACTGGTCAGGAGGATGGGGCCCCAAGGCTGCCGGGACATTCACAGCCTGGTCAGACCTCGCAGCCACAACTCCCGGGCCACGCCCACAACTCCCGGGCCACGCCCACCGCTCCAGGTCATCTCTCAAGCTCTGGCATAGGGCACGGGCAGGCCAGGGTTCCGTCCTTCCTCTGCCCAGGACTGGGACAGCGAGGTGACTCAGCCAGCAGGAAGGCTTGCTTACATCCAGTTGCATCAGACCAGCCCTGTGGCCACAAGGCAGCTCTGACTTGCATACATGCCTGTCACTCTGCTGGGGACCCCTCATTGGGCTGTTTGGGGGTTTGAGTGCTGGGCCTGGGGACTCCCTAGGTGGTCATTACCATCCTGGAGCGCTGGGTTGTGTTGGAGTTGGTGGCCGTGTATGGAGCCCCCGAGCCTGGGCTGAGAGCTTTGGGCAGGAGAGACTTAGCCCTCCGCTCAGTACAGGAAGGTGGGGATTCTGCAGTGGTCCTAGCACCAGCTGCAGGAAGCTGGGCCACCGTGCCTGCTCACACTAGCGCACGTGGACAGAATGTCTGCTGACACCAAGGAAGGTAAAACACGTGCACGCAGAGGGGGTCCGTGGGAACAGACAGCAGGGGTACACAGCCCTGAGGCTGGGAGAACGTGAGGGCCCATTCCTGTCAGCAATTCAGCCCCCCAGGACAGGGCTGCCTCAGGCTGTGGGAAGGCTGACACCAGCCTGAGCTAAGCAAAGTCCCTGCCTCAAAAAGGCAAAAAAAAAAAAGACTGGCACAGGGTGGCACATAGCTTTAATCCCAGCACCCTGGAGGCAGAGGCAGGTAGATTTCTATGAGTTCCAGGCCAGCCTGGATAACAAAGCGAGTCTAGGATAGCCAGGGCTACACAGAGAAACCCTGCCTCAAAAAAAAAAAAAAGAGAGAGAGAGAGAAAGGAAAGAAAGAAAGAAAGAAAGAAAGAAAGAAAGAGAGAAAGAAAGAGAGAAAGAAAGAGAAAAGAAAGAAAGAATAAAAGCAAACAAAAGAATCAGGGGTGGGGCTGTGGCCAGGGGAGACCTTGCCTAGACTTTCCCAGTAAGGAACCGAGAGAGTGGTGGTCAGGGTGAAGGCCCCTAGAATAACCCAGTGAGGGGTTTTGGGCATGGCCCTATCTGGTAGAAAGGTCTAGGTTCCATGCCTAACCTGATGGCAAGGAAGGAAAGAGAGCCCAGGAGCCAAGTGATACAGGAAGCTGAGGCTGTCTGCCTAGGGCCCCACCTCATTTCCTGTTTGTTCTCCCTCTGTAGTCTGAGAGTCTACTTGAACCTACTGCTCTGGTGGTCCCAGCTGGGCCTAAAGCATAGGCCAGTTTTAAGCCCCTTCCAAGAATGACTACTTTGCCTGGGATCTTGGGTTGTGGGGGGAGTAAGCCTGGGAACGTCCCGTCCCCATCCTTCCTGCCTGTCCTGGCCTCGTCTGGGACTTGATCCACCCATCACCTGGCCAGCCATGCCTAGTCTGAAGGACAGAGGAAGCAGAGGGTCCACACAAGCTTCCTACAGGCATTCCTCTCCAGAAAGCCACTGACATCCCCGTGGGGCAGAAGCTGTGCCAGCAGGGGAAGTCAGGCTGTCACCCAGCTCCCAACCCCCAGCCCGGGAGCTTGTAAACAGGCAGTTGGAGGTAGAGGCTTGACAGCAGGCTGGCGGCGTGCCCGGGCAGGGCAGGGCATGGCAGGGTGGAGTGACCAGCTCCCAGGCCCTGCCTGGTGCCTACAGGATGGCACGCCTCCTTCCTCTTTCAACTGGCTGCCCCTTCCAGATGAAAGCGTGAGGGGGTCCCTCTGAGTAACCCTGGAGACCCAACGTGACTATTTTCGTGACAGAAAACACACTTGGCTGTCAAACTCACAGAACTTCTTACACAGAATGGCAGAAGCACCCACAGGGCCCACACCCCCTACTTACAAAGGTTTAGCTTCCTGCCTGGGGAGGACTCCAGGAAGAAGGAACCAGTTTCAAGGTTCGGCTTCTCTCTGGGGTTCCTCAGTTTCCCCATTTACAGTATGGGGCTCCCGGAGGGAGTCTCAGGACCAGGCTGGGAGAGTGAGGACACTGGCTCTAGATCAGGGACCAGAAGTACCACCTCAGTCAGGCCTTTGCTAATTAGCTTTTCTTCCCAACTTCTGAGCTAAGCTGCATGGAACAAAATCCCTGACTGAGGGCTGTTTCCTGCCGTGAGTGTGAACAGCTGCCCCTGGTGGGCCACGCTTGAATGGTGCCAACCTCTGCCCCAGGGGCACATCCCAGCCTCACCCTAGGAACTTTGGTATAATGTTATGCTGGTCTCGGATTCGAAGCAGCTCTCCTCTGCCTCCAGTGCGTGTGTGTGTGTGTGTGTGTGTGTGTGTGTGTGTGTGAGCACACAGGTGGAGGTTAGTCATGGCCACTCATGGAAGTCAGTGTTCTCCAATGTGTGTGCCCCAGGAACAGACTCAAGTTGTTAAACTTCGTGGCAAAGTCCTTTAACAGGCAAGTGGAGGTCCTGCTTTGTGCCAGCCAGGAATGATTCCTCTGAAGGCCCTGCGCTGAGTTCTGTTCCTCTGCCCAAATCTGTCCAGATAATGACCCTTGAGCAGGGCTTGAACTGGAGATAAAAATCTAACAAAGACGATAAAGAGGCTTGGGAACTAGACTCGGAAGGTAAGCCCACCTGTTACTCTTGGAGAGGACCCAGGGTTCAGCCCAGCACCCACACCAGCCAGGTCACAGCAGCCTGTAACTCCGCCTCTCCGCTGGGTTTTCAGGCCTCTGCATGCATGTGTCACACGTCACTCACACAGGCGTGCACGTGTGAGAGCGCGCACACACACACACACACACACACACACGCGCGCGCGCGCGCACGCAGAAACAACAGCTTGAGGTTCCTAGCGCTCCAGCCTCACTGGGTTGGTGGTGAAAACTTGCAGACAAACCACCGTGGAGACGGAGAACCTCTTTGTGCACAGGAGCAGCCGAGCCAGCAGGCACAACTCAGCCTCCCTGTGTCCGAACCTGAATCGGGGATCCCAGCCCCTCCTGTCCCTGCTACCCCCACCAAGGGCTCCAAGGACCCAAGAGGTTCAAGAGCGAACGGAGGCCGGACGCAGGGCGGGAAGGCGCGCAGGCCAAGGGCAGCAGTATTCTAGTTCCTAAGTAAGGAGGACTTGCCCTCCTTCGGCAGCTGACGCCGGAACCCAGATCTAGGACAAGGCTCAGAACCTCCAGCAGCGCGGGTTAGAGGGACAACTGGCCTCAGCCCGAACCCTCAAGCCGTCAGTGCCCTTGGGCGCAGGCGCAAGCGAGTCACCCAGGCCCTCCACACGCCTCTCCACTCCGGCTCCCCGCCTCCCCGGATCGCGCAGCCGCACTCGAAGCCTTCCCAGGCTCCGCCCCACGGCGGGAGCGCGCAGCCGCACTGGACACTTCCTCAACGCTGCGCGCGCCACTTCCCTCGGCGCTCTCCCTCCCCACCCCCAACACACGCTCCAAGTGCGCAGCCGCGCTCGGCGCCGCCAACACGCCCCTCGCGCGGCTCCTCCGGGCGCCCCGCTAAGCTCCGCCCCGCAAGCTGGCAGCGCGCAGCCGCATTCTGCATCGCCTCCGGGCTCTCGCAGCCTCCCCCGGCGCCCCTGGAAGCTCCGCCTCCTCTGTTCTCTGAGAAGGGCGGGGACTGCGCGAGGGGGCGGGGCAACTCCGGGACCGCGCCTATAAAAGCGGCCTCGGCGGCCGCGCGCGCGGCTCCTCTCGGCTGCGGTGGCCCAGCGGAGGGGTCCGTGGTGGCGGTGGTGGCGGCGGTGGCGGCGGCGGTGGCGGCGGCGGCGGCGGCGGCGGCAGCGGCGGCGGCGGCGGTGGTGGTGGCCGCGGCGGAGGGGGCGGCGGTGGCCGCGGCGGCGTTGTTCCGCGCGCAGTCCTCGGAGCGGGGTCCGGGCTGTGCGAAATCTGGTGACGGCGCTGCGACCCCGGCTGGTGTCCGACTCCGGTGAGCGCGGCGCCAAGGGCGACATTCTCCGAGGGAGGAGGGAGTCCCGAGCCAGGCGCGGGAGCTCCGCCGAGCCCCGGCCGCCTCCGCCCGGCCGAGCGCCCGACTCAGCCTCGGCCCTTTGTCTCCTCCGCCCGCAGGGTCGCCTCCCAAGCCGCCCCCCGGGCCCCGCGACCCCTCCCCCGCTGGCGGGGCCCGGACTGAAGATGGTGCAGAAGAGAACCGCCGAACTTCAGGGCTTCCACCGTTCGTTCAAGGTGAGGGGTCCTATCCGGGGGTCTCGCTGCAGTGGCGGGTGCGAGGGATGAGCAGAGCCCACCCGGAAGGCCGGTGCTGGGCCTGGAAGGGGTGCTTGCGCTGGACTAATGCGCCGGAGGTGGCGGGGGTCAGCAGGCCTCAACCCTGTCCCCGGACGCCTATAGCTCCCTCCTCCAGGACCCCCACCCCCATCCGCAGGCTTGTGATTGGTAGCTCTGTCCCTTGCTGTCAGCCTGCTCCGGTCTTATCGCCTGTTTTCTAAGTGTGATCATAGGCGAGTCTAGTGTTTCTCTTCCCTGCAACTTCCAAGCCTGCCTTGTGCTGGTTGGGAAAGTCAGTAAACTGCAACCCGTCTTGTCTCTAACTGCCTACTAACTCTCTTCATGAACTGCCCCCGTCTCCCCTGTGATCTGTGACCTTTGCAGTCTGTCAGTCCTGCTTCCGTGTGGTCTCAGGTGAATCTTACATTTGTCCCCTGCAAGCCGGGTGCTTGTTGCAGGCTACACCCTGTCCCCAGCCGCCTAGTAGCTTTCTCCTCCAGAACTCCCCCCCCCAACTCCCCTGGCAGGCATGTGATTGGTGGCCCCGTGTTCCCTTGTAGTCAGTCTGATCACAGCCCTGCGCTCCCACCCCACTTGCCGTCTGTGGTCCCACCCTTTCTCTGTTGGCCTCGGTCTGGTTGGGGGGGGCGTGTCAGCAGGCCACAGCCCCGTTCACAGCTGCCTTAGCTCCCTCCCCAGGTTGGCTTATGATCAGTGGCTCTGTGTTCCTTGCAGTCTCTCAGCCTCGTCTTCCCCAGTATATAGTCCCAGGGGAGCCCCGAGTCTGTCCACTGTGGTCTCCAATCTGACCATGTGCTGGTCGGTTGGGATCTGCGGGCTGAAGTCTTGTGGAGGAACCCCTGCGGGTGTGCTGCAACCCCCAACCTGGTGGTGGCCTATGGACGACCTTCCCTCAAGACACCCCAGGCCCAAAGTGTTATTTCCTGTCAGAACAGGAAGTTTCTGCAGTGTTATTAATAGTGGCTGATTGAGTCTTGTCTTAGATGAGTGGATCTGGGGCTGGCAAAGGTGAGCAGGTGCTAGGCAGAGCCCCCTCCCATGGGATCTGGCATAAGGGACGCAGTGATGTCAGCCTGCCCACCCCATGGGGAAGGCTGGATTATGTAATGGCTTCCTGGGGCAGGGACCTGTTGCCCTGTAGAGAGGGCAGGAGCGTGTCTGTGTGCATGCCTGCGCCCCTGTGGGAGGAGTGCACAGATAGGGAAGAATTCCCAGGCCTGTCCAGCCAGTGCCCCTGGCCGACTGCCCAACCCCTGCCCCAAATGCCTGTTATCCTTGGCCAGCTGCTTTGGGGCTGAGCAGGAATGAGAGCTAGATCTAAGAATGTCACCTACATTGTTTTTTGCCCTCCTGGGGCTTTGTGTGAGCCTAGACGGGGTCAGCAAGGCCACTAAAGCAAGCCCTAGCTTTCTGGATGGTTCCAGCCGCCTCCCGGCAGGCCTGCTGACTCAAGGCCCTTGGCCAGATCCAGGGGAGGCTGGCTGGACCAGGCTGGACTGCCCACACAGCACTTGGGACTGCAGACTGCCCTCTGCGTGGCCACTGTGCAGCGCTGCGCAGAGCTGGGACTGTGGGGAAATTCGGCTGGTAGGTAGCCCTGCAGGTGGCCTGGGGCTAGTCCCCAGAGGAATCCCCCTCCTGGAACTCCACCCCATGTGGCTGCATCCTTGGAGGCAGGCCACTGCTCCTCAAGTGCCCTCAGTCGGCAGCTGGGCAGAGAGGAACAGCTGCCAGTCCTGCTGGGCTTATTTACCTAGTTTTCTGTTTTTCTTTCTGGCATTCAAAAGGCGCTGGGGATGGAGCCTGGGGCCTTATGCCTGCTAGACAGATGCTCTACAAACTCAGCTGCAGCCCAGCCCTAGTTTCCTGTCTTTAATGTACAGATTGGGAGACTGTCTGGTGGCCCCTGGGGGTCTCCCTACGAGGATGTGGTCCTGCTGCTCTCCTTGTGCAGGGTTCTGGCTGGCTCTTGTGTCCTAGTCTTTTCAGCTGAAGACTGGGACAAGCAGGTGGGGACAGCAGCCTCCCGTTTCTCGCCCTGTGACAATCCACCCAGAGGAAGGTCACCAGGCTGAGGTCATGGAGCAGGTGCCCTGCCTAGCCTTTGATCTCAAACTTGGCTCACCTTCCTTTCCACTTGCTCACCAACCCCCTGCCTTGTGTGCTGCAGGTGGCTGCCCTGGGCCTTCCAGGCACCAAGGTTTTTCAAAGCACTGGGTGTGGGTGCCTTCTTCCCCATGGCCTGCTAGGATGCCCCCTTTCCTGCCAGCCTCCTAGCGATTCTCTGCTGGAGGCAGGACAGCTTGCAAGGTTGTTTCTACATTGCTGTTGGTCTGCCTCTGGTCTCCAGGTATCTAGTTCCTTCTGCTGTAGCCCTTTGGGGTCCCCCTAGGGTATTGTGGATAGACTTTTCTCTTGTCAGCTCCTCCCACTGTGGATATCCAGAGAGAGGCATGGCTTAACCCAGGTTCCTCGTACCCATGCCTTCTTCTCTGGATGGGTTGCTCACTCAGAAACTGGGGTGTGCCTCAGTTTCTAATCTTGCAGACCCAGGTGCCAGCAGCACCCATTATGAAGAAATGTTGTATTTCAGCATGCTCCTGTCCAAACCAGGAGGTTTCTCTGGCCTTCAGCTCTCACCTTCCCTGGTCAGTCTTAAGACCTTCCGCCCATCTGGCAGCTGTGTCCTTTGGTGTCCTACTTGAACTATAGGTATGAATTTGAACCCTGACCACCCTAAAAAGGGTCCTTAGACATTGCAGGCTGTGGATGGGTCAGGGCCCTAGACACTCATACCAATGGGTACCTTGCTTGTGAGCCCCCCTTGCCACCGGCTATGTGTACGAAATTGGTGACTCCAAGGGTTGTCAGTCCTTAGGAGACAGGAGGCTTTGGAGACATGGAGCAAGTTAATAAGGTGCCATGTATACAAAAATGCTCCCTACCCATGACCTCCAGAGCCTCCCAGACGTCAGGCACTGTTTTTACTTTTGTGGAGGTGAGAGCACGCACATGCATAGGGAAAAGTGGTGTCCTGTGCTACAGGGAAACTGAGCTCCAGAACCTAAGGGTGTGGCCAGAGCTAGCCTAGGAAGCTGTGGGAAAACAAGCTGCCAGCCTGCCACCGCCACCGCCTTTGATCCCACGCCGGTCCCTGAGGTCAGCCCTCAGTCAGCTGGCTGGACAGGCGTCCCATGCTACCCATGAGCAGACAGGGCAGGCCATGTGGCTTAGACTTCCTGTCACTCAGCCCTGGGCTTGGAGAGGAAGGTCATGTTCCTCACAGTCAGGCGACGGGGTCACTTGGCGCAGTTGCACATGGTTGCTTAATTCTCCGTGGGGCGTCCCTGGCCTCCTCCCACCCCATACCAGTCACAGGAGCAGCTGATGGCCATGTGGCCTAGTAGCTCCTGCTGAAACCCCAGAGTTGGGATTCCGTGGCCTCTCAGGGACTCTGAAGTACTCCTAAGAAAGCCCACATGCTGAGTGAGGAGAGGGTCGGTCACAGGCTATTGCACCCTGAATGCCCATTGGGTGTCCAAGACCCTCGGGTGTCCAGTTGCTCTTGGCCTCAGCGCTGTGATGGAGTGATCGTTTGTTGCTGCATACTGGGGATTCCGGCAGAACCACCCAAGCATTTATCCCCAACAGGGGCAGAATCCTTTCGAGCTGGCCTTCTCCTTAGACCCTGCCCAGCACGGGGACACTGACTTCAGCCCACAGTGTGAGGCCCGACCTGGTGAGCAGCTGGGAGGCGGGCAGGACATGGGGGGTCTCTGTGGGGAGCTAGGCTAGGCCAGACTACACACCATCTGGGTCTCTGTCCTCTGCAGACATGCCCTCCAGCCAGCCCATCGACATCCCGGATGCCAAGAAGAGAGGCCGGAAAAAGAAGCGCTGTCGGGCCACAGATAGCTTCTCGGGCAGGTTCGAAGGTGAGTGGAGAAGGGTGCTGCTCCTGCCGGGGAGGGGACCCCGGGCTACTGTCCCTCACCTCTCCTTTCACGCCCTAGATGTCTACCAGCTTCAGGAGGATGTGCTGGGGGAAGGGGCCCATGCGCGTGTGCAGACCTGTGTCAATCTGATCACCAACCAGGAGTATGCTGTCAAGGTAAGCTGGGGCCCGCCCCCAGATGACAGCCTTGGAAAACCAGTATCTAAAAATGGCCCCAAGACTTGTGACTCAGGCCACCTGGGAGTCCAGATCAGACCTAGAGTCACAGAAAGGCACGATGACAGCTGGTCCTTGTCCCCTCCAGTATGGCTGTTGAGGGTTGGAAGCCTCTGTCAGAGCATGCTGGCCTGCCTGTTTCTACGGCTGGTCCTCTGCCTCAGAGGAGGACTGGCCTGAAGGAGGGGTACAGAAATTGAAATGCTGCCGCAGCACGTGAGTCCTAAGAAGCTGTGCACCTGGAGAAACCCAGTACAGATCCTCCAGAGAGTCCTGTGTGCCCTTTCCCTCCTGTGTGTTCCTAGAGCCCTGACAGGCCCTGGTGTAGCCTGATGACCTTGTAGGGCCAGCCAGTCCTCCTGTGGCTGCAGGAGGAAGAAAGGGGGAGTCAGGGTGTCAGAGCAGTAGTCCTGTCCCTGGGTGTTCCCAGGCAGGTGTCTAGCTGACTGCTTTCCTCCTAGCGACCCTTGCAGGGCAGCCTTGTCGCTTGTCATCGACAGCTAGGGAAGCTGAAGCCTAGAGGGGACAGGTAGCCTGACTTGTGTTTGCTATGTGGTGGCTTTCCATTGGTGGGTGCCTGGGACCTGGGGTCCTCCTGGTGATGTCCCCAGTGATGATTGACACCTGGGGGTAAAGGGACGGGCTGGTGTCAGCATAGGACATGGCAAGGGCCGAGGATGGGATGGCTAGAGAACGTTAGAAGTACCTGGTGGCACAGGCTCACTGTGGGAGGACACCAGGGAAGGCCACTCAACTGTTGGAGAGAGAGACGTTTCTGTGGCGCTGTCCCCAGCCTCTGCAAGGGCGGGGCTGAGATTTATTAGCATCATCTAGAGTTTGGTCTGCCCTTCAGATCTGGCTCTTAGTGATGGGAGGCCCCTTTCTGGAGGCCCCTTGGTGTCTGTTTGTTACCAGGCACCCTGGTAGTATCCTGGCAGTGGGACCCTGCCCTTCCACCTGCTGAGTGAGGGGCGTGAGGGGCGTGAGGCTGTTAACCCGGGACAAGAGAGCCAGGGATCCTGGGACTCCTGAGAGCAAAGATTCTCTAGAAGAAATGCCTTCTGGGCCTTCCATCTACTGGGTGCAGTGGGGCCGGCTTCCTGAAGTTTGAGTCCACTGGTCTAAGCCAGATCCAGGCTAATGGAGCCAGTTTCCCGATCTGGTCTGGAGTAGAAGAGGCAGGACTTGGTGTGATAACTGGCTGGGCCAGCAGCCAGGGGCCAGAGAGCCACCTTGTTGCATGGGTCATGTGAGAGCTGGCACTGCTTGGCCCTGCCCTTCCTGGGGCAGGTGTGGCAGCCACTTATGGAGGGGCTCCTGGGCGAGGGTGAAGAACTCCTCCTTGCCTGAGCCCCCCCTGAGCAACAGGGTGCCCTGCCCATGCTGACGCTGCAGTCTGACTTCTAACAAATTCCAGGCCCACGGCAGTTCATGTAGTGTCCGGGTGGCCGGTCAGGGGCTTGGGGACACCTCGCAGGCGGCCTCTGGGCAGCCTGTCCAGGTGCTGTGTCCCCCCCTGCATTGCAGATCATTGAGAAGCAGCTGGGCCACATCCGCAGCAGGGTGTTCCGGGAAGTGGAGATGCTGTACCAGTGCCAGGGACACAGGTAAGGAGGCTCGCCCGGGCCATCCGTCCAGAGTCCACGTCAGCAGGGCACAGGCTGGCCTTCGCCAGGGAAACAGGCTTTCGATGGGCGCACGGCACCATGGGGATGTTACCTCCCGTGCTGGGCAGCAGGTGATGGGGCCTCAGGATGCCTTGGTTTCTTCCCTCCCAACTCAGGAACGTTCTCGAGTTGATCGAGTTCTTTGAGGAGGAGGACCGTTTCTACCTGGTGTTTGAGAAGATGCGTGGCGGTAGGTACTGCTGGGGGTGGAGTGGTGGCTGGGCAGCATAAGAAAGGACCCTCCGTGGGCTGGACCTCCTGTCCCGACGGAGGGCCGGGGCAATGGGAGGTTGCCGGTTTACAGAGGTGATGTAGCTCTCTCCCCTGGCCTGCACCACAGGGTCCATTCTGAGCCATATCCATAGAAGGCGTCACTTTAACGAACTGGAGGCCAGTGTGGTGGTGCAGGACGTTGCCAGTGCCCTGGACTTCCTGCATAACAAAGGTGTGGTGGGCTGGGGGTGCCCCCAGGCCCGGGTGCTTTAGAGGTACCCGCTCCTAACTCCCTGCTCCACCTCCCAGGCATTGCCCACAGGGACCTGAAGCCAGAGAACATTCTGTGTGAGCACCCCAACCAGGTGAGTTGTCTGAACTCCACCCCACCCAGGCTCTGGCACACCCTTCCCCTGCGAGGGAGCGGCGATGGGGAGGGAGCATGAGGGGCTCTCACGATGCCTGTCCGCCCCCAGGTCTCCCCCGTGAAGATCTGCGACTTCGACCTTGGCAGTGGCATCAAACTCAATGGAGACTGCTCCCCCATCTCCACGCCGGAGCTGCTCACCCCGGTGAGGGCGGTGGGAAAGGCAGGGCAGCCGACGGGCACTGGGCTCAGGTGCCAGGCCGGCTCTGCAGCTTTCCGCCGCCAGCTTGGCCTTCCGCTTAGCAACAGCAGCTGGTTGGCTGGGCGGGGCTGGGGTGTGGTCAGGCCCATCACCTGCTCATGCATCAGCAGTCTTTGATTGGCCGGAGCCGGGTCCTCCTGACTTGTGCCTGCCCCACAGTGCGGGTCAGCGGAGTACATGGCCCCAGAGGTGGTGGAGGCCTTCAGTGAGGAGGCCAGCATCTACGACAAGCGCTGCGACCTGTGGAGCCTGGGCGTCATCCTCTACATCCTGCTCAGTGGCTATCCGCCCTTCGTGGGCCACTGTGGCAGCGACTGTGGCTGGGACCGCGGGGAGGCCTGCCCTGCCTGCCAGGTGCGCCCTGTCTGAGTCCCCTCCCCATCCTGCACTGGGCCTTGTTTCTGGGCTCCCTAGTATGAGAAGTGCCGTGCTGGCCCAGGAGCCAGGACCCCAGACCTTTTTCCTTATTATTTGCATATGTTCTGCCTGCCTGTATGTGTATGCACCATATGAGTGCCTGCTACTTGAGGGGCCCAGAGCAGCATTGGGTGCTATAGGACTGGAGTTACAGATATAGCAGCTATGTGGGTGCTGAGAATCAAATTTGAACCCTCTGCAAGAGCAGCCAGTGATCTAACCACTGAACAGTTGTCTGTTTGGCCCTGTCCATCTGGTCTTGGGACCATCTCCAGTGCCCCTCATATTCTCCCCCTGTGCTTATCCCCACCCCGTTAGGGCATCTGAATGGGTCCATGTCTGTTTTGGGGTGACTCTTCCCCACCCCCATCCCCAGAACATGCTGTTTGAAAGCATCCAGGAGGGGAAGTACGAATTCCCTGACAAGGACTGGGCCCACATCTCCTTCGCTGCCAAAGACCTCATCTCCAAGCTGCTGGTCCGAGATGCCAAGCAGAGGCTGAGTGCTGCCCAAGTCCTGCAGCACCCCTGGGTGCAGGGGGTGAGCCTTGGGGCCTGAGGAGGGGAGGAAGCAGGTTACCCAGCTTCATCTGCTGGCCTTGGGCTTTCAGCAAGCCTATAAGAAGGGCCTAGCATGGCGGCTGGGAGTGGTTCCCCACGGGGCTTGCAAGCACCCTCCCTGCCCAGCTGAGAACTCAGCAGGCTATCTGGGGCTGGCCACCCCAGTGAGGCCCCGCCCCTCCAGGCAGCTTGCTTTCTTAATGCTGAGAGTCCCCAGGTTAGCGGGGCTCACAGTGG
This sequence comes from Meriones unguiculatus, assembly GCF_030254825.1. Lineage (NCBI taxonomy): Eukaryota > Metazoa > Chordata > Mammalia > Rodentia > Muridae > Meriones > Meriones unguiculatus. The sequence goes on along the minus strand of NC_083364.1, from coordinate 17,252,185 downwards.
CTCACACCCCTTCTGGGGACAGTCTGCAGAAGGCACATGCAGACTGAGGATCTATGGGTGGGTCTGCTGATGGCGAATACTTGGGCTAGCATCGGCAGGACCCTCAAATGCCCTCTGACCCCTGCCCCTGCCCTGCCTTCTTCTTACAGTGTGCGCCAGAGAACACCCTGCCAACACCCTTGGTTCTGCAGAGGTGAGGCCTGGGGTCTTGAGTCAGGAATGTGTTTGGGTTTTTATTTTCCTGGGATGCTAGGGGCTCCTAAGCTGTAGCCCCGCGAATGCTCAGCAAGTACCTTAGCACTGAGCCCCTTGGGGTGTTAGGGCCACAGAAGCCTAAGTGGGACCAGGCTCCTGAGCTTTTGTGGTGTACAAGTTGGGGTCTTGGTGCAGAAGGGCCTGGAGTTGGGGTGGGCGCCTCCAGAGGGCTGCAGAGAAGGGCACACTCTTGTGACAGTCCCCCATCCTGTCCCCAGGAACAGCTGTGCCAAAGACCTCACGTCCTTTGCAGCTGAGGCCATTGCCATGAACCGGCAGCTGGCCCAGTGCGAGGAGGACGCCGGGCAGGACCAGCCTGTGGTCATCAGAGCTACCTCACGCTGCCTGCAGCTGTCCCCGCCCTCGCAGTCCAAGCTGGCCCAGAGGCGCCAGAGGGCTAGCCTGTCGGCCGTCCCGGTGGTCCTGGTGGGGGATCGTGCGTGACCCCACCCCCTTGTACATACGCCCCGTGGGCCTGAAGGCTAGGGACCTGGACGCCCTTGCTGTCCCAGGCCCCGGCTCAGCTGGGTCCTGCTAGCGGTGTAGGGATCTGTTGAGAGGTGTTTTCTTTTTCTCCCCTCCTCACCCTGCCCCCGCCTACTTGGCTTTGTTTTGTTTGTGTTCCTTTTGCCGCTATTGAAAGCAAGTGCCCAGAGGAGGGCGGAGGGTTCAGCCATGCCATGCGGCCTGCACCCCGCGATGCTCGCCTGTCAACTGTGAAGGTCCTGCCACCTGCGCCCCCACCTCCACTCCAGCCACTCTGCTGTCTTCCAGGGCTGGGGGTCCCGCAGGGTCAGCACCCACACCTCTCCCTAACCCTCAGTATTGTCAGGGACAGGTCCTCCTGTGAGCACAGTCTTTCTGTCTCCCCAACAGAGCACCCTTGGGTCTGGGGCAGGGGCTCTCTGTCTTGGATAGAGACCTCTGGGGCAGGTGGATAGGGACAGCATACTTGACTGATCCCTAGTCCCCAAGGGACCTGCTGTGTCCCCTAGAGGGTTGACAATCAGAAGCCCCTCCCAGGCTGCTTAGCTCCTTCCCCTGGGACAGGCCTGTTGCTCCCAACCCCAGTTCCCAGGGGCAGAGATGGAGGGGGACCCTGCAACTAGCTAGCTTCATCGGGGCAGGAGAGGTGCTGGACAAGGCCCGCATCAGCAAACATGGGGTCCCCATATGTCTCCCCATCCAGGGCACCTGAGTGCCCTTCTCAGGGCTCAGCCTGACCACGGCCGCTTCCTGCCCCATGGCATCCCTGGGTCTGGGGTTTCTTTAAGCCCTCCCGGCTGCTTCTGTTACCCAGAGCTGCAGCCACACCCATGAGTCCCTCACCTTCCCTAGGGTCTGCCTGCTTTCAGGGTCAAAGCTGCCTTGGCCTCTCACTGGGCACCCAGGAAAGGCTGGGAAGGGGTGTGGTGAGCATGCAGTGTCCAAACCTAACTGCCCGAGGCCTGCGGACTGTTCTAGCCACGAACTACTATGCAATACGAGTTCCCACTTTCTCCATGGCCCTGCTGGTCAGGGGCGGCTGCCGGGGCCAGGCCACCCTGCCCTGCAGCTGCTCTGCTCAGGTGTCTACAGGGCAGCCCCTGGCCTCAGAAGTCCTTGGTCAGGGTTGTTTGTCACATTTAGTTTAGGTTTTTTAGATTTGACTTGCTTCCCTGTGCTTGAAGAGTACTTGAATGTTGGGGTCTGGTGGGCGGGGCCACTGCCCAGCTCCCTGCTCCCCTCTCATAGGATCGTCACAGTAGGGTGACATGCCATCGGTCCTGCCCTGCCTGCCTCTGTGGACACATTTCCAAAGACGCCCGGGAGGCTGGGGTCCCGCCAGGCGCCCTAGTTTCACTCCTCGGCATGACTCGGCTGTTGGGCGCCTGACTGGACAGTGGGCATCAGTGGGCCCTCCTGCGGGCAGGGCTGTCTTTCCCTCTGTCCCTCCAGGCCTGACCTGGAGGGCAGGTCGGACCCTTAACTGTGAATGAGCTATCCTGGGTGGCTTGGCCACAGACCATGCTGAAACCTGGAGACCCTGTTGCAGAGTGGGGGCATGCAAGCACTTTCAGCTCCATCGACCAGGTGACCCGACCACTCTGGACTCCTTTCTCACCGCCTGTCAACGCCAGGATTTTGTATTCTGTTTTGTAAGGATTTAATAAAAGTCATTTAAAAATCTCTGTGTAGTGACGGCAGCAGAGGTTGCTGCCTGCAGGTCCTGAGTCACTGCTTCACCGCACACCCCTCTGGATGGGTCCCAGGGAGGTGACATCACCCGAGGGAAGCACAAGCTAAAGAAAAACAAGCTTTGGGCCAGGCAGGCAGGGACCCAGAGGGGTGGCCTTAGGTGCCTGAGGGTGGGTGGTCTGGAGCAGGGCTTGCCTCTGAGGGTGTGGGGTCTCCCACAGCCCAGGCTGACCTCAAGCCCTGTGTAGTGGCTAAGGACCCTGAATATCCTGGTCCTTTCACCTTCACCTCCAAGATGCCGGGGTGACAGCCTCCACACTGGGTTTGTGGCCCGTGACCAGGGCGACCAGACTTGATTTCAGCCCAGTCAGGGACTCATGGGACTACCAGGAGAGGGCAGGTGGTGTGCTGGCCCCTTTGAGTCCAGTGGGGACTGCGGCGTTGCCGGAGCACCACTCCCGGATTCTCCAACGCCAGGATTTCCCTGCCGCTCAGCAGACAGACGTAGAGGAGGGTGGGCCCTGCGGCTTCAAGAAACCACAAAAATAAATTCTAATGCAACCTCCGCCAGGACGAGCTGTTCCTGGCAGGCGGCAGAGGGCAGGGAGCGGTCACCACCGGAGCTGGCAGGGCCTGGTGGGGTGCGGTGCCACCTGGGAGGGTTAGAGATTAGCATGTGGTCCCTGGGCACAGGAGACTGGGAGGAGCAGGGCCTTGGCATAGGCCAGCTGCTGGCTCCGTGGGTAGGCTGCTGCCCAGCATATCTAAAACACTGGGGTCCACACACACACACACCTTCAAGCACACACTAGAAGTGGTGGCCACGAAAAAATAAAAAGACTGAAAAAGAACCAGGCCCCGTGGCGCACGCCTTTAATCCCAGCACTTGGGAGGCGGAGGCAGGTGAATCTTTGTGAGTTCAAGGCTAGCCTGGTCTACAGGACCAAGCCAGCCAGGGCTACACAGAGAAACACTGAAGAAAAGAAAAGGAAAAAAAAAAAAAAAAAGAATTGGTGGCTAAGTGGAGGATCCAAGGTTCAAGGTCCTCAGCATAGGGACTTTGAGCCCAGCCTGAGCTACAGGGACTCCTGTCTGAAGAAATGGAAGTGTGCCGCTGACTTGCCTCCACACAACCACCTCACTTCTAGTCCCTGAGCCCCATAAATTGTCCTCTGACCACCCACTGACATTCACACACAGCGTTAAGTAGATAAAAAAAAATTGTTTTGCTGGGAGGTGATGTGGGAGGCAGAGGCAGGCAGACCTCAAAGTTCGAGCCCAGCCTAGTCTACAAAGTGAGTTCCAGGACAGCCAGGGCTGCACAGAGAAAAAAATGGACAAATAAAAAAGGTTCAGTGAACGGCCAGGCATGGTGGTGACACACATCTTCAGTCCCAGCATTCGGGACGCAGAGGCGGGCAGATCTCCATGAGTTCGAGGCCAGCCTGGTCTACAGAGTGAGTTCCAGAATAGCCAGGGCTACACAGAGAGACCCAGTCTTCAAAACAAACAAACAAAAAACCTGGTTGAGTGAGTTTGGTCCACATCTTTAACCCCCAGCGCTCCAGAAGCAGAGGCAGGTGGATCTTTGTGGGTTCAAGGCCAGCCTGGTCTGCACAATTAGACACTGTCTCAGAAATAAACAAAGAAAGTACAGTGGGTGCGCACTGGTGAGATTGTGATGAGCTGAGTTCGGACCCCGGCAACGTAACGCTGCTGCCATGCCAATGCTTGGAAGGTTTGACAGGCCGCTTGCCAATCAGCCAGCCCGACACACTCAGTGTCAAGTGACAAAGCAGATCTCTGCGGATATCCGGGGCTGGTATCACAACTCACCGGTTCCATCACCGGCTGCTCTTGCAGAGGGCCTGAGTTGGATTCTGAGCACCCACACAGCGGCTCACAAGCCTGGGTAAATCCAGGCACAAGGGGATCTCACGCCCTCTTCTGGCCTCTTTGGGCACTGCACACAGACAAACAAGCAGGCGATAACACCTATACACACATTTTTTTACAATAAGCAAAAGCTGCCCCCGGCTGGCGGTGGTACATGCCTTTATTACCAGCGCTTGGAAGGCAGAGGCAGGTGGATCTCTGAGTTGGAGGCCAGCCTGATCTACAGAGGGAGTCCAGGACAGCCAGGGCTACACAGAGAAACCTTGTCTCAAAAATTATTCTAGGACTGGAGAGATGGCTCAGAGGTTAAGAGCATTGGCTGCTCACTCAGAGGTCCTGAGTTCAATTCCCAGCAACCACATGGTGGCTCACAGACATCTATAGTGAGATCTGCTGCCCTCTTCTGACATATGGGCAAAATATTGCATACATAATAAATAAATCTTTTAAAAATGATTCTAATTCTAATAATAATAACAAATTAATAAATAAACAGAAGCCAGGCATGACAGCTCACATCTTGCTTCCCATCACTCAGGAGCTGGAGGCAAGTGAGTCGATGTGCGTTCCAGGACAGCTTAGCGTACATAGAGAGACACTATCTCAAAAACAAAAACGTAAAAATAAATACAATAAACAGGGCTGGAGAAAAGGCTCAGCAGTTAGGAGTACTAGATGGTCCTCCAGAGGACCGGGGTTCAATTCCCAGCAGCCACACGGCAGCTCATAGCTCATAGTCCCAGGGGCTCCGTGGCGCCATGCATGTGTGGCCCATGTGTGTGGCCCATATGTGTGCGTGCAAGCAAAATGCCCACCCTCGAGACGAATGATAAACAAACAAAGAAGCCGGGCACCCTGGCTGGCTGTGGCAGGCCGCAGGAGGCGCATACAGGAGTGTGGCTTGAGAACACCCGATCTCCGGGACCGTGTTTCAAGAACAAACGGTGGCCACAGAGGAGCTGGCTTGGCCAGGAGGCGCTTGCCCCACTCCAGTGCTGGGACAGAGGGAGGAACCCCAGGCTCAGGGCCAGGCAGCCTCACCAGTCTGAGAGCTCCAGGGTCAGGCAGGGATGGAGAAGAGCTGAGAAAGGCACCTTAGCCTCTGGCCTGCATGCATGTGTGCTTGCCCGAGTGTGCATACACACACACATACACAAAGTTGGGTTTTTGTTGTTTTTGAATTTTGTTTTGTTTTTTATTTTTTCAAGACAACGTTTCTCCGTTTTTCTGTGCTGGACTCACTCTGTAGTTCCAGGCTGGCCTCAAACTTACAGAGATCCTCCTGGCTCTGCCTCCCAAGTGCTGGGATTAAAGGTGTGTGCCAGCATCCCAGCCATGGTGAAGAAGGAGGAGGAGGAGGAGAGGAAGAAGAAGGGAAACCAGTATCTGCTGTGCTGGTCCTGGCCTGTCACCCCACAGCTGGGAGGTAGGGTGAGGAGGGTCTGGAATCTGAGGTAATGTATGGAACGCTGGGGCTACATGAGATTTTTGCCAAACAAAATGGAAAACCAAACAAACAAACAAATCCAGTTACGAAAAATGCTCTAAGGCTAATAGTCTTCTAGCTTTAATTCTGCTGGGAACTTTTTGTTTTCCCTGTTGAGGAAGTGTGGCTCCAGACGAGGAGCCACGGCTTCCGGCCTGAAGGCCTGCTCTGACTCTATAGTGGTCTGCACCTCCAGCCACACAGATTCGGGCCTGCGTAGTTTTGGTATGTGATGCTCTGTTTTGTTTTATTTTACTTTTTCGAAACAGGGTTTCTCTGTGTAGCCTTGGCTGTCCTGGACTCACTTTGTAGAGCAGGCTGGCTTCAAATTCACAGTGATCTGCCTGCCTCTGCCTCCCAGAGTGCATACAGGCGTGTGCCACCATGCCTGGCAGTGTGTGATGTTTTAATTTATTTGTAAGTATTTAAAATATATAATAAAGTTGATTTATGAAAAAGCAAAAAATAACTGGAAAGCAGGGAGCGTGCTGGTGTAGGGCTTTCTCTAGAGGCCTGGGGTAGGTAGGGCTGCTTACAAGAGAGAAAGGAAGACACCAGAATCCACAAACACCCTTCAAAGAGGTTGGCAATGAAGCTTAGTGTGTACCATCCTGAAACCCTGCCACCTGGAAGGAGAAGGTGAGAGGATTGCTCAGAATCGCACACCCTTGCCTAAAAAAATGAGCACATAGACCTGGCAGTGCGGCGCGAGCCTGTGAGCCCAGCACTTGGGAGGCAGAGGCAGGAGGACCTCTGTGAGTTCAAGGGCCTACAAAGCGAGTCCAGGACAGCCAGGGCTACACAGAGAAATCAAACACCGAGAGAGAGAGAGAGAGAGAGAGAGAGAGAGAGAGAGAGAGAGAGAGAGAGAGAGAGAGAGAGAGAGAGAGAGAGAGAGAGAGAGAGAGAGAGAGAGAGAGACAGCAGATGGAATTATGGTAATGATGATTAATGGTATAGGTGGTAGAGTGCAGGAATGGAGACTCCGCCTAGAACTCCTAAGTAAGGGGAAGGGGCGTGGTCATGTGGAGCCCCGCCCAGAATACCCCAGTGAGGCCGGGGGCGTGGTCAGTGTGGAGCCCCGCCTAGAACCCCTACTGCCTTGAGCCCCACAAGCATGCCTTCCACCGCTAACCAATGATAGCGCCCTAAAAATAAAGAAGAAAGGCAAAGGTTCTTTAAAGGGAAGGGGCGTAAGCATGAAAGGAATATTCTGGGATCACAAAATCAGGCTGTTTAAAGTTGGTTCTCTCACAGCCTGGACGTTTTCCCAGCAAGGAAAGTCAAAAGAGACTCTTGCTGCCTCCTGAGCTCTGTGGCCTAGTGCGTTGGTGTTTTTTCTCTTTGAACATTGTCTTCAGAAGGTTACTTATCCTAATGTCTGTCTGCCCCGTTGTTCAGTCATGTTATCCGCCCTGTGATGAGCTGAATCTAGGTTTCCAAAGAGGTCCTGCAGGGATCACCTGGTGTGGAAGACCCAGAGGAAGGGCCTAGACCTTCAGACTCCCTTCCTGGAGCACCCCGGGCTCAGGGGTACCATGGAGTCTAAGAACAAGGAAGGATGGTGAGAGAGAGAGAGGAGACACTGCACCCTCCACACAGCCCTGCTGCTGTAGACCAAGGGGCCACCAGCTGAGAGAGGCAGGCCCTCTGGATGCTGAGAGGGGAGGACACAGGGGCTCCTTGGAGCTGCCAACGAGGCTGCAGGTACCCTACTGGGGCTGTAGCTCCCAAAGGCCCTTGTCTGACTCCACACTCTAGAATTTAGGATACACTGCACTGTGCTAGGATTTTGGCTGTAGGGGAGGCCAGAGCTGAATGGACACAGCGCTCCTCTAACGTCCAGGAAGCCCAGGGCTCTGCCCCTCAGCGCTAGAAGGTGGAGGAAGGGGCCTCAGGTCTTCAATGTCATCCTTGGCTACAGCCTGGGCTACACAAGAATGTCTTTAAAACTTAACAGATTGCTTGTTTGCTTCCTTCCTTCCTTTTCTTTTCTTTCCTTTTTGAGACAGGGTCTCTATTTTACATAGCCCTGGCTGTTTTGAAGATTAGCTATGACCAGGCTGGCCTCAAACTGAGGTCTGTCTGTCTGCTTCTGCCTCTGGCGTGCTGGGATTAAAGGCCACCACCACACAGCCAGAACTGAGCAGCGTCTGTCTAATGTCACTACCTGTATGATCAGGACATTCAGTTCACAGCCCTTCCCTGTTGACTGCTAGCTGGCCGCGACACCCTGGAGCCTCCCAGAGATCCAATGTGTCACAATCACAGTGAAGCATTTCATTAGCATTTCAAGAGTAAAGTCTCCAACAGCAGGTGTTTAAAGATGGCTGCCCAGGAGAGCTGTCCCAACCCTTAGCCTTTGGCTGCAAATAACAGAAAACCGATGGGACTTTCCCAGGACAGTGAAGACATTTATTAGTCAGGGGAAAAAAGACCCTGAGCTGCCGTGGCCGGCAGGCAAACCATGATCCAGGTTGTTGAAACCTGTTCACCTGGGTTCCTCAGGCTCGGATTCTTTCTTAGCCTGGTGGGTCGGGGTGTGGGGGTATGGAGTCAGGGCAGGCCCCTTCTGTCCAAATTCCTCTGCCGAACCTGCTTCTAGATGAGATGTCATGAGACTCAGGACTGAGCTAGTCAGCTGGTGCTAATTAAACTGTTGTAGCTTGTCTCTTCCTCCTCTCCTCTCTCCTTCCCCTCTTCTTCCTCCTCTTCTCCTCATTCTTCTGCTCCACCTCCTTTCCTCCTTCTTCTCCTCCTTGTTCTTTTCTCCTTCTTTTCCTCCTCCTCCTCCTTCTTTAGCCTGAGGCAGGCAGAGTCTCCCTGAGTCGCCTGGGCCATCTTTGATTTTGTGATCCTCCTGCCTCAGCTTCTCTGGTGCTGGGATGACAGGCGTTGCTCGCCATGCCCAGATGCGTGGTAATCTTTGGCAGACAGCGCCAGGGTTGTCTCCGAGGTTGTCACTGGCCACAGGTGGACAGTCCTTACGGCCTGGAGCCTGGGCTCTCAGTTCTCTCTGCTTCTGAGTGCCAAACTGTGCTCCCCATCCGTGAAGGCGATGGTGATCCACACAGGGATTGCCCAGGGGAGCCACCTCCTATGTCCACAGCCAGTTCTGGCCACCTGAGCCTGGGGCTTGGTGGCTCCTGCTGGCTTCCTCTGGGTGGGGCGCTGAAGCTGTACCCCAGCCCACTCTTTGGAGCCACAGTGCTCATGCCTGTAGAGGATCCCTGCTTTAGGCTCAGCCTCCACTGGCTTTTTTTTTTGGGAGGGGGGGGCAATGCGTATCTATTGACATTTGCTCTTGTTCTGTTTCATTTTAGACAGGGTCTCTCTTTTGTGGAGCCGTGGCTGTCCTGGAACTCACTCTGCAGAACAGGCTAGCTTCAAACTCACAGAGATCTGCCTGCCTCTGCCTCCCCAGCGCTGGGATTAAAAGCTTGGGCCACCAAGTCTGACCTCTGTGGAGTTCCAACTGCATTAGTACAACTCCCACTCAGGCTGCTTTTCCTAGCCTCAGTCTCCCTTTCTGGACTGAGAAGCCCACTTCACTGGGCAGACAGGCTATCTGGTTCTGGGCTCCGGAGTGTGGGGTTTGGGGAAGGGGAGCCAGAATGTAGGAGCTGGGGTTACAGTCTGGGGAGTGTTGCCCACTAGGGTCTTGGATTCTCCCTGTGGGATCTAGGGTTAACACTCAGGGTCTATAATGTGCTTGATGGGATCTTGGGTCCTGGAAGCTCTGGGCAGAGTAGGGTCAGGGATCCATGGTCCAGTCCTCCCTTCCTCCCTTTCCTTCCTTGCCCCTTCTCTTCCTCACTCTCCATCCACCCCTTTTACTGAGTCCCTCCAGCTCCCCAGGACGCTCCCTTCTCTGTCTCTCAGCCCCTGGCCTCCCACCACCCCCAGCTCCCTCCCCCTCTGTCCCCATCAGCTCCTCAAGGATCTCATCACACCGTCCCCTCCTCCTCTAGTCCCTCCTTCCTAGGTCTGGCCTGGCCTCTCCTCCTCTTTCTACCTCACCCCACTTCTTTCCCTCACCTCCCTTTCTGGGTTTACAGTCTCTCATATCCTACAGCCTGAGCCCAAGCTGGGGTTGTCTACATTTGGGGGCTCCGGAGCAAGTGTATGGGTGGTATCAAGGGCCTGGGCTCTATAAACAGGGGTCCTGAGCCCTCATCCTCAGTTCCTCCTGGTGGTCTCTGCTTCTCCTACCCCTCCACCGTCTTCCTAGTCCTCTCTCCACTGTCTTCACAGTCTTCCCTTTTTCCTCCACCCTCTCCCCTGCCACCTTCCATCTCAAAGCCACTTTACTGTGGCCCCGCCCTTCGCCCATGACCCTGCCCTTTCGCCTGGCTTGCTCAGGACATACCACGCCCCTTCACCTCAAGTCCGGCCCTCCTCCTCACTGCCTTCTTTCCCTCCATCTATTCCTCCCACCTCTTCCTTTCTCCTCCTCCCACACTCCTCTGTCCGCTCTTCTCCACCTGTCCACTACTCCTAGGCCCCTCCCCTTCCTCCCTTTTTTTTTTCTTCGTCTCTCCTCTGGCTTCTTTCCCTGGTTCCACCCCTCTTCCTTCCCTTCCCCTCCCTTCTGGACCTCCCTCCCATGATTCTACTCCTTCCCCATCTGTCGTCTCCAGGCTCCCCTGCTCTGGCAGCCCGGCTCCTCTGCCCTCTTTCCTCTGCTCCTCCCTCTCCATCCTTATTATTTCTCTCCCTTCCCCTTCCCTCCCTCTCCTTTCCTGTCTTTCCATGCCTCTCTAGCCTATGCCCTTCTTCACCGCTCCATGGCACTCCTGCCTCTCTCCTGCCTCCCCCTCCTGGTCCTCCATACCTCTTCCCGTCTGTGCTCCTCCCCTTATTACCTCATCCTTCCCTTTCCTCCCATCCAATCCCTCCTGTTCACCTCCTCTGCTCTCCCCTCCCTTTTTCTCCTCCCTGCCCTAGTATCCAGTCCTTCCTCCCCATTCCCTGAGTCCCTTTTCCCTCCTCCCCTGAGTCTTTAGGCCCCTCCTCTTCCCTGTCTCACCAATCTTGAGCCTAGCCCTGCCAGCGCATCTCCTCCCTTCCCTCCTCTGTGCATCTCCCTCTCCCTCTGCGGTCCCTCCCCATCTTAGCTCTCCTCCCCCTACTCCCCTAGTCCTTTGCATGTCCCACCCCTCCCTGGCCTTGCCCTCTCCCGTCCCCTCCTCCCTCTTTGCCTCTTCCACTCAGGTCCCGCCTCCCGCTGACCCCGCCCCTCCTCCCCTCCTCCCCTCCGTTCCCGCCTCTCCGCTGCCCCGCCCCCGATGGCCACGCCCTCCGTGCCCCCGCCCCCGCGCCGCAGCGACAAGATGGCGGCGGGCGGCAGCGGGCGCGCGTCGTGCCCGCCGGGGGTCGGGCCTGGCGCGGGCGGCCTGGGGCCCAGCGCCAATGCGGCCGCGGCCCCCGGCAACGCCGCCGCCTGCGCCCCAGGGCCGCCGCCGCCTCCGTCCCCGCCGCCCGGGCCCGGGCCCGACGCGCAGGCCGTGGGCGACGAGCGCGACGACGCGGGCCCGGGCGCGCTGCTGCGCGAGCCCGTGTACAACTGGCAGGCCACCAAGCCCACGGTGCAGGAGCGCTTCGCCTTCCTCTTCAACAACGAGGTGCTGTGCGACGTGCACTTCCTCGTGGGCAAGGGGCTCAGCTCGCAGCGCGTCCCCGCGCACAGGTGGGCCGCCGGGACGCGCCCGGACCCTGCAACCCCAGACCCCGCATCCCTGGACCCTGAACCCCACCCGGACCCTGCACGCCAGGAACCAGCACCCTGCAACCCTGTACTCTCCCCAGGACCGCGCATCACAGACCATGCACCCCCGGACCCTGCGCTCCAAACCCTGTAGCCCACCCAGACCCCGCACCCCCCCATCTTGTTCCCCTCCCCGATCCTGCACCCCATGAACCAGCACTCTAGAACCCTGCACCGAGACCTTGAACTCTCTCTACCCAGGACCGACCATGCACCTCATACCCCGCACCCTCATCGAGGCCCTGCATCCGCGGGTCCTGCACCCCAAACCCTGCAATCCTATGTGGACCCTGCAGCCCAGCCCTAATCCCAAGACCCTGAACTGCACCCTAGACCTTGCAACCTAGAACCCCACACCCCAAGAGTCTGCAGTCCACCCAGGACCATCTACCCCAGGCTGTACACCCCACCTATTCCTTTCACCGCCCCCTGGACCCTGGTTCTAGAGCTGCGGGCTTTGTACTTTGGTATTCCTGTAACCTCAACTGAACCTGGTTCTCACATACCCCTCTCCCCTACAGTCTGATTCCTGAGCAGGGCAAACCCCCACACCTGGACGATACTGGGTCCTGCCTCCCTTGGACCTGGCTCTGGGGTCCTTTTATTCTGTCCTCAGTCCCTGCTCTGGACCCTCCATTCTGGGTCCTTCCTGCTCCCTGGATCCCCTAGGCACCCCCCCAACTCCTTGTCCAGCTTGTCCAATTCTAAGGCTCCCCTGTCTCTCCACCCTTGACCCCTCAGCTCCTCTTCCTACCCCACCATCTTCACAAGCTGTCTTCATGCTCCATACCGTCTGACCTCAGCACATTTTGAGCCCCTTTCCCCAAGACACCTCCTTGGGCCTCTCTGCACCCTTGGTCCCGCCGTCTCCATCAGAGACTTTTGTGTTTTGTTCTTCCAGCCCTGGGTTCCCACCCTGCCTGAGCCGTTACCCCCAGACCTCACCAGGGACATCTGAGTCTATGGCCCTGATGAGTTGAGCTCCTTGGGAGGAACAAGGGTCGTGCAAGGCCTCAGAAAACTGAGGACTCTGGAGAGCTCCGGGGTGTGAGATGTAGTTATTAGTGCATGAGCTTGGTGACATGGCTGAGTGGGGACTGTGGAGGTAGGTGTGTGCATGGCCCCCTCCCCAAGACGAAAACTTGCTGTTGGAGGGCTGGAGGAGCAGGGGTTGGGGGGCATAGGCCCAGAGGACAGAGCACGAGGAGCGAGGGGTGCTGTAGCCCCCTGGGGTTTGCGGAGGCTGTGGGGGGCTTGACTTCCCAGTCGATGAGGTTTCTTAGTGTCTCCGTGGCATGTGGCGGAGAGGTGGGTGGTCAGAGTTGTTGGCAGACATCAGAAAATCCTGTCGTCCTGTGCTCTCTGGTCCTTGGTTTCCGTATCTGCAAACTGGACTCACTGAGGCCACTCCATTCGGGACTGCTAGAATGCGCTGCTTCCACGCTGTGCTTGGAGCAGTCCCGTGGGTTGGGGGGGACTGGAGCCCACAGGGAGCTGTGCTAGGGAAGGTGTCATCTGCCAGGAGTGGTAGCCCTGGACCTGACTGCTGGCCACCGGCAGTGTAGCTTAGGCGTGGCTGTCAGTGTAGAGCAGCAAAGCAGTGCGGTGATGCAGGCCACGAGCTCAGCTACTTCTTGGTGGAGTGAGGCAGGAGGATTGAACACCCCAGGTCACTCGGGGTGACCCAGGAAGACGCTGTCAGGAAAAGGAAGAAGAGCCAGGTCCCAGCACTTGGGCTGCAGAGGCAAGTGGATCTCAGTGAGTTCAAAGCCAGGGTGGGCAGTAGCAAGTTCCAGGACAGCCAGGGACACTAAGGAGACCCTGTCTCAGAAAACAAACAAGAAGATTAGGAAGAAGAGAACAGCCAGGCCGTGGTGGTGCACACCTTTAACCCCAGCACTCGGGAGGCAGAAGCAGGCGGTCCAGAGTGAGTTCCAGGACAGCCAGGACTACATAGAGAAAGCCTGTCTCTAAAAAAGGGGGGACAAGTAAATTGAGATTTGGGGACATGGCTTAGAAATCCCCTAGCGAGGGCCCAGGAGTGTGGCTACCTTGGTTAACTGTCCAGCAGTGAAAAAGTAAGTTGGGCTTGTTTTGTTTTAGTTTTGTGTAGCCCTGGCTGTCCTAGACTCACTTTGTAGACTAGTCTGGCCTTCAACTCACAGAGATCTGCCTGCCTCTGCCTCCCCAAGATCTGGGATTACAAGTGTGTGACACCCATGCCTGGCTAACAGATTTTTTTTCAAAGGGGGGCTAGAAAGATGGCTCAGTGATTAAGAGTATACATAACTTAAAAGAAAAAGGAAAGATTAAAGAGCCATTGGGGGAGCTTCCCCTCCCCAGGGGCCCCACGTGGCCTTTGCAGGGTCCCAGAATGTGACCTTCAGGAGCAGGGTAGCGTTCTGTTCCTTTCCAGGGATCCAGGGCTGTGTGCAGGTAGATAGTGGTCCACCGACGCGTCTCTCGACTCTCGGGATCCCTGTGGTTTCTGCCTGCTTGTGTGACCACAGAAGCAGACAAACCTGATTCAGGTCGAAGGCAGGACAGCTATCTGGTGCAGCCTCCATTGAGGTCAAGTGCCAAGGAACGTTTGGGGAATCCACCACAGAAAGCACAAGGGTCCCGTTCTGGCTGGCCACTTGGCCTGAGAATGTGACTGGAGAATGTGACACCTGAGGCCACCCAGAGAAGCAGTGTGGCAGGCTGATAGGCACACGCCTGTCTCCAGCACTCTGCAGGATGAGGCAGGAGGATCATGGACAGACAGCTAAGAAGATAGGGGACCCCTGCAGCAAACTGGCTAGCTAGGCCAAGGGAGACCCCCTCTCTCAGCAGAGGATGTAGAGAGCACTCAGACACCCAGGGCTGACCCAGCTTTGGGTGAATCGACAGGGCCAGACGTCAAGAGCTTACAGCTCAGCGTGGGTGTGGTGCAGTGATCAGGCCCTCCTGTGTTCAAGCCCCAGTCTCGTAGAAAGGAGAATGTTGTTTAATCCCCTATAGTCTCTATAGCAGTGGTCTAATTCGCTGTAGCCACGGGCAGGAGGAGCTTAGGTGAACAGTTTTGTTCAAATAAAGGAGTTTTGACAACAAAGAGGGGTGGGTGTGGCCCCAGTGTGTGTGCATGTTCTAATGTTTGTTTTTGAGAGGGGATGCTGTGGACTCCCCAGTAGCCCAGGCTGTTGCACTCCTCCAGCCTGGTCCTCCTAAGTGATGGCATGACAGGCCTGCTCCTCCTCCTCCCTCCAAGCCCTGCTCCTTCCTCCATGCCCTGCTCCTTGGACAGTCCCAGAGCAGAAGCTCATGATTACTTCCTAATCAGCTTGCCACGGGGCTTCTGAAGCCACCTGGATGGGCTCGGGAACCAGTGGGCAGAACCTCTGTCTGGGATGCTTGTCCTTGGGGTGCAGTGCGTGCCTCCTCCCGATGCCCCTTAGGGTCGCTTGGGATGCACCCCTTCTAGTGGCAGATCTCACAGTTTGGCAGGCCGTCTTGTTTTGGAGTGTGTTGCTTCCCTCTGTGTGTCTGGCCCTTTCTGGCTGAGCCGAGGTTGGAGCCCAGGCTAACCACTCACCCCAGCTGCCTTTGTATGTGCTTGCTTTGTTTTGAGACTCAGTCTTGCGACGTAGCCCAGGCTGGCCGCTAACTCACCACAATTCTCCTGCCTTGCGTTCCTGGGGCCTGGGATGACAAGTGTATGTCTCCATGTCTGGCTTAGTTATTTTATCTTTGTGGCTAGTTCATTCTGTGTAAGCTGCGGAAAATGGTGTGCGTTGCATTCTCTTAAAATTCTCTTCATAATTGGCTGTGCTGACACATGCCTTTAATGCCACCACCTAGAAGACAGAATCACGTGGGTCTCTGAGTTCAAGCCCAGCCTAGTCTATGTAGCAAATTCTAAGCTAACCAGGGTTACACAGTGAGACCCTTTAAAATAAGGAAATAGTAAGTTCTCCCCATTTTCAACACCTGTAATTCCAAACCTCAGGGAGCTGAGTCAGGAGTATCATGAGCTTGAGTCTGGCCTGAGCTACATAAGTTTTGTTTCTTTTGAGACAGGATTTCACTGTGTAGACCAGCCTGGCCGGAATACACAGAGATCTGCCTGCCTCTGCCTCCAAGTGCTGGAGTCAAAGGCATGCCTTGCCCACACCTGGCTTTCTACACCAGTGATAGGGATTTGATCACACACCTGCCATACTCAGGGAGCCATGTTCCAGTCCCATGCTGGGCTGTTTCTGACCGTGCACCTGTGGGGTCTGAGCCTCGGCCTCTGCCCTGTCGCATTCGGACTTGGCATGCACTCCTGGGCAGGATGCCCCAGCCCACAGGGAGCTGAGCTGCTCCCTCTGTAGGACTCCGGGCCATGTACTGGCTGTGGTAGTGCTGGCTTGAGATCCCAGCACTTGGAGGCTGAGGCAAGCGGATCTTGAGTTCAAGTCCAGCCCAGGCTATGTCATTAGATCCCATCTCAACCAATCAGACAATAATAGCAAAAGGTTTATTTCAGCCAGTTGTTGGTGGCACACGCCTTTAATCCCAGTGCGTGGGAGGCAGAAGCATCTCAGTTCCAGGCCAGCCTGGTGTACAGAGTGAGTTCCAGGACAGCCAGGGCCACACAGAGAAACCCAGAGAAACAAAACAAAGAGAAACAAAACACAGAGAAACAAAACAGAAAGATTCATTTTAGTTGTGTGTGTGTGCACGTCTTCATGCACCTGTTTTTGGCTGTGTTCATGTGTGCACCTGTCTGCAGCGTGTAGGCCCCGGGTCCCTGGAGCTGGCTGTGAGCTGGGTTTCCTCCAGGCCCCAGCTCACCCCTTTAATTGCGCTTAAGCAGGGCTCGCCGAGACAAGCCCACGGGCACACTGGGCCGCCAGCGTTACTCTCCAGCACTTGCCCTTCAGCTAGCCCTGACTCTGGAGGCCTCCCTTAGTCCCCGGCTCCCTCCACCTGTGTGTGTGGTGTGTGTGCGTGTGTGCCCTTGTTCCTGCTCGTGGCCGCGTGGCACCCCAGTGTGTGGATGGGCCGCGTTGCGTGGCGACCCCGCTCGGTGCCTTGTGTCCCCACCCTTGGCTCCTGGGAACATCTGAATGTGCTTTGGCATTCCTGTGGTACTTGTGTCTCTTCCACGGAGCTCCAGAGGCCAGAGTAGGCAGCAGAAGTGTCCAGGCAAAGCGCTGGCGACTAAACTGAAGGCAGCTGGGGTGTCTTCAGGAGGGTGGAGGTGCTGGTCAGCAGGATGGCCTGCCCTCGCATGTGTCACCCCGTTGTGAGTCACGGGAGGCCATGTCAGGTGTGATGATCCGTGTCGGGCGGCCATGGCTATGCCAGTGCAGCGGTGTGCCTGGGTTTCTGGTTTTGGCATTTGCGTGGTGAGTGGAGGCTTCCTTGCTGGGACGAGCTGCTTCCCACCCAGAAAGAAGAGGTTATTCCTGGCTTATTGCTGCGTGGGCCTGTGCTGTGCTGAGCAGTGAGGCTGCCCAGCCCCCACCTAGAGACTGGGTCGGGCTAGGAGCTGGAAGGCTGCAGGGCTGTGACTGACATGTATCTCTCCACCCTGGTCTGGGCAGCTACAGTCTTCCCAAGGTAGGTCACCTCAGGCTTTCCCAACTCTGGCTCTTGATGCCCAAGAGCTTGTGACCCCATGTCACTCTAGTGTTGCCTCTGTTTGTCCTCAGCCATCTCCATTTTGATTTCGTAGTGATGGTTAGGAGATCTACAGCTATGCGCATGCTAGATGGGTGCTGTACTGCTGACCACGCCCCCAGCCCAGCTGGAGTGGGTGCCAGCTCTGTCCTACCCATGGTACAGGGACCCAGCCGTCTGTGCAGAGGTGTCCAGAGACCCCCTGTCACTGTGGACACTGGGTGGGGCACATGGCCAGGGAGCAGGCTGTGTTCCTGTGACTCAGAAGCTATTACCCTCCCCATGACAGGGCTCTGCGGTTCCTACCCAATCATTGAGGGTCCTGAGCCCAGCTGCCATGCCATCCAGCCTGCCCGGTCCACCCACACTCTGCCAGCCGGAGCGGTCCTGGCAGTCACATGACCCCTATGCTGCTCGATCCCTGACAACACCACAGCCTCCCAAGGCTCTTTCCTCTGCCCCTGTGTTTCCCAAGCCCTAACACCCTTCTGAGCTGAAGACCCTGACCCAGGCTGTCCCCGAGGGAAAGTCAGGTCCCTATGCTTGTTGCCATGGCCTAGAGAGTTGAGGGAGGGGAAAGGAATGAGGGGGGAAGGAGTGACTTAGTGAGGGAATGAATGAATGGGGGAGGGATGATAGAGCAAGGGGAGGAAGGGCTGGGCAAGTGAGCGAGCAGAGGGGTGGGTGAGTGCAGGCCTAGAGAAAGGAAGCACTGCCCCTCCACAGCCTCCTCCTTCTGCCTCTGGAAGGACCCACGGCCTGCAAAGGCTGCTACCGGAGCTGGCAGGCAGGCGTGACAGGAGATGCTGGCTGGCCAGGGCCAGATGGAGGCCGCCAGCATGACTGAGGGGCGGGCACCCTCTCCCCTTGAACAGGTTCGTGCTGGCTGTGGGCAGCGCGGTCTTCGACGCCATGTTCAATGGCGGGATGGCCACCACGTCCACCGAGATCGAGCTGCCTGACGTGGAGCCCGCCGCCTTCCTGGCGCTGCTCAAGTAAGTGGCCAGGTTTTCTCGCTGTGGTGGGGCTGGAATGTGAAGACAGGAGCCACAGCCCTGACGTCCGTGGAGGCACCCTGCCTCAGAAGGAGACAGCGCTTCTCTGTCCCCGGCTGTCCTGGACTCTCTCTGTAGACCAGGCTGGCCGCGAACTCAGAGCTCTGCCTGCCTCTGCCTCCCGTGTGCTGGGATTACAGGCATTTTAATTTTTTTAACATTTTGAAATAGCCTGTGTGGTACTCCTGGCCTGTGGTGCTGGGGTGGAGCCGAGGGCTACGTGCCTGCTGGCTAGGTGGGCACACTGCCCACCCAGCTCGTGGTCAGTGTGGTGTGGACACTCATACTATCCCAGCCAGTGTCTGAGTTTTACCCGTGAGTGCCTAAGCTTGGCCATAGGGCCATGGCTGCTGCTGGGAGCTGCATCTTAGGCACATGGTGGCCTAGTTCAGCCTGTGCATGGACATCTTGTGGGTGACAGCCTGGCCTTACCAACGGGTAGCCCCAGGTAGGAAACACTGACAGATGTCAACTCTAGAAGGTCCCTGAACAGCCTTACACAAGCCTGTGGTGCCTGGCCTGGTTAGTGGCGGTGGGGTCGCCTGGCCCTGTCCCACGGTGCTCTCCCAGCCTGTGTCCCCTGCTCAGGTTCCTGTACTCGGATGAAGTGCAGATCGGGCCCGAGACAGTGATGACCACGCTGTACACAGCCAAGAAGTACGCTGTGCCCGCGCTGGAGGCCCACTGTGTGGAGTTCCTGAAGAAGCACCTGCGGGCCGACAACGCCTTCATGCTGCTCACACAGGTGGGGCCGCTCCGCGTCCGTGACGGCTGGGGTCCAAGCGTGTGCGCCTGTGTGCCTGTGCCGCCGCACCGAGGCCAGGCCTGCCAGCTGTCCTCCGCCGCTGTCCGCGTTTTTCTTTGTTGGAGGCTCACTGTGTAGCCCTGGCCTGTACTGCACCGTCCTGTGCTCCCGAGGCGCTGGGACAGTGCCCACCCCCTCGGGAGCCTCTTCCGCTGCAGCTTGTTTTCGAGTATGAATGTGCATAGGTGTGTGGGTGAGCACAGAGGACGCTGGATTCTGCTCACTGTGGAGTTCCAGGTGTGAGTTGCAAGTTGGGAAGCTCTTGGCACACAGCCAGCTCTTTCACTGCCCAGCCCCTCAACCTTATGTCCTGGGAGGTGGAGTCCGCCTGGGTCTGCCTCATTAAGTGATGTGAGCCCCCAAGATCTGAGCTCCTGCTTGGTAGCAAGCAACTCTGCCCACTGAGCCGCCGTCTTGCTGGCCCCAAACCCAGCTCCTTAGGGTGTACTGGGATCTGAACTGGGGTCCTCAGGCTTGCGCAGCCAGCACGCTCCCCACTGAGCCATCTCCCTGGCTTCCATGGAGCCTCTGTTACTGTTGCTTCCATTTCTGATGTGAGTGACGGGTGGACAGGAGAGGAATGCCTGAGCTTGCTCTTGAGCTCAGTGCTGGGAGTGAGCTCAGGTTGCCGGGCCTGGTAGCACATCCTTACCTGTCGGGCGCCCTGGTCTGCTGCTCCAGGCTTGGCAAACTTGTGGGGTTGTTGTGGCCTGTGGTGACAGGCGCTGACCTTCCCGTCTCCCCAGGCGCGGCTCTTTGATGAGCCACAGCTGGCCAGCCTGTGCCTGGAGAGCATAGACAAGAACACAGCCGATGCCATCGCCGCCGAGGGCTTCACCGACATTGACCTGGGTGAGTGCATCGGGGCCAGCGGGCTCTGGCTCCAGGACTGCTTGGACAAAGGGCAGGGCTGGGGTCCGGGGGGAGACCCTGATTTGAAGATGACTAGAAACCTGCCTTTTGGGTGTCATGGTGAGCTGGGGTTGGAGAGACAGCTGGACTTGGGAGCAGAGCTTGGCCCGGATCTGAGGGCCCTGCCCCCTCATTCTAGGGTCACTGTGATCCCTGCCTAGGGAGACCGCCGGGCCCTCTGTGGTCACCCAGGCAGATGCCCTGTGGCTCCTGCCGATGGCTTTGTAGGCAGAATGGCTCTGACAGGATACTCCACTGCCCTTGTGGAGCCAGAGCCAGAGGAAATAGTGGCAGGGTGTGGGGACGTGCTCCTGTGAGCCCAGTGCTCAGGAGGCTGAGGCGAGAGGATTGCTCTGAGTCATAGACCCGCCTAGCCTATAGAGAGAGAGGGCAGGCACCCAACTGGGTTGGTGCAGTGTTTGCCTAATGCTTGCCGGCCTGTCAGCCCCCTGCTTGGGAAGTGTAGGCAGGAAGGTCATGGGTTTAAGGCCGGCCTCAGCTGCATAATGGTTTCAAGGCCAGTGTGAACTACATGAGATTGTGTTGAAGGCAGGGAGAGTGCTTAGGGAGGGTCATGTGTCAATAAAACTTTCTTGGTAAACGTGGACGGAGGGCCATAATTGCCAAGCCTGGGCTCTGAGGTGGCATGGGGCAGGCCCCAGGGCTCACGGCTGCTCTGTTCCACAGACACGCTGGTGGCGGTGCTGGAACGCGATACCCTGGGCATCCGTGAGGTTCGGCTGTTTAACGCGGTCGTGCGCTGGTCCGAGGCTGAGTGTCAACGGCAGCAGCTCCAGGTGACCCCTGAGAATAAGAGGAAGGTGCTAGGCAAGGCCCTGGGCCTCATTCGCTTCCCCCTGATGACCATCGAGGAGTTCGCCGCAGGTAACGGGCTTGCATGGCCGCTACTGCCCCCATGGTCCCCGGTGGCCTGCCCACAGCACCCTCTGCCTGTGTCCATGAGGCTCTGGCTTGGGGACACTGCCTGAGACCCTGGAGTCTCTAGACATTGGGGCCATGTCCTATCTGCCACTCGGGATTCAGCTGTGGGCAGGTACACAGTGGCAGATGAGCTGCCTGGCACGCAGGGAGCCCTGGGTTTGGGGTCTGCCATGAGCCGGGAGGCCTGGGGCGGCTGCTGGAGGCGGTGGCTGTGGAGGGAGCCAGCGCCTGGCCAGGCAGGGTGCAAGCTCTCCCCAGCGTGAAGCAAGGTGCTCTCCAGCAGGGGCTCAGAGGGGCCATGGGGGGGTCTGCCGGCCCAGAATACCAGGCAGGGCGTCGCGGCGGGAAGGAGGCAGCCCTCAGCCTGGCCGGGTCCTGACAACCAGACACCCCACCTTGCGGGCCAGGCCTGAGCCTGCCTTCCCTTCGTGCGGTCAGCCAGCCCTCTGCCCACAGGCCCGGCACAGTCCGGCATCCTGGTGGACCGAGAAGTGGTCAGCCTCTTCCTGCATTTCACGGTCAACCCCAAGCCTCGCGTGGAGTTCATCGACAGGCCGCGATGCTGCCTGCGCGGCAAGGAGTGCAGCATCAACCGCTTCCAGCAGGTGGAGAGCCGCTGGGGCTACAGCGGCACCAGCGACCGCATCAGGTGGGGCGGCGGCGGGGAGGTGTCCGCAGCTGGGCGGGGAGGCGGGGAGGCTGCGAGGAGGTGGCTGGGAGGCGGCGGGAAGGGAGCGGGCAGCAGGGGCCGCGGCGGGCGTTGACCCGTCTGCCACTCAATCCCCTCCGCAGGTTCTCGGTCAACAAGCGTATCTTCGTGGTGGGCTTTGGGCTCTATGGATCCATCCACGGGCCCACTGACTACCAAGTGAATATCCAGGTAGGTCGCCGCCTGGCCCCGCAGCGCTTGGTCCCGCTGCCGGTCTGCCTCTGGCCACGCCCACAGCCCGGTCCTGTCCCATCCCCCACCCCACACAAAGGCAGCCACAGCCCCGCCGTCCCACACTTGTGCCATTTGGCCTTCATCACACCCCACTATGCCCGGTCGTCTTGAGGCAACTCCCAAGAGGCCCTGCCCACACACCGCGCCAGCTCCGTCCCGCAGCCCCACGTGCCCAGCCCGGGACCCAGGCCGCTGAGCAGCCTCCCGTCCCCAGATCATCCACACGGACAGCAACACGGTCCTCGGCCAGAACGACACAGGCTTCAGCTGTGATGGCTCCGCCAGCACCTTCCGTGTGATGTTCAAGGAGCCCGTGGAGGTCCTGCCCAACGTGAACTATACCGCCTGCGCCACGCTCAAGGTGAGGCGGGCACTGCGCCCGCGCACATTGTCCCCGTCCCTGGGGGTGTGGGGTCCCTCGCTATTCCGACGGTCCTGGGGCACCCCAGTTTCACCGCGCCTCCCCCCCCCTGCCAGGGCCCGGACTCCCACTATGGCACCAAAGGCCTTCGCAAGGTGACCCACGAGTCACCCACCACGGGGGCTAAGACCTGCTTCACCTTCTGCTACGCGGCCGGGAACAACAACGGCACTTCCGTGGAGGACGGCCAGATCCCGGAAGTCATCTTCTACACCTAGCCAGTGTCCACCCAGGCCACCCATCGCCAGCCGTCGGCCGGCCTCCTCCCTGCCACCTCCCCCATCATCACGGAAGGGGCGGCCTGTGTCCACAGTGACGAGTGTGACCGCCTGTCCCAAGTCCCTGGGGAGGTGGTCAGGCCATGGGCCGGGCCCCGACGAGACAATCCCTCAGTCTCGGGGGCAGAGTGGGCCTGGCCCCGGCCGGCCGGCTGTCAGGGCCAAGGGCGGCGGGTTGCGGTCGGGGTCCCCACTCTGGTCCCTGCAGCCCAGGGCAGCAGGCCAGCGAGCCGGGGTGTCGCGGCAGCGCCCATCCGTTTATTAAACTGCACACTGCAATGCATCCGAGCCCACACTCGGCTGGGGCCGCACTCGGCCTCCCCCCCAGCTGACGCTCTGGGTTTCATGTTCCTTTCGTTCTCTGCTGCTCCCTGGGGAACCCAGGGCCTGACCTGCGTGCACTGATGCCACCGGAAACCCTGGCCTGCTGGGCATGCGCATGTTGAGGGCACGTGGCCATCCCCCGGAGCCTCCGCCAGGGCTGGTGGGCCGCCGTTCTGCCCCTCCCAACAGTGTCGGTGTGAGGCCATTGTCCATCCTTGTGGGCAGGCTCCGCCGTGCAGCTGGCAGAGCTCAGCCTTGAGCCCGCAGGGCCTGAGCAGGTGACTGGGCCCCCAGCTGGCCTGATGTGCCACCCAGGGGTACCACGGGACACCCCTGTACATACCACAGCCCTGGCCCTCAAGGCCACCAGGCACCCTGTCCAGTGATGGCCTAGAAGGCGCAGTCCCTTTCGGGGTCCCCTTCCTTACGTCTCTGTACCAGTGACCTCCTGCCCAGAACCCATGCCCTTCCCAAAGCCATGGGAGGTGAGCCTCCACACTGTGTCCCCAAATGTTTTTGTTTTTTTTAAATAAAAGAAACATCTGCCTTGAACCACTGAGTGCCACTTTGTCTGAGTGTTCGGTGGCTGGGAGGTGGGCGCCTCAGCTCCCGTGCTGTTCCCCCTGAAAATATCCCCCAGGACCCCCAAGAGGGCAGAGGCACGCCACCAGGCTGGCCACCAGCCAGGGCCAGGAGCCTTAGAAATATCATCACTTCAGTTCTGAGGAGGCAGACTAGAGGTCTGGAGTCCAGGGCTGGCCTGGGATACGCGACACCGCGTTCCAAAACAAAAGGGGGGCTGGAGAGATGGCACAGTGCTCTTGCAGGGGACCTGAGCTCCCAGGACCCCTGCTGGGTGGCTCACAGCCCCTGGCCGGGGAGGTGAAATACTCAGGTATTTCGAAGTCTGTGGCACAGGCTCCTGCGCTCACATACACATACGTGCTCACATGTGATTTCAGAGGATAATAAATCTGTGTAGCCTTGGCTAGCCTGGATAAAAAAGCCAACCGACCAACCAACCAAAAGCCCTGATGTTTCTGCCTGCACTGTGTGCTGAGGTCAGTCCTCTCTTTCCACTGTGGGGGTGCCACTGGGGCTGTCAGGCTGGCAGTGAACGCCTGTGCGGCCATCTTGCCTGCCCCAGTTACCAGGTTAAGATCTTTCTTTTGTGGCCTGGAGAGACGGCTCAGAGATTTAAGAGCACTGGTTCCAGAGGTCCTGAGTTCAGTTCACGACAACCACATGGTGGCTCACAGCCATCTATAGTGAGATCTGCTGCCCTCTTCTGAGGTCCAGACAACACTGTATACACAATAAAAAAATCTTTAAAAAATTTTTTTCATTTGCGCATTGTCTGCATGACAGCGTGTATGTGCTCACGGAGGCCAGGAGATGGCGCTGAGTTCCCCAGGGACAGTGGACACCTGGACACCTGTGGCTTAAGCAGCGACCTGTGTGCTGGGGATGGAATTCAGGTCTCCAACGCTTCCAGAGTCCCTGCCTGCCCAGTTATCTCTCCAGCCTCCTATCTCCTTGCTCCTATCTTCTTTCCCACCTCCATTCTCCCATGAACCCTTTTTTCACACAGCCCCCTCCCCGCTCGGCACCAGGCGCCTGCCACCTCAGCTCGGTCTCCGGCCTGAGGCCTACCTTTCTGCAGACCCCTGCCCTGCGGCGCTGGCTCGGTGGGACTGCCGGTCAGATCCAGACCCACCGTCTTCTCGGGGACTGCTGGGTCCCTCGGGATCGGGAGCAGCAGCCCTCCCACACCGCAGCCAGGCGGGCCCAGCTCCCGGGCCTCCCGTGAGCCAGCCAGCTGGGTCCCTCTTTTTCCCTAGACCCGAACCTCCTACGGATGGTAAAGACCAGGCCCATGCTTGAGGATGGTTTTGTTTATTTTTTATTTTTTTTTTTAAAAAAAGCCCCTAAACTCTACGGCTTCAAGGAAGCGCCAGAGAAACATAAGTTCATTTCTGTACACGTTGTAAAGCAAGAACTCGGCTCCCGAGACCTGGCCCTCCCGTGGGACCGCCTCTCTGCTGCCCCGGGGCAGGGCGTTAAGGCGATTCTGTCCCGTGGGTGGGTCCCGCACGCAGGGACACCAGTCATGGCCGCCCTGGCTCCTGAGGGCCAGACCAGTCCCCGTGCGGAGACCTTCCCACGCTCCGCCCCGGCTTTGGTGCAGCGGTAGCGCCCGCGCCTCCCCTTTGGTGGCTAAGGCCTCGTGGCCTCTCCGTGTGACACCCACGCCCCGGGCCTGCCCCGCTCGAGAAAACGGCCTTTGGATCGAGGGGGCAAGCTGTACTTTATGAGCTAACTGGGCGCAGCAGGGACGGCGCGGTGCTTCTCTCCTGGTTTAAATAGTTAATGCTCTCCAAGGGGACGGTGAGACACGGGTGTAGAGATTTCCGCCCAAGTCCTGTGTGAAGGAAGCGACCCCAAGTCCCGGAAGATGGTGCCTGCACGTGGGCCAAGGAGCCCCACGCCACCCAGGACACTGCAACCTTCCTGGACACCCGCCTGGGATCCTGGACGCACCCACCCTCACTTGTGTCGCTGAAGCGATTTTCTCTTTCTCCTCTTGAAGAAGCAGCAGCACCTGCAGGGGCAACAAGGGCGGTGACAGGGGGCAACAAGGGCGGTGACGGGGGGGCGGGGCAAGGTGCGGAATGGTGACGGGTGCGTGGTGCCCAGCACGGTACCACCGTGGGCCTTACTTGGTTTCATCCGCCACCTCCACCTCTGCGGGGGCCGCGATGGGGGCGTTGGAGTGGCCCGCGGTGGGGTCGTCCGTGTTCAGCTCTCCGTTGGTGGAGTTCAGCGCCTGGAAGGGCGGGGCCGATCAGGCCAGCTCTGCCAGCTGGGTCACGGCCCTCCGTCCCTCCGGGCCGCACCCCTAGGTCTGGCTCTCACCTGGTTCTTGTTGTGGGGCGGGGCTTTGTCGCGATGTGGTGGCTGGGTGGGCAGGTCAGCGTGGACCGTGCCGATGGGCGTTGGCTGCGGGAGCGTTTGTCAGGACGGGATGGAGCGGCAGGCGTCGCTGCAGCCCCAGGACAGTTCCTGACCCGCGCCCAGGCCCAGCCGCCCCTCCCTGCGGAGAGGCCGGCCCACCCCACCTCACCTCCTGCGGGGCCCTACCTCACCTGCGGGCCGGGAGGCCCCTGCACCCCACCCATCACCTGGGATCTCCGCCTGCGCCCTCCCGGCTCCCAGTGTGGAGCGGGTCGGCGTGCCCATCCAGTGCGGGGCGTGACTCCGGGGCGCCCACCCGGTGGACCCCGCCCGGGGCTCCACCCTCACACCCCTCCGGCGCTGAGTGCTGACGGGTGCTCCCACATCACCTCCACGTACCAGGGGCTTCCCGGCCCAGTCGTACTCGTAGTCAAACACATAGCCGCTGCGGTCGAAGAGGTCGGTGAACAGCTTCCTCAGGTAGTCGTAGTCCGGCTTCTCGAAGAAGTCCAGGCGCCGCACGTAGCGCAAGTACGTGGCCATCTCCTCTGCGCAAGAGGAGGACGGGGACGCGGTCACCCGGGGGAGCCCGGCGGGGGGGGGGGAGGAGGGGAAAGGAGCGGGGCGGGCTGGGGGTGGGTGGGCTGGGGGGCGGGGCCTCCTCACCCGGGAAGCTCTCGCACAGCACCTCGATGGGCGTGGCGCGCTTGGTGTCCCCGATCTTCTGGTAGCGTTCCTTCAGCGTGTCGGCCTGCGGGAGCGGCCCGTGAGCGCCGGCCCGCGCCCACGCCGCCCCGCCCCCGGGAGGCCCCGCCCACCTTGAGCCCCTGCCAGGGCAGACTGCCTCGCAGGAAGTACATGAACATGTGGCCCAGCGCCTCCAGGTCGTCCCGGCGGCTCTGCTCTGCGGGGGACAGCACGGCTCGGGCTCAGCCGCCGCCCAGCCCCCGCCCCCGCCCCCGCCCGCCGGCCCCGCCCCGCCCCCGCCGCTCACCCTTGCCCAGGTGCGTGTTGATGCTCATGTAGCGCGCCGTGCCCGTCAGGCTCTTGTGCTCGCGGTAGGGGATGTGCTTCTTGGTCTCGGGGTCGATGTACTCCTTGGCCAGCCCGAAGTCGATGATGTGGATGGAGTGCTGCCGCTTGCTGCCCGGCCGCCCGACCAGGAAGTTCTCGGGCTTCACATCGCGGTAGATGAGGCTCTTGGTGTGCACGTACTCCATGCGCGAGATCTGGGGGGGTGGGACCGGGTCAGCGGGCGGGCGCCGGCACCCAGGCCCCGCCCCCGCCCAGGCCCCGCCCCGCCCCGCACCAGCTGGATGGCGATCATGAGCACCGTCTTCAGCGTGAAGGTGCGGTCACACAGGTCGAACAGGTCCTCCAGGCTGGGCCCCAGCAGCTCCAGCACCATGGCGTTATACTTCCCGCACGGGCCGAAGTAGTAGACCTGAGGGACACCTTCTGCGAGAGAAGCACGCGAGCTGGAGCCCCTGCCCGCTCCGGAAGGGCAGCCCGCCCCCGGGGCGCGCCTCACCTGCTGTGCTGAGCTGCTTGTAGAAGCGGTACTCCAAGTGCAGCTGCGGGGCCCGGGACTTGATGGGCTCCTGCGGGACAAGGCACTATTAGCTAGGCCCTCTCCCCAGGCCTGGGGCGCACAGCGGGGCGTGGGGGGCACACTCACCAGCTTGATAGCCACGTACTCATTTGTATACAGGTTCTTTCCTGGGGAGGCAACAGGGGCCATCAGGGCTCGGGACTAGGGAGCCACTCCACCCAGAACCCAGGGCCGCACTCTCCAGGGAAGGCTGTCAGAGCTGCTCCCGCCGCCCAGGAATCCCTGCACCGCACCTCGCTCCTTGCATGCAGTCATGGGGAGATGCCTCCCTTGGGCCCAGCGGGTCCTGACAGAGCCCCTCAATTGGACGCAGCCCCACAAAAGCACACATAGTACCCAGATAGCTGGCTGAGGCCCCCATGCTGCCGATCCCGTCCTGGTGAATCCCGCAGCAGGCTCAGCCTGTCAGTCAGCCTCTCCTGCCCTCTCCTGCTGGGGGGTCACATCTGCTGTCCTGGTGTCCCTTACACCTGCCTCTCAGTATGCTGTGTTTACCTCAGCATCCCTAGTCACAAAGGCCACCCCAGGGCCACACCCCAGTGTTTTGCACCTGCCACTCCTGCAGGGCAAACATGCTCCAAACCTAGTGGCCCTGCACACAGCGGCAGGCAGAGCCACTGGGCTGGGTTCCCTGGCCAGGCTGTCTACAACTGCCTCAGCGGCTGTGGCGCCTCCGTCGCCGCCCAAGAGCTGATTCCCCAGCCACCCAGCAGGGCTGCTCCGTCCCTGCTTTCTTCCTGGAAGACTCCATCACAGCACCAGTCACGCCGAGAGTGCACTGCTTGTGTCGCACTGATGGTGATGGCCTCCTGTCTCCTGTGATCCACCAGACCATGCCAGGCTGTGGAAGGTGAGGCAGCTCAGTTTCTTCCAGGAGGCAGCTTGGGGTCGGGTCCTGTTCACCATGGGCACCCGTCACCCGGAAGGTATTTCAGCTCTCCTGGGTGAGCAGCCAATAGCTGTGCCTTGCCGGCTTGCTGTGCTAGGCCAGCTGTTCTCTGTGAGGGTCTGTTCAGGTCCCTGCCCACTTCTCCCCGGACTGTGTCTCTATGGAGCCGTGGCTCACGCGTGCCTGCCTGTGAGCAGGGGTCTCCAGCTTTAACCACCGCAGGCGCCCTCTCTTCTAAGCCATTTCCCCAGGGGCTCTGCTGAAAATAGCTTCCGCTGATCCGGCCCTGCTCTTCTGCTGGCCTGCCCGGCCCTGAGCAAGTCCTTGGGAGGGCCCAGGTTCCCCGTGCGTGTGACAGGCACTGGATGTTTTGGTGGACATCAGGTCACACAGGCTGTGGAGCATGGACATTCTAGCCCACAGTGAGCAAGGGTGACCCTCCTCTGTGAGACAGCATGCCTGGAGGCCAGCCACGGTGGCTCAGGGCAGAGCACTTGGCATGTATGCTGACAACAGGGTTCAAGCCCCCAGAACCCACAGGGAGGCAGAAGAAGAGAAATGAGACTCCCAAAGTTGCCCCTGACACCCACAGGGGTGTGTGAATGTCTATTCCTCAAATATACACAGTAATACTTTCTCTTAAATGTGTGTGTGGGGTGTCTGGGGAGATGGCTCAGCGGCTAGGAGCACTGGCTGCTGTTCCAGAGGATCTGGGTTCAGTTCCCGGCACCCACATGGGGACTCACAACAGTCCCTAACTGCATGCAGTGACATACATGGGACAAAACGCCCATATACATCTAACAGTAGGTGTGGGCGCAAGCAGGCATGGCGGAGCACGCTTGATCCCGGCACACGGGAGGCAGAGGCAGGCGGATCTGAGTTCTGGCTACCTCCGTCTACACAGTGTGTCCCAGGAGGGCCAGGGCTACACGGTGGGGCTCTTTGCGGGAAGGGGGCACCCAGAAAGGGATAGAATATGGCCCCATAATAATGAGGAAGAAAGTTGCACAGACGTAAGGGCTTCGATTCTCCCAATTTAATGAACAAATATAACGCTACAGATCCAAAGAGCTCAGTGGACCCAGGCCAGACAGACAGACTTCGGAGTAAGGAAGGCATGTGGCGGGGCAGGTGTGTGTGTGTGAGGGCTCAGGCAGGGAGGCAGCTCATACTCACCCTAACTTGGCGGGGGAGGGGGAGGGAGACAGGCCCAGGCTGACCTGCACTTAGGAAGATCCCCTGCCTCAGCATGCTTAGCTCAGAGCTGGACTGCAACCCTGGGAGCACACATGGCCACTGAGCCACCTTGCTCAGACTCCAGCAGGGAGGGGCGGGCCCTGCACTCCCACAAAGGTCAAGGTGTGCAAGCTGTCGACACAGGCTCCACCCCCAGCAGCGACAACAGGGAGCAGCCAGCACCTCACACAGCATCTTACTACACACGGGCCCTGCACAGGGCCTAGCGGAAACCCTTTCAGGGCACACGCATCCCACCCAAGCCTCTGCAGCCTTAATCTGTACCTGAAACTCCCTGAGGACAGGACCCCTCTAAAGTGTTGCTGGCCACAAGCACATGCGCACACGTTCATGCCTGCCCGTGTGCATGAGCCTCTGTTCAGGTTTTTTTTTTTTCTTTCTTCCTGTTCTTAAGTTTTTTGAGACAGGTGTAGCCCGGCTATCCTGGAACTCAGAAATCTGCCTGCCTCTGCCTCCCCAGTGATGGGATTAAAGGGGTGTGTGGCCGCTGCTGGCTTCAAGGCTGCAGTTTGGCATCTCCACAGTGGAGGAACCATCTTTCGGCTGGGCCTCAGAAGCCAGCTGAAGCTGGTGGCTGCAGGCAGAGGCTCAGGCCTGAGGCCACAGAGCACAGAGATGCAGAGGCTCTGCACCACAATGGGGTCCTGTGCGCGCCTTGAGCAGGCCAGTGAGTGCAACGACCAACAAGCTCATGCCACAGCTGTCCCCTCGGTGGCCAGACTCAGTCCTCCCTATCAACTGTTGCTCCTCACTGACCCAACCCTGGGTCTGGGGTGGAGAGTGACAGCTCTAGTAAAGCCCTCTCGGACTCCCAGTGGCCAGTGTGTTCCTGGCAACACTTCCCTGGCCTAGTACTCCAGGCGCGGTCAGGGGACCTGACGTAGCAGGTGGATGAGCTTTTACACACAGGTCCTCATGGCCTGCACAGACAGGGCCAGACACTTAGGGGTCCCTTGGCCTCCCGGGCACTCAGGGGCTCGTGCCTGTCCGCCAAGACTGCCACAATGGACACCCAAGGTCCAAGCAGCCAAAGGCTGCGCAACAGACACAAGCCATTGGACAGCCAGAGGGGAGCACGCTGTGGCCTCACTGTGCAGCCTCTTCCCCTGCAGAGCGCCCAACACGGCCAGGGCTCCTCCTCCCTCCTGAAGGCCCCAGCCAAGTACGGAAGACAATGCATGCAGGACTCACCTAGGCGAAGCTCTCCGAAGTTCCCACAGCCTATCTTCTTGCCGACTCGAAAGTTGGGGCCCACCATCAAGACCCCTGAGCTGGTCCCCGTACTGCGGACGCCGTGGTTGCTCCGGTTCGCGCCGGTCTTGGACATTCTCCGGCCCTCCTCCAACTCCCCCTTCCCTCCTTTCTTGTCAAAATCCATAAGTTTGTGGTACCCTGGCCTCTCCACGGTGACTCTGCCGTGAGATCCGAGTGCGAAACCTGAGCTCGCGCCCGGCCTAGTACACCATTGCGCCCGGTGGCTCCCGGCTAGTGACACCAAGGTGTGCTTGCGGGCCTGGCTGCGGCGCTCATCTTGGTGGCCTCAGGGTCGCTTGCAGGGAGAGAAGACATTCTGCCAACAGATCCCTCCGCCTTAAATCTTGTGGCGCCCAGCTGTGAAGAAAGAGGCACAGGTCAGAGGACAGACTGTGGATATGCCCCTTCCTGGTGGGCTGGCTCACAAAGATCTCTGACGGTCTGAGTAAGACTGCCAACATCCTGCCTGGGAAGGCCATCTGCTCACAGGAAGACCCTGTGAGACACACATGCCCTGCCGGCTCCAGCAGAGGTCGCAGCAAAGGCCACCATGCTGTGAGGGGAGGGGAGGCTGATACAGTTTGAGGCTGGGGTGGGTAGCTTGGGTGGGAAGGCCATCATCAAGTGGCAGAGGACACGTGGAAGGCTAGAGCCGGGAGGGGACATCCAGGTCCAGGGGAAGAGGTGACCACAGATCCGCCCACACCAGGGCAGCCAAGACAAGGAAAGTGGCAGAGAAAACAGTGCCCACAAGGGGACAGGAGCTACACCTGACCTAAGTCAGCAGGTGAAGAGATCCGGCCATGCAGACAGCCAGGACACGCAGGTGCATGGCATGTAAACTGGGTAAACAAGGTGTACTTGGTAGGGCCCAGGTGCTGAGTGTCCACCCCTCCATCCTGGGCTGGCCAGGCCAACCACACAGAAGGGCACGGCCAGCTGTACAAGAGCCCAAGAATGGGCAGACAGATGGGAGACAGACGGAAGCCTGTCTCCAGGCTCTGACCTCTGCAGGAGCAGGGGTTACATGAAGGGAGGTGGCCTGGGCTCTGAGGCACTGGCCATAGCTGGGGTCATGTTTGTCTTGTGACCAGAACAGCCAAAGCGTCACACAGTGCAGGGTCCCATGAAAGCTAGGCAGAGAACACAGCCCTACCTCTCAAAGAAGGCGAGACCTCAGGTACCAGAGGCCACGGTGGGTCTCCCACACTTGTGCATTCCATGGCCTGCCAACCTCAAGCCTACAGGAACCACAACGGCCTGGACGCAGCCAACACCCAGTACAGCACCAGAAGCCGTGGCACTGTTGTGACCCCACTACCCAACTATACAGATTTGGTGCTCTGATCTGCACTCTGGTGTTGTATGTGGCCAAGCCATGGTTTTGTGTGCAGAAGTCCATGCATACAGGTCTTCCTGAATAGGTCTCAGGAGTCCTCCTGTCCCTGACTCCTTGGCACCGGCAACCACATACTTTTATTGACTAATATGAGACAGGGTCTGGCTGGCCTACGGCTCACTGTGTAGACCAGGCTGCCCTCGACCTCCCAGAGATCTGCCTGCCTCTGCCTCCTGAATGCTGTATGAAGGTGTGGCTGCCACACCTGCTTTTTATATAGGTGCTGCCGTCTCCAGCCCAGGTCTCCACGCTTTCAAGGCAAGCACTTTAGCAATGGAAGTTGGGTTTTGTTATGTATCTGTGGGGGTTTTGTTTTTGAGACAAGCTCCTAGTCTACAGCCTAGGTT
Organism: Meriones unguiculatus; assembly: GCF_030254825.1. Lineage (NCBI taxonomy): Eukaryota > Metazoa > Chordata > Mammalia > Rodentia > Muridae > Meriones > Meriones unguiculatus. The sequence continues at coordinate 17,219,558 of NC_083364.1, read as the reverse complement.
AGTCTTGAACTCTCAGCCACCTTCCTGCCTCAGAGACCTGAGTTCACACGTATATGCTGCTACAGTCAGGCACGAAAGGGAATTCTCTTCCCCTGGGCCACGTGTGATGTGTGTACTCTTGGGGCACATTTGGATGGGCTGCCAGGCTGCTTCCCAGCTCAGCCTTGCAGCACCCCAATTCCCAGGCACTGGCAAGGCACTTGGGTCCCTCATCCTCCCAGCACCAGTCTGGGTGGCTCGTATGTTTGCTTGCTGACTGCTTTCACGTGCTGCTCCGCTGGGCTGCAGCCAGCAGCCGGTCTGCTGCGGTGAGCGAGCAAAGCACAGCACAGGATGCCGCACCATCCCAGCGTTCACTGATGGTCCCACACTCCGGCTCTCCTGCTGGGGTCTAAGGGAACCCTGGGCGGTCAGCCTGGCTCCCCAGTGGAACAGTCCAATCTCCTTAAGCATAAACAGTGAGACTCTCCTCAAGGTAAAGGGGACTCCTGGAAAAGCCCAGGCGGCCTGGGAGTGCTTCCAGCTCAGATTCACACTGCAGGGGCCCTGACCCTCAGGGTACATGTTCCACGGGCTACCAACATGCACCCCACTCAGGACACCCTCAAAAGCTACAGCCCAGCACCCTGGGACAAGATAGCCAACCTGAGGTCCCACCTCTCCCCACCATGGACATCATGGGGAGGGGCTCCTGGCAGCTCTGCAGAGATCTCCTCACTGGGACACGGAGTACCAGCACTGGAGGAGGAAGGCATGCCCGGAAGGCTGACGATGTGGGCTGCCAGTGCCGTGGGCCTCGAGGATGATGAGACAGGCATAGATTAGGGCCTGCTCCAGGACCCGAGTGCCTCCAGGGGCTGGTGTGGAGGCGGGAGACTGGCAGAGGCTGCACCGGGGCCAGGATGAGGGCTATGCAGCAAAGCATCTGCCCCTCACTCTTGCCTAGCAAGGGACACCTCTGGGCAGGCGTCACAGAAAGCTTCCTCTAGAGCCTCTGTGTCACAAACGTCCATGGTGGGATTCCCTTCTCATTGGGAAGCGCTCACAGGGCTGCAGCTGCGGCTCGGCTGGCAGTGCTCCACCAAGCATGCAGGTTATCTTCAACACATAAGCCAAATGACACCGACCCCCCCCCATCATCTCAACATGCAGGAGGTGGAGGCAGAAGGATCAGGAGTTCAAGGCCAGTCTAGGCTACATGAAACCCTTTCTCACAGGGAAGACTGAAGATTGCCTATGACAAATCTGATGACCCATGTCTCATCCTTGGGATCTACATGGTGGAAGGAGATAAATGACCCCACAAGTTGTCCCGAGACCCTCATACACATGGGGCTCACACTCCCCCTAAACGTGCTAGTTTCAAAAACTGCATGCACACGGGCACAAGAAGCACCCTCGGGGCTAGTCCCCTGGCCCCAGCACTCCTGCATCTGCCTCCAGACAGATGTCCCCAGGGCTCTAGGCTCAGCTCAGGGTGAGGAACTCAAATGCAGGTGAGGGTCATTCACAGGTAGTCAAGGGTGTGCAGGAAGCCAGCCCTTCCAAGCACTGATGTCCTGCTACAGAGCTGTGCACACCTCAAGTACCCAGCCAGGACACCATCGATGGACCCCTGTGACCACAGCCTGGGGAGTCAGGTGTGGACCCTGCTCCCACAATGCTCAATGTCCCCAAGTGCACCCCTCTCCCCCGCAACCTACAAGTAAAGAGGCTTCCCTGGGATCCAGGGGGTGGAGGGGCTGGGCGAGGCAGGTGGCATCAGCACCCAGAGCGTGGACACCTTGCTGTGTCGGATGCCAGGTCCAGTATAGAGAAGTCCATGGCAGGAGAGAGGAGCCTCCACTATCACACATGGGCATGGGGCAGAGGTCATGAGGGGCAGAAGAGCCCGAGGCTCCAACAGAAAGTACCTAGATGGTGCTGGATCCCAGAGGGGACTGCCCTCTCCTCTGTGGAAGACAGGGATGGCCCACCGTTTCTTCCTCAGCCTGGCTGGCTGGCTGCAAAGCTGTGACCTACAAAGCTGCCCATCACCACACTCGAGGTGAGTGACTCAATGCCCTGGCTGTGTGTGCACCTATGTGTGTGGATCAAGATCCAGATGGCACACATACACAGACATACACACACTGCCATCGCCAGCAGCAACAGCTAGCACATGCTCTGTTGTGTGGGAGCTCAGGCCAGCTAGGATGTACACAGTGGGAATGGGGCAGCTGCAGGGCTGGGCAGGAGGGATGGCAGAAGAGGGGGCAGAGGAAGGCAGGCTGGAAGAGGAAGCAGGCCCCTCTACACTTTTGTGCCTTTGACCCATGGCCTTCCTGGGCCAGTAAGTTTGCTGCCCATGTCCTGAGTGGACACGGCAGCCAGATAAGATCAGAGAGCCAGCTGTCCATCTGCTGTCCCACGGACCCTACAGGACTGCTGGGGACACAATGGCCACTGCCTAGCTTATGTCAGCTCCATGGGGCCAGGGGAGGTGGCTAGGTGAAGGACATAAAAGCTGGCCTGAGGATACCACGGCTGCTCCACACTCACAGAAGAGCCACAGACAAGGGTATGTGGCAGTCAGCGGTGCCCAAGAATATGTAGATCACAGGAAACCCGTCACTTCAACATGGAGGGCCAGTGGGACAGATGACCTTAGCGCCAAGCAGCTGCGCTGTCCCAGGCACACCTGACTATGTGTGGAGTGACCTGAGACCCCGGAGAAGAGGAGACGCCACTAGCCCTGGCCCTGGTTGAAGCCTGGAACTATAAAGAGGCTGTGGAAGGAAGGCAGGGCTCCCTGGCCTGACCCAAGAGGCCCAGAACCCGATTTTTCACCCAAATCAGGCTTTTCCCCAGATGGTGAGCCCAGGCCTGGGGAAATGCTGGGCTGGCCTGGGCAAGGCTAGGCTAGCTACAGGGTGCTTACTGCTCAGGGAGCTGGCTGACAGCAGGCTGAACTCCCACCAGAGACACACAGCCCTCCTTGCAAGGCCCCAGCACGCACCTGCCCTGTTCTTTTTGGGGTCCCCCATCTTGCTGGGGACCTGGCTGCTCCTCTGCTGGAGGCCCCCAAGCCCCTCTCTGCATCTCCACTCAGTGATGTCACAGTCCCTGCCTGACGTCACTGGCAGTTCCTAGGCTAGACCAGGCACCCACCTTAGGGGACAAGCAGGGACAGCACCTGCCATGGGAGCCCTGCAGTGAGCGAGGCTCTGAGCTGCAGCCTCAGAGCTGCACCTGAATGGAGAGCCAGCAGGGATCTCTTCCCCCGTTCCTTGTACACCCAGGCTGTGGCACACCACGACTCCCAGGACTGAGAATCTTGGGAGATGGCTGGAGAAGTTTGGGGTGCAAGCCAAAACCGGAAAGAAGCCTGATCAACAAGGGGTTGGTGCCGCCTGGCCAGCGGGCGGCTGGGCATTAAGTTAGGGTCTGCTGACTAGAAGAGGGACGCACCCATCCCAGGAGGCTGCTGGCCCAGGCCAAGGGGAGCCCTGAGACTCCTGCCCACACAAGATGGCTTCCCCTGCCCCTTGCCATGAATCACCGTCACCAGAGGCGCAGGCAGAGTGGCTGGGGACGAGGTGGAAGCGGCATGGCAGTGGGCTCGGCTGGGAAGGGCAGTGGGGTCCCCTGTACGGTAGTACAGGGGCTTGCTGTTCTGCTTGGACCTCACCAACGGCTGAAGCACAGCTCCGCAAGACCTGAGACTGTGCTGTGTGGCAGTGAGGGTCAGCAGACCCGCACTCGGCCACAGCGGCTGCAGAGCGCTCAAGCACACTACCTCAGCTAGGACAGCACCAACAGAGCCGGCACACGGAAGCTGCAGCCCAGAACCCTGACACCGGGGCACACAGGACGGGAGACGGGAGGTGACGGGCCTCTGAACAGCAAGGGCTACCACCCTGCTCTCTGCCTCCGATGTCCAGACATCTCCACAGCATGAACTACAAAAAGGAGCCGGGCTGAAGGTGAAACCAGGCGGGGAGTTCTCAAGCCTCACTTACCACTCACCAGTCAAAACTGAACGCCCGCCACAACAGAGCAAATGGCGTCCCCCTGGGAGCCCAGCTTCCGCGACTGAGGACCTCGGCCCCTCCGCACTCGTGTGGATTGCCAAGAGAACACAGAGACTCTTGGGATCCATGGGCTCTCCTGACCCAGGTCTCAGCGAGGGTAACTGTTCCTAGGAGAAATGTGTCTGAGGACACGGGGTGGCCATTACCACTAGGGGAGACCCAGCAAGGCGTGAGTAAAGGCCGTGGGTCCTGCTCACCAACCACAGGGCCTAGGGTGGAGCCGGGCAAAGCGCTCGGTCTCAGGGCTGTAGAAAGGCAGGAAAGCTGGCATCACTGAGCACACGAAAACGGACATGGCCAGGCGCAGGCGCTGCCCAGGGCCGACTGTGGGGTGCTATCTGTGCTTTCCACCGCACAAGCCATGGACAGGAGCACCAGCAGTGCCCGTGGGGCTCCGAGAACTCAGCCACAGGTCCCAACTCAGCAGCGTACGGTGGAGAGAAGGGGAATCCTCCACTGGCAATTCCGGAAATGTCACCAGTAATGGTCACCAAAAACTGACAGTTGGTTATGTTTTTGAAACAGAGTCTATGTAGCCCAGGCTGGCCTTCAACTTGCAGGGTGCCTCAGTCTCCAAGCACTGGAATTACAGGCACGAGCCAAGGTAGACTCCTGCGCCAGGGGCTGGTGTCAAGGGCGGAGTGTCTTCCTGGGCAGCTCTCCACCTTATCTTGGGGCTGTGTCTCAGTGTGCCCCACCCGGCATCTAACGGGTGCTGGGAGACCTGAGCTTGGGGCAGGGCTTTGCCCACTGTCTTCCCCGGCACTTCTACCCTGGTCCTGAACCCCCACCCCCTGCCTCCCTGCCCTAATGTGGGGAAGATAGGTAGAAGCCACCGTACTTGGTCTTAACATTTTAGTAACAGTACACTGGGCAGGGGGGAGAAGCCCTGTACACTCTTACACAGGTGAAGGTGACCACGAACCTTAACTCTGCGGAGACACCTGTCCAGGAGGCGCCTCAAAGCCTGGTTGTTAGCACTGCCTACCACTGTCAGTGTGCAGAGGGCCCAGCGCACACATGCAGTCGCCACTGGATAGAGGCCAGTGCTGGGCGAAGTACAGGCTCCCGGCACCGGGGAAAGGCAGAGTGGGCCCCACCCAGGCCGCACCTCTTCTCAGGGGCCCAATTCAACAGCCAAGGGCAGCATGCAGATTGCCCAGGAGTCCACAGGGGTGTGCCCCCACAGGAAGCACAAGCCTTAGCGAGTGGGAGAGGACAGGCCAGCACCTGGGGCTGCACACTGCCTGCCAGCCCTGTGGGTCCCAGTGCCTGGGCAGCTGCAGACCCGGGGCTCCTGGCCCAGCCTGCACGGTGGTCCTGCTTTTGATGCCCCCCCCCCCCCAATCTGCAGACACACCTGACAACGTACAGGCCTAAGCTAGGGCTGACTTTAGCTGCCCCAGGAATGCCCCCATCTTTCCCACTCTAACCCCAGGAGAATATACACAGACCAAAAGCCCAGGAGCCAAGGAACTGAAGGCCATCCTTAGATACATGGAGGCCAGCCTAGGCTACTCCAGTAGTAGCCTTACAGCAGAGTCAAGGACAGTTTCACTGGATGTGGTGCCACAAACCTATGTCCCAGCATTCAGGAAGCTGAGGCAGACATGAGCTGAGCGTAGGATCAGCCAGGACTACACTATACCAGGAGTTCAGGACAGCCTGGCTACAGAGTTGCAATGGGTCTCACAAAACAAAAAAGGGCTGCCGAGATGGCTCAGTGGGCCCTTAAGGCACTGTCGTCCACAAGCCTCACAACCCAAGTTTGACCCCTGGAAACAGCATCAATGTGAAAGAAGGCCACCATGGTCTATACAGCAAGCTCCAGGACAGCCAGGGCTACACAGAGACCCGTGCATCAAAAAACAAACCCAAGTACCTAAGTGCAAGAGAAGCTGCCCTCTGACCTCGCAGACACCAAGTGGCATGTGCTCTACAGCCATGTGCACACCTGAGATACAAGACCCCCCATCAAAACAGTCAGGCACAGCAACCCCAGCACTGAGAGGGAAGTAGGAGGATCAGGTGTTCAAGATCATCCTAATCCACCTGAGACCTTGTCTCAAAAACCTAAAATAAAAACAGCAAGATGGGTTTCTTCCCACGTGGCTCCAACTAGGTGTGGCATGCCCTGGAGGGTCTCTAGGGAGTCAGTAATCGGCACCCTGGCTGGAGAATCACACCTCTGGGCCTTGCCAGGCTAGCGTTCTTTTGTCCCAGGTTTGTGCCCTGCTGTCACAGGTCTTCACAGGCCCTTGTGGACACCCTTGTTCCTGGCTTTCGCTGCACTCAGTGTGAGGCTGCATGCTGCCACTGGACCCTGGCTGGTGTTAGAGGCTCTAAAAGATCTGTCATTTAACAGGATGTGACCTCAATCTGTCTTGGCCTGGTGGCGCTGAGCTGTCCGAGGGGCAAGGGTTGTAGCAAGGCCAGAGCAATACAAAGGCCTGCTCCAGGGGAGGAATGGCCCCTTGGCCACTGGATTCTTTCAGAGAGGACAGGTGGCCACTCACAACACCTAGCCTCTAATGGGAGCACCGACCCAGGGTGCAGCCTGGCATCACCCAGTCCCCACAATGTCACTGGGCGCTAGGGGCTTCCGTGAGGACTGGGGACCAGTGTCTGTTTGGGCTCCCAGGAGGCCTCATGGGGCAGTAGGCACAAACATGGGGCGAGAGACGACACATGGGCACATCTGACAGCTGCAGGTCCCTGCCACCTGGCTCTCTGCCACCTGTTCCAGGTGTCCTGTGCTCCCTCAGCCTAGGACACAGTCTCCTGTGACAGGGCAGTGTGGGGGACAGAGCACAGAGGGAAGGGATTCGTAGGGTCTGATAGTCCAACATCCCTGAACACCTGGGATCTGGTCCCACCCAAGTGTCAGCAGCCAGAGGCCGTCTCCTCAGCTGACCAGGAGGCCACCCACACTCCACAGACTTCTGCATTCCAGTAGCCAGAACTCCTGCTGGAGTTCCCGACCCCAAACCTTGAAGTCAAGCCCCTGCTGTGCCCACAGTGTGACTGACAACTCTTGGGAACCAGGATGGGGACAACCTTGACTGAGGTCCCTACATAAATAAGTACTACTGTTCAGTCTCTGGAAGTAACAGAGGTGATGAGGCGTGGATAGGACAGCAAAGAAACGGTGCGTCCTCCCAATCCCACAGGGCCACACAAGGTGGGTTTTCTCAGGGCATAGCCAACATCTCTGTGAGTCTCATGCCTAGGGCTGCGCCAGCTCTGACCAACAGGCTCTCAGACACAGACTTCCTGGGGCGCTGGCTGGCAAGCTGATGTCCTGCCTACAAGGACAAGGCTTGGGTCCAGCGGGAGCATGGCCACCAAGCCGGTAGATGGCAGATGTATGGGGGAGCCTGGATGAAGCCCCGGCCACTTCCCCACTGTGACCCAGGCCCAGGACTCTGTGGTTAAAGCCTCCTTCTGTAGTCCAGATTATAAAAAAGCCACTGGCCTGTCCCATGCCATCATGACACCAAAGGCCACACTACACGTGGCACTTTACCACAGCAGGGCCCTACAGTCCTGCTTCTCCTCACCTCTCACCTGGCCTAGCACACAGCCAAGGGCAGGCCGCATCATCCCCAGCCCCTTGTAGAAAGTATACTGGCTATTGCTTGCTGGTGGAAGGGGCCTGGGGTGGCTCTGTGTGGACCCTAGTGCAGGAGGGTGCACACACAGAATAAACACCGCCTCTCCTGCAGCACAGCGTCTGTCCTGTCTGGGTGTGCGGATACCATCCTCAGCCTGTGTCCCGGTCAAGCACCCCTCACCCCTCAGCTCCCCACGGACACCGAGTAGCCCTCCCCTGCATCTGTCTGGCATGCCACATGTTTGACTCACAAATGGGCATGCTGCATCCCCAAAGCCGGGATGGGCGTGTGGAAGCAGTTCAATCACCAAGAACCTCACCTGCATCCTTCTGCTGCACAACTACTCTATGATTAAGGAGGAGGAATCACAGGTAATTCAGACATTAATTCCACACCCTGGTGGACAGCGCTGGAGGCCTGGCCTCTAGAACATGCTTGGAGCCCACAGTAACCATGCCATGTGAAGTCAAAACAGACAGAGGCCACATCTCTGAGCAGGCCCAGCGATACACGAGGCATGCTCAAAGCAGCCCTGCTGGTGACACGGGCATACAGATACCAGACCTCAGCCCATTTGCCCAAAGCGGGCCCTGGAGCCTTGGCCAGCTTCAGAACCCCGGTATATGGCCCTCCCTGGGGGTCCTCAGCTCTCTTGCTCAGTCCCTCAGGGCCCCTTCCACTGACTCCCAGGGACTCTCCAGGCCTCCGGCTTTGTGGGGACGGTGGGGACTGAAGAGTGTCTGTCCAGCCTAGAGACTTATGGCAGGCACTGTGTGCCTGTGATCTCCTCGAGAGCCCACCAGCCAGCTCCACACCGCTCCGGTGGAAAGACAACTGCAGAGACCATCCTTCTCTACACCCAAAGCAAGCCCTCAGGACAGGCGAGGAGTCCAGACATAGTGTGTCCCCCCACACCTGACTGGCTCAGCACAGTCCCTGTGGGCAGCTGGCATTTCTCCAATACCAACAAGGCCTTGGTGCCTTCCACCCATCAGCAACCAGAGTCCCCAGGCCACAGACAACCACCGAGGCTACCTGACAAAGACCCCATCAGCCCTGAGGGATAGGCTGGGTGAGCAGACTGCAACCCACAGAGGACACAAACACATCTCCCGGCCTCCACCTACACACCACCCAGACTGCTTCCTGAAAACTGCCATCCGGAGGCCAAGATGAAAACCAGCTGCCCCCAACCCAGAAGCCCAGGACGACACAGAAGAGCCCTCCCTGCAGGCATTCTCAGCGTTCCTGTCTTATTGAAAAGTCACCCGTGGACAAAGTTGCGGCAGAGACGGACAGGCAGGGGATCCAGCTGCCTGCTCAGACATCTCACCCCTCCTGCCTTGATCCGTGTGTTTCCGGAAAACAAAGCCGGTGGCCAGAGCGGAAGGGGGAGGGCCCAGGCAGCTGGGCCCAGAGTTCCCAAGCAGCTCCCTGCAACAGGTCCCCCCAACGCCTACACAGGACCCTCTGTGCCTGTCCCCAAGCCCCCAGCTCTTCTCTCCCAACAAACCATCAGGACTACAAACAGTGCAGAGTGAACATCAGGGAGAAGGGCAGGGAGTGCGGAGGAACAAGGAGCAGGGCCCAGAAGGGAGGAGGCCCAGGTGGACGGGTCTGCGGACAAGAAAGGGACACAGCGAGACACGGAGAAAACCGCGGGGGTTGCAGGTGGGGCTTAACACCTGGGAAGGAGGTACAGGAAATTGAGAGGACAGAGCGCAGGCACACGGATGAGGTCAGAGTGTGAGGGAACAGAGGCAGAATGAGGAGTCCCGGGAAGAGGGTGACCGGAAGTGCGGGCGCCTGGAAAACAGTAAACACGGTAACTTAGGGCTCTGAGAGCCACCTCAGAGGTGGAGTCAAAGAGTGAGGGATACTGAGGCAGGGTGACCGGAAGTGGGGGTAGCGTGGTGCGGAGCACCAATCGGGAACCACAGGGTGGGACGATGCTCGCCCTGGTGCGGAGATGGGGTCAACCGGGGTCAGTGAGGGTCACGGGGTCGCGGCGCGGCGGGAGTGGGGCGCGGCCGGTCGTGCGCGCGCAACATTACCTGCGCCCCGCCTGGGGCCCGCGGGCGGCGGCGGCCGAGCTCAGCAGCGCGGCGTCCCCCGCTCCGGGCCCCGCGCACGTTCGCGCTCCGGCTCGGGCCCCCGATCCGGCTCCCGCGCTGCCGGGGCCGGCCTCGGCATGTTCGGCGGAGAGGGCCGGGCTCCGCCGCTCCGCCGCGCCCGCTCCGCGGAGCCCCCGCGCGCCTTACGCCGACAGCGTCGGCCAGCGGGGGGGCGGCGGCCTGAGCGCACTACTGCGCAGGCGCGACCAGGCCGCTAGAGGCGTGCGCGTTGCTGCGTCACAGCGCAGGGCGTGGCCTTGAGGCGGGGAACGTGGCTTTACGACACTGTAGGCATGGTATCTGAGGAGGGCGCTGAGCTTTACGACTCTCAGAGCTGTGGCTTGGAGGCGAGCGCGGGGCTTTACGACATTGTGAGGGCGTGGCTTGAAGGTGGGCGCGGAACTTTAGCCACAAGGTAGGGGAGTGGCCATGAGGTAGGGGGAGCGCTTTACGACGGGTTGGGGGCGTGGCCTAGTGATAGGGCGGAGCTTTACCACACTAGTGCGTAGGTTGGAGGCAGAAGCCGAGCGTTACCCTAACGCAGGGGCGTGGCCGAGTAGCGGTCACGCCGTTTTGCGACGGCGCCTTGGGTAAGAGGCCGCCGCGCTTTGTGGACAAGCCGAGGCCGGCCCCGTGCGGGTCCGAGGGACGCCAGAGCCTGGTGGCTGCGAGAGCGTACCTGGTCTGCGAATAGGGCCAGCAGCCCCACCCTGTGGGGGCGGGGTTCGGGAATCCGCCGGGCTTCGCCCTCTCGTTCCCATGGAGACGCGTGGCGGTCTCCCGGGCGCCAACCCACAGCGTTGTCTGTGACGTCACTGTCTCGCCATCCGACGTCACGGTGGGCGGTGCGGAGGGGCGTGGCTGGGGTTGGCGCTGGACTCGAAAGTTGCGTCTATAAAGGAAAATAGGACCCTCAAATTAATGGTGCGCCCCGCAGCAGCGAGTAGATCTTGGTGAGCGGCACGCGGGTCAGTCAGGGCTGTCCGTCTTGGTGTTATTTATTTTTTCCGAGACAGGGTTTCTCTGTGTAGCCCTGGCCGTCCTGGACTCGCTTTGTAGACCAGGCTGGCCTCGAACTCACAGTGATCCGCATGCCTCAGCCTCCCTGAGTGCTGGGATCACAGGCGTGCAGCACCACGCCCGGTTTAGGTGTCAGTTCTTAAGACTTTATTTTGGTGATTTATTTTGTTGTAGACATGCTGTGTTGCTCAGGCTACCCCACCTCTTAGGAATCCCTCCTGCCTCAACTTTCCAAGTGCTAGAATGACAGGCACAACCCATGACCCCTTGGTGTTTGTCTTCATCCTTTTGCATGGTGATACGCCCGGGCGCCAGAGCCTCTGGGGTCCCAATCCCTCAGCAGGTCAGCTGGGGCCAAAAGGCAGGTGCCCTGCCAGCCTCCTGCGCCAAGCTCAGGCTTCGCTTCCAGTTGGCACTAGATTGGGGCAGCTTTCAGAGTGCTTGTTCATTGCTGGGAGAACAAAGCAGGGAGGGGAAGCTTGCTGGGCAGGGTCCCTGTGTGACTCCTGGAAGCACACTGGCCCCACGAATCCCGTTTCCTCCCCAAAGTAGATATTTGTTCATTTGAAGGCCACAAATCTCACAAATCCTCAGAGCCTCCAAGACTAAAAACGGTGAACTACCTAGGGAGTCCTCAGTCGTGGGGGAGGGGATCCAAGTTTCAGATGATGTCATGGGGGGGTAAAGTGCCTGGGGACAGTGGTTGCCTTGGCCAGATAGCCCCTGGGAAGGCCAGACCCGACATGCCCAGATCCCAGCTTCTCCACGGTGACCCTGCGTCACTCTGGGCTTACAAGAAATCACAGGAGGTGAATAAGGTGTCCACCGGGAAGGCTGAGTCCAGCTTTTTGTGACACAGTCCTGAAGTCGCAGACTGTAGAGAGGTCCAAGCCGCAGCCCCCTTCTCCCTTCCCGCCTCAGCACGATTCTCTCCCGAGCTGAGCTGCGATAGTCTGTTCTGGGAGCCAGCGCAGGAGTGTGCACACAGTAGGCGCTCAGCCTATGTGCAGTAACTGCTTGAAGGGATGACTGAATGAACACAGCCCTCACAGATGGTGGAGAAGTCGGGCTTTTCCTTTTTAGACATCCTGACCCTGACTTCGTCCCTCTACTCCTCAGGAACTCTGCCTGGAAAGGCTAGGCGATGGCCTTTATCCCTTAAACCAGTGAGTGGCTTGTGGAGTTGAAAGTATGCAGGAATTAAGGCTGAGTTAGAGCCCTTCCAGGCAGCAGCTAGGTGACTGGACCAATCACTTAACTTCTCTGGGCCTCAGTACTATCTTCCTATAACTTTAGGTTAATGGCATGGCCTATGGATGGTGGGAATCCAAGAATGAGTGAAATGCTGCTGGCTGCCTTCCCAGCTAGGTGCTAGGGGCTGTGCTTGGCACTTCAGCAGAGCTTTGGCCAGCGCCAGGCCACCCGCTGCAGGCGGAGGAGTCTCGGGTCCCTTCTTACCTAAGGCCCCTTCCGTGTTCTGATACTGACCTGTGTGTGGTACAGTGGACTCCTCCGCACCCCCACCCTGTTTCCAATGTCAGCTACAGTGCAGGATCCCCAACTCACATCACTTTCAGGGCTACAGCTCAGGGGGCTCTGAGCCCAGGCCCAGTGGAGAAGGGAGGAGTGTTGTTGTTGCTCTGTGTTGGCCTGCCTTCCTGATGGGGTGGGAAGGTGTCCGGACCACTCACATCTCACAGGGCCGCAAATGTGAGGCCCAGCTAAGAGGGCTGGGAAGGTGCCCCGGCTCTGAGGTGGGACAGTGTCCCAAGGGTATTCTAGGACACTGGATAGGACATGGGAGCCCAGGAACCTCACAGCTCTGAGAGGAGGCCTCCCAGGGGAAGACTGCCCCAAGCCCTGAGGAGCCTAGGAGGGCAGGTGGGAGCACAAAGGCCCAGTAGGGCCTGAAGACACGGCAAGGTAGCTCCCGGTGCAATGGCCCAGTAGGAAGGGTCGCAATAGCCCTCGTGGGCCTGAGGGAACTTCAAGGGTTGCAGCAACAGTGGTGAAGAGGGCCAACCGTAGCCTGAAGACTTGGGGGTAGGGAGTCTGGACACTCAAGGGTCACTTCCTCAGACTGGGGAAATGTTTACACTGACCAGAATGGGAAGCCTACCTAACTGTCGATGGTGGAGGAGTGCTGAGCTAAGCCAGAAGGTGAGTCTGCCACAGGCTAACAGGAGAGAGAGAGGATCCGAGAGCAGCTCAGACCAGGGAGGGAGCAAGAACCGTGACACCACTGTGAAGCTGCGAGGACCAACGAACCGGGTGGTGGTAGGAAAGAAGGGGACCGCCAAAGGGTGAAGTTCTGGGGCTCTGGGCTCGTGGACCCTAGGACCACCCAGCTTACCTGATTGGTCCAGAGGGATCCAATCAGCTTCTCCCCTGGGAATTTTGCACCTTGCCCCCTTCTGATTTGCCCACTACGAGCCAATCAGATCCTCCGCTGGGACCTGTGCTGGAAGGAGTGTCTACTCAAGCTGGGGCCTGAGAGGGTGCACAGACACCTGTAATCCCAGTAACTCAGGAGGAGGCTAGCCTGGGCTACAGAGGCTGTGTCAAAAATGAAAGAAAGAAAAAAAGGCAAAAGAGACAATGAACTTCTGCTAAGCATGTTTGGATGCAACTTGGGGCAAACGGCCAGCTCAGACTAACTTATCTGAAATTCTGGAATGTTTTCCCTTTTCCTCCTCCTCATGTTTTTAAAAAAGATTTATTTACTGTGTATCCAATGTTCTGCCTGCATGTACACCTACACGCCCGAAGAGGGCACCAGATCTCACTACAGATGGTTGTAAGCCACCATGTGGTTGATGGGACTTGAACTCAGGACCTCTAGAAGAGCAGCCAGGGCTCCTGACCTCAGGCATCTCTCCAGCCCTCCTCATTTTGTTTGGATTTTGTTTTGTTTTGATTGGTTTGGTTAATTATTTTGAGACTCGGTAGGTCCTCACTAGGCGGCTCTAACCGGGACGGGGACGCTGTAGCCCAGGGTGATCTTTGGAGAGCAGGTAAGACACTGCCACGCTCACCGTATGTTGGAATAGTTAAAAATCGTGTGTGCGTGCTCGTGCCACAGCACGTGTGAAGGTCAGGGGCCAATGTGGTGGAGCCAGGTCCCCTCCACCTTCATGTGGGGGCTGGGTATTGAACTCGGGTTGCTAGCTACTGTGGTACACATCTTTACCTCTGAGCCATCCCTCCAAGCCAAGAATTTTTTGTTTGTTTTTGAGACAGGGCCTCACTGTGTAGCCCAGGCTGACTGAAACTGACTATGCTGTCCCGGAGCTCACAGAAATCCTCCTGCCTCCTCCCATGTACTAGGAGTAAAGGGGTGTGTATGCACCGCCCTGCCTGGCAGGATTTTCTTTCTTTTTTTAAATGTATTTAATTTTATTCTTTGTGCACTGGTATGAAGGTGTCAGAATCCATGGAACTGGAGACAGTTGTGAGCCACCGTGTGGCTGCTGGGAATTCAACCAGGGTCCTCTGGAAGAGCAGCCAGTGCTGTTAACCTCTGAGGTATCACTCTAGCACTCTAGCGCCAGCACCCAAGATTTTTTGTTTATTTTGTTTGTTTGTTTGTTTGTTTCCTAAGACAGGATTTCTGTCCTAGATTCACTTAAAAAATATTTATTTATTTATACATATGAGCACTTTATTTGCATGTATGCCTGCATGACAGAAGAGATCAGATCCCATTGTAGGTGGTTGTGAGCCGCCATGTAGTTGCTGGGAATTGAGAACTCAGCACCTCTGGAAGAGCAGACAGTGCTCCTGACCGCTGAGCCATCTCTCCAGACCTGGACTCACTCTGTAGACCAGGCTGGCCTCAAACTCACAGAGATCCACCTGCCTCTGCCCCCAAGAGTGCTGGGATTCCAGGTGTGCTCCAAGATTTTTTTAAGACAGGATCTCATGTAGTCCAAGCTGGCTTCAAGCCCCACATGTAGCAGAGGGTGTCCTTGAACGACTATCCACTTCTGAGTATTGGGTGCTGGGCGAGCATCACCCACTTAGCCCCAGCCCAGACCGGGGTTGTAATGTCTGCACTGAAAAAGGCCCAGCACAGCAGGCAACTTAGTCACTGGCCCCTGGTGAGCTGCCAGGAGGCGACAGGAGCCCGACGACATCCCGTCCCCAGCAAGGAGCGAGAGGACCCAGCAGGCGAGGGCTGCCCACGCCCTGCGCTGGCTTTCTCGGCGGGTGGCTCTGGTTACAGATGGCTTCCTCACCCGGAGTGGCAGGGTGCCCAGTCTTGACCGCCAGCCATGGTAGCGTCTCTCTGAGTGACAGGACAGTCTGGGTCATCTAGCAGGAACCAGCCTTGGAAGACACACGCTGCTGTTTGGGTGTTGCTCTGGGGACTAGAGGCGGAGCTAATCCCCAGGTCGCACGCTGTGGGAGCCAGAGGTGCTGTCCTGTCGGGGCTCACCCTGTCTCGGGATGTGCCTGTAGGTGTCTTTCAGTGAACTGGCAGGCCTCAGCCTCATCGGTAAAAAGCTGAGTTGGAACTGAGCTGCCACGTGGTTTCCTCTTTGCCACCTTTCTGCCCTACATATAGGAGGGAAACCACCACAGACACATTGACGTGATGCCTGCTCCATGCTGAGAAGAGCGTATCTCTAACTGCCTAGATTAGTGATGCCTGAATGGAGGAAGGGCAACACTGACTGTGAGATTAATGGCTGTTGTTTTGGTTTTTGAGACAGGGTTTCACTGTGCAGCCTTGGCTGCTCTGGAATTCACTCTGTAGACCAGGTTGGCCTCAATCCTCAATTAAAGGTTGGCCTTTAATCCTAGCTCCTGAGAGGCAGAGGCAAGTGGATCTCTGTGAGTTCATGGCCAGCCTGGTCTACACAGTGAGTTCCAGGACAGCCAGGGCTACACAGAGAAACCTTGTGTCAACACCCCCCTGCCTCCCAAAAAAGGTGGAGGCAAGAGAATCAGGAGTTCAAGGCCAGCCTTGGCTGCACAGTATTCTCGAGGCCAGCCTGTGCTACAGGAGGCCTTGTTAAAAAGAAACAAAACAAAACACAAAAAACAAAAAACTAGAACAGATTAAAAGAACAAAAGCAGAGAATGGGTTACAGCATGTAATATTGTATTAGGGACTTTGGAGACAGGCCTCAGGGTGGGAAAAGGTGGGTGGAACAGAGGGGCCATGTCCCTAAGGACAGCCTTAGGGAACCTGTAGAGGACAAGCTGAGAGAAGAGTGCCCCCTGGTGGCTGAATGCAGAGTGGCACCATACCCATGGAAGCAGAATGGGGTAGGGAGAGAATTCTGTGGACTTCCTCACTGCCGCTGCATGAACTGTTGCTCCATGTGTGGCCACGAGTTGTGTAGAGACACAAGCTTAGAGGGAAAGTGTTAGTCAGCTGGCGGCTGCGGTAAGCTTGTCTCTATTCTGTGGGACACAGCCCGGAGGTCAAGGAAGAGGTGGCCCCACCGTGCTCACTTTGTGGGAAGCCCAGGCCTGCCTGCTCCGGAGGGCCGCAGTGTCCCGTCTGCGTTCCTCCTCAGGGCATCTGCCTCTGATGTCACCACGCAAGGTGTGTCGAGGACCCATCCCAGTGCCAGACTCACTATCGTTCCCTGCAAAGAACCCATGTCCATGGGCGCTCCCAGGGCACCCTTCTCCGCATCTTCTCTTTTTGAGACAGATTTCCATGTAGCCCAGGCAGGCTTTGAACTTGCTTTCGCCCAGGATAACCCTGAACCCATTATTATTTTTTAGATGTGTGTGTCACTCACTGGCTTAGCACCCAGGAAAACAGCAGAACGTGGTAGTGCCCGCCTGTGGCCCTGGGGAGGCATAGGCAGGAGGATCCCTGGCGCTCATCGGCCACCCAGCCTAGGCAAATCTTCGAGCCCCCAGTTCAGTGGGGGACTGCCTCAAAAAGCAGGGTGGACGGCAACGGAAGCCAGAGCCGAGATACAGGCTGCTGCGGAAACTGAGTTTATTCCGGACTGTTCTCACATAACACAATCAGCGGTGGCACGTGGGCCCACATGCCCGTGGGTGGACGAGCAAGAGCTGCAGGGGGCTTGAGGACCTGTCCCCTATGGCAGGCACTTGGTTACATCCCAGTGCCACTCTGAGGTAGGGCCTCAAGGTGCAGGGCCACTTCCTCTGTGCCTGCCAGCAACAGTCCATCCTGGGCCCGTACGGACACCCTGGGGTGGAGCACAGAGGCCAGGCACCTGGGCAGTCTGGCAGGACACCGGCATAGAAGGGGCATGGTCCTGTGGGAGGCCTGGGGAGTACAGGGACTTGGTTGGTGCTCACAGGAAGAATACTGAGTCCAATGTCATTAGGGGCACTACGGACATTCCAAGACTCAGTTTGGCTTTCCTGCCCAGCCACAGCTGTCCCAGGAGGGCAGGAAGGGTGGGTGGGGGGAGGAAGATAGAGTTCTCTGTAAGGCACAGCTCTCTCCCGAGCTCTGCTCCCAGCAGACCAGGGCCTGTGGTCCTCACTCTCCTGTGGCTGGCGGGTAAGGCCTGCCACACAGCAGGGCAGCCCAGAGAGAGGGAGGGGGCTCCTGGGGCCCAGTGCAGCCTCAACCAAGTGGATCAGGGCCTTCAGGAGGACAGTAGAGGGGACAGTCACTGTCACAAGGGATGGAACAAGGAAGCCACAGGATCCTGTGCCCAAAGCAGCACAGGGGTGGGCTGGGTGGTGGAGCAGAGGCGGGGGTTTCCTAGCCTCTTAACAGGTGGGAGCGGGGCATACACAGCCAGGCTCTGATGGGATGGCAGTGGCCAATGGCTGCTGGGCAGTTGCTTGCTGGGGGCTCGGGCAAGAGATGAATACGGGCCAAGGCCATTCTGGGACCCCAGGGAGATGCTCGGGCCTCAGGACCAAGGGTGATGGCAGGAGACAGTGCCGGGGCTGGCCAGCCGCCTGAGGCCAATGGCCTCCACTGGCCGAGTAGCTGGAATGAGTGGGGTGCTCAGGCAGGCTGTTGCCAGAGAAGTCGTTAAACGGGGCCTCCCGTGATGGTGGGTTCCTCCGGGTACCAGCGTGCACTCTGTGCCCTCTGTAAGCTTCCACCAGCACCACAGTCAGGAAGAGTCAGGAGACAAGGAGAGCGAGCAGGAGTCGTGCACCGAGACAGACAACCCTCAAGTGACAGGATAGGGCAGTGCAGGGCCCTGCTGCTCAACTGTGCCCCAGGGGCCTCATCTCCACCCTGCTGTCTCCACAGCCCATTTCAACAAACGGCTTCTCCAGGGACGCATGTGCCACCCACCGTGGCATCTGTCACTGGTGAGTGGAACCTCTGACCACTTTTTAAGGGACCTCAAGGAAGAAAGGGGTGAGATGTAGGGCAGGGGGGTATACGCCCCTCATGTCGGCATTCAGGTAGCGGAGGTGGGAGGACCAGGAGTTTAGGGCTAGCCTGGTATGACTGAGGTACTGTTAGAGAAAGAAGCTGGTGGTGGTGGCACACACACCTTTGACCCCAGCACTCAAGAGGTAGAGGCAGGCGTAGCTCTGAGTTCCAGGCACCCCATGTGCATCAGTCACAGGACGGCCGGCGTCCCCGGCTGTGGGCTGTGACCTGGAAGCTCAGGGCTTGTGGAGGACACGCAGCTCTCCTGAGGTGACTGCACCTCAGGCCGCAGAGGAGGGCAAGCAGGGAGCACTGTGCCTCACCGGCACTAGGCTTTAGGCTCAGGAGCCTGCAGGTGCTAGTTTTTCCAACACTACTTTATTGGGGAGTTTCTTAAAGCTTACACCTCCCTTCCAGCCCCAGGTAGGGGAAGTGTGAGACCAGAGGACTCAACAACAGTGATGGCCATCATGACAGCGGACAAAGAAAACTTGATGTCTGGGATCAGCATGACCATAGCAGCCCCAACAGTGACCCCAAAGAATCCAAGAGCTGCCAGCCAGCCACTGCAGAGTGAAAGAGAGGGGAGACAGGGAGAAAAAAAAGGGCTCAGCACAAGAGAAGGGCCTGCTGTCCTTCATATACAAAGAGCTCTGACAAACCAACAAGGAACAGGTAAAGAAGGCCTGCTTTCCTTCACATGTACAGAGCTCCAACAGATCATCAAGAAAAAGGTAACTTTAAAGGAGCCGCCAGTTCAGGTAAACAAACAATTTAACAGGTTTCGGCTCACAGAACATGCAGAGCAGGAAACCGCATTTCAAAGAAGGCATTAAGTCAAGGCCTTGACCACTCCTACAGGTCAATGTGGTGTCTTTCATTCTCTGAATAAGTGGGGATTAGTGGGACATCCCTATCTTTCAGGGACTCATAAGGTGGACATGAGAATCAGGGAGAAGCTGAAGGTCATCCTTGTCTGCACATAGAATTTGAAGCCACCCTGGGCTATATAAGAACCTGTCTCAAAAATTAAACACAATGGCACATCTTTAGTCCCAGCACTTGCAAGGCAGACGCGGGCAGATCTCCGAGTTAGAGGCCAGCCTAGTCTCCAAAGTGAGTTCCAGGATGACCAGGACTACACAGAGAAAACCCTGTCTTGAGAAAAGCCAACCTAAGGGCTGGAGAGATGGCTCAGAGGTTAAGAGCGCTGGCTGCTCTTCCAGAGGTCCTGAGTTCAATTCCCAGCAACCACATGGTGGCTCACAACCATCTATAGTGAGATCTGGCGCCCTCTTCTGGTGTGCAGGCGCAATGCAGGCACTACATTATATACATAATAAAAAATATTAAGAAAAAGCCAACATAAAATTAAATAGAAAACAAAAACCACACATGCCTTTTTTATTGTTTTTAAAATATTTTTCATTTTATGTATATGAATACCCTATCTTCGTATATACCTACACACTAGAAGAGGGCGCCAGATCTTAATATAGACTGTCATGAGCCACCATGTGGTTGCTGGGAATTGAACTCGGGACCTCTGGAAGAACAGCCAGTGTTCTTAACCTCTGAACCATCTCTCCAGCCCCCGTGAAGGGCTTTCTTAACGGAGACAGGGCCCTACACTCGGCTCAGGCTGAGTCAGAATTTCACTGTGCAACAGGCTTGAATTTGCAGTGATCTCCCTTCACCCTCCTGGAACTAGAGGCATGAGGCCACCACGGTCACCTTTTAACCATCTTTTGGAAACAGTCTAGTCAGTAACTTCTGCACTGCTGCGGACTGAATCTAGGGCCATGTGCAAGTGCTTTACTTACTGAGCTACATCCTGGCCTTGAACTCATGGCCTCCCATCTAAAAGGACAAGTATGTGACACCATGCTGGAATTATGCAGTCCCAGGAACTGAAGCCAGGCACCCAGGGCCTTGTGCACATTAGGCAAGCGTGCTACCCACTGAGCTACAGCCCAGTCCCTCAGACTCACTCATGGAGACCAGCTGGCCTTAAACTCAGAGAAGTCCACTTGCCTTTGCCTTCCTGAGTGCTGGGATTAAACACATGTGCTCAGTGGCAGGCACCTAGAATGGTCCCTCCCTTGTGCTGGAGCAGGTGGCAACCCCAGCGTCCTGCCGTCTACTGGCTGGACAGGAGTGTCATAGAAAGATAGGTAGGAAAAAAGTCTGGCTGAACGCCGGAGGGGCCCGGGCTGCTGGGCGGCTGCAGGAGGGAGCTGGCAGGGTTCCGCCCTCAGCAGCCCACCCATCCTGAGGATGCAGCCTGCCAGCCTGAGTCAGGCACTGGCGGCATGGCTGAGTGACAGCCGTTCAAAGGTTACAGACTCTGGCTGGCGGGGAGGGTGTGGGAGGGCATGGTTCATGAGAAGCACTGAAAGGCAAGCGGGCGCCTGGGTCCCTTATGTGGACTTTGACTAGGACACACAAAAGAAACAGACACTCAGACATGGTGGAACAGGCCAGGCCTTTATGGCAGCACTCAGGAGTCAGGGAGGCAAAGCTCTGTGAGTTCCAGGCAGGCGTAGTCTAAGTACCAGGTTACAGAGCAGCCAAGGAACAAGACACTGGCAACAGACACAGGTGTCTGTTCAAGGCGGGCTTGGGCAGCATGGCAGGATGGTTCTCCCTCAACCTGAAAAGTGGCGCTGGCCTCGCAGGGCTGGGGGCAGCTCGACAGCGTGCTCTGCCGGTGGCCCAAGGCCCAGGCTCCTCCGGTCCCTGGGGCCTGACAGCCCTGGACCCATGGTGGTAGAGACCCTCACACAAAGGCCCGCAGAGGAAGCACAGCCTCCATCTTCTTACCGTGCGCCCCGGGCCAAGAAGCCGATGGCCTGGATGACGGCCAGCACAAACTGGGCTCCAAAGACGAATGTCGTGAAGTTAAAAGGAGCTGTTGGCTCTGCAAGGGAGAGAGAATGCAGTGGTCACCACACTACCAAGGAGGGAGTGAGGCCCAGAGGGAGGACGGAGTGCCAAGAGTCCGCTGTCCTTGATGGGCCCACACGCTGAAATGACTAACCTCAGCAGACAGACAGCCTGAGTACTGGGCCGCAGGGTGCCACTGCCCCTGGGGATGGCACAGAGTGCCAGCAGCATGGACACCATGAGGGAAGGGGCCACCACCAGGGTGCTGCTGCTCGGAAGGAAGGGGGCTTCTGGGGGTGGAAGGAGGGCCAGCCTCGGCTCAGGGTCACTTTGCTCCTGCCGTGGTGGCTAAGCCGGTGTATGTGTCACGGATCTGGTGGGCTGCTCTCCTCTCAGGCTAGCTCGGGCACCATTTGTGAGCAAACACAACACTCGCCAGAGGAGGAGGGGGTGAGGCAGCTGAGGCAGAGGCCTGTGGATAGATGGCGGACACGTAGCCGGGTCCAGCTACAGGCTGGAGTACTACGCGGCCATGAACAGGAGCAAGGCCCTGACACACACGGTAGTGGAGGGACCCTGTGCTTAGAGAAACGAACCCAGAAGGCCACATGCTCTGTGACGACACGTGGACTTGTGGAGGCTGCAGGTGCCCCGAGGACTGGCTTCCTTTTGGGGTGTTGGATGCTTCTAACAGCAGCAGCCAGCAACCCCGAGGTGCGCTGCATTCAGGAACTACAGTGCATGAGACAATGCCTGCTAAAGCAGTCTAACAGCAGGGCCGGGCCTACACAGATGTCTGCGTGGGTTAGAGGTGCTTGCTGCCAAGCCTCATGGCCTGAGTTTGAGCCCTGAGACTCCTCAGATGGAGAACAGACGGCCTGTGACTGCTACGGCTGTGCCGTGGCACATGCTTGTGGGTGTACCATCAAAACAAGGCTGGGTGTGGAGGTATGGGCCTGCAATCCAGACACTGAGGCAGGGAGCAACACTCCACATCAAAGCAGCGGGGGGCAGGGCAGGGCTTGGCTTAGCCCAGGGCCTGGCCTCCTCGGCAGCCACTGGAGATAGAAGCTGGCTGTGGCCTGTGGTCACCCACCCTGGACAAGCGCAGGATAATCTGTTAGTAACTGGGCCAAGGCCTGTCCTTGATGGGCAGATCCCAAGTCTTCAGGAGTCAGAAAACACAACCTCCATGGCCAGCATGTTGGTGACCTACAGCTCTGAGCATGCTCGCTCTGCAAGTGGCTGAGATCCTCCGGCCATGGAGCAGGCTCAGAAGGCCTTGTATGCAGGCTGGAACCAGCACACATAACTGCAGGAAGTGAAGAGAAGCAGCCAGAGCATGGCCAGGCGGAAGCTGGCCGCTGCTCCGCCCCCCATCCACCAGGCCAGGCAGGCCACTAGTTCACACCCAGAGCCGCACGGTAAACTGGGAGACACAGAAGGAAGAGGAGTAAGGGGGTAAGTCACTGGGGACTTCTGCCAGGCCCGGGAGACACCAGCTGGACCACGGGACACGGGCCAGGCCCAGGACCCTCCCTACCAGCACTTTATGGATGAGCCTCACACAGGGACCACACTGCTCCTGCCCTCAGGGGGACCCTGTGCCCTCGGGGTTGGGCCCGCCCCCAGAGGCTCACACCTCTGCAGTGGGTCCTCTGGTAGACCTCTTCAGCAGCACCTGGTGCTCCACGGGGTCTCATCAGTCCTGGTTAGAAGCAGGGCCTCAGAGGCAGGAAGCAAGCCAAGGGAGAAGAGTTATCCTCCTTTCTTGCAGGAAGGAGACCCCCAGGCGGCCTGCCACTGTCTCTCCACACCTCAGGGAACCCAAAGCTGGACAAGACACGGGCCCTGCGTGATCAGCTGCCCCGTTGGTGGGCTGCAGCCAGTCACACCGCAGCACTGCGTGTGTTTGGGGTTGGGAGGAGGAAGCCACGAGGGAGCAGCCGCAGTCGGTATGAAGGCCCTGGGGTTGGCACCCAGGGTCCAGGAGTGGTTAGGCTAACAAGGAGGGCAGGAAGCGACAGGCCAGCCAGAGGCCCTCCACAGCCCATGGGGTCCCTGCACACTCCTCCAAGCTGTCTCACTTCAGCCCCTCCCCCATCTGCAAGCTGGAAGATGTGGGTGGTTCTTTGGTGGCCTGTCTGTGCTCTGCTATGGGACCCAGGCTGGCGGAGGGAGGGAGGGCAGCTCTGAAAGCGCAGCTTAGTGGAGCTGGGATCGCTGCCTGGGGAACAGGGCAGACTCACCTGCCATTTCTGTACTGGCTGGCCTGGCACCCAGGCACAATGGCCCACCTGAAAGGAGACTAGTGTCAGGGGACTGGAGCTGCTGGGAGCACGATGACCCTGGCCCGGCCCATGGCTGCAGGCTCTGCTGGACAAGCCAACCAGCTTGGCTGCTGGCTCAGCCTCTCGTCACTTCTCAGAGCAGTCCAAAGGGGACGGGTCGGGCCACCAGCTGACTCCACCCACAGCCTTGGAACAGGATGTCCTGGTCTTGTGCCCCCATTGATGGCTCTAGTAACATCCCTTAGTGTTCCCCTCCCCATCGAATCACCCCAAAGAGAGCTCCCTGCCATGTGACAGCAGCCAGGTCACAGCGGCTGTGGGTACGGAACTCACCCCCGGGATCTCACAGGCAGCCTGGCACAGCCCCAGGGGCACCCAGCAGTACCTGTGACCCTAGGTGCCACCTTCAGGACATGGCCACAGGCCCTCAGAGTGCTCAGGCAAGGCTGTGAGCCTCTCTCTGCCCCACCCTGCCTACTGGTCACTCCAGTGAAGCCGCAGAAGCCTGGCTTCCAGGAAGAGCCCTGGTTTCCCTCAGAGGAGAAAGGCTGGAAGACCACATGAAGATGCGGGCTGGAACCCAAGTCCCGCTTTTGCTCTAGGCTGGGCCACACTTTCTCTGTCCGTATCTGCCTGGTCGCTCTCTGAGGTGTCCACCCACCCAGGCCTGGCCTTTCCTGCCTGAGGCAGGCAGCTGCACAGCCAGCACCGCTAGCAAAACCCCATGTCCCATCAGACTGGGATGGCGGGGATCCCTACGGTCAGACGGCCCTCAGAAGCAGCGTTGCCAGGCAAGCAGCACACGTCAGAAGCCCCAGCATCCTGCTTCAAGGCCTAGCACCCCACCACACTCAGCCTGATCCTTCTGGAGCCCCTGCCTCCCATCAGAGAGGGACATGGAATGGCCACGGACAGCCTGCGGGTAACCCAACCGCAAGCCAACAGGCTCAGACAAAGCTGGAACCTCCTGGCTGGCCTCCAGGACGGGGGAGGGACCGCCCTGCAAACACCCAGAGCCGTCTGCACTCAGCAGGGCTGCCCTCCCCACTCAAGCCACACAGCCTGGCTCGGATACCCAACCCAGCCTGGCACCTCAGTGCAGACGGGAACTTAGTTTGAGGTGCTTTATTTTCACACACAATGGCTGCTCCCTGCCCGAGCCTGGAGGACCACGGGGGCTGTAAGACAGCCACTGGGCATGTAAGGGGAGCTGAGCCCCACAGTCCCAGCAGGCAGCAGACAAGAGGCCCACATGCTGACACAGGTGGTCGGTGTCCTGAGACCCAGAGGGTGGGCCCCGGTGTCCAGGGCCATGGAGCTGCAGGGGACGCGGGCTGGCCAGGAGCAGAGAACGGTCCAGAGGCAGGTCAGCGGGCCTACGGGTCAGGGTCGAGCGGGCGGCACTGGTCCTCCAGGATGCCGCGGAACACCTGGAAGCGGTGGTTGAGGTCTGGCCGCGCATGGACGCGGAAGCGCGTGCCCAAGGCGCCATCGGGTGAGGGGGCCCCATAGAAGACTCGCTGGATGCGGGCGTGGACGAGGGCCATGGCGCACATAACGCAGGGCTCTCGGGTGACATACAGGTCATAGCCGGTGCACACGTAGGGCAGGCCGTCCTCGTTCTCCTCCAGCTTGCGCACGCTGCCGGCGCGGGCACCCTGGGCAGTGGTAGCCTGGGTGAAGGTGCACGCTGGGTGGCCTCGGAGGTCGCAGGAGCCCCGGCCCTGGCCCTGGGCCACCAGGTCGATGCACACCATGACGGCATGCAGCAGGGGGCTGTCCACGCTGCTGCAGTCATGGCCTGTGGCCAACACGTGGTCCGAGGCTGGGTCCACCACAACGGCGCCCACCGCCCGCAGGCCCTGGGCAGCTGCCCGCTGGGCGGCACACACCGCCCGCTCCATGTGGCTCTGCATGGCGGCTCGCGCCTGCGTGGAGAAGAGCTGCCCCGCCAGCGCGCTGGTCACCTGCTTATCCTCATGGAAGGATGTGGGCCAATGGGCTCGTGCCTCCTCAAACTGGCTCCGGGTGAGGGGTGGCCGGGCGGGCACAGGCACCAGGAAAGGTGTACCCAGGCCACGGGGGTCCACGGCCGGCCTGGGGAGGAGCTCAGCCAGCGAGCGCGGGCCAGCAGAGGGGCCTGCCAGGCACAGCAACAGATCCGATGCATGGGCGCCGCCGGCACTGCGGCTGGGGCGCACCCGCTTGAGGTGGGGCTGGGCGGGAAGTGGATAAACAGCGGACACCTCCCGGAGAAGGCGGGACGTCTGGCGTTTGTCCAGGACAGGAGCTGCGTAGGCCAGCACCAGCTCCACGGCTCCGGACTGCTGCTCCGACAGGACGGGGAGGGCTTGCCATTGCGCAGGCTCTTGTTCCTCACTTCCAGCCTTCTCGGGCCCAGGCTGCTCTGCCAGGCCAGAGGTGGGCTCCATCCTCAGCGGGGCTCAACTGCGGGAGACAGAGATGGGACTGGAGCGTCATCCGTCAGCTTCCACGGGACAGGGGTCTGTCCTGGGATACTTGTGGGTACTGCCAGGCCCAGAAGTGGAGTCCAGAGCGCCAGATAGAGTCAGCTTCCTCCACGACCACGCAAGGAGTAACTGTGCCGGGCTCTTCAGGGCTCTGAGGAGTCCAGTGCACCCAAAAGACGCCGTGTTGAGATAGTGTGGAGACAGGCACTCATTACTATCAAATCCAAAACCCGCCCCAGCAATAAGCACAAAGCCCCGGCTTCCAGCCCTTGCCCTGTGTAAACCAGGCCTGGAGGCACCCTGTCCTCTCAGGAGCTCATGCTCATTTGGAGGCCAGCCTGGGCTACAAAAACTCTTGTCTCTAAGCCGGGCATGGTGGCGCACACCTGTAATCCCAGCACTAGGGGAGGGAGAGGCAGGCGTATCTCTGTGAGTTGGAGGGCAGCCTGATCTACAAAGCTAGTCCAGGAGAGTCAGGGCTACACAGAGAAACAACCCTGTCTCCAAAAAAAGAAAAAGAAAGAAACACCAAAAACAAAAAAAAACATGAGAAACAGAACCCAGTTCTTGGCCCCCAAACAAGCCCACGGTCACCTCACCCACAGACAACTGCTGCTCAGTCTGTGCCTCCAGAGGTCACTGGTCTGGTGTGAGCTGCTGACAGCTTTGGCTGTCTTCAAGACCTCAGGCCTATAGTCAGAAGGAACGGAATTCTGCCTGCGGTGTGGGGAGTAGATCTGCCTAGTCCGGTCTGAGAAAAGAGCCAAGCAGAGGGAGTGGCCACAGGACATGGAGCTTCTGGCTCTGGCCCTTGGGCTGGAGCATTCCAAGGTGCTAAATGTCACATTTTCTATGTAGTGGCGATGGGGGAAGTTCGGGACCAACCCCCAAAAGCATACACCTCAAAGTGGACCTGACCCAGGTGGCTCCTATGGGACATGCCCACACCAGTCTAGCCAGTGGCACCCATCTGTCAGCCCAGCACTTGTGGCCCCGAAGCAGGAAGATGGCTGTAAACTGGAGGACAGCCAGTCAGAGCTACAGAGCAAGACCCCATCTCAATCCTCTGTACCCCCAGAAAACGGTGGCAGGCCTAAGACGAACCCTAAGAATGCAGCCCCTCGAGGAAAGGCAGGCACGTGGCCGTGACACCTTCCACTGTAGACTTGTGCTCCATGGGGTGGCCTGCCCAAGGCCACCCATTTCCTGCTTCAGTGAGTTAGCCTGGGAACCTGCCTGTCCATGACACCTCAGCCTTCAGCCAACACTGAGGGCCTGCTGTGCCAATACCTAGGTAAAGCCTCAGCTGATGGCCAGCACCACTGCCACCCTGTGACACACAGGAAAAAAGCCATGCTCTGAGAGGCGCCCAGTGAGGGCAAGGCTGTGGGAAGCGGACCCTCTTAGCCCTCAGACACAGCTTCTAATTGCTCTGGAGTCACAGCTAGACAGGGGCAGGAAGGCAGATCTCAGCAAGATGGCACCCCCACAGCAGACCCCCTGTGGCCTGGTTCTCTGCCTCTAAACACACTGGCCATCCTTAAGTCATCAGCTTGGCTGACAGCCCCTGCCCTGTCCCACCTCGCCCTTGCCGACTAGACTATAGGCACGGCCTGTAGGCACCTAGACAGGACAATCATCAGGCCACTGCCTGGAATCCTCCCCCAGGGGGTTGGGGAGGTGGCCCAATAAACAAAGCAGAAGGAAATAGGGGGAACCACCTGGCTATAGGAATATTCTGTGAGATGGATTCGTGTACATCTGTTGGCCTTCAGGGCTCACCCAGGCTGCCCAGGTCAACACTGCATAGCCCTATGGGCTAATTAGAGAACTGCAGGTGCCACTAGGAGCCGTGAGTCTAGGAAGGAAGAACAACACCAGGCCCGTCTGAGAGCCTTGTGTCACCATGGTTCCCCCTGCACAGGCCCCATGGCAGGCAGAGCCCACGAGGGGCCACGGTGACATCCGGCCTCCCCAGGGCATGCACCACACCTACAACCCACATGGCCTGCCCGGGCCACAAAGCACCACTGTCTCCAGGGCAGAAGACACAGCCTTGTTTGTACCCTCAAGACTACAAGACAAGGGACACAGAAAGAAGACTGCCTTGGGGACAGACAGCCTGGGCTTATAGACCTCTGGCGAGGGGTTTAATAGCTACAGGCTAGTAAGATAGTAGTCAATGCTGTCACCAAAGGGGTCCTTCAAATTCATTGCTAAAGAGGCCTGTTATGTTTGCTTGTTTTTTTGTTTTGTTTTGAGACAAGGTTTCCCTATTTAGCCCAGGCAGGCCTAGAGCACGCCACATATACCAAGCCAGCTTCAAACTTGCAGTCAAACTCTTGCACAAATGTTGGGACTGAAGTGGACACCAGCATGAATGGCTCCCTTGTTTAGGTGACAGGTACCCACTGCGGGTCAGCATAGGAACAGGTTTGAAAAGGACTCCTTGGGCCAAAGACGGACCTGAGGCCCACCAGACATTCCCTACAGTGGCTTAGGAAGCCTGCCGCTCTCTGAAGAGCCTCAGACTCTCTCCGAATGGAACAACTGCAGGCCCTGGGTCCATGGTCCAACAGAAGGGGACCATGGCTGCAGCCTGGACTGCCTGCGGGGAGGGACAGGAAACAGCACCACAGCATCAGGTCTGGAAGCACAGGACTGAAACACCAGGCACTCAATATACCACTAGGGAGCATGAGCCATACAGCAAAACCTTCCAAAATAAGATACAGAGGCCTCGGGGCAGAGCTCAGCAGCAGAGGGCCTACGTATATACTAGAGTGAGGGGCTAGGGCTTAGCTCAGGGGTAGAAGGCCGCTGCCTAAACCTCCCAGTGAGGGGGGGCTGGGCACAGAGATCATCGGAGCTCCTGCCTGGAATCCGCTACTGGATGGAGGGGGCGTGGATCAGTAGTTCAGAGCCAGCCTAATATAACCAGAGTCCAGGATTCGATCCCTGATGCCACCAAAGATACCTCAACAATTCCCACAGGGTACCACAGCTTAAAGGGAAACTGCACACCTGCTGTAAAGATGGTGAACAGAAAACCCTGAGGCAGGGGACTGTGATGACCCGGAACAGACAACCGGAAGCTACTGGAAATCACGGGGTTTCCGGAATGAGAAAGCAGGGTACACGCGTGCGCAGCAAACCGACGGCGTGGGGCGCGGAGGCGGCAAAGGCCTGTGCACACGCGTCTCAGCGTTGACTGATCGCGCACGCGCGCAAGCCCACCAGCCTCCCGGGGCGTGCGGGACACTCTGAGCCTACGAGGTCCACCCCGCCAAGGTCCCCTTTCCCCGTCCACCGCCGGGGCCTTGTCACCAACCACGCTGCCCGGTGGCGGATCCGGAACGGCGGAAGCCGAGCCCTCACGGCGGCTGCTCACCTGAGGGACATCCGCGCGAACGACACGCTTCTCCAAGTCCTAGCAACCGGGCCGCCCCGCCTGCCGCCGCGGAGCACGACGGGAGCGTAGTTCCGTGGGCGGGGCGTGCGCGAGGTGGAGGCGGAGCCTCGACTACAATTCCCATAAGGCCTCGCGCGTTGCTCCTTCGCCCCCACCTTACTGTATCTGGGCTTTTTTTTTTTTTTTTTGCAGGGGACAGAACACGGTGTTTGGAACTACGGATGGTGTTGAAACTCGAACCCTGCTTGACATTTTTAGACATCAGCAGAGACTTGAGGCAGGAGATTCTCTGGCCATAGGCTGTCACTCAAAGAGCATCCGCCCTCAGACTACTGTAAAGATCCCAGGTTGCCGTTGAACAGTCGCTTCCACTGCTCGGAAGGTGACTGTGGTCTGAGAGTTGGGTCCACTCAGTCCGTCATTTCCCGTATCTGTACAGTGGGTGAAGCAAATATATGCGCTCCTGAATAGAAATGAGGATTGGAGCCACGGCTGTGGTGCGGTCTGTAGAGCGTCCGGGAATCGCTGGACTCCATCCCACGGCACAAGTTAGCTCACGTCTCCAAAAGTTGTGATGCCGCGGAGTGGTGAACGCTTGCTCTGTCTGTGAGGCCCTGGGTCCAGTCTCTGGCAGTGTGTAAACGTAAAGTGAAGCCAAGCTTGGGTTCATGCCAGCATATCTGCATGAGCAAGCTGAGCCAGGAGGATTACAAAGTCCACCCTAGGCTGGCCTGTGTGACACAGTCCTGTCTGAAAAATAGAGAGCGGCATGCCAGGTGTGGTGGTGACACCTTAATCCCAGCACTGGAAGGCAGAGGCAGGCAGATCCCTGCGAGTTTAAGGCCAGCCTGGTCTACAAAACATGTCCAGGACAGCCAGGGCTACACAGAGAAACCCTGTCTCAAAAAAAATTTTTTTAGAAAGAAAGAAAGTAAATGAGTAATAGGAGCAGAAGGGCCTAACATGAATACTTTTAAATTACTATTTGTTTTAGTCAAAGTCTCACTGTGTAGCCTTGTCTGGCTAACAACTCATTGTAAGGGGCCAGGGCAGTTCTTTCTCTGTGGCTCAGCAATCACATTTTATGGGGACCTCATGAGGCTGCTTTGACGAACACTGCATTAACCAGTCACAGCCTGGTTGAGCTGTGACTAGCCAAGAAGATGGAAACTGGCACCAGAGAGCCTGGGTTGCTTCCTGTTTGCAATCTTCCCGGCCTGTCTGCCAGGACCTTTCTGGAATAAGGAGTGTCTTGTGACTAGCTATCAGAGCACAGTAGGTCCCACAGGATTGGTTTATGGCCACTTGCAAGATAGAGAAGTGAAAGATTCGTGTGGCCATCACAAAGGCTGAAGCCTTAGGTGCTATGTCTGGCTTCCAGGAAGAAGGGACTCTGAAAGAAAACCAAGAGTTTTGGGTCATTACACCAAAACAGGGACACCAGAAAACTCATCTATTTTAATAGTTTTTGGCTGAGCTCAGGCCCATAAAAATGCTTCAGCCAAGTCTGGGGAGATAGCTTAGTAGTGGGGAACCCTGACTGCTTTCCCAGAAAACTCTGGTTTGATACCCTCCACCCACAACCATCTGTAACTTCAGCTTTGAAGAATCCAGTGCCCTTCACTGGCTTCCACTGGCCTCCACTGGCTAGGCTCGCATGTGGTACACAGACAGATAGATAAGCAGACAAACCCTCATGCATAAAATAAAAATACGCAAGTCTTCTAAAGGATGCTATGCAAGAGGACTAAAGAACGGCTTGGTGGTGAAGAGCACCGACTGCTTTTCCAGTGCACCTGGGATCAATTCCAAGTACCCACATGGCAGCTCATACCTGCCTGTAACTCAGTTCGAGGGGATGCAATACTGTCACATAGACATATATGCAGGTAAAACATCAATGCACATAAAAAAGTAAGTCATTTTAAAAGATTCTATACAAGTGGCACATGCCTGTAATCCCAGCACTGGGGAGGCAGAGGGATCTCTGTGAGTTCGAGGACAGCCTGGTGTACAAAGGAAGTCCAGGACAGCCAAGGCTACACAGAAGCCCTGTCTCAACCCAAAATGAATGAATGAACAAAGGAACGAATAACAAAAGATGCTATGCAAGCACTCACCATTGAGCAATACCCCTCCCCCTCACTGGGAGAGTGTAGGCAGGAGCTTCACTCTGAGCAATGTCTCCAGTCCCTCAGTTGTATAGTAGTTTCCTTTACTCAAGGATGGGATTAAAACCTATCTTGGGGGCTGGAGAGATGGCTCAGAGGTTAAGAGCACTGCTTGCTCTTCCAGAGGTCCTGAGTTCAATTCCCAGCACCCACATGGTGGCTCACAACCTCTGTAATGAGATCTGGTGCCCTCTTCTGGCATTCAGGTGCACATGCAGGCAGAACATTGTATACATAACAAAATACATAAATCTTTAAAATAAAACAAACCTATCTTGGGTAAACTGGACATGGCAATTCATGCCTCTAAGCCCAGCACTCAGCAGGCAGAGGCAGGCGGCTCTCTGTGAGTTCGAGGCCAGCCTGGTGGTCTACAGAATAAGTCCAGGACAGCCAAGGCTATACAGAGAAACCCTGTCTCTAAAAACACCAAAAGAGAGAGAGAATAGTTTTTTGTTTTAATCCCAGTTGTGGGATATGGGACTGCTTCAGATTGTCCCTAGCAGCCATGATTTGTCTAAAGCTCTATTAGAAGCATGGTTTTGCCATCTGCAGTTTCTGGGAATGTGTGACCTTTGGAATTCTGGGCCCTCTTCAGAAAATGTATAAATTCTAGAATCTGAGAGATGGGGTAGCCAGTCTATCAGATTGGTGGGTGGAGGTTGTTTGTTGTTGGTTGCAGCTTGTTAAGTAATTATGTACAAAGAAGTAATGGGAGAAAGAAGAGGCCGGTGTGGTGGTGCACACATGTAACCAACCCCAGCGCTGGGAAGGCAGAGGCAGGCAGATCTCGGTGAGAGAGAGAGAGAGGAAATTATATTTCCTGATGGGGAAGCTCAGACTTACCCCAAGGAGCTCAATGCCCCTTATCAGCGGCAAGTAGTCTAACCGTAACAATACCCCCTTTCCTCTCTATCCTTTTTCTCTCTTTTTTTTCCTATCCAGTGTTAGGGAGTTAAAAGGGTAGAAGCATGAGGAAGAAAAAGGGACCCACAAAGTAGCAAATGCCGTCTACACACAGGGGAGTGAAAAGACAGACAACAGATGTTGTCAGAGGATGTGAAACACTTGCTCCTGCAATGAAGCTGTTACATCCAAAAGACAAACAGTTTAATAGCGTCAGGAAGTCTCTGAAACTGAGCAGATTCACTAGATCCCTCGCTCCTCAAGCTTATATAAGCCTTAAAGACCATTGAGGGACACCCTCCGACTAGCAGAAATGCCTAGAGAAGGCGGAGAGACTAGCTAGGCTGCCTGGAAGGGACACCTTCCAATCTGCTGAGCCGCCTGCAGGCTGTGCTGTGTGCTCCGCGTTCCCAGGTTTCCTGAGCTGTCACCCACACCAGCGTGAGCTTTGAGTCATTTTTGCTGCTGTAAATTGTCCCTCTTACTCTTGTAAGAATCTCCAATATAATTCCTGGCTCGCTGAGTTAGACTTTGGTGTATTTGTGTTTTGAGCTATGACTGCTTCTGTTTGAGGTGAACAGGTAGGTCATTGTTCCCTTATCCCCAGGAAGGTAGGTCGCGCTACACCCTTCTGAGGATTCTAGACAGAAGGTCTACCTGTGAGTCACACTCCCAAAGCCTTTAAACGTTTTTAGTTTTATTTATTTGTAAAAATTCTCCCAGGAGCTGGGCCGTGGGCAGTGCTGGCAACTCACCTAATTTAGTCCCCTCGCTTGGGAGGCGGAGGCAGGCGGGTCTCTGCAAATTCGAGGCCAGCCTGGGCTACAGAGTGATCTCCAGAACAGCCAGGGCTACACAGAGAGACCCTGCCTCAGGGACAGGGTCGTGGAGAAGGGGGAGTCCAAAGAGGGCTGGGGACATGGAGTTTCAGCTCGTACCAGCGAGTGCTGGGAACTGAACGCAGTCCCCCAGAAACAGCCTTGACTGCTGAGCGTCTCACCAGTCTTGTTTTGTTTTTTTTTCTTTATTTCATCATCTTTTTTTTTTTTCTTTTTCGGTTTGGTTTGGTTTTCTGAGCCAAGACAGGATTTATCTGTGCAGCCCTGACTGTCAAGGAACTTGCTCTGTAGACCAGGCTGGCCTCTAACTCAAGTGCCTCTGCCTCCCAAGTGCTGGGATTTAAGATGTGTGCCACCGCTTTCCAGGAGTGAGGATGTCCCTAGAAGAACACGCCTCTTGCAAAGGATCTCCAGAAGAGAAGAGGAAACACAGGAAAAAGCAGCTGGTGCAGAGCCCCAATTCCCGCTTTATGGATGTGAAACGCCCAGGATGCTACAAAGTCACCACGGTCTTCAGCCATGCACAAACAGTAGTATTATGTGTTGGCTGCTCCGCCTCTTTTCTACAGAAAAGCAAGGCCGACAGAAAGATGCTAGCTTCAGGAGGAAGCGGCACGGAACACACCTGCTTCAGGATGAGTGGGAGCCATCCCCCAAACCACACTTTGAATATATATCCAAAGATATATATATCTTTTTATATGAGTATGATACATCTTTCATATGTGTATATATAATATATAAAAGATCCATGCCACCACTATCTGGCAATGATGGGCTTTTTCTTTTTTCTCTGTGTAGCCTGGGATGTCCTGGACTGTCCTGGACTCGCTTTGTAGACCAGGCTGGCCTCGAACTCACAGAGATCCACCCGCTCTGCCTCCCTGAGTGCTGGCATCACAGGCGTGACGGTGGGCTTTTTCAGTTATGTTTATTATTTATGCTGGGATTCGGTCTGTGGGTGTGCCACAGGGTGCAGGTCTGATGGCAGCTTTCAGGATTTGGGGCACTTTCCACTGTTTGAGTCCTGGGAATCGAACTCAGGTCTTCAGGCTTGGAGGCATGCTCCTTTACATGCTGCAGCATCTTATCAGCCCCTGTGTTTTAATTTTTGATGTTTCTGTGTGCAGTTCTGGCTGGCCTTGAACTTGTGGTCCTTTCCTGCCTGTGCCTTTTTTGAAGTGCTCATATTTCAGCTATGTGCTGCTGTGTCTGGCTACAACAGCGGATTTTCCTTTTGCAGAATGCCCTGGGAGTTGGGTGTGGTGGTGCACGCCTTCAATCCCAGCACTCGGAAGGCAGACGCAGGCGGATCTTTGAGAGTTGTGAGCCAGCCTAGTTTACAAAGTGAGTCCAGAACAGCCGTTACCCTGTCTTGAACAAACAAACAAACAAAACAAAACAAAACAAAAACCCAAACAACAAAACAAACCCCCAAATGCTGTGGGGTGGGTGGGCAGCCTTGTGAAGGGACAGCAGGACACACACTTCTGTGGGGAAGGGACTGTTATCACACCAACTGTAGTCCTGTTTCTGGTCATCCTCCTCCTCCGCACTCTCTGAACTGACAGCCCTCCCACCTTCACTCCCTGTTGATTTGTTCCAGCAGAGCTTGGCTTTCTGGCTTAGCCAGCCCTGGCCTTTCCCAGCCCTGGGTTAGAATGACCTGGAGGGACACATGGGGTCGAAGGAAGGGTCCATTCTTGACGTAGTACTTAAATCACGTGAGCCTGGCATAGTGGCACACGCCTATAATTGCAGCACTCAGGAGACAGAGGCAGGCAGATCTCCGAGTTTGATGCCAGCCTGGGCTACAGAGTGAAATCCTGACTCAAAACAAAAGAGAAGTCACCAGAAAAGGAAATGTCTGCTTTAATGACTTTTGGTTCTGAGACCCATCCAACAGCAGCTGGGAGCAGCACGGAGAGGTGACAGCACCAGACAGCCCTGGGCATTTGGAAGGGAGCTGTGGGCAGTGGAGGCAGAGCTGTGCACACAGAGCCAAGGACAATTGTTTTGTTGTTCTTTCTTTTTTCTTTCTTTTTATTTTCCTTTCTTCTTTCTTTCTTTTCTTTTTCTTTTTCTTTTCTTTTTTTTTTTTTTTGACACAGAGTTTCTCTGTGTAGCCTTGGCTGTCCTAGACTTGCTTTGTAGACCAGGCTGGCCTCGAACTCACAGAGATCTTCCTGTCTCTGCCTCCCAAGTGCTGGGATCCCAGGCGTACGCCACCATGTTCAGCTTTAGATGGTTTTAAAGAAAGTTTGTCATCTTAACCTATTATCTATTTATTTCTGAGACAGGGTTTCTCTGTGTAGACCTGGCTGTTATGGACTCACTTTGTAGACCTGGCAGTCCTTGAACTCACAGAGATCCACCTAAGTCTGCCTCCCTAGTGCTGGGATTAAAGGCATGCACCACCACTGCCCAGCTGAAGATAACTTTTTAAAAAAGCCAAAAAATTGGTGCGGTGGCCCATGGCTTTAATCCCATCACTCAGAAGGCAGAGGCAGGCAGATAGATCTCTGTAAGGCCAGGCTAGTCTACAAAGTGAGCCCAGGACAGCCAGGGCTATATAGAGAAACCCCATCTAAGTCACACACCCATGCATACACACACACACACACACACACACACACACACAGACACACACACACACACACAGACACACACACAGACACACACACACACACACGCATGCACGAACAAGCACAGGCACCAGAACTTTTGATCCAATGCAGTATTTATTTTTACATTTTATTATATTTATTCATTCAGTGTATGTGTATGGGATGGGCATTAAGAAAATCTCTGGAGTCCCTACTGTCCTCCAGCATGTTGGTATAGAGGAATTTTAACTCAGAACAGGGCTGTTCTGGCAAGATACCACATCCAAAGACCTTCTAGGTCTGTGTGATCTGTGTCCAGGAGACAGAGAGAAGCGGATCTGAGTTCAAGGCCAGCCTGGTATAGAGCAAGTTTCAGGTTAAGAAAAGCTTAGGTCCAGGCATTGTGGTACATGCCTTTATTCCCAAATAATGAAGGTAAAGTAAGTTTATAGAAGGAATCACCCATGTTTGAGTGGCAGAAAAAGTGATGAATCAGAGAAAGACTTGACAGAATAGGATGCGCCCAACTCTCAGGAGAAGAGAGAGGAAAGGAAGTGACTTAAGGGGCAATGCAGAGAATGAGAGAGAGAGAGAGGGGCAGTTTTCCTGGAAGAGTTTTACAGAAAGAGGTTGAACGAGAGAGCAAGCTAAACACGGGTGAAGACCTAATGAACCAGAGAATGAGAGGGAGCCAGAAGAGTAGAAATAATTGCTGGAGTTAGTTTGAGGCCAAGCAGAGCAATTAAGAGGCCGAGAAAAGCCAGATTGAACAAGTCAGCTGGGAGAAAAGTTTGAGCCAGAACTGCTGAGTTGAACCAGCCAGTCCCGAGCTCAGAAAGAACAAGAAGGCGTGAGCATATTACGCAGTAAGCCGCAGAGGCTGAAAACACTGTAGGCCTCGGTTAGAATGTATGGAGGCCGGAAGCTTCCAGGCGTAGACCTAGGTTAGCAGACAGAGGCAGCCACCTCTGAGACAGCTAGTGAAACGGGATAATAAAAGTTCCTTTGACATGACCCATGAACTCAGTTTCTCACTAACCTCTCTCACACCCCACTGGTCCCCATTATTTTATTCACTTACGCATATTTACTTCCTTATTTAATGTTGTGCATACATGTGTGTGTCCGAGGGTGCACGCAGGGGGGTCAGAGGATAACTGGTGGGATCGGATCGCTTCTCTCCTTCCTCCGTCTCGGGTCTGAGGATGCATATCAGGTCTTTGTTGTTTTTTGTTTTTTTTTCCCACGGAGCCATATCACTGGCCCAGTGTATTACTTCTTTTGTACGTGTATACGCGAATGCCATGGTGCGGGTGATTACAGCACAATCTGCCAGGGTAAGTTTTTCCCCTTCTGTCCACACAGAGATTGAACTCAGGGCTGCAGGCTTGTCGGTAAGTGCCTTTCCCATTGAGCCATTTTGCTGACCTGTGCACTTTTATTCTCTCGCTCTCTCTTTCTCTTTTGGTTTTTCAAGACAGGGTCTCTCTGTGTAGCTCTGGCTATCCTTAAACTCTCGCTGTAGACCAGGCTGGCCTCGAACTCACAGAGACGCGCCTGCCTCTACCTCTGGTGCGCTGGGGTTAAAGGCCTTCGCCACCACTGCCTGGCGCACTATGTATTCTCGTAGAGTTCCATATGAGGCTGGTGTGGAGCTAAGTGCCTGGGATCCCAGCACTCTAGGCCACCTTTGCCTACAGGGAGACACCTTGTCTCTACAAACAAGCAAGAGTCCAGCAGTGGTGGAGGCAGGGGCAAGAGGCCTCTGTGAATTGGTGGCCGGCCAAGCCTACAGAGTGAGACCCCGCCTCAATCCACCCACCAACCGGCCAAAACTGACTGCAGAGGTACTAGATGTGCTCAGGTGCCAGAGTCCTGGTGTGGCGCAGCCCCCGGGTTGGTACTCTCCAAGATCTGACTTGGTGATGCAGTCCCGCTGTCAGCCACTGTTGGGAGGCCGAGGCAGGCGGAGCAGGAGTCCATGCAGCTTTCACTCCTTATCATGTGTCAAAAGCAAGGCAGCTTGGGCTGTGTAAGACTCTTGTCTCAAAAGAGGTTGGGTGTGGGGTGGCGGAGGAAGGAATGAGGATGCAGTCATGGCGTGTGGGGAAACTGAGCACATGGTCTAGTGCGGGTCAGGGGCGGGTCGTGAGCCCAGTGCCACTTTGGGTCACTTGAGGTTAAGAACTTTAATCAGCTGGGCATGGTAGTTCATGTCTGTCAGTCTGGCATTCTGGCAGTTGGGGCAGGAGAATTGCTGAGTTTGAAGGGCCCAGCCTGTGCTACATAAGGAGTTCTAGACTGGCCTGATCCAAAGAGGCTGGCTCAGGGCCTGAGAGCACTGACAGCAGCTGGGTGTAATTAAAGGTGTATGCTTTTCATCCCGGCACTCAGGCAGAGGCCGGTGGTGAGTTCAAGGCAGCCAGGTCTACAGAATGAGCTCCAAGACAGCCCAAGCTACACAGAAAGACTCTGTCTTGAAAAACTAAGACACCAAATCAATTAATTAATTGATTAAAAAACAAAAATAAAAACTAAAAAAAAAAACACCAAAAAAACCCAAAACAGTAACAGAATGCACTTACTGCTCTCGTGGAGGACCTCGCTCAGTTCCCGGAACCCACACAGCGGTTCATCCCAACTGTCCTAACTCTAGTTTCAGGGATTCAGCACCTTCTTCTCCTCCACAGCGGGCACACATGCATGCATGCAGTGAAAACACACATGCATATAAAAGAAGAAGAACACACCCAAGAAGAGGGCCAGTGAGATGGCTCAGGGTGGAAAAGGCTCTAGCCGTTAAGCCTGAGGAGCTGAGTTCAATCTCTGGGACTCACTCAGTGGAGCAACAGGGTCTATTCCCACAAGCTGTTTCCTGACCGCCGCAGGAGCTCCATGGCGCAGTAACGTATACGCATGGAAAAACAAATCAAACCGAATCGGGAAGGGGACTCTCCCCCACCCCCTTTTTTTTGAGACAGGGTTTCTCTGTGTAGTCTTGGCTGTCCTGGAACGCTCTCTGTAGACCAGGCTGGCCTTTGCCTCTCAAGTGCTGGGACTAAAGGTGTGAGCCACCACCGCTTGGCTTGGCGTCTTATTTTTTAACGCAGAGGTGTTTTGCCTGTGTGTATTCTCTCGTCTTTCGCGTGCCTTCAGAGGCCAAGACAGTGGAGGATCCCCTGGACCTGCAGTTGCAGAGGGATGAGAGTGGGCGCTGGGAACCGACCCCTGGTTCTTTGTAAGAGCAGACCCTGTTCTTAACGGCTGAATCACCTCTCCGGAGCCTGTCCTGAGACCCTTAGATCCATTTGCTCTATCGCCTCTTCTAGGAATGTGGTGATGAGGGGGTAGGGGATGGGAGAGGGGGGTAAGCAGGAATAATTTTAAAAACCAACTGGAAGGCAGACTCCGCCCACCGCGCTAGGTTTGGCTCAGGCCGGGCGTCCAGACCACCCTGTACCCAGCCGAGCCCCCAGATCACCCACCTTCACGACTACTGGGGACCCGCCCCCAGGACAGCCCCGCCCACAAACCAGGCCCCGCCCTCCACTCCCGCTCCTCTCCCCCGTGGCCCCACCTCCGGCACATGAAACGCCCTCACAACAACCCACCCAATCGGCTTCTCCGTCGCTTTGCCCCGCCCCCAAACACCCCGGCGGGGGCCCTAGCCTGCGCAGTCCCCCGCATCACTTCCGGGGCGGTGCTAGAACGAAGCTCACTTCCGCCCGCGGCGGAGCTGCGGTGGTGGCGGCGCAGGAGGCCCGGCCCGGGTCCCCAGGGACAGACGGACGGACGCACGGGCGGTTGGCCGGGAGCCATGGAGTGCGGCCCCGGGGCCGGCGGGCGCGGGCGGCGGTGAGTGCGGGCGGGCGCGCGCGGGCTGCGGCGGTTTGCGGAGTGGGGCCGAGTCGAGCGTGGCCCTGCGCCCTCCGGGGAGAGCTGCGGACCAGCGCACCCACCCTGTCCCTGGCGTCCCCATCTCCCCGGGCAGCGGCCCCGGAGCAATCGCCTAACCTCCTCAGGATGCGGCTCTGCTCCGAGGAACGCCCGGGCCCAGCCGCAGACCCGGAGCCAGCTCCGGAACCTGCCCCGATCCCACACCACCTCCGCTTCCATCTCCTGACACTCGCCGGCCACTTGTGCTTCATGTCTGGCGTCTTCCTGCCAGTTGGGGCCCCACAGCGGGCTTCCCTCATGCAGCCCGGGGCTCCTTCATGGTTCCTCATCACCCCACGATGAAGTCCTCACGTTGCAACAGAACCCAAGGGTGCAGCTAGAGCCGGCCCGCTCCCCTGAGAGCCCCTCTTGCAGTTTTTCCAATCCTCTCTCGCCGCCCGGGCTTATCTCTCGTCCTCTGTCACTTAGCTATTTCCTTTTTTTTTTTTTTTTAACATGTGTGCACCCACGCAGGGGCCAGAGGCCGGCACTCTGTAGTCAGTCTTCTCCTGCCATGGGGGTCCCCTGATCAACTGCTCTTCAGATCTGGTAGCAAGCCGAGCCATCTCCCTCAACCTACTACATTCTTTGCACCCTTCAGTTCCCAGGGAGGGTTGCCTCCCTGCTCTGACTGGCTGGGTGAGGCATGCCAGTGCAGGCAGTCATATGTAGGTCGTCCCAGAGCCCTTATAGTAGCCTGGCTACTTTTAACACCAGGGCCTGGTTTTAGGTTTGTGATCACAGTGCTTGGGCTTTTCAGTGGCGGTGAGTGAAAAGCTCTTGGCTTAGGCTACACAGTGGCACCCATCTGTAACATGAGGTCCCACAAGCTGTCTGTCCCGGAGGCTTATGTCATTTCCCTATAGCTTCATTTTCTCTGGCTGCTCGGCATGTGGTTGCTGAGTGAAAGCAGGTATTTATTGGTCTCACTGGCCCTGCCCACATGGAGTTTCTCGTTGTAGGCTGGAGATCTGGTTAACTGTAGAAGAAATGCAGAAGGATTCAGAATACTATGTGGAGGACCCAGAGGTCAATGGTGTAGGAGGGAAACGGAGGCCTCTGTTTGACTTGTCTAGAAAGCATACTGCAAGATGAGGCAGCAGGGATTGCACAGCGGATAACCTGTGCCTAGGGATGTGGTTGGTGTTGGGAGGAAGGAGGACACCCCTAAAAGGGAGGTCACTCTATGGGTGTGTGCTGTGGCGAGGGGGGGAAGAGCTTGGCGTGTGTGACCCAGGCAAGGAGGCTAGAGTGCAGCAGGGCAAAGGTTCCGGTGGGGCTGGTGGATGGACCCAGCCAGCCTGAGGATCTGTGGGAGTGTCCTGGAGGCAAGCTTCGGTTGTAAGCCTCATCCACCTCTTTCTTCTCCAGTGGGGTCGGGGTTCTTTCTCACTGCAGATCCCTCCATGCCCTCTGTCATCGAGGGCTGTTAGGTAAGGAGGCCTGGGCCATAAAGCTGTTACCTCTAAACATTGACCTTGTGGACGTTTGGGGCAGGATCATTCCCTGA
Source organism: Meriones unguiculatus (assembly GCF_030254825.1). Taxonomy (NCBI): domain Eukaryota; kingdom Metazoa; phylum Chordata; class Mammalia; order Rodentia; family Muridae; genus Meriones; species Meriones unguiculatus. The sequence continues at coordinate 17,178,364 of NC_083364.1, read as the reverse complement.
TAGGCTGTTCTGGGTTACTTGGGGGTCCTGGACAGAATCCCTGGTCCCCACCCACTCCGTGCCTGGAGTGCTCCCAGTTACAGATTTGGCCTGGTGTCTCTTGGAAACAGGGTCACCTGCCTCTGAGAATTGCCACCTGGGAGCTGTGGACTTCATGACACTGTCTTTGTCCCTGCCCTGGCTATGCCCCTTAATTGTGGACCAGGACATTGGTTTATCTAGCCCCTGGCCTCACCTCTCAGGTCCATGGGGGTCTGAGATGTGTCTGTCGTGTGTCTCCCCTTGCTCGTTACCCATGCATGCCCTCTGTCCCTGTGGATTTCTATGCTGTGGCCGAAACCCCAGGCGTTCATAGATAGCCTGTTAAAATTGAGCTGTGAGAGACAGCAGGCATGGTTGGTGGGGAGCTTCTGGAAATGTCTGTCCATTGGGCAGCCCTGTACACAATGGTAGTGGCTTTGGTGTTGAACACATTTCAGGGTGTCCTACAAGTGGAGCATTTGAGTTTCCATTAGAGCCAGGCCCCTTTCTGCCACTTAACTTACCTTCCGCAGTTTGCTGCCTCCACGAGGCAAGCAAGGAACCAAGACCTGGGAGGTTGGGTGACTGAACCCTGAGGTTTAAGGGGCAGGAGGCCCCAGCTGCCCTGACTCCAGGGAGACCAGCCTTGCCCCAAGCACAGGGACAACCCATTGTCCCAGTCAGTGGGGCCCTATGTCTGGCATGCATCCTGTCCTTGTTCCTCGTCTTTGTGCCTGTTTCCTCCCCTGGGCTCTTTCTCTGTGTTCCAAGGCCCTGTGGCTCAACCCTCCCCCACCCCCCTGCCTGGGAGCCTATGAGCCTTTGGGTCTCCCGGCACTCAGGGCGGCAGAGGCAGGTAGATCTCTGTGAGTCCGAGGCCAGCCTGGTCTACAAAGTGAGACCAGGACAGCCAAGGCTGCACAGAAAAACTCTGTTGGGGGGTGGGCAGAGACCTGGGGCTGCCTTGGTTTCCTGTTCTGAAGGATAACTCCTTCAAGGACTGAGAGAGACACTGGAGCGGGCAGAACGGTCTGGGCATAGGCCTGGGGGTTTCGGGGGGCATACATAGCAGGAGCTGTGGATCAGAGGCTCAGGAGAGGCTGCCGGATGAGCTAGGGCTGTGGGCAGGCCAAGAGGTCCAAGATAGGCCGCGAGTGCGGGGACACGCCTTCCTCCTTGACCGGCACAGGCTGGCACGTGCTTCCACCCGGGCTTCCTGGAGGGAACCCACCTCTCGGTGTCCCCGCAGGGTGTCCCACTGTATGGCATGGAGACCTGTGGCTGCGAGGCTCCCGGAGGCCCACCTTGGACCACGGTGGGGCCGGTCCGCGGCCTCCTAACGGGACTGAGGTGTGCGGCCCACGAGCCTGGCCGCCCGCTGCCCGCTTCTCGGAGCACCCCCGCCCCTCCCCTGGCCCGGCGCGGGCCCGGCGCCCGCCATGAACGGCCTGTCGGTGAGCGAGCTCTGCTGCCTCTTCTGCTGCCCTCCCTGCCCGGGCCGCATCGCCGCCAAGCTCGCCTTCCTGCCTCCCGACCCCACCTATTCTCTGGTACCTGAACCCGAGCCGGGGCCCGGCGGGGCCGGCGCTGCCCCCTCGGGTCCCCTGCGGACCTCAGCGGCCACCCCTGGGCGCTGGAAGATCCACCTGACGGAGCGTGCTGACTTCCAGTACGGCCAGCGTGAGCTGGACACCATCGAGGTCTTCGTGACCAAGAGCGCGCGCGCCAACCGCATCGCCTGCATGTATGTGCGCTGCGTACCGGGTGCCAGGTGAGCTGGGCCCTCCCACCAGGCCTCACCGCAGGGATGCATGGGTACTGCACTGCCCTGTGTTCCAGCCCACCTCACCCCTCTTGAAAGGGACAGGAGACCCTGCTTTCAGTTCCCTTGCCAGAGGGTGAGGTAGAGGGAGCCACAGCTTTGCCAAGTGGAGCCTCGGGTCCAAGGGCAAGCCTTTTTCTTAGGAGTCAGGCAGGTGCTTCAGGAAACCGCCTGGGCAGAGCTTCGCTTTGTTACAGGCCTGTCCGGGTTGGCCAGAGGTCAACTGAAAACAGGATGGACCTTAGGAGTTTGCTGGTACCGGGTGCGGTCACGGGCCTGTGAACCCAGCACTCTGGGAGGCAGAGGCAGGTGGATCTCTGTGAGTTCAAGGCCAGCCTGGTCTACAAGGCTACACAGAGAAACCCTGTATCGAAGGAAAAAAGTTTGCTGGTGGCCAGGGATGGGCCAGGTCCCCCCTCCAGCACTGGAACCCACTCGTGGAGGCCTGCAGGAGCAGGCTCTTTCTTTGGGCAGTTCCCGTACATGGGGCTGTGCATGCCATCACGGGAATGGCCACTGGCCTCCTTGGCTGGACTTGTGTCTGTGGAAAATTGAAGTCGCAGCGGGTCCCTCTGCGTGACTCCAGCCAGCACCCGGCCCCCAGCAATGCAGTTCCAAGTAGAGACTGGGTGCTGTGGCTGCCAGGGCGGGCGGCCAGCCTGTGCCCATGCCCCTGTCACCTGCACCGCTAGGTACACGGTTCTCTTCTCGCATGGCAATGCGGTGGACCTGGGCCAGATGTGCAGCTTCTACGTCGGCCTGGGCACGCGCATCGGCTGCAACATCTTCTCCTACGACTACTCCGGCTACGGCATCAGCTCTGGCCGGCCCTCGGAGAAGAACCTCTATGCTGACATTGATGCTGCCTGGCAGGCCCTGCGGACCAGGTGAGGGCTCTGGCTTCTTGGGGCAGAGGTGGGGGAATGCCAGTGGCCGGTGGGGCTGCAGGGAAAGCCACCTGTGATGGTGGTGGGGGATGGGCACCAGCTGTCCTTGCTGTCCGCAGGAAAAGGTCTGAGGGTGAACAGAGGACACTGAGTCTAAGAGATACCCGTTGAGGGACTTGGGAGCAGGTGGTTGGTAGCCAAGGGCCAGGGGACCCTAGGACTCTGTGCCCTCAGGTGAACTCGCTCCGGGGCAGGCGGCAGAAGGGCCAGCAAGCTGTGCTAGAGGCTGCCCGGGTGGTGGCAGTCAGCAGGTCTCAGCCCCCAGCCTGTCTTCCAGACCCTTAGTCTTGGGGCTCCTGTCAGACTTGGCCTTCCTGGTCACCCCACCTTACGGGGGCCCGTTCTGTGCACTCATAGAGCAGGGTCCATGCGGGGGCCGTAGGACCGCCACCCTTGTCGTGAGGCCCCCATGTAGTGCTGGAACTGGACGGCTCTGGAGAAGGGCCTGGTCCCACTGGGCTGGGTCCCCTGCTACTGCTGGTGCTGCCGCTGGGGACCTGCGTGCCCCTCCCCCGTGCCACAGGTGCCTTGCCCCGGGCTGGAGACTCACTGCTGTGTGTGCTGAGCTCTGTCCATTTGTCCTACCATGGCATCGACCTCCCTCAACACCAGGCTAAGCCTCAGGAGAGGTGGGGTGCCTCTCCTGAAGGGGCCACCCCCATGGTGGGAAGGGCCTGAGCCGAGGCGAGCGCTGAGCAGACAGAGCTGGTAGGCCTTGGTCAGCACACAGGTGTGGGTTGCCTTTAGGTGACCCAGCTCCTACCTGGGATCGGGAGAGCACCCTGTGGAGGCTTGCCTGAGACAGGTGGGAACCACAGCAGGGGCAGCACCAGGCCAGCTCAGCCAGGGGGAGTGGCCACATGGATCTACGGGGTGGGGGTGGGGGGCTGGGAATGGACCGGCTCCCAGGACCTGAGCGGGCACTTTGCCTATGTTGTGCAAGCATCTAAGTTGGCAGGAGGGACTCAGGGGCCCCTAAAGTGGGCCAAGCCAGTGGGGACACAGTTTCCTAAATTCCCAAAGACCCAGGCTGGTGGGGAGGCAGTGCTGGGAAGTCAGCCTGCCTCCTCTCTGGGGTCAGGAGGGAGCAGGAACTGTTGACATGGGGTCTTAGTCCACAGTCTGCCCCAGTCAGGCACTATCATGCTGACTCCCCCGTGGGAGGGACTGCGGGAAAAGCCAGGGAGCCACTCACCTCCAGACCTGCTGACCCTGATCCTGCTGCTGGTCAGGTACGGCATCAGCCCGGACAGCATCATCCTGTATGGCCAGAGCATTGGCACGGTGCCCACGGTGGACCTGGCGTCACGCTATGAGTGCGCTGCGGTGGTCCTGCACTCGCCTCTCACCTCCGGCATGCGGGTGGCCTTCCCTGACACCAAGAAGACCTACTGCTTCGATGCTTTCCCAAAGTGAGCATGGGGGTGGGGCTGGAGCGGGGCGGGGGAGGGGAGGGGCAGGTCCCCAGCCTGACCGACTTCTCCCTCAGCATCGAGAAGGTGTCGAAGATCACGTCACCGGTGCTCATCATCCACGGCACGGAAGACGAGGTGATCGACTTTTCACACGGGCTGGCACTGTATGAGCGCTGCCCGAAGGCCGTGGAGCCGCTGTGGGTGGAGGGCGCTGGGCACAACGACATTGAGCTGTACAGTCAATACCTGGAGCGCCTGCGACGCTTCATCTCCCAGGAGCTGCCCAGCCAACGCACCTAGCCAAGCCACAGGGACCTCAGCAGTATACGGGCCTCCTGCCGGGGCTGCATGTGACCCGGCGCCCAGGACCCTGCTCAGCACCCTAAGGGGCCCCGAGCCATGTGCAGGTGACAGAGGTCCCTCTTCTCTCCTCGTGGAAGAAAAGAGAAGGAAAGAGGGAAAGTAATTAAAGGTTTAAGATTTTAGGGTTGCCTTGGCTTCTTCATGGCTCCAGTGTGCCTTCCTACGGTTGGGAGGTCGCCAAGACCAGGTGGGTGGGGGCCTCCCTGCCTGGGCCTGCACCCAGGGGTCAGGGCAGCACCTTGCTCTGCAGGACTCCTGGTCCCCACTGTGCAGAGGGCATGAGCTCCCAGGCCCTGCGGACCCCAAAGCTGGGCCAGGTGATACACTGTGCCAGCTGGGAGCAGAGGTCTCCCCAGGACCGCAGGTGGCCTAGGGTGGTGTGCTCTGTGGAGTTCAGCCATGTGCTGTTTCCGTTAGCCGTAGGGTCCCGAGGGCAAGGAGGGCCTATCTGCAGGGAAGTCGGCACCCTGAGCTAACTCCTGCTGCTGCAAGGTCACTTCAAGAGTGGGTGGTGTGTGGGGACCTGGCCATAGCACCTGGGACAGAAGTGACTCCATAAGCTAGGTAGTGCTGACGCTGGCCCCCAAGCCAGCTTCACCAAGTTGGGGCATTCCTAATCCTGCGCCCACTCTTCTCTGGCCTCAGGACCTTTGCACAAGTTGCGAGGAGGCCCTCACTAGATCCCTGTCCACAGTCCCACTGGCCTGGAGCTCCCATCCTGACTTCCTGCTGCAGGCTTTCCCACCCCAACCCCCTCCTGTCCCATCCTGAGCCCTGCCCACTGTCCCCCAGCCCCTCAACCTCCCAAACCCCCCAGTGCTGAACTTCAAAGCCCAAGCTGTCGCAGGCAGATCTTGGTGCAGGAAGGAAGAAAAGCACACAGGCCCAGGATGTAGATGGTAAGGAGGGGTAAGTCTCTCCTAGCAGGTCCTCCTGCAGTTGGGAGGCTGAGGCAGGAGGATTGCTACCAATATTTATGACTGCCTAGGATACAGAATGAAACCTTGTCTCAAAAGCTAAATGGGAGGTGGAGGCTGGGGGCAGCGGCCAAGCAGCAAAGCTGTGTTTGAATACTTAGAAGAAATGATCTTCCCCCAACCCTCTCCCCGAAGCCCAGCTGTTGCCACCCCAAATATCTGGTTTCCTGGATGCTAGGCTTGGAAGCCAGGGCTCCCTGCACAGAAGGCCAGCACTCTGCTCACTGAGCTGCAGCCCCAGTCCTCTGTCTCCTTTTTGAGACAGGGTCTTGCTCTGTAGCTCGCCGTCATCCTGAGCTGATCCAGAGTGTTGCCCATCTGGCTTATGTGCTGCTGGGGCCGGAACCTGGGTGCAGTGCGCGCCAGGTGAGAGCTCTGCTCGCTCAGCCACAGCCCACGTGTTTGCCATTTTGTTTCTGTAAGACAAGGTCTCACTGTCTCTGAGCCTGCTGGACTGCAACTCACTAACCCAGGCTGCCCTCCAACTCGAGGCAATCCTAAGGCCTTAAGCCTTCCCATTGCTGAATGACTGACATGAACCAGGTGTCAGCTACAGCAAATTAAAAACAAACAGGCAGGCATGGTGTCTGTACTGTGTGAGTTTAATGCCAGCACGTGGGAGGCAGAGGCAGGTGAATCTCTTTGGATTTGAGATTCCGCTACAGCCAGGGCTACACATAGAAACTCTGGAACAACCCAAACCAACAAGAACACGTCTGTGAACAGGTCAGAGGCCAAGGGTCAGGAGTCAGCTCTCTCTGGGACTGAATTCAGGTTGTCAGGCTTGGAGGCAAGTGTCTTTACAGAGCCATGTGGCTGGCCCTGCTCCAGCCAACTTTTGAAATGCTTCCTGTTTTCTAATCGTCTCTGTCACTCTCAGTCACTTCAAAGTTGGGTAAATGTACATTTATTATAAAGATGTATATTTAAATCATCTGTGCTTTGTGGCCTCTTTCCACCCAGTTTGTTTTGCTAAAGTGTTTCATATATTAAGGAAACTGGGGGCTCGCGGAGACAGCCCAGTGGTTAAGAGCACTTCCTGCTCTTGGCCGAGGACCCAGCTCAGTTCCAAGCACCCACAGCAAGCTCACAACGGCCTGTCACACCAGGAGATCTCATGCCTCTGGACTCTCACAAGTGCTGACAAACTTACAAAAAAAAAATAAGTGTGTGAGTGGCCTATAGGTAGATCTCTGAACCACTAGAGTGCAGGTGCCCAGGAGGCAAGAAAAGGGTCTCGGGTCCCCGGAGCAGGAGGTGCGGGTGGCTGTGAGCCGCTCCACATAGAGCTGGGAACTGAACTCGGATCCTCTGTAAGAGGAGCCACAGTGTTCTGGAGCTCTGCGAGCTGGAGGACAGCCTGGTCCACAAAGAAAGCCCAGGACAGCCAAGGCTACACAGAAACACCCTGTCTCAGAATAAAACAAACTGAAAAAAGTAAAAAGTAAAATAGAAAGTAGCCAGTGTTCTAACCATGCCCTGCCCTACTCTCTTTTTGTTGTTTTCTGAAACAGGGTCTGTTCATGTATTCCACCCAGGCTAGCCTTGAACTCACAACGACCTGGCTGCTTCTGCCTGTGAAAAGCAGGCATTAAAAGGATGTGCCACCATTCCCCAATGACTTTGTGGTTTGTTTATTTGTTTATTTAGCTGTTTATTGGCTTTTTTGGTTTTGCTTGTTTGTTTGAAAACAGGGTCTCCGTGTAGCCCTGGCTGTCCTGGAACTCACTCTGTAGACCAGGCTGGCCTCAAACTTGAGAGATCTGCCTGCCTCCGCCTGCTGGGATTACAGGTTTGTGCCAGCTTTGCAACTCACGACGGTAGCCAAGCATGATCCTGATCTGCTCTTCCTGCCTCCACCTTGGGAGTGCTAGGAAACAGGTGTGCACTCCATGCTTGGATAATTAAACCATGGTCCTCACACCCTGGCCCTGCTTCTGTTTGTGTTGGATGCTGCCATCATTGAAGCTAATCTTAGAGTCGCCGTCCCCAAGAAAAACAGCCGAAGCCTGGCTGGCCTCTGGAGCATTTGGTGTCAACCTTCCTCAGCCACGTGGCTTGGGACACCAGGGACACGGGCCTGTCATCTCTGTCAAACCTGACCAGGTCTGTGTGGCCCTCCCCAGGGCAAAGGTCAGAACAGGCACACTGTTAAGTCTCAGGCAGGCGACAGGTCCCTGGGGTCCCCAGCTTCTCTTTGAAACCCAAGTGGCTCCATTTGCTCTCAGGCTCCCTGCCTGAGAGTCCTGTCCCTCAGAGAGAGCTCTCAACAGGGCCCTTAGGGGTTCACCTCTGGGGCCTGGGTGATGGCCACACCTTGAACACCAGCACTTAGAAGGTGAGGTGAGCGGTTCTCTTGTGAGTTTGAGGACAACTTGATCTACAAAGTTCCTGGACAGCCAGGGCTGTAGCCAAATGTTGGTAGTCAGGGTAGCTCAGCCCTGTTCTACCCCAGTCCTATCTGAAAATAGAAACAAAACAACTCACCCACGGGACTAGCAAGGGCCTGTGCCTGAGCCCCAGGGACACTATCACAGAGAGCGACTCACTTGTTTTGCCTTGTGGAAGCAAGCTGTTTATTTTCCCAGAATCCTCCGCGGCAGACCTGTGTGCGCAGGGTTTCAGTTTTGACTGTACCATGGGTAAGGTAGGGCGACTGTTCCTTAGGACTGTCCTGGGTCAGCAGCGGGCTCCATTGTTACCCGGCTTGCATGTGGCTGCGGCTGGCCTAACGAGGATAAGTCGCCACGGTTTACGGGCACCCACGCGGGGGCTGCTCTGTGCAGTGGCAGGCATGGCCCAGATGGCTCTCACAGCCTGAAGCCCTGGGGACACCACTGAGGTGTAGGGATACAGTCGGGGCATGTTGAGTGGCGCCACCTGGTGGCTGTACAACCAACCCGGCTTACAGCCCACAGGGCGGTTTGTAGGTGTGACATCATGAGCCACGGACGGCCCTTCTCAGAAGGGAACTGTACGCGGCGCCTCTCTTCAGGTGTGTGTAGGGGCGCAGAGGGTAGGGCAACGGATTCCCACAGGAAGGCGCTGAAGCCGGGCCAGGACCGCCATGGTTCTGGTTGTTGGAGACCAAGCCTGGGGGGAAATGGTGGGTGTGGCCTGCCCTTCCAGAGTACCGCTGGGCTCCCCAGAGTATGCAGCTTCTGCCGTTAAGAGACACAGGGTGTCACCCCAAAGTACAGCGGGGCCTAAGGGTACACAGCCAACTCGACGGCAGAGAGGTGGAGCCCGACCAGGTCAGCCTGGGTGCAGGTAGGGAAGGCAGAGACGACACCCAGGGTAGGGAGCTCCGCCACCGTCTAGCCTGCGCTGGGGAACAAACACGAAGATGGAGGAGTTGGGGCTGAGCCTGCGGTCGGCTGGGGCGCTTCGCCCCCTGGAGGCCGCGAGGGCCACTGCACGGCCTCCGCAACCCGGCGGGAGTTAGGAAGGGGCGGGAGCCTGCTCGCCTACTTCCGCGCACCGGGCGCCTGGGGCTTCCAGGGGGCCATCGGTCGTGGAGTTTCCAGTGACTTATCAGCAGGGGCCCGGCCGAGCCAGGGGAGGGTCGCCCAGACCTCGGCGTTCCCAGCTTGGCATAGGCGGCCGAGCCAGGCCTTTCCACGGCACCGCCGCTCACTTCTGCCGTCCCGGTTATCCACAGGCCTAGTGATTCCTGGATCCTGGTGCGCAAAGACGCACTCCATCCAGACTCGCTCAGCCAGGCGGGGTGGTGGGTACCCCGCGTCCCCGCGTCCTACCTCCAGGATATTTTCGTCCCCAAGCTCAGCGCGGCATCGGGGAACCCAGTTACGGGAAGTCAGGACTGCCGAGTTACTGCCCCGCGCCAGGGCGAGGAAGGAGGGGGAGGGTCGCGCACGTGGCCCGGGGGCGGGGCAGCGAGCTTCCGCACCCCCACCCTGGCCACGTGCGGATCCCAGCCCCCCCCTCCGCGGACAGGGGCGCGCCCCAGGATCTGAGTGTGCGGCGGGGGCGGGGGGGTGGTTGGAAAGGGGAGGGTTCCCAGCGACTGCGCACCCGCCACAGCGCGGTGGGCGCGCCCGGGAGGAGATGGAGCACGCCGCCGGAGGAGGCGTGGCGAGCACAGGGCAGGAGGCGGGGCCCCCGCGGCCGGGGCGCGGCGTGTGGGCGTGCCGCGGAGGTGGGCGTAACCCCCAGCGTGTGGGGAGGTGGCGATCCGGCGAGGGCGCCGGTGGCGGCCGCGCGTGCCAGGCCGAGGGGAGGGGCTCTCTCCGTTTGGCTTGTTCTTTCGTAAAGAGGGTGCGCTCCGCTGGCACACGAGGCTCGGAAGTGGGAGAGGACCCGCGGCTGGCGGAGTGAGCTCCGCCCATCCGCGATGGCGCGCGACCATCCGGACGGCGGAGGGCGCGGCGGGAGGGGGCGTGACCGCGGTGGGGAGAGGGCGTGGCCACTGAGCCCCGAGGGGGCGTCCTCCGGGCGGGGCGGTCCGCGGCCGCCCCCGCGGGCTCCGGTGCGTCAGGGCGCGTCAGGCGGGGCGGGGCGGGGCTGAGCGCGGGCGGCGGCGGCGGCGCGCCGGGGCCTCCTCCTCTTTTCCCTCCTCCTCCGCCTCCCGCACTCCAGCAGCCGCCGCCGGCCGGACGGGCGCAGCTCCCGCCGCCTCCGCTTCTCTCCCGCCGCCGATCCCGCGCCCGCGCGCCCCTGCCCGGCATGTCGGCGGCTGTGGCGTGCGTGGATTACTTCGCCGCCGACGTGCTCATGGCCATCTCCTCGGGAGCCGTGGTGCATCGCGGGCGACCCGGCCCCGAGGGCGCGGGCCCCGCTGCCGGCCTGGATGTGCGCGCCACGCGCCGCGAGGCCACGCCGCCCGGGACCCCTGGGGCACCGCCACCGCCAGCCACCGCTCCGGGGCCGGGAGGCGCCACCGCTGCGCCCCACCTGCTGGCCGCCAGCATCTTGGCGGATCTGCGAGGCGGGCCGGGAGGCGCCACCGCAGCCAGCACCGCGGGGGGCACCTCACCGGCCTCCTCCTCCTCGGCTGCTTCGTCTCCTTCTTCGGGCCGCGCCCCCGGCGCCGCCAAGAGCCACCGGTGTCCCTTCCCGGGCTGCGCCAAAGCCTATTACAAGTCTTCGCACCTCAAGTCACACCTGCGGACGCACACAGGTAAGCTCCTCGTTTTTAGCAGCCGTGGGGTGCAGGGGCGCGATGGAGAGGTCTCGGGGACCCCCTCCCCCCACCCCACTGGGGACCCCGAAACTGCGTGGCTCGTGGGGGGCGGGGAGGGGGGCGCGCCCGGGCCTCCGCCGCCCCGCCGCCCGGGAGGGCGTGGACTTGGTGGGTGGGGCGCGCGCGGGGGGCGTGGCGGCCACGCGGTCGGCCGGCGCGCGGAGGGCGGTCCTGGTGGCCGGAGCTCCCGTGACTGCGGGCTGTTCGGGATCCACCCCGGCACGGCGAGTTCGCCACGCGCGATCGTGGCCCTCAGCTCTCTACCCCTTCAGTTCTGATTCGTGTTCCTCTCCTGTTTCTCTGCACTCCTGGTCTCTTGCGCTTGCTTGGTGGTCAGAACATCCGGTTCCGTAGTTCTTCCTCGACCCTCCCCCAGCCTCAGTTTCCTTATCTGTGAAAGGGCTGGGTGGATCCGGGTCGCCACCTCCAGGGTAGCCTCTCGGATTCCCTCCGGAGGGTGGCAAAGCCTCTGGCCTGAACGAGGGGTTGGCGGTGGGGAGAGGGTGGCTGCCCCCAACATTTTTTTCCCCCATTCTGTGTACTTAAATGTAGTGGAGAGAGGCCACGTCCTGGACCTGGATTAGGGGCTTGAATCTCCAATCCAGTGGGATTGAAATCTTGACGACTCCCTCCCTTCCCCCCACCGACCCCTTGTGTTTGCGCCCTCCACACACCCGTGACACATCTGCCCAAGGTGGGCAGCTAGACTTAAGACACATCAGGGTCTCTGAGAAGCCCAGTGCTTCGGGATTGGGTAGAGAACCTTTTGCCAGGTTTTGGCTGCTTTCTCTATTGGTTACCCCAAGGTTTTATCTGAGAGGCTGTCCCTCTATGTGTGGTATAGTCAACAGCTCTGAGCCCCCCCCCCCATAGAGCGACCTGCCTTTGTCATCCCCCCTGACTTACCTGCTTTTGGTCTGCCTGTCAGTATAAAAGATACAGACTACCCCACTCTTACCGTGGCTGTGAGCAACAAGGCACCCAAAGAGAGCTTGGTCCAGGAGCTTGCATGATGGCCACACTGAAAGAGTTTAGGACAGCCTCCATAGCTGTGTGGGTGGCCACCAGGCATATTGAGGGCAGGTATGGGGTGGAGGCGCCATCTTTGGCAACCGCTAAGCTGGAGGGTGGGCAAAGATGGTCCCTCCTCTTACTTTGTCCCTCAGTCGCTCTCTTCAGAGGCTGCGGTCTAGAGGCTGCCCCATGTTGGAACCGAGGTGGACGACAGAGCGTGGGCTCCACCGCATTCGCTATTGCTACACATTTCTCTCTACAGAACATTTGAGGGGGCTACAGGCAAAGCAAGGGTGAGAGAGAGCGAGGGAGGGACGGATGGAGGGAGAAAAAGATGCCTCTCTTTGCCACAGACTGGAGTCTAGGGTATCCTTGCTCATGCCAAGTAAGTTTGCCAGTAGAGTAAGAGGAGCCTGTTGGGCCAGAGACCCTTTCTTTCTGAGTCAGGCCGTACCACCCATACCTTCCTATCCAGCATTCTTCCTGGTTCTCAGAACTTGGGGTCTGTAAAAGAGGAATCCAGCCCTCCCCCCCCCACACAAACCTAGGACATCAGGAGACAGTTCTGTTGTTCAACTGTCAATGGCTACAAGCCACCCCTAAGCTGGGAGGGGTGACTTGGCTTGCTAGAGAAACTGAGGCCAGAGAGGTAAAGTCGAGGGTCTTGGGATAGCTAGGGCAGTCCTTGTGCTGGGCACGTGGGGTTCCATTCTTCTCCTGATCCTGCATGACACTCATCCACCATGGGAAACGGAGTACCGTGGCCCCAAACTCACCTTATAATAGCCATTTGTGGGACCAGAAGAGCCACATTGAATCTGGACACCTTAATGTTATTTGGGGGTATCACACGTCCTGCCATATAGTTAATTTAAATGACTTATTTTTTCCTGATAGGCTGTAGCCCTGGCTGTCCTGGAAGTTGCTGTGTAGACGAGGCTGACCTTGAACTCAGATCCCCCTGCCTCCTGAGTACTGGGATTAAAGGCGTGTGCCACCAACCTTGGTACCGCGTAGTTAATTTTAAAAGCCTCATTCTCTGAGACAAGTTCTCATTGTAGTCCAGACTGGCTTTGAAACTTGAGCCAATCCTCCTGCTTCAGCTTTCTTCTGAGGGCTAGGAATACAAGCAGGAACCGTGTCTGACTTAGGAAGCCTGTGTGGCCATGCCTGTGTCAGGGTCAGTGGCCTGGGGTAGATCTGGTCCCCTTCAGAGTCATGTGGAAGGCTGTGGACCAGGAGAGAGAGCCCTGTCTCTGTTCACCCACTCGTGCATGCTAAGGCCTGGATCGGTTTAGTTCTCTGCCATAGCCATAGATAGAACAGGTTAGAGAGCCACCTTGCGGCCCATTATATCCACCCTGTTGTACTTGGGGTGCAGAGGAGAGCTGGGGAATACAGGACACCCCCATCCGAAGGCCTACAGGCAGTAGGCAGAGCTTGGCACTATGGATGCCGCAGCCCCTGCTTGGGGTGGGGAAGGACTTTAGAGACTGTGGGAGATGTTGACGTGGTTACCATGGATACTGAGAGAGAGCCAGCCTTGGGGCGGGGGCGGGAGGAGAGGCTGGCTCCCGTTCTGCTTTCTAAGCCCCCTCTATCTCTGGCATCCTCTTTCCCTGGGCCTCTGGGGGTGGGGGTCCTTGATTTGGTCCCTGGAGACAGAATGTGGGAAAGGCCTGAATGTTCATCCAGGCAGGGTCTCAGCCCTTTGGGACCAGGTTATTCTGAGTAAGGTGTCCTGGGCCCTGCTGGGTGGCCTCTGCACTCCTCGCCATGGGCTCCCACTGATGGGGACAGCCACAGAAGTCTCCCAGGTACTGCTCAGTTTCTTCTGGAGGGCTTCAGGGTCACCTCTGGGCATATTATCTGAAAATCCTGTTTCCTTAAGTCTGAGAAACGTTAGTGTCGGTGCCAGGGTGATGGCTCAGTTGGGGAAGGGTGACTGCGAAGAGATGGTCCCGGAGACCTACACAGCGGGAGATGCTGTCACTGGGTCCCACACACACTGTGGGGCGAGGTGCACACACTCCTCCACACACACTAATGCCAAACACTTACAAGCGTCTGAAGAAATGTTAATGCCTATGGTTACCAAGGCTGTCAGGGGCTCTGTGGGCCTTGCACCCTCTCCCCACGAACCGTGAGTTGGAAAGTGGAGAGAGATTTGCTGAGGCCTGCGTAGCTGGGTGGGGCCAGGAACGGTGTGGCTGGGATTTTGAGGGCTACTGAAGGGTTGCCTTTAATCTCGGGGGGGGGGGGGTGTCTAGGAGGCTAGCCCGGCTTTATCAGGAAATCTCTTTATAGAGGAGGGATTAGGGTGGGAGGGTTCAGTGTGGGGTGGTGCCTGAAGGGGTGGAGTGTAGAGATGCCAGGGCTTTCCCTAGTGTTTCTTCCGAAGATGTCTCCAGGAGGAGAGACAGATGGGGAAACTGAGGCCTGGTCACGCCCACAGGCAGAGGGGAAAGGCTCAGGCCCTGTGGGGTTCAGGTGGCCCGGAGGACTGCTCCCACCCTCACCTCCGTGCCTCCCTCCAGCACCACAGCAGCTGGGGCATGTTCCCCAGCTGGTGGTGGAGCCCCAACATTGCTGGAGGTGATAACCACACCCCCACCCAGGCTTCTGATAAAAGCACCCAGATGGGCTGACAGTGGGTAGATGATACAAGCAGGTGGGGTGGGTTGGTGTCTGTCCTGGGAAGTCTTGTGAGGGTGCCATCTTGACTCCCCAGTCTCAAGAGCTCCTGCGAGGTGGGGAGTATTCGGGTAGCCGGGCCCCCTGGGAGGGGTACAGAGCCATGCCGCCCCTCTCTAATTGATGGGCTTTTGAGACAGTTTCAACTTGGTAGCCCTGACTAGGCTGGGACTTAAAATGCAGCCCAGGCTGGTCTCGAACTCGGACCCGCCTGCCTCTGCGTGTGCTGCCACTGCCTGGATGAACATATTTCTATTTCCTGTGTGTGTGGGCACGTGTGTGCCTTGGTGCATATGTGAAAGGTCAGAGGACAATTTGGCGAATTGGTTCTCTTCTAACGTGGGCTTGGTGGAAGGAGGCATCTTGCTAGCCCACTTCCCCTCTTTTATGTAAATGGGGTGATAGGAGCCCTCTCTTGGGAGATGTCAAACTGAGGGGCGCAGTGAGCCAGCCTTCCTGGCCCTGGTTCATGTGTCTTTATCCTGTAGACTTTCCCTCAGCAAGCGTTAAGCCCCTCGCTGCACGCCAGACTCATGCTGTGACATTTTAGGAACCCAGCACTGGGCCCCAGCTGGGGAGGGACAGATGTCCTATTGGGAGACCACCAGCAGAGTCAGAGGTCATGCCCCTCTGGGAAGGGGTAGCTGGCAGCCAACAGAGCCAAGGTTTGGGCTTCATCCTTGACTCCCAGCCAAGGTGGAGATCTGACAAGCTCTTGTACAGCTGCTGGGCTGAAAAAAAAAGTACCAGTCCAGGCCTTCCCCGGAGGAGGCCAGACCCAGGCAGGGTGAGGCGTGGCCTGGTGGAAACTGCACCTTCGGGTCCCCCTCTGCTGGCCACGCCCCTCCTGGAGGAGTTTACAGGATGTCACAACCTTGCCTGTTTTCAAGGCTGCAAAGCACCTAAGGCTTCCGAGTCGTCCCCAGTTCACCTCGGCCCCGCCTGAGTCAGAGGGTCAAGTCCATAGCCACGCCCACAGGGCCGTTTCTGCGTGGTCCCCACCCACCTAACCCTTCTCCGGGCCAGGAGGTCCTGCAGTCAGGTGTCTAGGGCTTGGGAACGCTCCCTCGCCTGCAGCACCCCTCCGGGTAGATGCCCGACGTTTCAGGGGCGGGGGAGTGTGCTCTGGGTACCATACCGCCACCGGTGTGCACACGTGCGCCCCCAACCCCCCCCAGCGCGGGGCGGGCGCTGGCAGGCTCCCAGCGCAGCCAGGCGACCCTGCCCGGGCCTCTGTTTTCCCCGTGGCGGGAGCGAGGACCACGTGAGCAAGGCCGGTTGGGCCGCCGATGTCTCCGCCGGTCGCCGCCGAGCTACTGCGGCAGCTGCGTTCCCAGCGGGCCGGCGCGGGCCGCGGGCGCCTCCACTGCAACCTGCTCCTGGCAGAGCGGAGCTTCTGGCAGAGTGGAACTAGGGGACGAGAGGCGGGGACCAGCCCCGCAGGGAGGCCCCGAAAGGGGAAGTAAGCTGGTTGCATGCTGGGGGTATCCCCTTTCCTCTCGCCCCTCCCCCTCCTCCAAGCGCAAAATGGCGACAGGATTGTCCCCCTCGGACGGACATGGTTCTGTCGCCCGGTTCCAAAGCTAGCAACCTCTCTCCCCATAACCAAGAGTCCCTCCCGTCCAGACTGAGCCCCTTGAGCGCTGCGGTCGGGCTGGGGTGGGGCAGTGCGTTCTGGGGCTGCCTTGGGACTCTGGGGCCCGCTGACGGACGTTCTTACTGGGACCCGGCATTTCAGATCATTCAGGGGACACTTTGGAAATGCTGAGAGCTACTGGCAACCGCCCGGGAACGCTGCTCCCTTGTCCCTTCCTTTGCTGCCCAGGGTCGCAACTTCTGGGGCCTCGGGTTGCCCGGATGCCACACGCAACTGGACCGTGGGTACCCCAGTTTCCTGCGTCCTGTGCCCCATAGTAAGGGGCGCTTGGGTGTGGTTTGCAGGGGTCCCGGATGGAGAGAGTTTTCTTCTGGCTGCTTCCTGGGCGGCGATGGGTGCCTGGTCCCGGACCCGCCCGCTTTCCCTCCTCTTCCTCAGTTTAGTGCCTCTCTCCTGGGATCCCTTGAGCTGCTTAGAGCAAAGATGTCACCAGGTCACCCCGTCTTCGGGCTAGCCCAGTATCTGTTCCGCTTTCTGGTCGCCTCTACACTTCCTCTCCTCACTTCCATTAGTCCTGCCCGGAGGGCCCCTTGGCCATTTTCTGAGGGACTCCTTCAGAGTACCTGTTTCCCAGTGGATTAGCCTGGGACCACTGGAGATGACCTTGTGCTAGTCCGGCTTGTGACTTCCCAGAGTTTAGGCCTCCGGGTCACTTAGTGGCCTGGTTCTGCCTCCTTCCCCCTCTGGATTCTGTCACAAGCAGAATTGTACGCTTTCAGGTCGGCCCTGTGCGCACACGGGCCCTGGAGCCTAGGGCCATCCAGACCAAGTCCGAGGCTCTGGGGTTCTAGGTGAACCCACCGGCCTTTCCTCGGTCCTTGGAGGTCCGTCTAGGAAGATGCTAACCATGAGGCGAGCTCGGCCTGGTGGTGTGGGGGCCTCCGGGGGGCCAGGGAGGGGATAGCTGTTGCTGGCGGGTCCTTGGCAGGGCCAGCGAGGCCACCAGAGGGATGGGAGTGGTCTGTGGAGGAAGTTGCCTAGTGTTGGCCCGCCCCTGCCCAGCTGCAAGTGCAGCCAGTCTGACTGGCTCCGCCCCTTGAAGCCACGCCCCCAGCACTCTCCTCTCCATCCAGCTGGTGAATTTCAGCTTACTTTGGGGGTTGCCTGGTGACCTCGGCAGGGCACATGACTGCTCTGCTCTGTACCCCAGCTTCAGAATCGTGGGCTGAAACTAGCTGGGTCTGATTAGTCAGATCTGCCCATGGCCCAGGGTACAGGGGAGTGTCCCGTGTCCATGTGTCCTAGGTCCTTTCGCCTCCTTTCGCCGCCTCGTGGTCATTTGGAAGAAAGGACATCTGAGGACCTGTTAGGATGGGCAGGAAAAAGACATAGACTAACTATGGGCATGTTGGCCCACTCCACAGACCTGTAGGGCTGGCCGGGAATGTAGCTCAGGGGGCAGAGCGCTCCCTTCAGCATGTGGAAGGCCTCGGGTTCAGAACAAGCCAGGCTCGGAGCCCCGTGCCTGCCGTTTAGTGCACGCGGAAGCAAGGTGGTCCAGCCACGCTCATCCAAGTTGCCCGACGTGGAGGGTAAATTAGGCTGACTCTGTAGGTGGGTGGCAGCCTGGGCATTTATGGGCATTCCCTGCCCTGGCCCTCTGACCGCTCTGTTCTTTTTCTGTCCAGGTGAGCGGCCCTTTGCCTGTGACTGGCCTGGCTGCGACAAGAAGTTTGCACGTTCCGATGAGCTGGCCCGCCACCACCGGACGCACACGGGCGAGAAGCGGTTTCCCTGTCCCCTGTGCACCAAGCGCTTCACCCGCAGCGACCACCTGACCAAGCACGCCCGACGCCATCCCGGCTTCCGTCCGGAACTGCTCCGGCGACCCGGTGCCCGCAGCGCCTCCCCCAGCGACTCGCTGCCCTGTAGCCTGGCTGGCAGCCCCTCCCCTAGCCCTGTCCCTAGCCCAGCTCCTGCCGCCTTGTAGAGCCCTGGCTACCCACCCTGAGAGTGGTCCGCTCGCCACGCATCAGCAGGGATTTCCATCAAGGGACACGCCTGTCCTCTGGAAAGCCCGTGTCCTGGAGTCCCAGCCCACCTCAAGGAGGCAGCCAGGGTACTGAGAACGGACTTGGGTCACCTGGGGGCCTGGAAGGTGGCCTAGGGTTCTGTCTGTAAATAGCCATGATCAGCTGTTCCATTCCCTCTGCAGGGACCCCTAAATGGGCAGTCAGCAGGCCCCCTTTCCCCTCCTGCCACCCTCTGCCTTCCCTCCTGGGTGGCACTGGGCACGAAGCCCAGACCCAGTACCACTCCTTCAGCCCCCAGTCACTCCTCCAGCTTGGGACACAGGTATACAGAGCCATAGGAGACTGGGGCTTCCCGCGGGCCCCAGCGTGTCCCCACTCCACTGAAAGCCATTGGCGGAAGTTCAGGGAAATGGGTCGTGCAGCCTGGCTGACGCCCTGCCATGGGTACTCAAATCTCAGGTGTCCACAGGTTCTGCCCTCAGTAAGGGCCTCCCCGCGCTCCTAGCCCCGGAAGTACAGGAGATGCTACAGTTTTCAGAGGAGAACTTAGGGGGTCTCAGGCAGGGGTGTGGAGGTCCCTCACAGAGCATCACCACTCACTTCAGGGTGGGGTGCTGGGCAGGTGGGAAACGTTATTTATTGTCCTCTCTGACTGCTGGTAAAGGGGCCCTGGCTTCCCCTATCTGGGTGTGCATATGTGTGAGAGAGACAGTGGGTATCTGATGCCTGGGGCTCAGCCTCCCTGCTCCCACTGGGTTAGAGTCCCTGAGTTTGGCCTTGGTGGCCTTGCGTCTCAGACAATCTTTTCTAGGACCCCTATGGCCATCAGGCTAGGGGTGTAGGGCTCTGCCATGCCCTCCACATTCCTGGGTGTCTGCAGAGGGTGGCCTTGGACTCCTGGGCTGAAAGCAGGGGCCTCAGCTCCCGGGCCTCCTGGGGTAGCTCATTTTTTTGTTCTGTTTGGGTTTTTTTGTTTTGTTTTATTTGCTTTTTTTAATTTTTTTTTTTTTTTAAGGGATAGACTATTTTTTCAGGCTCTAGTTTCTTGTTCCAGGGGGTCCTTTTGTGTGGCCACCGTCCTCAGGGGTATAAGTGTTGGGGGAAGGTCTCACGGTGAACATGGAAGTGGATTGGGGAGGTCTCTCTCAGGAGAGCCTTTCTCAGGGTCCTCTTTCTACTGCAGTTTGGAGTTCCTTTTCTAGAAAGGCAATTAGGGACAACCCCCACCCCCCAGGAATTGGGGACCCAGAGATAGCTGAGCTGCCCTGTGTAGGCTGTGGGAGGTTTCTGGCCTACCCAGTTTGTTCCAGAACCTTCCATCGTCCAGCGAGGGAGGCTTTGGGTAAAGCCACCTTTACCTGAGCCTATGTTTGTGTGTGGGGAGGGGTTACCCTTCTAGAGCTGGGCTCGTAGGGTCCTGGCCCAGCCCTCCTCCCAGGTACTTCCATTTGCCCCTTCTCTTTGGCCACAGAAATGAGATGCCTTAGTGGTGGGGTGGGGTGGGGGGCTGGGGCCCCATTCTTCTTGTGTCTTTTGGATGTATCCTGCTTCATCCGAGCTCTTGCTGGTCCCCTGTTCTTCCTGCAAACGGGGTCTGAGGTCCATAAGCAACCAGAGCTTTCCTGCCTCCCTCCCTCCCTCCTAACTTCACGTTCTGGTTGGTCACTGGGACCTGGGTCTAACCATTGAGGGGCAGCCAGGACAAGAGTCTAAGGGATTTTGTTCTTTCTGTGGGGGCACCCCTCCTCCATTCCGCCTGGCCTCTCACCCTTGTATTTAATTAAAGAAGCCCTTTTTTAAAACCTGCCCTGGTGTCTTGTGTGATTGGTTCGCATGTCCCGCCCCTATCAGTATGTCCCCCAAGGTCCCCAGCTACGTTCTGGAGAAACTGAGGCAGCTCCAGCTGGGCTGTGACCCTCTGAGGCTCTGGGAGGGGGCTGCCTACAGCAGCATGCACAACTCAAAGTCACCCACGCCTGGCGCAGCTGCGCACCCGCCGCCCCGTTACCCAGCAACCGGAGCTCGGTGACA
Source organism: Meriones unguiculatus (assembly GCF_030254825.1). Taxonomy (NCBI): domain Eukaryota; kingdom Metazoa; phylum Chordata; class Mammalia; order Rodentia; family Muridae; genus Meriones; species Meriones unguiculatus. The sequence continues at coordinate 17,158,247 of NC_083364.1, read as the reverse complement.
GGGCGCCTGGGGGCGTCCGCTTCCCGCCCCCTTCCGGAGACAGCAGGGGAGGTGGGGGTGGGGAAGGACCCCTAGAGCTGCACATAGTGGAGGAACTCAACAGTCTCTAGCCAGAAGATGCCTCGGGACCGACCCCACCACACACACGTGCCATTCTTGCTATGCCTTCCTGAGCAAGTAGAATGCCTACTGCATTCCCTCTTGGAATTATGAAGGAGGTTGGTGCAGAAAAAGGCATGTGGGTGGGGATTCAAGAGGTCGAGAGCTTTTAGGAACCAATGGGAGTTTACATCCCTGTTGGAGAAAAAGACCCCGATTCACAGAGCTCTGCAGAGCTTAGGGACCTGGCGCTGGGGTGGAGCTGAGCCGCCCCTTCGCACCTGTGCCTGGGCGCTGCTGCACCCCACCTAGTGGCCGACACTGGTATTGCGCGCATATGTCGGCTGGGGGGACCCCGTCCCCAAGGGTAAGCCTTCCTGCCTGGTGGGACTTCTCCCTGGCTCCTGTTCGTCAGTGCTGGAGACCTTGAGTGGGGCACGCCCGCAGCTCCTGCGCTCCTCGTCACTTCCTACTGCACAGCCTCGCGCACAGGCATCCACGAGGCCTTCGGCTCCTCCGGCTTTCACGGTTCTCTGGAGTCCTCTATAATTGCGCAGCGCACACTCCCATCTGATTCTAGCTTCCTCGCGGGCCGAAAACATCCTCCTTGTGTGGCCTCTTGGATCCCCACCTGCAAACCTGGGAAACCTCCGCTTCACTGCGCCGTCTTGCCATGCTGTCCCCAGGCCCCGTCACAACGATCAGCTCACGGGTCCTTGTACCATTCAAAATCTTTCTCGGCAGTTTCAAGCTGTGCGGTTGAATAGTGAGAGCTTGATTAGCATGTATGAGGCCTGCAGCTCCAACAGCAGCACCACAATTGTGCTCACTTATCCAGAACCCCTCGCTTCTACTCATTTTTAAACGTTTTTGATGGAATCCTGGGCTTTGCAGAGACTAGGGAGGTGCTCCACCCCTGACCACGCCCTGGGCCCCTTAGTCGGAAATTCTAGGCAGGGCTCCACCGCAAATCGTCCCCACCTTGAAAACCCTTCTTAAATCTGCATTCCCAATAGCAGGGCCTCTTGGCCCATGCCTATAATCCAGGCAGAGGCAGGCGGATCTCTGAGTTCCAGGCCAGCCAGGGCTACACAAAGAAACCCTGTCTCAAAAAACCAAACCAACCAAACTGCATTTCCAGTTCTGGATGTTTTCTATGGAGTCCCTTACTCACCGTGGCCTTTTGTGTCTGGTTGCCTCACTGAGCATCATGTTTTCCAGAGCCCGACACCAGCGGTTCTCAACCTGTGGGTCAGGCCCCCTTTGGAGGGGAGTCCAACGAGCTTTTCACAGTGGTTGCCTAACACCATCGGAAAATACAGATATTTGTACTGTGATTCACAATAACAGCAAAACTACAGTTCTGAAGTAGCAATGGAAATAATTTTATGGTTGGGGAGCTGTGCTGAAGGGTTGCAGTACTGGGAAGGTTGAGAACCACTGTCCTGCACTGTCATGTGTCCCAGCCTTTTTTTCTATTCAGGACTGAACAAGACTCCAGTGTGTGAAACAAAAGACTCCTATGTGTTCTTTATCCATCCATCCATGAACTGACTGTGGGTTGTGTTTAAAATTTGTAGGATTCATGCTGATATGAACAGACATTTTAAGTTCTTGGGTGGAAGTGGGTTTTCTTTTTTAACTTTTTATTTCATGTGTATTGCATGTATGTCTGTGTGAAGGTGTCGGATTAGAGACAGTTGTGAGCTGCCATGCAGGTGCTGGGAATTGAACTCCGGTTATCTTGAAGAGCAGCCAGTGCTCTTAAGCGGAGCTGTTTCTCCAGCCTGGAGGCATGTTTTTATTTTTCTTTCAGAAGCGTCTAAGGATCCACTGGCAGGGCCTCGTGTTCTCCCGTCTCCCTTGCTGAGCTTATTTCAGAGATCCTTTTGAGAATTCTCTAGTGAGGTGTGGGGGCTGGGGGACGTGGCCAGGTTGGAGTCCCTGCCTTGAATTCCCCAGTGAGGGTTTGGGGCATGGCTGAGTGATGAGCACCAGTCTGGCCTGCGCTGGAAGCCCTGTTCCGCTGGAAGCCCTGTTCCGCTGGAAGCCCTGTTCCGCTGGAAGCCCTGTTCCGCTGGAAGCCCTGTTCCGCTGGAAGCCCTGTTCCGCTGGAAGCCCTGTTCCGCTGGAAGCCCTGTTCCGCTGGAAGCCCTGTTCCGTTCCCTCCTATGCCTATTTCTTTTCACAGTCCTAAGTGTGGCTGAGGTGGGCGTGGTTTACACACAGTTCCAAGCAGTGCTAGGAAAGTGGAAGGCAGGAGGATCAGAAGTTCAAGGTCATTTTCACTACTTACAGTGTCCAGACAAGCCTACAGGAAAACAAAACAGAAGGAGAACATGCATGATAGCCCACATGTCTGTCATCCAGCTCCTGGGGAGGCCAGGCAGGAGGCTCCAGTTCAAGGCCAGAAGAAAGGAAGACACTGCCATGCCACCATGCCACGTCGCCACCATTGGACAAGCACCCCGAATGCGGGAAGAATTAATTGGTTTGCAGTCACTGTTTCGGTGAATAGATGGGTGCTGTGGATTGCCTTGCTGTGGCCCTCTAGCCTGGTGGGGGTTGGAGATGACATATATTATCAAGTTAGCTGTACTCTCAGAGGGCGCGCTGTCTGTGAAGGTGCTGAGCAGTGGTGTCGGCAGGGATCAAAGGAGAGGTGCAGCTGAGAGCTTTACCTTTCTGGGGTGTCCCCCGCTCCCCCATTTCTTTTCTGTCTGGGATGAGAAATGATCTCCCGCTCTTACAGGCTGTCTTTGCCCAAGGACTTTGCTGAGAAAAGACCTCACCAGGAACATCGCTCTTGATGGTCCCGGAGCCCTGCTGCCAAACTGACTGTGTTTCTATATAGGGACCCTGCTTTGGGGTCACCTACAGCTCCTGTGTCCAGGCTTTTTGTCCCCAAACTACACCTGGTTCTCTTTGCCCTCTCATTGCTCCATTCACTTACTAGTTTACAGTTGTATAAATGCACACAGAATATGAAACTATAGTTAAGCCTGCCAGGCGGTGGTGGCACACTCCTTTAATCCCAGGAGTGGGGAGGCAGAGGCAGGAGGATCTCTTTGAGTTCAAGGCCAGCCTGATCTACAAATCGAGTCTAGGACAGCCAAGTCTACACAGAGAAACCCTGTCTCAACAAAACAAAAGAAAACAAGAAAATTAAATAACTTAAGCCATGTTTCCATGGGTAGCCTGGCGCCACGGAGTTCATCTACAGAACTGTGCTTCAGGTCCTACTATGCGTCTCCACAACTTTCCCACACTGAAGCCTTGTCTCCATCTGACAGTAATGTCCATCTCCAACCAGGGCCACTAACACCCAGTGGCTCTGATGATCCCACGACCTCCTGGGAAGTGTGACTGTGCTATGTCCTGAGTGTGCTTCATGTAATTAAAAAAAAAAAAAAAAAAAAAATATATATATATATATATATATATCTTTATTGCTGGGTGATAGTAGTGCATGCCTTTAATCCCAGCACTTGGGAGGCAGGAGCTGGCTGATCTCTTGTGAGTTCGAGGCCAGCCTGGTCTACAGAGTGAGTTCCAGGACAGCCAAGGCTACACAGAGAAACCCTGTCTCAAAAAACAAAACAAAGCAAAAGAACCAAACACATGCACGCTCGCGCGCGCGCGCGCGCGCGCGCGCACACACACACACACACACACACACACGAAAATGAGCCTCGAGTACAGGAGATTCTTTTTAAATAAATAAATAAACTGATAAAAAATTTAAAAAGGCAGGCAACCATGGTGTGTTAGTTCTGTAACCTTAGCACTTAGGAAAACTGCCACAGGTTCCCTGTCAGCCTAGGCTGACAGACCCTGCCCAAATATACAAACAAAAATATAGCTTAGTTGCTAGAGTGCTTGCCTAGCACGCATAAGGCCTTGGGTCTGATCTCCAGCACTGTATAATAGGCAAATCCACGGTCAGTCAGTGCTCCATGAGACCTTACCTCAACCAGAAGCAAAACGGAAAAAACGGCTGGGGAGAGGACTCAGTGGGTTGGAGAGCTTGTGCACAAGCCTGGGGACCTGAGTTCTAACTCCCAGCACCCACTTAAAGTTGGGCGTGACTGTGTGCACCCAACCCTAGCCTTGGGGTTAGAGGTGAGCAGATCCTGGAAGTTTCCCAGCCAGCCAGCCTAGCTGAAGTATTTCAGTGAAGAAGCCTGTCTCAAAAGGAAAGAAAAGAGATGAAACAAAAAGGCGGAAAGGCACACTGTTTCTCTAGCCTCTTCGTATGGGTGCACAGTCCTGCACCCCTCAAAACACCCCAGAACAAAACAACACACACACACTTTCCAGAGTGTGGCTCAATGGGACAGCGCTTGTCTAGCGTAAACAGGCAATGCAAAAGAAAAAAAAAGTCCCATTGATACCACCGGTTAGGTGAATATTTGAGCGGCAACTGAGACACGTGTGGGTCTCTCTGGATAGTCACCTCAACAGATAAGACTCTGGCTAGAGAGATGGCTCGGCGGTGAAGAGCACTCGCTGCTCTTGGAGACATCCAGGGTTCGACTCCCAGTATCCCCATGGTCCTTCACAACCACCTGTAGCTCCAAGTTCAGGGGATCCGACGCCCTCTTCTGACTAAAGTGCACCTCAGATACCCTCATGGTGCACATACACAGAAACACAAAGTACAGCCTAAATAAAATATAAACAAACAAAAATAAAAATATAAACGGAGACTCGACGGTAACGCTCTCCTTGTCCTCCGAGGGGCGCACGAAGGCTTTACGTAGCGAAATGCAATAGGCATAGTCTGGGTCCGATGAGCAGAGCCGAGGTCCGAGGCGCATTTACAGTCAGGCGCGCTCTGGACAGCCCAGCCTCCTCCGGGGCTTTGACGCTCGAGATTGCGCGTCTGTATTCCCCAAAAGTCCGGTGCCGAGAGGTTCTCAGAGACCAGAAATAACTATGTGTCCTTCAGAGGGTCTCTTGTCCTAGGCTTCAAGTCCTCCGTCTGCTACTATAATTTCCCGGGACCCGACATTGCAAGCAGGCGCACTTCGGGCAGCCCTTCCCGGCGTCCCTAGCGACAGCGTCTCGGGGGCCTCTGGGGGCCTCGGTGCAAGATGGCGGCGGCGGCGGGGTCCGAGAGGCGCGAGCGGAGGCCTCCGGGGCGAGTGTGAGGAGGGGTCCCGGGGTCCCGGGTAGTTCCGGACCGGGGCCCCGCTGCGGAACGGACCATGCTTCGTTCTACCGGATTCTTCCGCTCCATCGACTGCCCGTACTGGGCGGGAGCTCCCGGGGGGCCTTGCCGGCGACCCTACTGCCACTTCCGGCACCGCGGAGCTCGGGCTCCGGGTGCTCCCGGCAGCGGCGGCGCGGCGTCTCCCTCAGCAGGTAAAGCCCGCACGGCCGCGCCCGGTGCCACAGCTGGGCCTGTCCGCCCATCCTGCGTGTTTCCCGTGTGCAGCCCGGCCGCACCCCCTCACGTTGCTGTCCCTTTCCTAGTCGCCGTCGCGATGCTGTGCAAGTGTCTAGGCCTCTCTGATCGCTAAGACGTGAAGCGGGGCTGGACAGGGAGACACAGTGCAGGCGCATCGCCAGGCTGGGGGACGTGGTGCAAGGGGTGCACCACCGGTCCCCACCTTGTTCCGTACGAGGGGTCATTCTCTGCTCTCATCGCGCCCTCGACCCTGGGCGCTTGTGACACACCTTGTTTATGAATGCTCCATTTTCCTCGGGCGAGGTTCCCGCTGTCTCCAGTAGTTGGATGCACAAGGCTCTGGGGGCACCTGCTGTTCGTCGAGCCGAAAACCCGCTTGGCTTAGACGGGTGTAGACTTTGAGCGTGGCAGGGAGCGTGTTTAGTGTGGTGGCACTGTTGAAGGCCTCGAGGACCCGCCGGTGTGTAGGAGGTATTGTATTAGAAAAGAGAAGTTGGGAGGAATTAGGATTTGGTCAGCCGTCTTTTGTTTATTTTTAGCGTGTAGGCCGAGCTAGTTTGGAACCCAGGAGCGTCAAGCTTCAACCTACCTGGTTCTGGGAAGACCCTAACGCAACCCAGGAAGAACTCGATTGCATTAAAGAAGACATGTAGGGGCTGGATAGATGGCTCAGAAATAAGAGCACTAGCTGCTTTGGGCTGGGCATGGTGGTTCACACCTTTAATCCCAGTACTCAGGAGGCAGCTCCAGACCTCTGAGTTTGAGGTCAGCCTCTTCTGCATATGAGGCCTTGTTCCAGAAAAGCCATAGGCAGTGAGACCCTGTCTGGGGCTGGGACACACTTGCTACTGTTGCAGAATCTCCGGGTTGGCTGTTTTGTAACCCTAGTTCCAGGCGGCCTGACTCATTCTGGCTTCTGGACACCAGACCTGTATGGTGCAAGTGCATACATGCAGACAGAGCTCTCATATGCATCAAGCTAAAAAAAACAAAACAAAACTTTAAAAAGTGGTATTGCACCCAGGCACCGGGGTGCACACCTTTAATTCCAGCACTTGGCAGGCGGAGGCAAGTGAATCTCTTTGAGTTCAAGGCCAGCCTGGTTACATATGTGGCCTTCTCCAAAAAAGAGGCAGACATTTGGAGGAAAAGGCTGGGGGGAGGAGGGGGTTGTCGAATAGAGTACCGCTTAAACCTCCCTGATCCCTGTTTCTTAGGAGTGACTCTCGAGTGTGTGTATGGTGTAGTTTAGGCTGGCCTGTGTAGCAGCCAAGGATGACCTTGAGTTTCCAGTTCTCTTGCTGACATGACAGTTGTGTTGATGCAGCACTGGGGATGGCATGCCTCTGCACCAGAGGTGAGCATCACCACCGACTTCATTCCTCAGTCCCCAGGCTAACTTCAGATACCACTCTCTCAATCTGGTTTCAAAAATAAACTTTTATTTTAGGTACATGGGTGTTTTGTCTGTGTATATGTGTATGTATGTGTATCTATGTATGCATGCATGCATGTATGTGTGCGTTTGCCCTCGATGCCTGTCGTGCCCAAGGCAGAAGACATTGGATCCCACAGCACTAGAGTCACAGGTGTTTGTGACTTCACTCTGTGGGTGAACTTGGGTCCTCTGCGAGAGCAGCTGGTATTCTTAAGCAGTGAGGCATCTCTTTAATCCGTGCTAGTTTGATTTTCTTACGAGAGTTCATCGTGTAGCCCAGGCTGGCCCTGAACATGAGGTACTCTGCCTGCCTCTGCCTTCTGAGTGTTGGGGGCCCAGGCATGAGCTGCCACATTACCTGTTGTCTTTGAGTCTCTCCATCTTTATACACTGGCTTAAGACACCAGCAGGTGGCCTCGAGCAGCTCCCTAGTGGTTCGGTTCCTCACCTAGCCCCCGCTGTCCTTGGCTATGTCAGTTGTGAACTCAGCCCAGGTCCTGGGGAAGCTGCCATGGAGGAGGAAGGACAGCGCTGCAGATCTCAACCCAAGGGACTGCTGTGGGCCTGGCATCATCAGCTTCTCTGAGGCTGCAGTGCCCAGACTGGGTGACATGCAGTATCTTTTGTTGTTTCCTAAAGATTTCGTTTATGTGTGTATCTGTCATTTGTGTGGGTGTCTCTACAGAGGCCAGACAGGGCACTGAATCCCCAGAGCTGGGGTTGCAGGCAGTTGTGAGCCTTCGGCCATGAAGAGCTCAGGTTCTTGGCAGGAGTGGCCAGTGCTACTAACTACTGAGCCGTCTCTTCAGCCCCATGTTTTTTGAGACAAGGTCTCACTGGGTAGCTCTGGCTCTCCTGGATTGCCTCTGCCTCCCAAGTGGGAGCTAAAGGTTAAGCTGGGGCTAAAGGTGTAAGCAGTTCTGGACTTCAGGGACCTGATGTGGCAGATACTGTGACTTCAAACTTCTGCTCACACCCTTCAGCCCAGGGACATCTTAGATTTTTTTTTTCCAGGTTTTTTGACGCAGGGTTTCTCTGTGTAACTCTAGCTATCCAGGATTTCACCCTGTAGACTGGCCCAGCCACTGGCTTTGAACTCAGAGTTCTATCTGCCTTTGCCTCCGGAACGCTGGAATTAAAGGTTTGCGCCACCACCAAGCTGACATCCTGGCGTGTAAAGTTTGTTTGTGCGTGTGAGGATGGAGAGCAGGGTCTCCTGCTTGCCTGATGTGCTCTGTGCTGTGCCCAAGGCAGTCCCCTCCCACGCTGTTGTTCTTATGCTGTCCTGTGCCACACTCTTTCCTTGGTTTCCCAGAAGGTCATGTTTGGGGTCTGGTGCCGCCCTGTGTGTCCTGCTGTCCCCCAGGAAAAGGTGCTTCATTCCTCACGGCATCTTCTGCACCACAGTGCACCACAGTGGCCCTCTGAGGAGGCCTGGGCTTGTACTGCTCAGGGTTAGGATAACTCAAGTGGCTGGACCTCGGTGGCATCCTTTGGGCTTGCTGGAGCAGCCCTCCATGGCCTTAATGCCCACAGCAAAGCAAATCCATCTGTGGCTGCCCCAGTGCCTCAGAGCTGCAGCTGAAACTTGTGACAACTGATCCTGGAGCACCGCTGGGCAGGGGTTTTCTCAGCTGGGGAACACATGGTTGCCCTGCTGAGGCGTGAGGGAGGCAGGCTGAGGGACAAAGGACATTTGCTCTTGACATCAGTGAGGGGGGTTGGAGCTGTGGGCGTGTGGGTCAGGGGTAGGTCCTGGGTAAGAGCCCCAATGAGTGGTAGGGCTGGGCCTTGGGTATCTTTTGGGGTTCCTGGCTTGGGTTGTTTGGGCCCTCGGAGCCCAGGGTCCCAGCCGTCTCCACTCTTGCACAGCTGTCCCTGCCAACGGAGGAAGGGTGAGAGGAGCAGAAATGGGAAGTCCGCATGTCTGGGCGAGAGTTTATCCACCTCCGCCGCCATGTCTTCAGGGCCCTGGAACTTCCATTCCATCTGAGACTCCCCAGCAGTGTGGTGTGGGTGGTGGCCAGGAGAGGATACATGCACACCACACCAACCACACCACACCACACCACACCAACCACACCACACCACACACACCACACCACACCACACACCACACACACCACACACCACACCACACCACACACACCACACACCACACCACACACCACACCACACACACCAACCACACACCACACCACACCACACACACCAACCACACCAACCACACCACACACACCACACACCACACCACACACCACACCACACCACACACCACACACCACACACACCACACACCACACCACACCACACCACACCAACCACACACCACACCACACCACACACACACCACACACCACACCACACCACACCAACCACACACCACACCACACCACACCACACACACCAACCACACACCACACCACACCACACACACCAACCACACCACATAGCAGGAGTTGCTTCCACAGTCTCCTGTGGACAGTTTGTGCTGAGGGGCAAGTCCAGAGCACCAGCTGTGGAGCTCTCTGGAAGGAAGAGGGTTTAAACAGACAAGGAGGGTGCTCCTGGGGGAGAGAAGGGCCAAGAAAGTGGCTGTGGCTATGGCTAAGTTCTCTTCTGGATCCGAGCCTAGTTCCCATCGATATGCTTGGACAGCAAGGGTCAGAGGGGCCATGCACTGCTGGCCTCTTCCCACCAACTTTGCCACCCACACATGGGACCCATTGTCCTGTTAGACCAGGTTGGTACACTGCCTGGGGAAGCTTCAGGGTGGCTTTCCTTTTCGGAGAAGCCTGGGACAGAGGGGACTCTACCAGCCACTGGCAACCTATACTCTTGCCACTTTGGCCTCCCTCCCAGGGAAAGGCCAACGTCTAGGAAGTGCCAGCAGGGGGTGCTGCAGGCCACAGTGTCTCCCAAGGAGGGCCCGGGATAGTCAGCACTGTGGGTGTAGGAGCCATCTGTGCATTGAAAGGTGAGGCGCGGGGCCTGGGCTTCCTCTAAAAGACAGTAGTACGCCCAGTTGGACAGGTGGTGTTGGGTGTCTGGCAGCAGCCTTCTTGTCCTCTCTTCCAGGCCAGCACCACCAGCCAGGGGCATCAGGGCCACACCACTTGGCCACCTTGCTAGTGGTGGCCGCTGCCTCCACCAGCCCCATTGTTGCTGGGGAAGGTGGCTCGGAGGGCAGACGGTGGGGAGGGGGGTCCCAGTATAAGCAGGATAGGATTCAGGACTCCTGCTACTCAGCTGCCATGTGTGTCTTATACTGTCTTTAGAGTGCTTTTTGTGGGCTCCTGGGGAGCGCACAAAAGTTGCCAAGCCATCCATCCTGTATCTGTCCCACATCTGCTCCTCCTGGCCATGGCTCCTCTGTCTTCATTATGGCTACTTTGGCTGTTGCGGGTTCACCCAGGCACTGCTGCTTTTTGAGGCCTGACTCTGTGGCCTCTCTGTCCCGGGGGTGCCATATAATACATAGGGACACAGGATTTCAAGTGACTGCTGGTGCAGGGACTTTGTGGTTGACATTCTATCCAAGGACACCCAACCACAGAGGCGCAGGTGCCCCAGGGCAGGTCGATAGCCTGTTAGACCTGTGGGATGGGGTTGAGGGGTGGAAGCTACTCTGGCTGAGTCCTGAAGTGTGGCCTCCTGCAGGGACTCCCTCCGAGGACCGTGGCCATCAGGAGCCACATGGGAGAGAGTCAGGGCAGGCTCTACTACTTGCGGGTGCTGGTCCCTGGGTACTACCGTGCTCCGCTGTTCTCTGGAAGGAGCCGCTCTGAGGACGGGGTGCTGGGGGTGGAAGCTGGCCCCCGAGCCCTGCTTCACTTGGCCAGAGACTCTGGCAGTGGTCTGGGCAAGTGCCCCTAGGCTCTCTGGAAGTCTTTCTGGCCATTCTGACCTCAGAATACCCCTGTGGGGCTCTGGAAAGAAGGACAGGTGTGCACGCTGGCTCCGCTTCTGGGATAGAGTAGCTGGGAGTTGAGAGGCAGGTCCTTGTCAGGTAGCTCCTGAACTGGGTTTTGAAGGGTCAGTACGAGTTTGTCCAGGGGCTGGACACTGGCTTGAAACCCAGCCTTCTAGAAAGGCTGGGGTGCCTCTGAAATGCCGCTAGTTGGTGTGGGTGAGTGACTTGTGGAGAAGATTGGAGACTCAGCCCCACACCCAAGCTTTCCTGCCAACAGGGTTCCTGCAGCGGCAGCAAGCCTCTCCACTCTCTGGCAACCCATGAGTCCATGTTGAAGGTGATGAGGGCTGGTGGTCCTGGGTCTGCCTATGGAGCTGTGGGAGGTGGGCCATGGGGCAGCTGCTCTCAGACCTGGGTGGGCAACAGGAGGTCCTTGGGGACTCTTCATAGTTCTGAGCAGAAACGTCATGTGGAGTGGGGGGTCGCATTTGCCCTCTAAAAACCGCACATTACCCCACCAGCCTGTGTCAAGTGATAAAAGGACTGTGTTCACACCATCCTGGCCTGCATGCTCTTCCTCTGAAGATGCAGTGCCTCCAGTCCCTGAGTGCCGCCCGAGGAGCCATCTCAGGGGCTGCTTTGGCCAGGGAGACATCCATATTGGGTTCCTGCTGATGTCAGGCTGGAACAGGACAGAGGAGACCTGGCTATCTCCACTGGGAGCCAGTTAGGAAGGCTGGACAGGGCCTTGTCGAGGATTTTCTGTTGGGCTGCAAAGCGCTTCACAATGTTGTGGTGCGTGGGAAAGGAAGGCCCACTTGCAGCCTTGCCGTGGGGGCATGTTAGCATGTGGGCCTCTGACTGGCGGATACCATGGACCCTCTCCTGTCCCGACCTCACACAGCCTAGTACCTGAGGCATGCAGGGGCTGAGGCATGCATCCTGCTTAGTGGCCCCACAGGCCTGGAAGCCCTTGCCATCCTACAGGGCTGGCCTTGTGGAAGGGGAAGGCTTTGGAGGATGACCTGGGGTACAGAGATCCTGGCCTTATCCTTAACAAGCCTCCTAGGGTAAGAGTTCTGCTTAGTTGTACTGAGGCTGAGGAGCACTTCTAGGCTCAGCACCATGTTCTGTGGCCAGGCCTTATAGTTGTGTGCAGCCTCCCATGGCTCTCTGGTGACATGCTGCCAGTGTGTGTGCTCTTCTGTGCACGAGTCTCCTGAGGTACCCTAGGAGCTTGATTCTGCTTGGACAGCCTCATCTGTCCAATGGTGCTGAGCTGAGGGCATGTCAGTGTCTGGGTCCCAGTGTGGAGTAGACAGGGCCAGCCTAGGAAAGATGGGTTGCAGTCCTCTGTGGAGACCTTGGGCTGTGTGTGGCCATCCATTATGGGTCTGGCATTCAGTACTGTGCCAGTCAGAACCCATCTGAGGCAGCCCAGAGCAGCTAGTGCACCCAGAATCCCACCCCACCCCCAGCGCCCTGCATTGCCAACTGCCTGCCTCTCCTTCCCCTGTGGTGTCTGGGATGCGTCCTTCTCTGCCTCCAGGGTGGGGAGCTCTTATCAGAGCTGGAGGCTGGCCTGAGCACTCTCTTGGCCTTTATCAGTCTTTGGCCTTGAGCAGAGACCTCTGGGGCTGGCGCTGGCCAGGGGCTGACTTCCTGTTGGCAGGAGAGGCCTAGAGCAGTGCTGCCCCTGAGACTGCTGCCTCTAGCATGGCCTGTCAGAAGGCTGGCCAGCTATGTGGACAGGGCGCCCAGAAGAGCGCTGCGTGGCTGTGTCTGCTCATGCCTCCCGCAGGCAGTCCGAGCTTGCACCAGGCGCTCTGCTGCAGGTCCCTGTGCAGCCTCTCTGCAGGCGGGGGGATTTCCAGGAGCATAACTCTCGAGCACTCAGTCACCTGTGTGGCCCAGTCTTCCCTCCCCAAAGAGCACCATGTGCCCCCACATTTACACAGAAGGGCCCGCACCTTCCCTCAGAAGAGTCTTCTTTCTTTACTTGTTGAGACCATCTCATTATGAAGCCCAGGCAGGTGCAATCCTCCTGCCTTAGTCTCCCAAGTCCTGGGAGAACAGGTGTGCAAAACCACTCCTGGGGTCAGCTTTTCTCACGTGTGTGTGAGAAAAGCCTAATGACAGCAACTTAGGATTTCTTCTGGGTCAGCTGTGGCCGCAGTCCATCATAGCAGTGGCGAAGGAGGTGCGGCTGCAGGGCTGAGTGGAAGCATGGCAGCCGGGCAGGGGGCAGCTGCTCACACTGTCCACAATCAGGAAGCAGGCAAACGCTGGTGCTCACCTCTCATCTCTGAGACCCTAGCCTGTACGATGGTGCCCCCAACTGTGGGATACGTCCGCCCCTTGCACACAGTCAATGGTCACCCCTCAAAGTTAGCGGGGCCCTCCCACAGATCTGCCTTCTGGTGATTCAAAAGTTACCTGTGCCATGCTTATCCCTCATGTGCCCTGAGTCCCTGGAGTCAGTCAAGGTCCCCCAGAACCAGCAAACACCTTCACTCGGGGCCCTCAGGTTCAGGTCACCTCCTTGAGGACCAACCCTGGGCCCGTGGCCTGAGCTGCAGAGGGTGAGAACCAAGCTCCTCTTAGCTGTGTGCTCAAAGTCTGTAGACAGGTTCACACCTGTCCCTCTAGCACTTGGGAAGCCGAGGCAGGAGGATCACCATGAATTCCGGGACAGCCTGAGCTTTGTAAGACCTGTCTCAGCACTTGCCACCAAGCCATACCACCCAGTTGGATCCCAGGGACCCAAGTGGTGGAGGGAGAGAACTGACTTCCTGTTGTTCTTTGACCTCCGCTTCCAAACGCTCCAGGAAGCAAGTTACTTTCCCAACAAGGACACCAGAGGGGTGGTCTACGGGGCTTTCCATGTTTGGGTGTCTTCCCTTCCAATGCCCTCCCTTTCCCTTTCTCTCTCCCTCCTGCCCCGCCCCCTCCACTGGGATTTGGGTGTGTTAGGCAAGTTTGAGATTGTTTTGCCAGTCTCAGTTGGCCTTGAACTTCTGATCCTTCTGCCTCAGTGTCATGGCTGTTGCCTCTGATCCTTGACATGTTACTTTTTGTTTTGTTTTTTTTGAGACAGGATTTCTCTGTGTAGCACTGCCTGTCCTGGGCTCACCTTGTAGACCAGGCTGGCCTTGAACTCAGATCCACCTACCTCTACCTCCCAAGCGCTGGGATTACAGGTGTGCAACATCACACCTGGGCTGGAACCTTATTTTCTAAGAATCCAGCCCAGCCATGCCTGCTATCTCATCCTGAGTTACCCCTGCACCTGGGAGGTGGAAGCAGGAAGATCAGAAGTTCAAGGTCATCCTTAGCTGCACATCCAGGCCAGCTAGGGCTATGCCACACTGAGATCCTGCCTCAGAGAACTGATGCATCATGGCGAGTCTGTCCTAGTGTGTCCCCAAGCCCCTGCCCCTCTATTGGAGGCTCCCTGTGAGCACCCCATCTTTTGTCCTCCACATTGTAGATGGGAAGTCCCTTGTTAGTTGTCCCCTCATGTTGCATCTTTCATGAACAGAGCTTTCATTTTGGAGTGTTGGCTTCAGAGACACTGAGTGTCTGAGAATAAGAACTGAAAAGCTGAAGCTTGCCTGGCCAGCATAGGTCCTATGGCCTCAGCCTGTCTCCTGGCAGGCCTTGTCACAGCCTCTTCCCATGTCTTCCAGTCCCACTGAGCCCTGATGACCACACTGTGTTGGTCCTAGGCCCCTGATGGTGTTGGATATAGTCCTCAGCTCTGGGTTCTCAGCCACAGGTCCTGGATGTCAGTTTGAGGCGGCCATGGGGGAGCTGGCACAGGTGCGAGGCAGACTTTCTGCTCATGCTTCAGATGCCTGCTCGCTTGCAGGCCGTTGAGAAGGCCAGCAGGTCTGTAACAAGCTGCCCTCCCTGATCCTGCGGCTCGGGCTGACACCATAGGAGACCAGCGCTGGCCCCAGACCTGTGCACCCCAATTGACCGTCCCCGGCCCCCTTGGTGTCAGTGCTCGGAGAGACGATGGCAACAGCGTGCCTGGAGCCCAGCTCTCCTGCAGATGCTATATGTGATTAGGGTTCCCATACCAGAGGTGCCAGTCCCTTTGTTAAAGCTTTAGAAAAGATTTTCACTTCTAATTGTGTGTAGGAATGTGTTTGTGTGGGTGTAGTGCCATGGAGGCCAGAAATGTCACATCCCCTGGCCTGGAGTTGCTGGTTTGTAAGCCACCTGCTGTGGGGCTAGGATGTGAGCCAGGTCCTCTACAGGCTCAGTGCCAGGCCTCACCCTCTGCTCATCTACAGCCCCTCCCTCAGGTCCTCCCTGAAGAAGTGAGGCCCACGAGGTCAGGGTGCTGACTCGGGCTGAGCTATTACTCCAGAATTCACACTTGAAGAGCTAGCTAGGCTTTCTGGTGTGCGCTTTTAAGCCTGGAGGGGGCTGGTCAGTGAGAACAGCAAACATGAGCACTAGGCTGGAGACAGCATCGTAGGCCAGTCCAGAGCCTTGAACTGCAGGGTTTAATTCCTGGTGGGTCCTGTGGGTAGTGTGTCCACCTTAGTGGTCTCTAGGCCATGCCAAGAGGTCCTTGGGAACCTCTCTTTTTTACACCTCCTTTTGATATAGGATCTCCTGTTACCTAGGGTAGCTTTGAACTCACTATGTAGCGGAGACTTACCTTTAACCTCTGATCCTCCTTCCTGTACCTTCCTAGAGGTGGGAAGGTGGGCATGAGCCTGGTTTATATGGTGCTGGAGATGAAACCTGTGCATTCCCCGGCAGTGCTATACCCTCTGAGCCTCAGCCCCCCTCCCCCCCACCCCGTCCCTTCTTTGAGATAGCC
This sequence comes from Meriones unguiculatus, assembly GCF_030254825.1. NCBI lineage: Eukaryota > Metazoa > Chordata > Mammalia > Rodentia > Muridae > Meriones > Meriones unguiculatus. Next base: position 17,142,544 of record NC_083364.1, on the reverse strand, counting down.
ACACATGCACCTAGCACAGGTCCTGACAGAGGGCAGGTGATTCCCAGCACTGCAGTGCCACAGTGGCAATGTCCTGGAGGCCCAAGCCCAGTGTGCAGTGGGTTCTAGAAGGCTGGTTCTCTTACCCTGCACATCTCTCTCAGGCAGGTCAGAGGCTATTCTGTGTTCTCTTCCCTTCCAGGGCTTGGCTATGACCCGTACAACCCAGAGCTGCCTCAGCCTCCTGTGCAGAGGGAGAATGGCACTCTGGGTCAGGGCGATGGCATGCTGGAGCTGGAGCTGGTCAACCAGGCCATCGAGGCTGTGCGTGGCGAGGTGGAGCTGGAGCAGAGGCGCTACCAGGAACTCCTGGAGACTTCCCGGGGCCACAGTGCCGGGCCTTCAGCCCTGGCACCTTGCAGCCCTGCCACGAGCATAGATGACGATGACACCTTCTCACTGGCCCTCACTTACACACCAGGTGGCCTGCTGAGCCCAGACTCTGGCTACCAGCCTACCCCACTGGCTGCTCCTGCTGAGCCAGGTCACAAGTACTCTCTGGCCCCTTCAGAGAGGGGTCAGAGCAGAGCTGGAGGAGGCGCTGGTGCCCTGGAGTATGTCCCCAAGGCTGTGGGCCAGCCCCACCGCTGTGGCCGTCCTGTACCTGGTGGCAAGTATGTGGTGGACAGCTCAAAACCATCGACAGATCTAGAGTATGACCCACTATCCAACTATTCAGCCCGGCACCTTGGCAGGGCCAGTGCTAGGGACGAGAGGGCCACCAAGCGGCCTCGTGGCTCCAGAGGTGCTGAGCCCTACACACCCGCCCTCAAGAAGCCCTGTGACCCCTTTGGTGGCTGTGAGGCCAGGTTCTCAGACTCGGAAGATGATGTGGCCAGCCCCCCGAAGGCTGATGTCAGCAGCCCCAAGGCTGGCGAGGACCCGGAGCGCAAGGCGCCTGGAAAGCCTGCCTCCAAAGAGGGCACGGAGCCCGAGGAGGGTGGCCTGCGGGGCACCAAGGAGATGGCCGTGCAGTGTGACGTGGAAGACCTCGGGCAGCCTCCCAAAGCACCAGACACAGTGTCCTTGGCCAAGCTGGCCTCCCCAGTCAGGGCCTCTCAAGATGCTGGGGTCCCCAAGGAGGGCAAAGCCAAGAAGAAGAAAAGTGGGACCCCAGCCAGCCTCAGCCACAAGGACAAGGCCCGCAAGAAAGACAAGAAGAAAGACAAAGGCTCAGCCAGGCCCCGAGGGAAGGACAAGGTGTGTGTGGACAGGAGGAAGTCGGAGGCTGGCAGCCCCCGGGGCAAGACCCAGGGGCCAGAAGGGACCAAGAAAAAGCCATCCTCTACCACCACAATGGCCAGCTCAGGGAAAGGGGTACCAATCCGCCCCTCCAGTGGGGGTCCCCAGGATTCTGGGCCCGGTCCCCATGCACCACTGGTCTGGAAAGGTGGGAGTGCAAGGAAGACACCATCGGGCAAGTTGGTGGACCGCAAGGCCCACTCCCTGGACGAGAGTGCCCCGCAAGACACCCCTAAGCTCAAGAAGCGGGCCCTGAGCCATGCAGAACTGTTTGGGGATGAAAGTGAGGAGGAAGACTCAGGCCTGGGGGGAGGGGCCGGAGCACCCCGAGTCTGGCCCCCCACACTGCCCAGCCTCAGCTCAGATTCAGAGTCAGACTCGGACTCTAGCCTGGGCCTGGGTGAGACGCAGGTGTCCAAGCGTCTCAAGGCCGCACCGCCCGCATCCCCCACACCGCCCTCCCCATTGTCCTCCTCCTCCTCCTCGGGAGCCAGTCAGTGTGCAGAGGAGGATGTGGACTACTCGGCCCTGGAGAAGGAGGTGGACTTTGATGCGGACCCCATGGAAGAGTGCCTGCGGATCTTCAACGAGTCCACCAGTGTGAAGACGGAGGACAAGGGCCGGCTGGCCCGGCAGGTGAGGGCGCTGGCCTTGGCAGGCGAGGGCCCTGCGAGGGGACACTCCGTCCCGCAGCCATCTCCAGCTGACTCCAGCCTCTGCGACCCAGGCAGAAGCCGCTCCTTCAGCCCTGGCCTCTTAACTCCATTCAAAATTCAGGAACCCTCGGTGGCCGCCTGCTGCCCCCCTGCACCCTGCCCAGAACAAGGACGCTGGCTTTCCACCCACCCAGCCGGCTCCCCGAGGCAGCTTCCGACTGACCGTTCAGACTGACCGGCAAAGGGGTACCGGGCCCTCCCGCCCCACGCCTGCCTTACACCACCTCCTGTCCCCAGCTCCTTGGCCTGTCTTGCCCCTCTGCCTCTACCCCAGCTCTCTTGCTCCTTTTCTGGCCCCTAACCCCTCTCTCCTCTCTCCCTTGCTTGTCTGGCTCACTCTAGCCTTGACCCATCTGCGTGTCCCTTCTTCTGATGTCTCCATGCTGGCCACCAGAGGGAGCTCACCCTGAACAAACAAAGATGGACTTGGCCAGTTCCCTCCAGCACTGGGCCTGCGGGATGCCCTTGACTGGCACTCCGTATCTGAGCCATTATCCTGGGCTGGGTGTGGGGGCAGCAGCAGGGGCCATGCCCACTTGTCCTCCTGTCCACAGAAGGCCTGGGAGGCAGATGCTAGGGCTAGGCCTTGGGCCGCAGGGTGCTGATCCTGGGGAGGACGCTCACTTGCAGGACCGCCTGAGGTCTGGCGGTGTCACGGCCGGGTGGGAAGGTAGGGCTGTGCCCCAAGGAGGCACCCCAAGTGAGGAGTGCACGTGTCTTTTCAGCCCCCCAAGGAGAAGGCCGAGGAAAAGACGCGTGCTGCCCTGACCACTCTGTTCCCAGGGCAGAAGAGGAGGGTCTCGCACCTCTGCAAGCCAGGCAAGGAGGTAAGACTCAGATCTGGGGAGACAGGGTGGGCAGCTGGAGGCCTGACGCCACGGTCCGGCTCCCGGGAGCCCCACTGCTGGCCTTGGTAAGTGCCTGCTGTCCAGTGCTTCGTGAGCCGAAGAAGTGAGGATGCTGGGAGAGGCCTGTGCAGGGCTGTGATGACAAGCTTAGGCCCACGCAAATGTCCCAGGTGGCGGGGCTTGGAGCCCCAGCTGCAATCTCCAAGGAAAGTTTCATCTTGGAGGAGATTTGGGTACAGACGGGTCACAAGCCCCAAAGGGAGAACTGAGGGTGGAAAGCAGGTCCCACCGCTGCCCCTACACTGCTGGACAGTGGGAACATGGTAATGGGGCTTCGGAAGCCGAGGGAGGTTGGGATTGGGAAGCCCTCCTCACCCTGGAGCCCTGCAGCCTCTACCAGCTCAGGCCTCGTCACTCCATTTGCCTTGAGTGCTCTGCACTCAGAGCCGGGCTCCAGGACCTGTGATCTTTCAGGCAGAGGCCCCAAAGAGGGCTCCCGTGGCGCCCCCAGTGCGACCCCCGACTGCCCAGGAGGTGTGCTATCGGCGAGCACAGCAGGCTCAACGGGACTCGGCCAGCTGGCTGCAGGCTGGCCCCCGGCCACCTGAGAGGCTCTCCTCCGTGCATATCTCAGCCCCTGGGGAGAAGAGGAGGATCGCTCACGTACCTAACCCCCGCCTGGCCACTGGTAAGGCCTGGCCCAACTGCCCTCTCCCACTTCCCACCCCCACTCCCCGCAAGTGCACTATGAAGGGAAGTAGCACCCTGAGAACTTCCTGATGCACTTGGCCTTGAGCACCCTCCCAGGACCTTGGTGACTGACTGTGAAGTAGGGCCAAGCGGCCAGGGAAGTCTGGGCAGCCGCTTCGCTCCCTCCCAGCCAGGGACTCTCGGTGGGTCTTGCCTGGGCTTACCTGGAGCAGGAAGCGGCTCTGAAGGTCAGGTGTAGAGTAGGCCTGTCTGCTCTGAGTGGTGGTCCGGCCCCTTGCTGTGCAGAGCTCCTGAGAGTGCAGCTGCCCCAGGGAGCCAGGACTTGCCTTACGTTGCCCAGGGAGGGTCTTGCCAGGTCTAGGACTGTGTCCACACACATCTTGATCTGCTTCAGTGCTCATGGTGTGCCTTGCTCACGGCCTGGGAGTTACTCATGCAGGTGTGGCCTCCCCCCGAGGGGCTTAGAGAGTACTGAGGAGCTCTCCTGACAAGTACAGCCTTGGGTTGGTTCCAGGAAGGGTGGCAGAGGCAGCCTGCTCTTGCCCCTGGAGCCCTACCCAGAGAGCGATCCCAACTAGGGACAGATGTAGTCCCTAGCGTCTCCCTCCTCACCTTTGTTGTCACTGGGCTCTGGTGGTCAGGCACCCCACACCCTTGCATGGACATGAGGGAGCAGCTCTGGCTGCCTCTGCCAGGGCGGAGACTGTATGGTTTGTGACCTCATTGCAGGGACAGGCAGGTATCCTGTCACAATGAGCAGGCTGGGGCATCCCAGGCCCTCTGGTCCTGTGCCCAGGAGCCAGGGCTACCCCTCAGACGTCAATGTCTCGGAGTTTGGGGCTGGAACATGTGGCAGAGGCCCCGACCACGCCCCACCATTCGCCAGACTGCCCAGACCGTGGCATTGCCTGAGCCGGCCTCCGCAGCCGCGTTGCCCTTCCCCACCTCCATGGACTTGCCCCAGAGCAGCTAGAGTCCCATGTCCTTCCGCAACCTGAGCCCGGTGCCCCGGCCCCCGCTGCGCTGCGAGATGCGCGTCCTTCTCACACTCAACGACCGCAGCTTCCTGGTGCTCCGCAGCTCCGTCATGGGCCTACTGTCCTCCTGCACTCATATCCCCTGTCCCCCTCCAGCCCCCACAGGTGCCAAGAGGGCGCTTCCTGCCAGCAGCAGCCAGGTGCCCCACGGCCCCGAACCTGGCAGCCAGCCACTGAAGACACGCACGTTGTCAGGAATGGCATCCAAGACAACCACCACCGCCACCCCCAAGCGCATCGCCCACAGCCCATCACTCCAGGTACCCTGTACTCCCGCCTCTTCCCTGTGCTCGCAGGGGTCTGAGGGACATGAGCTCTGCTCCTGTTGTCCCCTAGGAGGATTCTGTGTTGCCCTTATGCTGTGTTCTGTTTCCTAGCACTGAGCATAACCCAGAGCTTACACAAACCTGCCAAGGTGCTTAGGCCTGTGCCAGCCCCAGCCCCTCACCGGGCATCCTAGGCAGGCGCTGTCCCCCACTGCCGTGCCCCTTCAGCCATTCCCCCTGGAATTCATGGCTGAGCTCGTGTGATAGACAACCTATTCCTGTCTTTCCCAGAAGCCCTGTGTCCTAACGGCCTGGTCTCCTTCCTCCAGAGTCTAAAGAAGCCCGTTATCCCAAAAGAATTTGGCGGCAAGGTCCCCACTGTGGTCCGCCAGCGCTATCTCAACCTGTTCATTGAGGAGTGCCTCAAGTTCTGTTCATCCAACCAGGAGGCCATTGAGAAGGTAGGCCCTGCAGTGCACATTTATTTCCTGCACGGGGCCCAATTGGGCCCTGGCTGTCGTGGCCTTGGGGTACAGCTGGGAAGGTCCCCACTTGTCTCCCTGGCCCTCTTCTAAGCATCCTGGTCCAAAGTGCCTGCTGGTGCCACTTCCTTGTGGGTGACGGACTAGCCCTGTGTGTCCCCACATACATGGGTGCTGTGCCTGGCTCAGGCTGGTCCTGCAGCCTGCCCACTGTCATCCCGCTGTTGCTGACCCTACTGCCCATGTTCTTGGGTGCCGGGGTCTGCCAGGACCTTAGGCCAAGCACTGTCTTCCCAGGCCCTGAACGAGGAAAAGGTAGCGTATGACCGCAGTCCCAGCAAGAACATATACCTGAACGTGGCTGTGAACACCCTTAAGAAGCTGAGGGGCCTCGTCCCCAACACCGTGCCCAGCCTCAGCAGTGAGTTGGGGCAGCTGTGTGCAGAGGGTCCTGCCCAGAACTGGGTGCTCGCGGGCTACAGCAGCAGGGACGTCCCTGGTCCTCACACTCAGGCGACTGCCTGAGGTGCCCCGTGCCCCTCCCTCCTTCCTGTGTGGGGCCTCCACTAATGGCGCCCACAGCCTCTTCACAGTGAGTGGCTGAGCGCTGTGCATTAAGCCAGGGAGGGAGGGAAGGTGAAGACATTTCATTATGTCCTCTTGAGAGGCCACATTAAGCAGTCACCACAGTGACTTACTTGCTGGTGCAGCCCCTAGCCTCCATTAGCTGCTTCTCCCCACCTCAGAATCCATTAGTTATCTGCTTGAGTGGCTGCAGCGTGGCCCCTGCCTCACACCTTTCTTCAGGGGCAGCAGGCCTGTCCTGACTACCCGGAGCTCAGGTGGGAGAGCTGCTCGGCCCTGGGGTGACTTGTCCTGAGTTCCCATGCCCCCAGACAACGCCTTCCTCCCCAGCGTAGGAGGGGCACTCGTAGGCATTAGTGGGTGCTGTGCATGCAGTGGGGCGTTTGTTGGGCTGGGGACAGCGGTGCGGTGACAGTGATGACTGAGGCTGCAGCTAGCTGACCCCTCCCTGGATTTTCTGTCCGTCCTTCTAGAAGCCAGTGGCCGCAGGGTTGTCTCTCACGAGGTTGTCCTGGGGGGCAAATTGGCAGCTAAAACCAGCTTCTCACTGAGCCGCCCCAGCAGCCCTCGGGTGGAGGAGCTGAAAGGTCAGTTAGCGGCTCTGCTGGCCCATGCCTTCTCTCTGCGTCAGTCCGTCCGTCCGTCTGTCGGTCTGCCTGTCCTGCACTGTCCCTACCCTGTCCCCTATCATTGTTTCATTGTTCCTTCCCCCTCCTGTGCATCAGTGACAGCCAGTGTCTCCGCAGGGACTGCCCTGTGGGCTCTGTCCATGTGCGCCTCTAGGTATTTGTGTGCCCTTCTGGCAGCACTAACAGCCCGTCACCCCTGCAGGGACTGCCCTGTACAGCCGCCTCAAGGAGTACCTGCTCACTCAGGAGCAGCTGAAGGAGAATGGCTACCCCTTTCCCCACCCAGAGCGCCCAGGGGGCGCCGTCATCTTCACAGCCGAGGACAAGAAGCCCAAGGACCGTGAGTGTCCTTCCAGCAGGCCCTCAGCCGGGATGACTGGGTGCTTAGCTCCCTGCTGGGTTGTGGCAGACAGGTCAGGGCCGAGCCCTCGTTGTGCTCGGGCACTGGCTGCCAGCCCCTCACCCACTTGGCCTCTCTGGTTGTCCATATATCTTCACACACAGCATCCTGCAGAATTTGTTGTCGCTGTGGCACCGAGTACCTTGTGTCCTCCTCGGGCCGCTGTGTGCGCAATGAGGAGTGTTACTACCACTGGGGACGGCTGCGGCGGAATCGAGGTGAGGCTTGGCCACTGTCAGCCCTGCCCACGCCCTCCCTGGCCACGAAGGACCCTTCCCACCTCGCCCGCCTCCGTGTGAAGACCCTGGCCTTCTGTATTCTAGAGCGCAGGGTCTGCTTGTGTCACTCCTGCACTGTCCCCGAGGGTGGGGTCCTTCCCCAGGCCTGCATCAGCCGCCGGCCCAGATCCTGTCCTTAGCTCCTTGCCCCTGACCGGGTGGGTAGGGTCTCCTGGCAGGTGCCGTGAGCCCCGCTGCTCTGTCTCTCTCGCCAGTGGCTGGGGGCTGGGAGACCCAGTACATGTGCTGCTCAGCTGCGGTCGGCTCTGTGGGCTGTCAGGTCGCCAAGGTAAGTCCTGCTGTGTGCCACCCTGCTCTGGCTTCCGACTCGGTCACTGTGCCGGCTGCACTGGGGTTGAGCGCACAGTTGAGCTCTATGCTCAGCCCTGCATGTGGCCCCAGCCGCCCCACAGGCACCTGGTCCCAAGCCTAGCCAGGGCATGCGCGTCCCCCAGCGCCATGTGTGACCTGGGCTGGCCTTGCTCCTGACCTCCCTGTCCCCCAGCAACACGTGCAGGACGGCCGGAAGGAGAACCTGGAGGGCTTTGTGCGCACCTTCCAGAAGGAGCTGCCAGAAGATGCCCATGCGGGGGTCTTCGCCCTTGACTGTGAGATGGTGAGTCTGGGGTCTCGGGAACCTGGGTGCTGTGTGAGGCTGGGTACGAGGCGGGGTGAGGAAGTGAAGCTGGATTAGAGCCGGCAGGTGAGTGAGTGGCTGCCTGGGACCCAGGGCTGCCACCACCGTGTGCCAGGTTGTTGCCTGCGCTCTCAGGCCTCCGCCTGCTTGGGAAGGTTTCCTAGTTCCTAGCTGGCACCGCCCTCCGCCTTTGGTGGCTCCCCTGCTGTCCCTGACAGGGCCTGTGCAGCAGCCGTGGCCTGCCACACGGGTGTGGGCTTGGGAGGCCGGCTGCATCTGGTGCCCATCTCACGCCCTCAGTCCTACACCACGTATGGCCTGGAGCTGACCCGAGTCACAGTCGTGGACACAGACATGCAGGTCGTGTATGACACCTTTGTCAAGCCTGACAATGAAGTTGTCGACTACAACACCAGGTGTGTCCCGGCCTACCGCGGGACCCCGGCCTCGCTCCCGCCCTGCCCTGCCCGACGCCCCTCTCGAATCCGGCCCTCTGCAGGTTCTCAGGGGTGACAGAGGCCGACCTTGTGGACACGAGCATCACGCTGCGGGACGTGCAGGCCGTCTTGCTGAGCATGTTCAGCGCTGACACCATCCTCATTGGGCACAGCCTCGAGAGTGACCTGCTGGCCCTCAAGGTAGCTGCGCCTGCTGGGGCTGAGGGTGGGAAGCCCTGCCCACTGGGAAGCCCTGCCCGCCGGCTCTCCACCACCTACTTGCCTCCCTGTAGGTCATCCACAGCACAGTGGTGGACACATCTGTGCTGTTCCCGCACCGCCTGGGCCTGCCCTATAAGCGCTCCCTGCGCAACCTCATGGCCGACTACCTCAGACAGATCATCCAAGACAATGGTGAGGAGCCAGAGCCCAGGGCTGCGGTTGGGAGGTCCAGGAAGCCAGGGCCATGCTGACCATGTCTGCCCTGTAGTGGATGGGCACAGCTCCAGTGAGGACGCCAGCGCCTGTATGCACCTTGTCATCTGGAAGATCCGAGAAGACGCCAAGACCAAGCGATGACTCCCCACCCTCCACCACCGTTACCATGACGCCCCCCTCCTTTCAACCCTGGCTGCCCTCGGCCCCGATTCCTCGGCCCCGATGCCCCCAGTGCCCTCAGCCCCGATGCCCTAGGCCTCTTTTCAAACTCTGTAATAAAACATGACAGCTGACCCTGCGCCTCCCAAGCTCGGGCTACAGGTCTGGAGCAGCCCAGAGCCCGGGGCTAAGATCAACCCAGAGACTAGCCCCTCCCCTATCCTACGTGTCACCACCATCCCTCCCCAGTCCTGTTCCCGGAACCTGCTGCTGCCCAGAGCAGAGCTGGCCTGGCCCTTGTGCCCCAGTCAGTCCCCAGCCCACTGCTCCAGGCAGCGGGCCCTACCTTCTGCCCCTTTGTACATAACGCAGGCGACAGGACAGACCCTCATGGTTTGAGACAGGGCTTGTCTTTTTTTACTTTATACTGTTATTTTTATTAATTTTTAATTTAAACCTGCTGACCTGCACACCTCCTCCTCAGCTGAGGAATCCAGCCCTGGTGCCACTGGGGTCCAGGGGCTGAACCCCACATGGGCAGTCCCATGGGTCTGGATATCTGCCCTGCCTTGTGGGGTGTCTTCCAGAACTCACCCCAGTCTACCAGGACTCCCCAGCCTCAGAGCCAGCCCCCAGGCCTGGCCTTTAAGGGCCTGCGGGCTGTCATCCTGCCTCCCTCTGTGGGTAAGGACAGAATAAATGTTTGTATGAACTTTAGATTTCATAGTGTGTGGTGCTTTGGGGGCCAGGCAGGACTCTGACACACCCCCATGTGGCTGGCCCCTGTCTCAGTGACCGGGGTCAAGAAAAATGATTCCCTTGTCCCAAAACCAACTCTATCCAAGGGGCCCTGGGACCATGCCACCCTGCTCTGGGAGTCTTGTGAGAGCCCAGAGCTCTGGGTAGACTGTGCTCGCCAGCCCTCCTTGAGGGTCACAATGCTGCTGTGTCCCTGTGCAAGCTGGTGGCATGCCTTCATTCCTTTCTGCCTGTGATGAGTGAGCCCAGCTACTCAGACAAGGTCCATGGTGGAGAGAGCCCCTGCCACTTGGGTGTCCTGAGAAACAGCCTGGCCTTCAAGGCCACTTTGTCCCCATGCCCGGAAAGAGTTTGCAGCACTCGTGTTCAGTGTGACCTCTGCTTGTTTTGCTGCCTCTTGGTAGTTATCTGTAGGGCAGAGAGGAGGCCCGGAGCCGTTGGGTCCAGACTTGGCTGGACCTGGAGTTAGACCCCTGCTGGATAACCTGGGCACGAGGGTCAGGACTCTGTGGGAGCCGAGTCCAAATGCTCCTTCATGCCTCCTGCAAGGGCCGAGGCCCATGGCCAGAGCACCTTCCAGGGGCCGTCCTCCGCATGGTGGGCAGGGAGGCTAAGCTGGGCATCCACACTTATGGGTTCTCTTGACCAATGTGTCCCCTCTTATACCTTCTGTAAACAGATTTTTAATAAATAAACACTGTCAGTTATTCACAAAAGCCCAAGCCTGTCTTGGGCGCTTTGGTGTGTGTGTGTCTTCCTGTGCGCGTCCAGAACATGTCAAGGTCCTCTGGAGAGTTGCCCCGGGGCAGAAGACAGAGCCAACAAGGATCTTTCTGTTAGCTGAGCCTGCCGTGGCTCTGCAGCTGAGAACCTCAGGGCCTTTATATGCTTGCGTCCTTGGGGGAACCTCCACACTGATTACCCCCATCTCCTGTATAAGTCAGGGTGGGGGTCTCCGATAAAAGGGAGATAAAAGGGATGTGAGAAAGATTTGAGCAGATGTTCACCGGGTTAATGCTGAGTGAGCGAATTGAGTACTGATTTCTTTGGCAGGGATCAAGCTGAAGTGCTCAAAGCTTCCAAGTTTCAGGAGCCTTCCAAAAGTTGCCACTCTGATCACAGAACTGGGTCCTGAGTGCCCTCCTTGTCCCAGTCATCATCATTCATTCATTCATTCATTTTCTGCCTGTAAGGCACTCTGTAAGGTAACAATGGGAGATGAGAGGTGGACACACAGCCAGGAAGGGCGGGGTTAGGGGGAGGGACCTTGGGGCTGGGTGTGGTGAGGTGAAGGGGGCCTCACTCCAGTGTCTTCAGGGAGCACCCTGGCCAGGCCCAGCGCCCCTGGCTAACGCACATAGTAGGCTCACTGTGTGCAGATGCCAGAAGTGGCCACCAGCGCCTCGTGTGCTCCCTTTCCCAGAAGGCACCTGGGCAGAGAGATGAGTACACAAGCAAAGTTCCTGGCTCGGACAGGCTCACTGGTGTGCAGTTAACTTGCGCAACCTTCCCATCCAAGTCCCACAGAGCTTCAGCAATGTCCAGTCTGCAAGGCGGTCTGCGGCCGCCTGCTTGAAAGATCCTTCTCCTAAGTGCAGGAGAAGTAGTTCAGTGATGGAGTGCTGGCCTGGGACCCTGGGTTCCATACCAGCTCTACATAAACTGGGCATGGTGGCCAGGCCTGTCATCCCAGCGCTCAGGTGGAGGCTGTCCTCTGCTGCATGGCAAGCGTAAGGTCAGCTTGAGCGTCTCATCAGTGACCCACCTCCGCGGGTCTCTCCCCGCTCTTGTAGCTCTCCATCCTTTCGCACCCTGCCCCCTGGATCGTGATTTTACTCTTTCCCAATTCTCCTAACCTCGTCCCCAGAGGCTCCAGGCCCCTGTCCAGCCCCTGGCCTGATCTCTCAGGAAGTCTCCTCTGTCCCTACCTGTGCCCAAATCCCCTTCCTTTCCCCGCCCTGCTACCCCGCCTAGGATTCATGCCTCCGCCCACAAGGCGTTAACTCCAGCCCCGAGACCGGACACTACCCAGGAGGCGTGGTTTTATCCACCGAGCCGGCCGGCTAGCCAGGAAGCCCAGCCTCCGCCCATGATTCCTGGCACAATCCTTTCTTGCACCACCCACAAGCGTGGCCCCTAACACAGGTTGGCCACGCCCACAAGACCTGACCCCACCCACATGCCGTGACTCCGCCCGCAACACCCGGCTTGGGCCCTCACCTCCTCCGCCAACTCAAGTGGGTCCCACCTTCTCCAGGCCCCGCCCCCTGCTCAATGCCCCGCCCCCGAGCCCGCGCTGCCCGTTTCTGGCCGGTTGGCACCAGGCTAACAGCTCCACAACATCGGTGGCCCTGGACGCCGCTGGCGGCCCGCCCTAGGCAGCCCGGCCCCACCAAGCCGGGCCCTCCCAGGTGAGCACCGACGCTCACGAGCTGTGCATCCTGGGCACAGGTGTGACCTCTCGGGGCCCCGGTGGTCTCTCGGGCCTGGGGTGTCAGCGCTGGGGCAGGAGATGGCGCCCCTTTGAGGTTCCTAAAACCGGACACCGAGTTGGAGGTTACCGTCGTGGCCGCTTGGGGATACTGCTAACGGGGGTGTCTGGTGACTGGGCAGTATTCCTGCCCTAGAGCAACTTTGGAGAGAGTCGGGCTACAGAAGTGGTTCTCAACCTGTGGGGCCTTTGTGGGGTCGAACGAGCCTTCCACGGGGGCCGCCTAAGACCCTCTGAAAACACAGACGTTGACATTACGGATCCTAACAGGAGTGAAATTATAGTTGTGAGGCAGCAAGGGAAAGATTTTCTGGCTGGGGTCCTGGGAACAGGAGGGACCGTACTCATCAAAGGGCGGCAGCTTTAGGAAGGTTGAGAACCCCTGGGGTAGAGCATCCCCTAGAATATCAGCTCCCTCAGAGAGGCTCTTCCGCCCCACCCCTCCCACACGCTCCTCCAGCCTCAGTTTTCCTCAGCTGATAATCAGGTAAAAAGGCCCCAGTCTCCCAGGACCCAGAGCTGGTGCTGAGCCAGGAGGAGGCCTCAGCAAGATGCCCCAGGGGCAGAACGTGACTCAGCCGCCAGCAGCCCCAGCCCCCGGGGGAGGTGTGGGGCTCAGCAGACAGTCAGGCAGTTAAAGCGCCAGAAGTGAGGTGACCAGAGGCGAGATGGGGGACACCCCAGCTACTCAGGAAGCCCCCAGGAGGCGCAGGATCTCAACGGGCCGGTCTGGGAAGTACCGAATGAGATCTGAAGGGTGAGGAAGGCACCCGTCAGGGAAGGGAGAGGGCTGTGGATGGGGGTGGGCGTGTGGGCAAGCTGGGGGTTGGAGTGCTCGGGCAGGGGGGGTGAAGAGCCTTGGGGGGGGATGCTCGCTGATGAGATAAGCTTTGTATAGCTTTGCAGTGGTCCCCAGGGACAAAGCCAGACTCCGGGTCCCAGACCCAGCCAGGTGTGGGAGCACACACCTCTGTTGTCCATCCTAGCTGCTCCAGGAGGCAGGAGACTCATGAGTTCAAGGCCAGCATGGTCTGCAAAGCTTCACCCTGTCTCAAAAAAGAAAAAAAAAATTGCAAGGATTATCAGGTTGACAGACGTCACCACATTTAGCAGTCCCAAAGGCCAGACTTGTTTTGTTTTTTTTTTTTTTTTAATTTTCATTTTTTGGACACAGGGTCTTACTATGTTGACCAAGCGGGCCTTGAACTCACAGAGATCCACCTGCTTCAGTGTCCCGAGTACTGGGATTAGAGGCGTGTGTCAGCACACAGGCCAGACCTATTTTAATGAGTCTTCATGGTCCTATACACAGGCTGTGAGATGTCACAATACACCCGTTAGCCCCGTGGGGTCAGCCAGCAAACATGGACTGAGGGCGGGGGGTGGGGTGGGTGTCGGTCCCTGCAGGAGCAGGTGGGACAGGAAGGGTGCAGAGGAGACTGGAGGGTCCAGGCGCAGCTTCCTCGCCATGGCTGGAGGCCACAGCATCTCAGAGGTGCTGTCCCTCATCCCGGGTGACCAGCTCATGAACGCGGGATGTCATGCTGGATCCTGAAAGCCCAGAGAGGAGGGTTGAGATGGCTATGAAAAGGTGATAGATAGGTGGATAGACGGATGGACAGACGGACAGACAGACAGAGATCTCCTCTAAGCTACACCCAGCCTTTGTTTTTCTTGCAAGGCAGCGTCTGGCTGCACGGCCCAGATTAGGCTGGAACTAGAAGCCGAGCTCCCTACTTGAGCCTCCCAGGCACCGGGATTACCTGTCTGGCCTGCGAGGCCGTATTTCAGAGCGCAGACCTCAAGGTCTTTGAGGGCAGTGACAGGCGCTACCCGGAAAGACTGTGGGACAGGGCGGTTGTGACTTAGGGCTCTTGCTTCCCAACCCACAGCCCCACCAACATGGAAGATGACCACCTTGAGGGGGATGTAGAAGACAAAGACACAGGTGCGGTCCCGAGCCACGGACACAGCGGGGTGAAGAGGGAGGAGAAGCGGGGTGACGAAGGGGAACCCCCCCAGCCCGCGCCACAGGCCCAAACGGGGCTGTGTCCCCAGGCTGCCCTCTGATCAGGTGATCGAGAAGTTCCCGGGGCTCCTTTCCCTGAGTGAGGGGGGTTTAGCGTCCCCCTCACCGCGCCTCCACCGGCCGCCCAGTGCGGGGACCGGCATGCCAGCTGCACTCTCTTGTCCAGTCGTGATGTTTACCAAATTGCTGGCTTGAGACGGGCACCCGCGGTACCTGGGGCCCCCGGGGGCCTATTAGCCCTCAAGTTCCAGGGCGACGCACTGGCGCAGGCGCTGGCGGCTGTCGTTGGCTGAGCCCCAGCAGCTCCGGCCGCCCGCTTTCCCCCTCCGCAGAGTTCACCTGGGAGGTGAAGGCCAACGACAGCGCCTACCACAAGCAGTGCAAAAAGAAGGGCTTCCTGTGCTGGAGGCAGAAGAAGTACAAGGTGAGCCTCCGGGCTGCCCCTGGACGGCGGGGCGCCGGGAGGCCTGGCCCCGCCCCGCCCCTGGCCCCGCCCGCCCATCTCAGAGTTTTTCTTTGATATGAGATCCCACCGGGTAATCTGGCACTTTAACTCCGCATCCTTCTGCCTCAGCTTCCCTAGGATGAGCGGTCTGCGTCGCAGGGCCCAATTTCTTTATTTTTGCAGAAATAGGATGTAATCAAAGGCTTCCTGAATCCTGGGGGAGGGGGGGCTGAGGGGATGGAGCTTCACTCTCTGGCCACTCCCCCAGCTCCTCGGGGGCGGTTACAAGGTTGGGGCGGCAACCGCTAGCCACGCCCCCGGCACACATTTTACTGTTTACTCAGCAGCGTGACCTTGAGTGCGGGTGATGGGGGGGGGGGCAAGCCGGGGACGACGCAGCCACATCACTTGCTGTGTCTTTACTCCATGACCTCACGAGGTTCTACTCCACGAAGCAGAACCTCATGAAGGCTGGCTTGGAGGCCTTGCAGTTCTCAAATCATCATTGCTGGCCCGAGGACTTGCAGGCCTTCGGCTTTGGCGTGGTGTGTGCTCTATTGTCGGTGCCGAGGTGTTAGGGGGGTCAAGTCTGGGACCCCGGGCAGCCAGGTGCAGTGGGCAGGGCCGCTCGGGAGCTCCCGCGCCGTTGCAGCGCAGCACCGCGCGCCGACTCCCGACGGCTCTCGTTCTAGAGCAACGCCATCCACACAGCCAAATACAACTTCTTCTCCTTCCTGCCTCTGAACCTGTTCGAGCAGTTCAGTCGTGTGTCCAATCTCTACTTCCTTTTCATCATCATCCTGCAGGTGGGCAGGGCCAGTGGGCAGGCGGGGCAGGCGTGGGCGGGGCCTCAGGGGCACAACAGCCCCCTTGGGTTTGGGGTCTTCTCCTGAGCACCCTGGTAGCCTTTCACTGCATCCTCTTGTGCTCAGGTGTGTGATGGGTTGCCCAAAGTCCCTCTCTCCTCCCTCGCGTGCTAGCGCCCCAGTCCCTGGCAGGCAGGAGGGGCTTCATAAACGCCCAAAGCCAAAGGTGGGCTAGTGAGAGGGGGTTATATATTATTAAGCAAACGGTGTCCTGGGGCCTTGTGTTGAGCAGGCACTCAGCAAATGCTACCTTAAGCCCTTGCATTCAGCAAGTGCTCAGTAAATGTTGGCTACAGGAGCTGGAAGGAGCAGCGCCGTAGGGCTTCACAGGATTCTCAGGGTTCGGAGCTAGCACCCTCCACGGGGCTAGTTCCTGGCACCTGGCTGATGCCTGGCTTTGGGGGTGTGCCCCAGGCCAGGGTGCCTCTGGCTTCAGTGTCTCAGGAGCACCCAGCATCTCACCCATCAAGCTACAAAACCTGTATTGAGCCCCTTCTGTGCGCAGGAGAATCAGCCAGCCATACCCCCCACTTGTGTCTGCAGTGGCAGTCTGCAAGGGGTCTGGAAAGGTGGTGGCCTGGAGGTGACACAGACAGGGCTCGGGTCTGAGAGAGGAGGAGCCTGCTTTCCTAGTGTGGGGATAGGACGGAAGGGAAGGCTGCTGTGGTCTGAGAGGGTCTCAGGAGGGGGACGGCGGAAGCTGTGATCTCCCGTCTCCACAGAGCATCCCTGAGATCTCCACGCTGCCCTGGTTCACGCTCTTCGCACCCCTGATCTGCCTGCTCACTATCCGGGCTACCCGTGACCTGGTGGATGATATCGTGAGTGCGGCTAGGATGGTGCTGGCCCTGGTGTGGGAGCCGGGACTGTCCACAGACCACCCACAGAGAGCAGAGTGAGCCCGGGGGGCCTCAGGGATGGCCGTGCTGGCCTCCTCGCTCACCTGGGAGTCACGTCGGCAGACTCCCTCCGCTCTGTCCACCTCTCTGTCCTGGGGAGCCACTCTGAGAAGCAGGGAGACAGCACAGCTGGGCAGGGTGGGGATGGGGGGCAGGACCCCCTCCCTGATCTTCATTCTGTTGGTTCAGGGTCGACACAGGAGTGATAAGGTCATCAACAACAGGCCGTGTCAGATCCTGAGGGGGAAGAGGTGAGGCCTGCGGTCAGGGCGGGCGTGACAGACAGCGGGGCCTCCCGTGAGGGCGGCTCCCGGGGGGCCAGCACCCTCCACGCTGGCCTCGTTTGGTTTCTGTGGTCAGTAGCACGACCAAAAGCAGCTTGAGGAGGAAAGGGTTTATTTCAGATTACAATGTACTGTCTAAGACAGGAAAGTCGGGGCAGGAGCTCAAGGCAGGAGCTGATGCGGAGGAACACAGCTCACCCACCGGCTTGCTCCCTGGGGCCCGCTTCTCTGGCTTACACAACCAGGACCACCTTGCCTAGAAGTGGCCCCGCCCACAGTGGGTGGTCCCTTCCACGTCGACCAGGCTTGCCTAGGTTGCCAGTCTGGTGGCGTCTTCTCAGCTGACATTCTTCCCCCCAGATGACACTTGCGGCAGATTGACACACGCTAAGCCCATCCCAGTTGGGTCTGACCGGGACCTGAGCAAGCCTGCGGGCTGGCTCTGGGATGCAGGCCTGGCAGCTGGCTTGGTGGGAGCCCCTTGAGGAAAGGCTGAGAAGGACATGGACAGGGGGTTCTGGAGACATGGGACCTATGGCGGGGCAGGGGCCTCGGGAGGTCAAGGGAGGCTTCCCGGAGGCAGCAGCTGCTGAGCTGAGCCTTGCGGGAAGCTCAGCGGGAGCAGGGGCCCCGGGTGACCCCTGGCCGGCTGCGGGCCGGGCGTGTTGGGAGGGAAAGCCACGAAGCCACACCCCTCCTTGCAGTTTCCTGTGGAAGAAATGGAAGAATCTGTATGTGGGCGATGTGGTGCGTCTCAGAAAAGACAACATAGTCCCAGTGAGTCCCCCCTCTGCCGAGGAGCACCCCAGGGGAGGCTCCCTCAGCAATCCTGACTCCTCCCTGCCCCACCACAGGCCGACCTGCTTCTGCTGGCCAGCACAGAGCCCAGTAGCCTGTGCTACGTGGAGACTGCAGACATTGATGGGTAAGGAGCCACAGCTTCCCTGGGGGCTGAGGCAGCAGAACCCTGCCGCCCCTGGGGCTGAAGAGAGGGCCAGACAGTCCAGCCTTCAGAGCAACAGTGTGTCTGTACCCAGGCCGAAAGGCCCAGACCCAGCCTTGACCCTTTGGCCCTCTCCCTCCCTGGGCCTCATCCTTCTGCTGACACAGTAGGTGCTCAGCTAAAGCGGTCAAGGGCCTGGAGGAAGTATGGCTTCTCACCTCAGGGTGTTGTCCACGCCTGCGTTTTTATGAGTTTTCGCCACCCCCTTGTCCCCAGGGAGACCAACCTGAAGTTCAGACAGGCTCTGACAGTCACGCACCTCGAACTCACTAGCCCGAAAAAGATGGCTTCCTTCCACGGTAAGGGAGTGGAGGTGGCTCCGGGTGCCTCTGCGCCTCCTTTTGTTGGGTCAGGGGGAGGGTGGGTGGAGTCCCGCACAGGCCAGGGCAGTCCTGTGCCTGTGGTGTCGGAGTATCTTCCACCATGTCACGCGTGGAAAGCGGCCCATGCCCCACCCCCTGCACCCCTGCAGCTCCTTGTCCGCCACAGAGAGTCCCACCCGGCGCTGCCCTCACAGTTCGCTGCAGCCGGCAAGCACATGCAGCTGTTTTCCTGTCTTATCCCGAAGGCGATTTACTCTCAGCGCCACAGAAACAGATGCATTCTGCCTAACCCCGGCCCACTGGCCCTTGCACCCAGGCTGGCTTCCCTAATCTCCTTAGAGCCTACAAGAATTCTGGCACTCAGGAGGCTGGGGAGATGGCTCAGTTAGTTTAGGACCACTCGATGCTCTCACAGACTGACCTGATTTTGGTTCCCAGTGGCTCACAACGGCCTATAACTCTGGCTTCAAGTGCTCCAGTGCCTCTGGGCCCCACAGGCCCCGGCAGGCAGGCACACACCTGCACACAGATGTGTGCACTTAACACTCTTAAAAAATCAACAAAATGAAGAAAAGATAAATCTGAGGAGGCTTGGCTCTGGCAGAGGGTAGCCTCACCCATGCTCTTCTGCTGTCCTGAGAGCCCAGGGCCGACAGGTCGCAGGCGACCCACGGGGGCGGGGCAGGCTTGGAGAACAGGCAGGGACACTGACTTCAGCATTTTCCCCGGAACCCAGACATCCCAGGATGCTTGGCCTGGACAGTCTCTTGGGGTCCTGACTTGTTGGCCACGGGACATTTCAGCAAGGGGCAGCCCTGTCCTTTAGAGGAAGAGGCCAAAGGATAGAGAGGTTGCCCTCACACACATGCTGCCCCGGAACTTTCCCCTGCCCGCCTGACAGGCTAACTGAGCGTGTGCTAATATGCCAGGTGCTAGGCCAGGCCCTGGGTCGCTGCCTTGTGCACGAGTGTCAGAGGCACAGAGGAACACTGGGGAACCTGAGGAATTAGGCACACGGGGTCCTTCTCTCAAGGGAGGAAGTGTGATACCCCAGCTCTCCGCCCGACATGCCCACCAGCTGGCACCTCTGCTGTGTGGCCAGAGACCAGCCTGGGTCCTGCACAGCACTGTCATTTTGTATCGGTCAGTCTAGAGACCTGATCTTTTTGAGCTTCCCAAGGAGTTTGAATGTAGGCCTGCCTTGTTCTTCAGGGAGATTTCTGTATGCTTTGCTGTACACATGAGATGGAGGTAGCCACCACCAGAATGCGCTTTCACCAAATTACGCCATGCTTAAATATGGCGTCAGACTCCACAAGTTTGAACCAACACTGACTGGCCACTGAGTTGTAAAGAGCAGAGCTACCTTCCTGCCTCCTGCAGATTATCTCTGTGCAGGCCTATGAGGGTTCCAGGGGTGTCTGTGGGGGGGAGCACACAGACACTGATGTCATTGAAGGCATGAACAGTCCAGCCACACCCATCCAAGATTCAAGCCCAAGGGAGGAGGAGGGGTGGGAGGAAGGAGGGGGATTGGCTTGCAGGAAGAGTGCATGCAAGAGCTCCGAGGCCCTGACTGGTGGACCTTGGAGCATTTCAGAGGAGGCTGAGAAATGCCGGGTGCCTCGAGAGAAATGTCAGACAGCGATAGGACTGTGTCAGCGAGCTGTGGGGCCGGGACCTGGCTGTGGCCGTGATGTGCCGCTGCTCGCTGGGTCCCCGCAGGTGTGGTGACCTGTGAGGAACCCAACAGCCGGATGCATCACTTCGTGGGGAGCCTGGAGTGGAACAGCAGGAAGTACCCGCTGGGCATCGGAAACCTCCTCCTGCGAGGCTGCAAGGTCCGCAACACGGACACCTGCTACGGCTTGGTCATCTACGCTGGTACAGCGCTCGGGCGTGCGGATTGGGGAGCGGAGGGAGGACCCTGAAGCGGGCGGGGGGGCCCAGTGCCTGCCGTCATTGCCGATGTGAGGCGGGCCCTCCGTGCCGTCAAATGGTTATCGCTGAGAAAATGGAATGTTGTTGTGTAGGGTAGGAAGGGTGGATGGCTGGATGGACAGATGGATGGAAGGTACGTGGATGGGTGGGTGGGTGGATGGATGGGTGGATGGGTGGATGGATGGGTGGATGGATGGGTGGATGGATGGGTGGATGGGTGGATGGGTGGATGGGTGGATGGATGGGTGGATGGATGGATGGTTTGATGGTTTGATGGATGGATGGATGGATGGATGGATGGATGGATGGTTTGATGGATGGATGGATGGATGGATGGATGGATGGATGGATGGATGGATGGTTTGATGGATGGATGGATGGATGGATGGGTGGATGGATGGATGGATGGGTTGATGGATGGATGGATGGGTGGATGGATGAATGGATGGACAGGTATATGACTGGTTTAAATCTTGCAGGTTTAGATACAAAGATCATGAAGAATTGTGGCAAGATTCACTTGAAGAGGACCAAGCTGGACCTGCTGATAAACAAATTCGTTGTCCTGGTAAGGAGTCAAGAGCATCTGTAGGGCCTCAGAGGAGCAAAGTGACAACTCCACTCTCTGGAGATGCCCTGGATTTCCCATTGTCTCCTCATCCAATTCTGTTCCTCCGGCTTGTTTTTGTTGCTACATAGCCCAGGCTAACCTTGACCTCCCATCTTCCTGTGGGTGCACAGCCCTGAGGCGACAGGCCTACCCTGGGATTCTTCCGTTAGTTTTTTTGGGAGCCTGACGAGGACAGTCAGGACACAGAGGCCAGGATTAGAGGCTAAGAGCCCCAAAGCCGGCCTAGCACCCTGAGAGAGCCCTCTTCCCTCGTGCCCTCCCTTAGCCCGGGCATCCCCTCGATGGATCCCCATGTCTTCTGGGGTCCTCCTGCCTCTACTCTTCTCCATCCAACTCACAGATCTTCATGTCCCTGGTGATCACGTCCTTGTTGCTAACAATGGGCTTCACCTTCATAATGAAAGAACTCAAAGACAAACATTTTTACCTGTCGGTACTGTTCATGCGCTCGGAGGCCAGGGAGTCCTCCTTCATTTTCTGGGGCTTCCTCATTTTGCTCAGCGTCATGGTCCCCATGTCCATGTTCATCATGTGAGTTCATCAGGAGGGGGGGGGCTCAGGGTCCCCTTCCCCACGGGGTGTGGCAGCTGCAACCAAACTGACCCGCGCGTGGACTTGGCCGCTTGCAGCGCTGAGTTCATCTACTTAGGGAACAGCTTCTTCATCAACTGGGACCTCAGCATGTACTACGAGCCCCGGGACATGCCGGCCAAGGCCCGCAGCACCAGCCTCAATGACCAGCTGGGCCAGGTGCAGTACGTCTTCTCAGACAAGACCGGGACACTGACACAGAACATCATGACCTTCAAGAAGTGCTGTATCAACGGCCGCATCTACGGTGATGCCTCCACCCCCCTGCCCCTGCCTCAGCCACCCCCCACCCCTGCCCCATCCCTGCCCCCACGGCTTCTTGTGAGGTTACCCTTGGGATCAACACCTGGACTAAGAAACAGACCAGGGTCCATGTGGGCCCAAGCTTGATGGTGTCAGGTGTCTCCTGGAAGCCTGAACTTGGGGCTGGGCCCGGGGGACCCTAAGTATGGCTTCCTGGGGAAAGCCGAATCCTGAAGCAGGTTCTTTCCCCGGATTCAGATGATGAGCATGCGACACTCCTAAAGGTAAGCCCTGTGGACCCTGTCTGGCTGGAACAGTGTGGGTGGGCCTGGGTGGGGTTGCTGGCAGATCACCTGATCCAGCTCCCTGCCTCCTCCAGCAGAATCCGTACGCCTGGAACTTGTTTGCTGATGGCAAATTCCAGTTCTACAATAAGGACCTGGAATTCGCCGTCCGAGGCCAGCTGGACACAGTCGTGCGGGAGTTCTGGCGCCTGCTGGCCATCTGCCACACTGTAATGGTACAGGAAAAAGACAGTGAGTGGCCGGGCACCCTTTGTCGCCTCCTGCCCTCGGGGGCCCACCAGCCCAGCCTCTTGGGCTTGGACTCAAGACACAAGAGCCTGAAGGATGTTCGCCCCGTTGCCCAAGCCCTGTTGGTCCCCAGGTCCTGCCAGGGCCTTGGAGCTGGAGTTAGACCCTGCCCTGAGATCCCCCCGCCAAGGGGCAAGGTGCTGGGAGGAGGTGGCTTGCCACCCCTTCTCACCCACACATCTTCCTTGCTCGATCTGTCAGACCAGCTGCTGTACCAGGCCGCCTCCCCTGACGAGGAGGCCCTGGTCACCGCTGCCCGGAACTTTGGCTACGTGTTTCTGTCTCGGACCCGGGACACCATCACGCTGATGGAGTTGGGGGAGGAACGGGTCTACCAGGTTCTGGCCATGATGGATTTCAACAGCGTTCGCAAACGGATGTCAGTGCTGGGTGAGCCCCGGGCCCCTTCCCGCCACTCCGGGTCCTTGCAGCAGTGGCCGGGCAGACCCCAGGACCTTACCTTTCCCATCCCACAGTCCGAAACCCAGAGGGCGCCATCTGCCTCTACACCAAGGGTGCTGACACAGTCATTTTGGAGCGTCTTCACAGGAAGGGTGCCATAGAGGCCACCACGGAGGAAGTCTTGGCTGTGAGTCCCCTGCTCAGAGGCCAGGGTACATTCCTGCCGACAGTCACATGCGTGTGGGCGTTTGAAGTGTTTCCCCCTGTCCCGCTCTCCACCCTGACACAGAAGTTGAAAGGCACTGAGCTCTGCACACAGGGATGCCCAGAGGGTGGCTGGCTCTGACCTCGGATGTCCCCTTCGCTTGGCCCCTCCCCAGGCTGGGCTCTGGGACCCTCTTAGGTTTCTTCTCTGTGGAGGAAGCGGGTCTCCTTGTCTCGGGGGTGAGGCTGTGTCTCCTCTCCTGCTGTCCTGTATCCCTTGGTCTGTCTTCCCTGTCTGGCCAACCCAGCCTTCTCACTTCCCACATTGCCTGACCTTGTGCCTCGTGACGGCTGTTATCAACTTCTTTTATTCCTCGACTCTCAGTCTCCGGCCCCCACAGCCAGGGACCCTGGCTGTCTCTCACGACACTCTTTGCGCTCAGTCCGCTGCTGTCTGGCGTGTCCCTGGTTCTGCAGGGCTGGGCGTGTCTGTGTGTCCCAGGGCTTTGCTGAGGATTCTCAAGTGCCCTTCTCTGCCATGGGGAGTGGGGACCCAGGCCCTTCAGAGTGAGGCCCAGGTCCAGCGCACAAGCCTGTCTGAGGCGCCCACCCCCAGGAGACCCAGTGTGCCAACGAAGCCTGACTTTCCACCCCACCGCACCCCCATAAGCCAACAGCCACGGCCCAAGCTTCTGGGCTGTAACAGGATAGAGGGACATGAGAAGCAACTGGACCCCTGGCCTCCAGGAGTGAAGTGTTTAGATCTACCTGAGGGCCTGAGAGAGGGAGACCTGAAAGTTTACCACCCCCACCCCCTCACGGCAATGTGAGGAGGAGCCCTAGGAGGGGTTCTCGGGGCGGGGGAACCCCGAGTTGGATAGACTGCCACATATTATGTGGGTGGGTAGGCTGGAGGACCTTAGCGCCTACTGAGCAGCTGGGGAATGGACATACCCACAGCTGCTTTTCCAGCCCTGGAGAGCTGAGGCGGGAGACTAAGGAACTCAGGCTAGCCTGGGCTATCAAGTCAAAAAAGAATGGGTGTTAGTAGAGATTGCTGCCAGTGCAAAGGTCCTGAGGCACGAGGGTGCTGTGATCGGGGGGGACCCTGAGGGTGGGGAGGAGGTGTTGATGGTTGGGGCTGCCGCAGGCCTTTGCAGAGCAGACCCTGCGCACCCTGTGTCTGGCCTACAAGGAGGTGACGGAGGACACCTACAAAGAGTGGGAATCGGAGCACCAGGAGGCCGCCCTCTTGCTGGAGAACCGCGCCCAGGCGCTGCAGCACGTGTATAACAAGATGGAACAGAACCTGAAGGTGGGTGGGCAGACGAGGAGGCGGCCTTGCCAGCTGGGCTCCTTGCACCTGGGCCTTGACACCTGAACCCCGGCTCGCCTCCCCCAGCTGCTGGGAGCCACGGCCATTGAAGACAAACTGCAAGACGGAGTTCCTGAGACCATCAAATGCCTCAAGAAGGGAAACATTAAAATATGGGTGCTGACCGGGGACAAGACAGGTGGGTCCCCGGCTCCGCTGGCCCAGAATCCTTGCTGCACCTGGGGTGTTGTCCCGATGGCCGAGGGCCCCTCAGTGCTGTCCTCAGGAGTGGGACGCGTGCCACGGGCAGCCCCTGAGCCCCGGGACAGTTTCGTTGTGACCATCACGCAACTGGGTGGGGACCCGATCACACCCCTGGAGACACACCTGCCCTAAGGTGCCCTCCTGGCCCCCGGGTCAGCGTTGAGGGGATGTTCTGGGCCCCCTCACATCCCTGTATAGACATGTCCACTTTGACAATTTTTGAGGTTTTAATTTTTGCTTATTTTTGTTTTGTTTTCAATTTATTATTATTTTGCTTCTGCCTTTCAAATAAATTTGACATGTTCGTGTTTAGTCAAAGTGTGGTGGGTCTCAGAATTCCAGCCTCCATCCCATCTCCCTCCCGGGTACCTCAGGCATCTCCATCTCCTACAGACTCCCCAAGCCCAGCAGCCAAAGCCCCCGGGGCCGCCTCTGATTGGCCAGCCCCGTTATGACACACGGCCGCTCCAGGCCAATCATCACAGCCAGCCAGGAAGCGGTGGGAGGCAAGGGGTGAGGCTCGGGTGCATGTGGGTGGTGAGGATGCGGGTCTCCGGGATCTGGCCCCGAGCCGAAGCACGTGCAACATGGCTGGATTTGCAGAGACGGCGGTGAACATCGGATTTGCGTGCCAGCTGCTCTCGGAGAACATGATAATCCTGGAAGACAAGGACATCAAGTAAGCGGGTGACCTCCCTGCCCCCGCCCCAGGGTCCCCGGCTGGGCGAGGGGCCACCGTTCCATCCGCCCCGTGTCTCCACAGTCGTTTGCTGGAGAACTATTGGAACGAAAACTACCAGCAGCGGGCGTTCAAGATGATGAGCCACTACAATATGGCCTTGGTTATCAATGGGGAGTTCTTGGTGAGTGTCGGGGCGAGGAGCAGCCGTGCTGGTGAGACCTGGGGGGGTGGGGGGACATGCCAGGAGATGCAGGCCTAGTGACCCAAGCCCCTTCTCCCCCATTCCGCCCCCCACCCCGGACACCCAGGATCAGCTGCTCCTGTCCTTACGCAAGGAGCCCCGAGCCCTGGTCCAGAATGCGGTGGTGGATGAGGCCCCCCAGCAGCTGGGCATGACCCGCCTAGACTTCCTCCAGGCTCGGAGGATCTCACAGATGTGGAAAAACTTTGGGCCCTTCGTGGCCCCAGCCCAGTCGGCCGACTCCAAGACCCAGCAGAGCCCCGAGGTCCTGCGGGAGAGGGCCTTCGTCGACCTGGCCTCCAAGTGCCAGGCTGTCATCTGCTGCAGGGTGACGCCCAAGCAGAAGGCCCTGGTGGTGGCGTTGGTGAAGAAATACCAGCAGGTGGTGACGCTGGCCATCGGAGACGGAGCCAACGACGTGAACATGATCAAGAGTGGGTGGCGGGCTGCGGCTGGGGCGGCTGGGGCCGGGGGCCTGGGGATTGGGCTCCGGGCGGCTGACTCGTGGCCCCTGCAGCTGCGGACATCGGCGTGGGGCTGGCTGGTCAGGAGGGCATGCAGGCCGTTCAGAACAGCGACTACGTGCTGGCCCAGTTCAGCTACCTGCAGCGGCTGCTCCTTGTGCACGGGCGCTTGTCCTACATGCGGATCTGCAAGTTCCTGCGTTACTACTTCTACAAGACGGCAGCCAGCATGATGACCCAGATATGGTTCTCCCTCTTCAACGGCTTCTCTGGGCAGGTGTGTGTTGGGTGGGGGACTGCCGGGGCAGCCAGAGGCCGGGTTTCAGGCTGGGTGTGGCACGCCTGTCATCCCAGCACTTGGGAGGCCGAGGCAGGAGGCTTGCCGCTAGTCCAGGAGCACCTGGGTGGATCAGGTGTGGTATGCACCCTTTTCCGTCTTGGACCCCAGCACTCCGGAGGCACAGGCAGGTGGATCTCTGAGTTGGGGGCCAGCCTGATCCACAGAGTGAGTTCAGGACAGCCAGGGTCACACAGAGAGACCCTGTCTTGAACAGCAGCAAGGCCAGGTTACTACGTAAAGATGAGTGGCTGGGGCTGCAGCTCACTGGTGGATTGCCAGCCGGCCTGCCGCGCACAGAGCCTCGGGGCTGCCGAGCCAGGCGGGGCCCAGGGCTTCCTGTATGCGCTTGGGCACTCACCAATGGTAGCTAGCACAGGCTGGCCTCCGGCTGGAGATCACCTCCCAGGAGCTGCAGTGCTCGGGTTTGTGATGCTCGTTTTCAGCTCGGTTAGGCCTGGCGTCAAGGAGAGGAGTGGGCCTCCGGGTCTCTCCCAGCTCCTTGAGTCAGAACCAAGCTCCGGGGAAGCTCATTCTCCGCACCTGCTGTAGAGCCTCAGGAGTTCCGTACGCCCCAGCGTGCCAGCCTTGAGCGTCTTCCCTGGTGGCGGGCCGCTGGGCCCCTGGGCGGGAGGGCCGACTTGCTCTCCTCCCTTGCAGCCCCTGTATGAAGGCTGGTTCCTGGCCCTCTTTAACCTGCTGTATTCCACGCTCCCAGTCCTGTACATTGGTCTCTTCGAGCAGGTGAGTGACGGGCAGGCCACCTGTCTCTCCAGAGCTCTGTCCGGGAGAGTCTGTGGGAGGGGGTCCCTCTGCTGGGGGAGCCCTGCCTCCCGTGAACCAGCTCCTCTGCCGTCTGGCCTTCTGTGTGATGTGGAGGGATTACCAGAAGGAAGGCTCTGTTGTCCCTCCTACCTGTGGCCCAGAATAACCCCGCCAGAGGGCATGAATTTGGGAGAGGACCCCAGGGAACATTCTGGAACGGTGAGACTGAGGACAAAGACAATTTGATCACACATTAGGTGGTTTTTTTCCCCCTGTGTGTATGTGTTTTCTTTTTCTGGTGGGAGGAAAATCGGGTTGTTTGGTTTGAATGCTCGTCCCCTCATGCTGAGCCTCTGGGGAGTCTCTTCCAATCCCCACCTCCAGACTGCCCCCCCACCCCAGACTGCCCTCAGAGCCTCCGCCTTCTGTCCAGGACGTGACTACTGAGAAGAGCCTGAACATGCCAGAGCTCTACACGGCTGGCCAGAAAGAGGAGCTGTTCAACTACAGCATTTTCCTTGGGGCCATTGCCCACGGCCTCGCCACGTCCCTCATCAACTTCTTCGTAGCGGTTCTGGTCAGCCAAAACATGGCCAAGTCTGGCAGCTCCAACGACTACCAGTCCTTTGGGGTTCTGGTGGCAATATCTAGCCTGCTGTCCATCACCCTGGAGGTAGGTGAAGCCAGGACCCCTGAGGAACTATGGAGGCCTCTGCCCGACACTGGCATTTTTGGGGGGTGGGAGGGAGGGCGTTTCCAGACAGGGTTTCTCTGTGTAGCTTTGGCTGTCCCTGGACTCACTTTGTAGACCAGGCTGGCCTCGAACTCACAGAGATCCACCTCCCAGAGCGCTGGGATGACAGGTGTGTGCCACTGCACCCGCCTCCCACAAAGCCGCACGTCATCCTTGCGCAGGGTCCATGCTAATCTTCTCTGTACCGCTGCCGAAGCGAGCACTCATTCTACCCTCTTAAAAAAGATTTGTTTCATTTCAACTGTGTGTGTGTGTGCGCGCGCGCGCGCGCGCGCGCGCGTGCGCGCACCCACTGAGGCCAGAAGAGGGCGTTAGATCCCCTGGAGCTGGAGTTCTAAGCGCTTGTGGGCCCCTGGCAGGGCTGCTGGATGGACTCAGGTTATCTGCAAGAGCAGCCATCTCTCCCTCCCGCCCCGTTTAAAAAGCCTGGTTGGGTTTTTTGTTTGTTTGTTTGTTTGTTTTGTATCTTTTCTTTGCATGTCCCCCCTCCTTCCTTTAGTCTTGTTCTTACACCAGCAGGCTGGCCTCAAACTCACAGAGATCCACCTGCCTCTGCCTTCAAACAGCTCCACATCCCACCCCGTCAGTGTGTGTGGTGTGTGCACACGGGCACCCCCCCGCCCCCCCACACGGGGGCCTGAAAGTCAGTTGATGCTGATTTTGCTTGAGGGAGGCTCTTGCTCCTATCTGCCGCTGTGTGACAGGACTTCCCCCGGGGAGACACACACCCTGTCTACTCACTCACCCACACAGGGAGCCCACGGCAGACTGAAGCAGGGAGGTCCAGTGTGGTGGACCAGTGAGTTTGGGGGAGTCACTGACGGGAGCAGAAATGACTGAGACAGCTGCGTGGCTGAAGCCAGCATGGGTGACGGCTCCCACGGCTGGGCACCCGAGCGCATTGCATGCCTGGCCGCACAGGCTGGAGGGTGTCCTTCCAGAGCGACATGGCTGCCCTGACGCTCTTCCGGGCGGCTTGGCTGCGCTCAGGATCGTTGCAGTTCTGCCTCCTGAGGGGACTCCAGCGTGTATTGCTCACCCCGGCAGGGAGGGGCCTAGTGAAGCGGGCAGCTTTCAGGGACCTTCTGGAGCTGCTCCGTGTTCTTTAACCTCCTGGAGAAGGAGCTTCTTCTGCGGGATGGAATGAATCTGGGAGGAGAGGTTACAGAACCACCAGGCTGCGTGGCCGTGGGCTTTGTGGCTTCTGTCTTTGCCTCCCATCTGCTCGCAGGTGGGCTGGAAGGCAGGTGTGTGGCGTCACACCCAGAACCCAGCCTTATGTGGGTGCTGGGGATTTGAACTCAGGTCCTCAGGCTTACGCAACAAGCACTGAACCCCCTGAGCCATGTCCCCAGGGCTCCACTCTATGTTTTTGAGACTGGTTCTCCCAATTGAGGTTAGAGCTAATTGGGTGGGGCCTCCAGGCGCCCCTGCGCCAGCGCCTTCATGCATGCTGCCATGCTCTCAGCTTCTATGAGGGGACTGAATTCACTCCCCGGCCCAGGCGGCGCTCCCCTGCCACCATGTCGCACCCCGTTGCTGACTTCTCCCCTGGACCCCAGGGCCCTGCACCCTGCCTCCCGTGCCCCATTGCTGACCTCTTGGCTCGCTGTCCAGGTCGTCCTTATCATTAAGTACTGGACGCTCCTGTGTGTGCTCAGCATCGCGCTGAGCCTCGGCTCCTACGTCATCATGACAAGCCTCACGCAGAGCCTGCTGCTCTACAGGATCTGGCCCCAGACCTTCCAGTTTCTGTGTGAGCTCCGCCACGCGTGGGGCGGGGCGGGGCGGGGCGTGGGCGGGAGGCGGTGACCTCCTGGGTAGCAGGAGGGTGGCCGGCGGCAGCGGCGACCGCCTGGCATCGCCCGGGGGAAGGGAGGGGGCTGACCCCGCGCCGTCCGCCTCCTCCCCAGTCGCTGATTACAACGTGCTCAGCCAGCCCTCCAGCCTCCTGGTGATCACGCTCAGCGTGGTGCTCAACACGCTGCCCGTCCTGGCCTTTCGCACAATCCATGAAATCACCTTGAAACTGCGCCGCAAGGTGAGGGGGGGATGGGAGCCCTCCAGCCCCTCCCGCGTCCGGGGACCGTGTCCTCGGGGCCCCAAGTCTGGGAGTGGCGGGGTGCTCCCCGACGCAGTGGCTCTTCCCCACGTGTCCTCCGGAGCCCAGGGAGGGAGGACGGCGGCTTTGGAATAGCTCAGGCAAGCCAGACGGTCGGAAGCACTTTGAAATGGCTCCGCCGTCCATCCATGGAGTGCGCTCGGCCTCCAAAAAGAGCACGGCTCTGACAGCGGGCCGCAGCGTGGAGGGATCTGAGACGCGGCGGCCGGGGAGAGAGCCGGCCCGGAGGCTAACGGGGTGGGTGTGGGCAGGAAAGGGCAGGAGCCAGTGAATCCAGAGGCGGGAAGCGGATCCCTGGATGGCAAAGGGAGCCGAGGATATGGTTACTCTGTTAGGAATGAGGCCTCCTTTGGGGTGACGGAATGTTCTTAGCACCAGACACCGTCCTTAAGAGAGGCTGAAATGGTATTTATTTGTTTAGATTCATTTCCTTTTTATGTGTGGCTGTTTTGTCTGCACCATGTGTGTGCAGTGCCCACAGAGGCCAGAGGGGGCGCTGGCTCACCTGGAACCGAGTTGGAGTTCAGGACGCTGTGAGCCTCCATGTGGGTGTTAGGAATCAAACCTGTTTTCTCTGAAAGAGCAGACCATGCTCTCCTTAACCGCCAAATCATTTCTCCAGCCCTAATGTGCTAAGTTTTGGTTGTCAGGTTTAAAAAAAAAATTTTTTTTTTTTAATTTTGTTTTTTTGAGATCAAATCCAGAGCGAGGGCTCAGGGGAAGACTGATGGTGTGCCCGGGGTTGAGTCAAGGAAGGACTCCTGTGAAATTTACATTTCTTTATTTCTGCGGGGAGGGGCTGGGAGCCTGGTTCATGCTGTGCGGTGCTTGTGCAGGTCAGAGAACAACTTTTGGGAGTCAGTTCTCTTCTTCCACTTTGGGGGTGACCACGGCTGAGCTCAGGGCCTTAGGCTTGGGGGCAGGTCCCTAGTGAAGGGCCCTGCTGCTCCGGAATCGCCTTCCAGGTCAGACATCAGCTCACTGGGCCAGTGTTGGGAAGCGCCCAGGGGCCCCGACTGGGGCGCAGGGGACCCTAAGGCTACGATGCTTTCTGCAGGAGGAAGAGGCGGTCCCAAGCGAAGAGATGGCTGTGGAGCCACCCGTGACGCCTCTTCGTCGTGGGGCCCCAGCCCGCCGGTCCAGCTACGCCTTCTCCCACCGTGAGGGCTACGCAAGCCTCATTACCCAGGGTACCATCCTACGCAGGCCCATGGGCGAGCAGAGCGGAGACACGGCCTGTGAGTCCTTGAACCCGTCCGAGGAAGACCTACCTTCGTTCCGCAAGGAATCCATATTTAACGCACGGAAGCTCTCCATCCTGGCCAAGAAGAGGCTTCAGCAATTTGGACGGGGGTCCCAGGAAGAGGTCCACTCCAACATCAGCTCCCAAATTACGGCGGAGAGACAGGCCACTCTGCTCCTGGACTGCCACTCCTCTGACATGAAGAAGCCACCCACCCTAAGCTCCTTAAAGGGGTCTCTTCAGCTGCCGCCGTCGGAGAGCCTGGCCTGCCGCAGGGTGCCGTCGCAGTACGCCCTGGATGTCGGCTCCTCTCCTCGGAGGGGCCCCCACTGGAAGAGGTCAGCCTCGCCCAGCCATCTGGAGGTTCCCAGAGAGAAGCCCTGACTTGAGCTGACCAAAAGCCCATTGCGCAGCGTGACCATCACCTGCGAGCAGAGGCCGGAGGTGGAGCAGCGTCACCGAGGCTCCAGTGCTTGGAGCCCTGCGGAGCCCTGCCCTGCGGGAGCACAGCCACTCAACAGCCAGCGTCCAGAGACACAATCGGGCGACATCCTTGTCTTTTTTAATAAAACAGGGTCCCTCTGGCCCCAGGGCTTCTTTGGGCTCACTCCTTTTCCAGCTTTTCTTTTGGTAGAAGCCAGGGAACATTGCTCCCCAGATAAAACAATACCCAAATCAAAAAACTTCAAAATACTGACCCCGAAGGTCAAGTAGTTTAATTGTAGGAAAATATTTTTTGTTGGCTTTTATCCCCTTTTCTTCTAAGTGCACAAAGCTTCATTGTTTTTGAGAAAGAGAAGGAGGAGATCAGGCTCTACCTAACCTTTGGCCTCACCCCACACCCGTCTTGGTTTAAGCTGCATCCCAACACCCTCCTGCTCCTGCCTCCTCCAGGCTGCCTCCCTTGATTGGAAAGATGAATTGCAGCCATCTCAGAAGCAAGACCTGACGTGGTCTGCATCTCAGGGTCAGCTTGGCTGGCATGCAAGAGGGCAGAGACAGGCTCATCTTCCCTCTACCTCTCTCGCTACCTTCTGGGTGGTGGAGCCCCATTCCCCCCAGATCTGTGCCAGTCCACAGTCGTCCCGCACACACATCTATGAAAGTGCATGACTAGGACATACTTTATTGCAGGGAAAAAAAAAGCAAAATAGAAAGAAACTAGCATAGCAAGGGTTAAGGACGGTGGCCGCCCCTGCTGCTTTCCTCCTCTTACTTTCTGTCTTTTACTTTAAGCCTGTCAGCTGAAGGCTGGTGAGGAGGACTGCTCTTCATTCAGGTTTCCAGCAGGGGCCTGGAGCTTTGCACGATTCCAGGAGCACGATTCCAAGATACTCAGGAGGTCTCCCTCACAGCACTCCCGGCTGAGATCATCACCCACCAACACCCACCAAAAGCCCTGGGACCTTGGTGGCTAAACTCTGCTTGAACCATTTTGCAACACTTCCCAGCACCTTGGGGTGCAGTCCTGCAGGTGGGGGGGGGGCGCTTCTAATCCTTCATCCCGACCCTGCTACATGGTACCTGCTGGTCAAAGCCAGCTCTTGCTTGGTCTTGTAGCCTTGCGGCCACACCAGGACAGGTTGGGGGCACAGAGGGTCAGGCCAGCTGTATCCACCTCCGTTCTTCAGGGGGCATGAAGCCCCGTCCTCCTCCATGGTCCCCAGGTATCTGCAAAGGGTTCCGCCATGGCTGAGGGTGTCCCGGGAGAGCTAGGTGGGCCTCGAGAAGGTGGACCTTGGTATCTGGGAAAGCTGGGCAGCTCCAAGCCCACTTCCTGCCTTCATCCGTGAATTTCCTGCTTGACTGTTTTGAAGATGCTTGGGAAGTTCATGCTGAAGTGAAGCCCACAGGGGTGGGAGAGGGACGACGAGTCCACAGCGGTGGATGGTCACTCACAGGCATTCCCAGGTCCGATAAAGGAGGAGCGATGGCCCTCAGCCAGGCTGGACACACAGGGCAGGGGTTGAGAGAGAAGGAGAGTGTAGGGTATTCAGGTCTGGCCGGCTCCAGGACCTTGCCACCTGATTGGACACAGTTCCTTCGACATCAGGGCGGGGACAGAAACAGAGCTGCCTAGAGGGCCACAGGACAGGCCAACCAGCTCATGGAGCACAGCATGGCAGTGATACCTCCCAACCCTCCCGCCAGGAACATCATCAGAAACTTCCATCTCTTTGGTTTTCTTTTTTTTTTTTTTTCTTAAATTACATTTGAACACGGAACACATAGAATCATAAATACTCTTAGAAGACACGACTCCATAAAACGAGGAAACAGAACAAGCCAGGGAGAGGTACAGCTGTCGCATGCCTTTCTCTCTTTCCTAAGAGACTCTTTGTACATAGGAAATCTGTGAAGGCCACGGGTCCCCCATCTCACCCTCCAGGGACCGTTGGCTTCGCTGCCCTGACATTCGATGTGTCTCCCACGGAACCGGTCAGAGATAAACATGCCATTATTTGCAAAATTATAATTTAACGGTATAAAGCTTCGAGTCACAATAATCCCAAAACTAGCTAAGTTTTTTTGTTTTTTTTTTGTTTGTTTTTAGCACATAAACTATACATTAAATATCTTGAGGTATTTCAGAGAGAATTGTCAAAGGCTAGGAGGAATTGTGCTGGGCTGTGGGTTCCCTGTGTAGGAAAGATCTTTGGTAGGTAAGGACCAGAAGTGGGGGGGGGGGGGACGACAGAAGGGCAGGATGGAGATGTCCATCAGGCCTTGAGAGGGCCCTGATCTAGTGTGAGTGTGTGTGTGTGAGTGTTTGAATGTGTACGTGTATGAGTGTGTATGAGTATATGATGGAATTTGAAAAGATCCCATTGGTGGCTCAGAAGTGGAGCGTCCCCCCCACTGCCAGTGAGGGGCTGGGGGCGTGGTCAGGGATGAACACTTGCCTAGCATGTGCTAGATTTGGGGTTCCATCCCATCGCCATCAGAAACAAAAAGAAATGAAAGGAGAAAAGAAAAAGTCAGAGGAAACTGAAACAGTTTGATTAATAATCCCAGTCCCCCGGGGGTGGGGGCGAGGCAGGAGGATCTGGAGCTAGAGGCTAGCCTTGGCTACAGAGGAAGGCCTCGTCTCACACATGTACATGTGTATTTGTATATGTGATGTGTTCTAACTGGTCACTGAGGCAGGGCCTCACTGTGTAAACCCACAGCCATCCATCATCCGCCTCCTGAGTGCTGGGATTAAAGGGGTGTCCCGGGCACCACGCTTCCTTCCTTCCCCGCTCATTTTGGGGTCTCAGGTCTGCTGCTTCACAGGACGTGATGGCTCTGGAGCCATGAATAAGAATTTTTTTAGGAGGGTGAGGGAGGGCTCCGTGCCGCCTGGGTGAGAGGAAGGAGGCTTAGTTTTCACAATGAGAGCTAGTGTGTATGTGTTTCCAAATAAATATTTTTGCTGTTCATTTAATTTTTAAATTTGTTTTAATTTCACGTGCATTGGTGTTTTTGCCTGCCTGTGTGTCTGTGTGACAGTGTCAGACCGTCTGGAACTGGAGTTACACAGTTGTGAGCTGCCATGTGGGTGCTGGGAATTGAACCTGCGTCCTCTGTGAGAGCAGCTGTGCTCGTAACAGCTAAACTGTCTCTCCAGTCCCCAAGCTAGTGTTTTTTTAAAGATTTATCTTATTTTCGGCCGGGTCGTGGTGGCTCATGCTTTTAGTCCCAGCACTCATGAGGGAGAGGCGGGCAGATCTCTGAGTTCCAGGCCAGCCTGGTCTACAGAGAGAGTTCCAGGACAGCCAAGGCTACACAGAGAGACCCTGTCCTGAAAAACATACAAAAATAAACCAAGTAAACCAAAGTCCCCCAGATTTTCTTTTTAATCGTGTATGGGTGTGTGGATGGATGTGAGGACACTGGGTCCTCTGGAGCTGCAGGTGTGGATGGTTGTGAGGCTCCCCCTGGGTGGGACTCCCCAGAAGACTGGGCCCTGTGAGAGCAGCCTGTGCTCTGAACCCCTGACTGAGCCATCTCTCCAGCCGTGTGTGTGTGTGTGTGTGTGTGTGTGTGTATGTGTGTGTCGCTGTGTGTGTGTGTCGCTGTGTGTGTGTGTCACTGTGTGTATGTGTGTGTGTCACTGTGTGTGTGTATGTCTCGCTGTGTGTGGTGGGGGACTTTTCACTCGATCAGTGGGAAAGGGGGACTCTTCACTCTGCCTCACACCCAAGGGCTCTAGAAATCCATCCGAGCTGAGCGGCTCCTGCGGGAGAGCGGCGCGTCACTGAGGACAGAGGACACTAAACGCACACATCTTTGGTTCAATAAAAAGGCACTCGCCGACCTCGCTGTCCTCCTGTCCTCTCTCTCTCTCTCTCTCTCTCTCTCTCTCTCTCTCTCTCTCTCTGGGGTAGGGAACAGCCATGGGATGAGGGTGGGGACACCCTGGCTTCCAGCACAAACCCTTGGGGGTGGGGGAAATCTTTGGTATCAGACGTGATCTTTCGAATCACAGCATGGGCTCAGTGAGGTAGCCTTTACGGGATGGGGGAGGTTTCCTTTTTCTTTTTCTCACTAGAAAGTTCTCTTGCATTCTCTAGGGAAGCTGGGGGGCCCCTCCCTGGGAGGCAGCCATGGGGTAGGGTTCAGAAGAGAAGGATTGCCAGGATCTTGAACCCCAGGAGGGGAGGGGTGAGGCAGCCTCCAGGGATCCGGCTGCCAGGCCGGTCTTGAAATGTCACACGGAGGGGAGGGGCGAGCTGAGCAGTGGGGCACCCCTGGCCTCTGACCCTTCCCCATTGTACATTTTTTTGGCAAAACAATGGAACAAGCAGTTTCCAATTTCATCTTCTCTCTTCCGAGAGAGGTCACCAATGCAAGGCTTCCCCTGAACGTCCTCTGTGGGGGGGTCTCGGGGACGTAGCCCCAGTCAACTGGAATTCCACAGACTTCCAGAGCTCTGCATCCAAGGGCCCCTGGATCTGGGAGAATCCGATGTCCCTCCCCTGGGATCTGGGGTGTCACCTTTTGCTCTCTGGTGGCCTTGTTCCCTGTGTGGCATTCTTCAAGGTGCTTATAATTAAGTTACTCAGGGGCGCTGGGATGGAGGCGGCTGTGGGCAGCCCTCATCTCCACGTGGGTTACCATCTCCTTGGAGACAGGGGCTCCCCACAGGTTCCCTCCCCGGCGTTAAGGCAGGGGATTGTTGGCACAGGCTAATCCAGGCCGGCCGGCCGCTGGGGTCGGGTGGCGGCTGGGGTCTCGGCTGTGGGGGGCCATCCTGCAGAAGGGTTGGCATGGAGGATTGGGGGTGCTGTAAGGATCCGGCTTGTCGTTGGTTTTGGCCACTTGGGGATGGGTCTCAGTTCTTGGGGAGGGGATGAGGGGACAGAGACCTGGCCTGGAAGAGAAAGTATGGGTAAGTCAGGCAGGCGTCCGCCTCTCTCCTTTTGAGGTCTGGGATCTGGGAAAAGGGTTCTCTATTTAAAAAAACATTTTTTTTTAAGTACCCGGGTTTTGTGTCTAAGGTGTGCTTGATTCATGACCCACTTCCCTCGAGGTCCCCTTGGAGTCGAAAACTGAGGGGGGCTGGCATAGGTCCCTGTCCCCTGGGGGCGGGGGTGGGGTTTGCTTTGGCTGGGTAGGGGATGGTCCCCCCGCCCCCGGCCCCTAAGTCCCCAGGGCTGGAGTGTGCGGTCCCCTGGGGCTGGGGCGGGTGTCACAGCAGAAGGCTCAGGCCTTGGAGAACGTGGCGGTGGTGGTGGCGGCGCCCGGGGCTGCGCCCGGCTCCTCCGCCCAGCGGTTCATGCAGCGGCGACGGGCATTCATGAAGAAGTTGCTGACGGTGTTCAGCTCCAGGCCCAGCTGCTGCGAGATGGTGGCCTGCATCTCTTTGGAGGGCCTCTTGTTCTCCTTGAAGATGGCGATGAGCGTGCGGCGCTGCAGGTCTGTGAACACCAGCCGCTGCTTCTTGGGCTGCAGGGCCCTCTCTTTCTGCTGATCCTGCTCCTTGCGCTTGCAGGCTGTGGGAGGGGACGCCGGGAGAAAGGGGACGTGAGACATAGGGTACACGTGGATGAAGGGACGGTGCACCCAGGGGACAGAGCCTCGGGGAAGAAAGGGGCGTTGACAGAGTCAGGGGACCCAGAGCGGGAGGGCTAGCTGGGGAGCAGAGGATCCGAAGTCGAAAGTGTTTATAGGACGGAGAGGAAAAGACAAGGGAAGAACAAAGAAGAGAAAGGCGCAGAGAATCACCAGCACGAACAGGACCGGGGGAGGAGAGGCAGGTGGAGACAGCCAGAAACGGAAGAAGGGGCAGGATAGAGGGCCATGGGGGAAGGCATGGAGTCAGCACCGTGTGGGGACAGAGACAAAGCAAGTGGCACCTCCTTAACACAGCCAGAGCTGCTGCTGCTCCGCAGAGCCTGCTCCAGAGTCCCACCCCAAGCCTTCTCCTTCCCCGGCAAAGACCCTGACCCCAGCCCCAGCACGGCCCCTCCCCCCCAGACTATGGATATGGGTGTTGCCAGCATATTCCAGGCTGTACTGCAATCCCACCTCACCTCAGGGCTGTGGGAACCGGATGGGGACTCAGGAGGGACTGACTCTAGGCCCTGGGTTGTCTCTCAGTGGCACAGTTCCCTAGGCTGGGGTCCTGCACTGCTGGTGCAGAGTGAGCTGCGCCCTGGAATGCTTTCCCTGTCTCTCCCAATTGCGGACACAGTGTAAGTATCTCCCGGAGGTCCCAGAACCTTCCTTTCCCCGCAGTGATGAGCCCGGAACCTTCAGCCAAGTAAACCTTTCTTTCTTGAGTTGGCATTTGCCAAAGTACTTTATTGCAGCGACAGGGAAGGAAGGAAGACGCCGGGACTAAAGAACATGAGCTTCCTGTCAGTGGACAGAAACACAGACACAACTTTGTGACATTTCGGAACCCTGAGAATAGACAGAAAATTCCCAAAGCTTCCAAAAGGGAAAGGCAGATGCCATGGGAAAAATCTAGAATCAGGATGGCTTTGGGGCCCTCAGAAGCTAAGAGATG
The DNA here is from genome assembly GCF_030254825.1 of Meriones unguiculatus. NCBI lineage: Eukaryota > Metazoa > Chordata > Mammalia > Rodentia > Muridae > Meriones > Meriones unguiculatus. Next base: position 17,104,752 of record NC_083364.1, on the reverse strand, counting down.
AAAGTCCCAAGGACAGGCCTGGAGGTGGTTCAGCACTTGAGAGCACCTGCCACTCTACGGGGCGGGGGGCACCCATGTCCATTTCCCAGAAAACACATCGTGCAGCTAAGCTCCCCCTGCAGCTCCCGGGGTTCTGTACCCTCTTCTGGCCTCTGTGGGAACTGGAATGCACAAACACACTCATACACATTATCAAAAACGCCTGTAGTCCCACCACTCAGGAGACAGAGGCAGGCAGATCTCTGTGAGTTCAAGGTCAGCTTGGCCTAGAGAGCAAGTTTCAGGATGGCCAAGGCTACACAGAGAAACCCTGTCTCAAAGGAACAACAAAACAAAAATGAAAAGAAAAAAAAAGTAACAAGGAAGGTGTATATTCCACCAGAATTGCCAAATATCTCAATCCAGCAAATGTTGGATAAAGATACAGTCAGAGAGGGACACGGTGGTCACACCTTTTAGTCTAGCACAGGCTAGTCTAGATATCAAGTTCCAGGCCAGCCAGGGCTATGTAGAGAGCCTGTTCTGAAAAATGAAAACAGAGTCAATGACTCTAAGAGTTAATAGTTCAGACTTTTTCTTTGTCTGTTTTGTTTCTAAGCAAGCCCCTACAGGGCCTGTTCCATTCAAATGAAACAGAACACTGTACATGGAAGGTGTGGGATTCCAGGAATGTAAGAGAGAAAAAGTTATCCTGCAAAAGATGAGGGTTCCCTGACTGGTGAGGGTCCCCTAGACTGGAACGGAAGGTTCCACAGCAGCATTAAGAGCGTTTGATCTTGTGAATTCCCAGAGTCTTAATGAGTTGGTTTTGCATCCTGCTTGAGAATTTGCATGGGTGCAAGTGGCGCCTTAGGGTCTGCAGAGCTGGAAGAAAAAAAAAAAATGCGATCCTTACAGTCTAGAAGGCTCAGCCGTGAACACCACTCACATGACTAAACCAGACAGGCTCCATGGTGGGTCCCTGACTTCCACCCGAGCCCCACAAATAGGCCTACAGATTTGGCAAAAACTGGATGGGAGAGGGTGCAGCAGGTTGTCCCCAGGGTACAGAGTTGGGGTACAGCTGGTGGATGGAGACAGATGTGGCTGCTCTTGCCTGAGACTTTGGGATTTGGCTGCTCTGTGACGGTCATGGAGCACCAGGGGCTCATCCCCATAGGAGTACACAAACAAGCAGACGGAACAGCATCAGCCCAAGCTTTACATTCCAGTGAAGTTTCATCCGCCCATCCACCCAGCCATCTTCTAGGAGTCTATAAAGGGAACCCCAAGGCCAGGCTGGGGGGAGTGGCCTGCCACAGAATAGTCTTGTTTTGTCTATTTTATGTATGGGTGTTCTGTCTGCATTTACACCTGCACACCGGAAGAGGGCATCCGTTCACATTACAGATGGTTGTGAGCCACCACGTGGTTGCCGGGAATTGAACTCAGGACCTCGGGAAGAGCAGACAGTGCTCTTGACTGTTGAGTCATCTCTCCAGCCCCACAATCATCTTGGAATAAACAAAAAGTCCTTTTTATTTTGTGAGTGGCTCATGAAGCCACTGCCCGTTTCCTGCCCTGAGTCTAATCATGCACAGACAAGGCCCTGGCACTGGGCTGAGCTGCTGTTTGCACCTGTGGAGTCATCACCTCCTCCCAAGAGGAGGTGGAAGATGAGGCCTCGGGACCCTGAGCAGCTGCCACGGCCTCCAAGTCAACGCTAGCCCCAGGTCTGAGCCTTGTCAGCACAAAGGACGCTGCCTGGAGCTGAGGGAGCCTGAGGGGCAGCCGCAGGCTCCTCTAAGGAGCCTGGGCTGGGCACTGTGGTGGCTCCACCTCCACTGGAGAGGCAGCCTCGGCCTAGCCAGATTCTTCCCTCTCATCTCCGCCACCTCCTTCAAGCACCCCTCCTCCAGGGCGCCTCCTCCAGCCTCTCCACCCTGCTCATCCCCTGTCCTCCTCCATCTCCTCCATCCCCCATCTCCTCTAATACTCCCCCTTCCACTGTCAGCCTCCACCCTGGGTCCTGGCCACCCACTGTGGGCCACCCTGGTTTGCTGTCCTGTCCTTTCCCTGTGCACCATCAGCCACGGTGCCCTGAAATCCCTGTGATCGGCAGCAGGAGCCTGCCTCCTCCAGGCTCAGCACGGGGCCTCCGCCAGGGCCCAGCGGCCTTCTGCGTGGACAGAGCTGTCCCCCACTAGTGCATGCCTCTCGTTCTAGGGGCTGGGACGGGTCTCCAGGCCTCTCCTGTCACACAGCACTCAGCGTGAGCCGCTACTGAATCCTGTCACTGTCCTCCCAAAACAAGTGTCCTTGTTCAACCCTCTGTCCTCATCCGTGGCCAAACTGCCTTTTTCTTCTCTTTTGAAACAGGGTCTCACTGTGCAGCCTTGGTTCTGGAACTCACTGCGTAGACCAGGTTGGCAGCTGCCTCCCAAGTGTTGACAACTTTTTTTTTTTTTTAAAGAAAGATTTGGTTTTGCTATTTTTAGACGTGTGTATAGAAGTGTGTCCGCCCTCAGTCACGCGCATTTGCCTTCCGAGGCCAGGGGTGTTGGATCCCAGGAGCTGCAGTCACAGGCTTGTGAGCCACCAGGCGGTGCCAGGAACCGAACTCGGGTCCTCTGCGGCCACAGCAAGCGCTCTCAGCGGCTGACCCTTCTCTCTTGCCCTTCACCTTGGAGGTTGTGGGTTAGGCTAGACTGGCCGGATGGCGAACCTCCAGAATATCCTGTTCCTGCCTTCCCAGGGCTGAGGCCACAAGCGGGTGCCACCACGTCCTGGGTTTTAAATGTTACGTTTTTATAGATTATTGCGCGACTCATCTTCTTGCAGTTCCCGTTGTGCCCAGAAGAGGGCGGCAGCCCCCGGCCTATTGGGCTGCATCCCGCAGCGGTTTAGGCTAGGCTGGTTTAGGATGGACCCTCGGGTTTAGGATGGACCGTGTTCAGACCCCGGGTTTTATCTGTGTCACCCGTTTCTTGAGTTCTCTGGAGTTACTAGGGCCCACAGACCACCGCAGGCCTAGGCCTGCCGCACAGCTGCTCTTGGCTTCCATTGCTAGGAGGTGGCAGAAAAATACTTAATGGATTGTGAAAGGGACGGCGCCCCGACGTCCCGGAGGTCGGCCTGGAGGAAGGCTGAGACCTGGGTCTCACCTCCCATGTGGCCTCACACACGTGCGCGTCACCTTTCCCGGGACCGACCGACCCCTTCAGGAGTCAGATGGGAACTCCTACAGATCCCTTAAAGCGCAGCCGCAATGGCCCCACCTGCCCCACAAAGACCTTCACGTCACTTCCTGCAAAGCCTTGGCTCCATCCTTGGAAGAAATGGCCCCCGGGATGGGTTTCAGTGGGTAGGGTGTTGTGGTTCAGTGGGTAGTACTTGGCTCAGTGGGCAGAGTGCTTGTAGCTCAGGGGACAGTGTTTGGCCAGCATTCATGAAGCCCTGGGTTCCACTTCCAGCATTAAATGAAACGAGAGAGGTGGCACGCACCTGCCCTCCACCCTTTCAGTGTTGGACAAGGGAAAAGTAAAATCAGTTCAAGGTCCATCCTTGGCTACGTAGGGAATTGGAGGCCACCCTAGGATATGTCAGACCCCGGCTCAAAAACCAATGAAAAAAAAATTATTTTAAAGGAAAGAGAAATTAAGAAAGGCAGAGAAAGCTGTCAGGTGTCCCTCCCTGGCCCTGGCCCTACTGTGCCCCCAGGCAGGCGCCCTGACTCACCCTCCCCGCCTTCCTCACTCCCCGAGTGGCTGCCCCTCATCCCTCTGCTGAGGCTGTTGTGTGACTCCGAATGGCTGAGCCTGTAACCCCCCCCCCCCCCCGCAGCCAACCATTCAATACCAGCTTGGGCTCCGGCTGCGATGATGGCCCGTTTCCTTGGCGACAAGGCCTGCCCCGCCATCGCCATCAGCGGCGGGGTGGGGGCACACGTTGGGACCAACTATCTCTCCCCCTCAGGGTGACCCCGCCGGGCTGAGCTTCCCCAGACCCCACCGACCTCTCTGGCTGTGTGACCAAGCGTGCCAGGGTTGGAAGTCCCCAAGGAGTTCAGAAAGGAGGGTCCTGCGGTGTTGGGGGGGGGCTGGGTGTTTTTCAGAGCTAACGGGGTGCCTCAGTGGGCACCCTTCCCCACGGCTTCCCAAACCGTGTCCTCCCACCCACCCCGCCCAGGGTCCCCTCGGCCCTCAGCGGGCGGCAGGCTTGGCCCCGCCCCTCAGCGCTCCCCCATCCTGCTGGCCCCCTCCTAGAGGGTTTTGATGTCCCCATTTTTCAAAGTCCTATCTGGAACTGTCGCACACACCTGGCTGCCCATGGGCGCCTAGGAGCACCTGAGAGCCGAGAGTCACAGGTGAGGACATGAGTGTGTGTGAGTGTGTGTGTGTGTCTGTGTGAGTGTGAGTGTGTGTGTGTGTGTGAGTGAGTGTGTGAGTGTGTGAGTGTGTGTGTGTGTGTGTGTGTGTGAGTGTGTGTGTGTGTGTGTGTGGCCAGGGGCCTTCTCACCCGCGCTTTCAGCCCAGGAGACCTCCCACGGACCCCTCAGCCATGGGGTAAACCAAGTCAACCAACAGCACAGGCCGCTCAAACTTGGATTTTTTTCTTTTCTTTTTTTTTTTGGAAGCTCGTTTAGCCCGGGTTGTCTCCGCTCAGGCAGTCCTGGTGGGTGACCCGAACCCCTCAGGGTGCCCTGCGGATCGCCCCCAACCGCCCCCTCCCTCCTCTGACACCAGGTCTCTCTCCTGTAGCCAGGCAAGCCGGGACTCTTGGCAGTCCTCCCGGCCCAGGCCCCCAGTGCTGAGATGACAGACGGGTGCCACCAGGCCGGGCTGAGCTGAGCTGTTTAAAAAGTCATTTGCAAAATGCAAGGCGGCAGCGGGAAGAGGAATTAGAAAAAGATGGCTGGAAGGGGTCCAGGGGAGCGTGGCGCACAGGCCGCCCCAGGACCGCCGGGCAGCGAGCGGCGTCTCCATTGTTAGTGGATTAATCCGCTGATAAGCGCCCTCTGCCTGGGCCCGGAAGCGCGCCCCGCCACCCCAGGGCGACCACAGAAGGAGGTGGGGTGCCGGCGCTGGGGGAGCAGCTACACCCCATCGGGTCCCAGCAGACCCCGAGAAAGTGAGGGAATAAAAAAGAGCCAAGCCTGGCGGCAGGCGGGTCCCTGAGTTCGAGGCCGGCCTGGTCTACAGGGCGACTTCAAGGCCAAGGCTACACAGAGAGACCCTGCCTTGAAAAATCCAAGACACAGAAATGAAAAAGAATGAATATGGGGGCGCAGGCAAGAGGATTGGGAATTCGGGGTCATCTTCGGCTACACTTGAGGGGGTTGAGGTTATCCTGGGGGTGGCCAGACCCTGCCTCAGCGAGCACAGAGCTACTGTGGAGGGTTTGTGAGGCTGGAAGCCGGGCGGGCAGAGGGAGGCGAGGGCCCCCGCTGCGGGTGGGCGCGGGGTGGGGTTCCCCGCGGGCCCTGGGCCCTGGGCCGCCCCTCCAGCCCCGCGGCCTTCCCCGGGCCCTCGAAGGGACCCCAGGGTGAGCGCAGATCCCGGCCCTTGGTGCCCACCGGCGTGGCTCCTGGAGGAGGGGCAGTGCGGGGTCCTTGGCCCGGGGAAACTGAGGCCACAGGTGCCTGGGCTGCCCGAGGGTCACACGGGCCCCCCCGGGCCCTCGGGCCGGCTCTCCTCTCCCCTCCGGCCCGCTCGGGGTATTGATCACGCTCTGTTTAATTAAAAACCTGATTCCAACCAGCGCGAGCTCCCCTGGCCGAAGCCGGGCTGCCGCAGGGGGACACAAAGGGAGCGCGGGCCGGGAGCACCCGGAGGGAGGATGGGGAGGACCGGGAGGGAGGACCGAGAGCACCGGGAGGGAGCACCAGGAGAGAGTACTGGGAGGGAGGACGGAGAGGGAGGATTGGGAGGACCGCGAGGGAGCACCGGGAGAGAGCATTGGGAGGGAGGACTAGGAGAGAGGACCGGAAGGGAGGGCCAGGAGGGCCGGGAGGGAGGATCGGGAGGATCAGGAGGACCCGGGACCTGCAGTCGGGAGGACGGCCCAGGAGGCTGGCTTCGGCCTCTGGGGGCCCTGGCCGCCGAGCCCAGAGTTCCCATGCGGCCAAGGAGGGTCCCCGCTGCCTGCCCGAGGGCGGCGAGGGTGGAGACCGGCTGCGGGAAAGCGGCTGCTCCCGGTTCCGGCTGGAAACTCGGGCTGAAAATTCAGCTGAAAGGGGCTGAAGTTCCTTTCTGCAGCTCTTTTGTTTTGAGACAGGGTTTCTCTGGGTAGCCCCGGCTGCCCCGGGCCCGCTGGGTAGGCCAGGCTGGCCTCGAACTCCCCGCCTCCTGGGCGCTGGGCCCTGAGGTGTGCGCCACCGCGCCCAGCTAAAATTCCGCTTGATCTTTGTGTGGCTGGGGGCGGGGGTGGACCTGAGGGAGAGGGGGTCCTCCTCCCGGGTCCCCAGGGCTGACCTCGGGCTGGGCGGCAAGCTCCTCCCCCCCAGCCGTGTCACCTGCCCCCAAGGGACTTCAGGCTCACGGTCAGCCTCAGCCTGTCACCGGGCACACTCGCGGGGCCACTTCTCCCCGGTGTGGTCCCGGGAAGTGGCCACTGGGTTAGGGCAAGGCGTGAGCTTGGCCTCCCTCCTTCCAGGCCCATCCTGGGACACGGTGGTCCGGGAGTGAGTGTGTGTGTGTGTGTGTGTGTGTGTGTGAGAGTGTGAGTGTGTGTGAGTGTGTGTGTGTGACATGACAACTCAGCAGTGCCCAGGGTACCATCACCCTCCGGATTGCTGGAGGGACGGACAGGCCTGGAAGCCACCGCTGTGACTCTCTGGTCCAGCAAGAGACCCCAGCTGACTCGGCCGGGCCTTTAGAGCCCCCGCCACAAGGCCCCAGTGAGGGGCCGGGGGCGTGGTCGGGAGGGAGCCCCGCCCCGAAGGCCCCGGCGGGCCGGGGGCGTGGCTTAGGGGCCGGCCAGCCTCTCAGGGCGCTGCCGCCAGCGGCCCGTTATCCCGAGCAGGCTCTGTGCTCCAGGGCAGAGGGTGCCACAGTTCCAGGGCGCCGGCCCCCCTCGGGACGGCTCAGGCGGCTAGAGCTTGGCCGCTTGGCCCTGGGACGGCCTCCGGGCGCTGTCATCCTCCGCGGCCACCTTCAGTGTCCCCCCTTTTTGACTCACGAGCTCGGGTCCCCCTCCCGGTCCCTTCCAGGAGCCCCTGCCGCTCTCGGAGGGGCTTATGCAGCTCTGCCCATTTCTCAGACTACAAAACTGAGGCGTGGGCCTTTGTCCAGGGCCAGTCGGGGAGGGGAGGAGGGGAGTCCCGGTCTGAGGAAGGCCTTCTGGACCAGTGTCTCTGCTTTCCGGGGCGGGCGGGGGGCTGGAGCTTGCCCGGGTTCCAGCCCAGCAGCTATGGTGGTACACGTCTGTCACCCAACACTCGGGGTTAGGGGTTCAAGGTCATCTTCAGCCACACCTGGGCTGTCTCAAATAAAAGAATGAGGGAGGTGAGGAGGCGTTCACAGCCCCAGATGGAAGGCAAGCCTGGCGTCGAGGGCAGAGGCAGGCCGATCTCCGTGAGCTCGAGGCCAGCCTGGTCTACACGGTTCCAGGACAGCCAGGGCTACACCGAGAGACCCTGTCCCCCCAAACCAAACCAAATAAAAGAACAAGGGACCCCACAGAGGGTTACCCCTCCAGCTTTCCCAGAACTCCCAGGAGAGAAAACGGAGCCGAGGAACCCCGACGTCACACACTCCCCACCCCATCAACCTCCCTACCAGCACACGCCTGCCTGCTGCCTCTGCATCACCCTTCCCTGTGTGTGTGTCTGTGCCTGCATAGTGCATGTGTGTGTGATGTGTTCGGTGTATTGTGTGATGTGTGTGTGTGTGTATGAATTCCTGTCCTCTCCTTTGAATATTTCATTATAAATGTATATTTTTCTGATCAGTTACAAAAAAAAAAGAAACCCGGATTTTTTTTTTTTTTTTTCAGTCCGGAGTTGCAATTTAAACAATATTTGAAGCCGGCCTGAGCTATCGACCTGGCGCACGGTGATGAATCACAGACGGTAATTCGAATTCATCGACCGCCCCACCCGCCAGGAGCCGCCCCTCCCCCAGCCCCATCCCATAATCACAGTTTGTGACTGTCGCCAGGGTGTGTGTGTGTGTGTGTGTGTGTGTGTGTGTGTGTGGGCTGGGGGGGAGGCAGAGCTCAGAGAGAAAATTCTGGATGGGGTGGCAGCGGACGAAAACAGCCCCCAACAGGGCGGGGGAAAGTGCTTGGGGGAGCTGGAGCCTGTGGCTCCTTCCTACACAGGATGCCTATTCCACGTTTGGGGAAACTGAGGCATGCAGAGGACGACGCACGGTGGGGTAGGGCTGGGACTCTGGGGCTCTTGGCAGTGTTTCCTTGGGTACAACAAAGAAAGGACGCTCTCAGTGGTCCCCAAAGGAGGGAGGAGGCGGCTGGCTGCTTTTCTGGGGCTGGGGACCGGGAGCCCCCAGCCGGAGCTCAGCCACCGTCCTGCTCCCCAGGCTCCCTCCCTTTCTTTGTCTCCAGCCATCCTTTTTGTTTCTTTCTGCTCTGGTTTCTCTCTGTCCCTCCATCCTCCCTCTTCTCCTCTCTGTCTCTCCAACTCTCCATTTCTCTCTCTCTCTCTCCCTTGTCTCTACTCTCCATCTCTTCTCTCCCCCTTTCATTCCCTCTCCGGTCACTCTCTCTCTTCTCTTCCATCTGTCTGTCTGTCTGTCATCCCCTCACCTTGTCCCTTTCTCTCACTCTTTCTGCGCTTTGCAGGACACTCCAGGGACAGTATTTTCGCAGTGAGGCCGTGTCTTGGGTGCTGGGTAGGCAGCCGCCCTCCTGGGCTCATGGAAGCCGAGGTCCAATTTTGCCTCCAGTGGGTCAGGGACAAGGAGTGATGCTCCAGCTTTGGCCCTGTGGTGGGGGCACCTGCAGGTCTTCGCCTGTCACTGTAGAGGAGGAGACGCTCTTGGCCGCCTCCACCACCCTCTAAATACCACAATTTACCGCCACTTAACTGCTTTTCATTTGTGCAGGGACCAGAACTAAAGGTCTGGGCTAGGGCCTAATGACCCCGGCTGCCACTCTGACTCTAGCGGAGTCAAGGCGGAGAGAGACCTGTCTCGGCGTGACAGCGGTGTGACAGTGCGGACCGTGAGGCCCACCTGGCCTGCGGTCTTCACTGTTTACGGTGCTCTGTGCCCCAGAGAGCCGCAGCCCCGTGTGTACCCTCAGGGAGCCACACTCCCCATTGGCAGGGCAGTCCAAGACAAGGAGCGAGTCCGGCCCAGTGTCCCGTTTGTAACGAGGGACTGGCCACTTCAAGGGGGACGCTGAGCCCGCGTGATGTCCCTCATGCCTGCTCAGCCTGTCTGTCTTTTGTGACCACACCACTCCCAGACCGTCTTAGATGCTGAAGGTGACAGGCAAGTGGCAAGTGCTGTGGGCTCAGGGCACGCAATGTCCCTCCGTTGTATGTGCAGGAGAGGTGGCCTTGGTTTCAGAACCCACAGAACACTGTGGTGACAGTTGTCCAGCAGCTTGCGGACCCCTGCAGCCCCACCTGAGGGCACTCAGGTTTAGTGAGGGGGGAGGGTGTTGTCATGCCTCCTTGTCCTGGCCACCAGCAACAGGCCCCGTCGGGTAAACCCGTGTGTGTGTTTGTGTGTGTGTGTGTGTGTGTGCGTGTGTTTCTCCTGCAAAATCCCCCCCAAGGGTCCCCCCAAGACATCTCCTCACTCATGCTGTGAATCTGAGAAACCCCACCAAACACTGGGAGGGAAGGGGGAAACTGAGGCGGGTCGGGTCTCCCCGCCAGGCTGCCTGAAGCAGCACAGGGGGCTGGTAGTGTGAAAACAGCCGGCGTCACAGGCTCCAATCGCGTCCCCGGCACCCAGCGCCCCTGCTTCTCCGCCCCCCCCACGTGCTTGCAGGGTGGCCGGGGGACAGTCAGCCCAGCGCTCCAGCCGGGCCTCAGGGGCGCCTCGCTTGAGCCGGCCGCCCCGCCCCGCCCCTCTCTGTGTTTGTATGCAGAAGGATCGATGAGGCTCTGGAAACCGCTATTGTCCCCAGAACGGGGTGCACAGCCCCCTCCCCACCGCCCCGGAGAACCGCGGCTCCGCGGAGACCACCAGCCGCCTCCCCAGCACCCCTTCCCCAAACGCACAGGGTGTCGGGTCCATGGCTTCCCCATACGCGCCTCGCCGGGGTGGGAGGGGACAGGTTAGACCGAAGGAAGAGACAACGGATCCCCCAGGGGCTGGCTAGTATGCCTGTGTGTCACACACACACACACACACACACACACACACACACACACACACACGCAGGCAGGACAGGAAGGGAAGAAAAGGACAGAGACTGGACTGAGACCGGGGAGGCAACCCAAAGAGAGCGACAGGGATTTGCCCCGATGGAGAGAAGTGGGAAGGGGGACAGGAGGGCGGGCGGGAGAGGGCAGGGCCCGGGAGCGTCGCCGGGTGTGAAGGCCTCCCGCGGCCGCCACGAGCCCGGGGTCCCACGGGCCGCCCCTCCCCCATCTCCAATGACCTTTGCCAGCGGCCGGAGGGGGGAGGGCCGGGGGACTGGCGGATCGATCGGCGGCCCGGGCTGAGCGCAGAGGCGGAGAGCCGGGCGGCGGGGCCGGGCCTCGGCTGAGGCGGTCAGCTCCGGGCGCTTTGTGACCCGGTGCGGGAGGGCGCCCGCGGGTCCCCCAAGTGGGAGGCTCGGGGCGTAGGGGGGCGGCGGCCCCGGTCCCGGGAGACACCCAGGCTCCGGGAGCCGTGGAGCGTGCACCGCGCTCGCGCCCACGCGCGCACGCACCGAGCCACCGGAGGGGCCGGTTCCGTTTGGCACCGGAGGCCCTCGGGCACCCCGCACAGCCGCCGGGAGGCCGGGGAGGCGGCCCGCGACCCGTGAGCGACGGCGCACAGCCCCGGCCCCGGCGCCGGAGGGTCCCCCCAGCCCGAGGCCGGCCGCGAGCGCGCGCGCCAGCCGGGGCGCCCCGAGCCCAGGGCTCCCCCGGGCCCCGTCCCTACCTGCCAGGCGCAGCGCGGACATGCGCTGGAACTCGGGCTCCTGCAGCCACTTCCACATCCTGCGGAAGGTCTCGCGGCCGGACTTGAGCTTGCTCCAGGGCTTGGGGTTGCGGAGCAGGTCGGAGAGCGTGCCCTGCGAGCGGCACAGGATGCGCTGCGCGAAGATGGCCTGCGGGATGCTGTAGCGCTTCAGCTCGGCCGTGATGCGCTGCGCCACCTCCTTGGTGTTGATCTCCTCGGCCGCCGCGCCGGCCCCCGGGCCTCCGCCGCCGCCGCCGCCCGCCCCGGGGCCGCCGCCGCCGCCGCCCGCGTGAGGCCCGTGCGCCCCGGCCAGGCCGCCCAGCGGGGCCAGCAGGCCCGCGGCCGCCCCGCCGGCCGCCCCGCCGCCGCCCCCGCCGCCGCCGCCGCCTCCGGGCAGCCCTCGGGCCAGCGCGTCGTCCGCGCGCCCCAGCAGCGCGGCGTGAGGCTCGAAGGCGGCGGGGGGCAGGAGCTTGTCCCCGGCCAGGGGCCCCGGGGCCCCGTAGGCGGCGAGCGGCGGCGGCGGCGGCGGCGGCGGGGGCGGCTGCGGGGCGCCGTGCAGGGCCGGGGGCAGCGCGCTGGGCAGCGGCGACAGCGGCGAGCCCATGGCCGGCAGCTCCTTGCCATAGGGCGCGTAGAGGTGGCCCACGGAGGCCAGCGCCGCGCGCTCGTCGCGCATGAGGGTGAAGCTGCCGCTCACGCCGGCCGCCAGGCGCTGCGGGGGGGGGCGGCGGCGGCGCGGCGGCCGCGTGCGGGTGGCCCCCGTGCGCCCCGGCCACCGCGTGCTGGTGGAACTTGTCGGCCACGGCGGCCAGCGGCGGCAGGTGCTGCAGGGGCGTGAGCGTGGTGTAGGTGCCGCCCAGGCCCGGGGCCTCGCACGCCATGCCCATGGCGGGGTGCAGGGGGCCCGCCAGCTCCCCGCGGAAGTCGGGGCCGCCGCCCGCGGCCCCCGCGGCCCCCGCGCCCCCGGCCCCGGCGCCGCCGCCGTCCAGCAGGCTGGCCATGCCCGCCACCAGGCCGGCGCGCCCCGGGGCCACCAGGCTCCGGTGCTGGGCCGTGGCGGGGCGCGCGTGGCCGGGGCTCAGCAGCTCCCCGGCCGGCGCGTGGGCCACCCCGTGCAGCCCCCCGAGGCTCTCCAAGCTCAGCTCCATCCCGGGCGCCCCCTCCGCGCGCGCTCAGGGCCTCGGCATGGTCCCCGCGCGCTGCCCGGCGTTCCCGGCGGCGGCGGCGGCCGTCCCGCTCGCTCAGGGCTCTCGCTCGGCTTCGGCTGCTGCAAGCAGCGGCCACCAGGATGTGGCGGGGCGGTCGCCGCCGGCGCCCGGGCCCGGGTCTGACGTCAGCGCCCCCGCCCCTCGCTCCGCCCGCACCGGCCAAACCCCCTGGAGCTCCGGGCTCACTGCCCGGCTCCCCCTCTCGGCTTGCCCAGAGAACTCAGGGATTTGGGTGGGTGGGGGGCAACCCTAGCCGGGACTGGGTGCGTGTGCGTGTGTGTGTGTGTGTGTGTGTGTGTGTGTGTGTGTGTGTGTGCAGAGGTGGGCGGGTGTCTTCTATCAGCGCCTCTGATCCCCTGCCCCACTCAGGTCCTCCTGGTACCTCCTGAATCCCTCAAGCATGGCCACACACGCCCCCTACTCTGTTGGCAGCCCCCAGAAAGACGGGGTTCCATTTCACGATCACCCCTACAGACGCACAAAGATTTCAAACCTCCTTGAGGTTGAAGTTGGGAAATGGGGGGGGTCCCCAGAACAACCACGCAGTCTGCGTCCGCCTCAAGCACAAGGAAAAGCGGGCATCTGGGCCTCAGTTTCCTCAGCTGGGGAAGGGAACTGTCAGGCCCCAGGAGTTTTCAGAAATCCGCCTTACTGGGGCCGTGTGGCTTTAATCTCGGGACTGGGGAGACAAAGGCAGGTGGATTCGGTCGACAGAGCAAGGTCCAGTCCAGCTGCGGCTACATAGTGAGACCTTGTATCAAAGCAAACGGAAATCCCTCCCGGCCACAGAGGAGCACGCCTTTAATCCCAGCACTCAGGGAGGCAGAGGCAGGTGGATCTCTGAGCTCCTGGCCAGCCTACACAGCTGGTTCCAGGACTGGCTACATAGATGAGGAACCCCATCTGGGAAAAAGGAGGGGGAGAAGAATAAGAAAGAGGAGGAGAGGAAGAAGAGAAAGAGGAGGAGGAGCAGGAGTAGGAGGAGGAGGAGGAGGAGGAGGAGGAGGGGTCTACGTATGTCTTGTCAGTAGACCAAGTTGGGTTTTCCCTCAGAGGGAGCCTAGTAAGCCTCTCTCTCCCACCTGCAGCCAGGAGAGGGAGGAGAGAAGGGGCACATGGGGGTCATCCTACAGGCACAAGGGACCTGGAAATAAGATACCTCTTGAGTGGGTGGAGAAGAGAGCTGGGGTGGTCAAGCCAGACCCCAGAGGGACCTTGCAGGTCAGAGGAGGCTCCAACTCAGTCTCAGCTCTCTCCCCTTCCTCCTCCTCTTCCCTGTCCACTGTCTAGGTGGGTTATTGGGTCCATTCTGGAACCTGAGTCGCCCACCTGGAGGGAGAGGAGGACCAAGTGCTCCAAGATGACAGAGACCCACTGTTGCTGTCCGGGTCCCCCAAAGGGCGGTAAGGGAGGGGGGGCGAAGAAAAGACGTTCAGGGGTTTTCTGATTCTGGGAGTCTGTAAATCTTGGGGCACACCCATCTTCCAGACAGAGCAACAGAGGTGCAGAGAAGGGTCAGGTCATTTGGGTCTCCTCCCCGTGTGCTGAGGAGGTGGGGACAGCGCTGGGCAGCCAGGCTCAGAGTCAAGGCTGAGGTCCCCACGACACAGCATCACAGATGATTAAAAATAATCGTGGGTCTCAGAAATCAATCCACTGATAGCATCTAGGGCTCCAGGAGGGTGAGGAGCCCGGAGACCAGGGGGACCGGAGCGGGTGGGGGTGGGGTGGCGGCCGGGGTGTCTAAGGATGCAAAAACAAAGGGGGGCCACCAACCCTTTCGGCCGCGGGCCACCCAGGGGCTCCCGCGGAGGGGGCTGGCATGACACAGCCCCGGCCTTCACTTTCTCCCGTGGTAGCTGGTGTTTTAAGTCACATCCACGGCGGCTTCCCCCGCTGCCGACCGAGGAATCCATTTTGAAGAAAAGGAGAGGTGGGCCGGCGGCTTTGGGATGGGGGGCCCCTTTCTCCTTCCCGAGTCAGGGCCCCTCAGGTCCGCACACACCCCTGCGAGCTGCCTGGCCTGAGGAGGGGCCTGCGAGAGCCGCGGAGGGAGTTTTCCCCGGCGGCCGCTGGAGCCTTCTGAGGACAGACCGCTGGCTCGGCGGGGTCTGCGGCTTCACCGAGGGACGGAGCGCAGTTCTGGGGGTCCCCGCAGAAACAGCCTGGGTCCCCCCGCGCCCCGAGAACCGGCCGCTCCCACGTTAGTAATTAGTAAAACGGGATTGAGCGGGGCCCCGGGGCAGGCGGGTGGCTGCGGCCCATCGATCCTGGGTCATTAGCAAATTGAGGGTGGGGGAGGGGTGGGCCGGAGGGGGGCAGGCCGTTCCCCATCTCTGCCCCGTGGGACAGCTCGTGGGAGCTTTCGGGGGGCCTCAGGGTCCCCTCTGGGCTGCGCCAGGCCGGCGCCACCCTCTCTGTGCTTAGCCCAAGCTTGGGAGGAATCTGGGGCTCAGTTAGTTAACCGAGGGCCGCGAGGCTGGGCCTGCAGCCCTGTTCTCCTGGGTGTTGGGGGATCTCTGGGGCTTCTCCGGAGCAATCCACCGCCGCCTCCAGGAGCCTCCTCGCCTCCCCTGGACGGGCCGGAGTCCGCGCTCCTCGCTCTGGCTTCCCTCAGGTCCTCCTTTTGCCCCTAATTTTAAGTAAAACTCAATACGGACACTTGAGAAGCCCGAGGCTGTGCCCTAGAGGTTGTCCCCCGAACCAGGCGGCTGTCCCCGGGCCCCCTGTCACCCCACCGGGAGGTTTTCGTTCGCGACCGGCGACTGACTGTGCCCCCCGGTCTGGCCTCCCAGGAACCTGCCAGCTACAGAGCTGTGCGCTCGGGGCCTGGGCTGGGCACTGGGGCGCTTGAGACGGGACGGAGAAGGTGCCCGGGCTGGGTGGCATGGGTGTCTGTCGGGCGTGGGGTGGCGCACGGGGTACCCAGATCCCCGCCCCGCCCGGGCTGCTCCGCCGCAGCTGCGCGCGATCGATCCCCTCCGACGGCCCCGCGTCTCCATCGAATCCCCATCGCTCCGGGCCTCCCGCTGGTCTGCAGCCACGGGAGCGCGAGCCAGCGAGGGCCGGAGGCCTCACCCCACCCCCGGCCGCGCAGCCAAGGGAGAAGTCCCTGTTCCGGACACTGCCCTGCCGTGACTCAGTTTCCCACCCGGAGAGCGGCTGCGGGCCCCGCGGGACCCCAGAGAAGGGAGCACCGACGGTTGGATCGGCTCTCAAAGCCACAGCTGCCTCCCTCCCCTGCCTTTCCCCTTTCCCTCCCCTCGTCCCCCTCCTGCCCTGGCAGAGTCTCCTGTAGCCCAGGCTGGCCTAGCTCCCCACCCTCCTGGGATGCCCGACGCCCTGCCCTTCCCTGGCTGGCTCCCCCCTCCACGGCCTGCCCTTCCCTGGCTGCTCCCCCCGCAACGGCCTGCCTTTCCCTGGCTGGCCTGGCTCCCCCCTCTACGGCCTGCCCTTCCCTGGCTGCCCCCCCCATGGCCTGCCCTTCCCTGGCTGGCTCCCCCCCACAGCCTGCCCTTCCCTGGCTGGCTCCCCCCCACGGCCTGCCCTTCCCTGGCTCCCCTCCCCCTGCCTGCCCTTCCCTGGCTGGTCCCCCCCCACGGCCTGCCCTTCCCTGGCTCTCCCCCCCGCCCCCACGGCCTGCCCTTCCCTGGCTGGCTCCCCACCCCACGGCCTGCCCTTCCCTGGCTCCCCACGGCCTGCCCTTCCCTGGCTGGCTCCCCACCCCACGGCCTGCCCTTCCCTGGCTGGCTCCCGGATTCGAAGCCACCTCGGAAGCAGGTCTGCAGACCCTCCCGCTCCAGCCTCTCCACCCCGCGCTCCAGGGACACTGTTCTTGGGGGGGGGGACACGACACCGAGGCCAGGCGGGCCAGGGCCCCACCCGGGCCTACCGGACGGTGGGCTGGAGAAAGGGACAGGTAGGGGCCCCCAAGATGCCTCCTTCTGGGGGTCAGTCACCTCCATGCTTGGATTGCAACCTCACGGTAGGGTGCAGCCATGGCCAGGACATGTGCTGTGCAGGACACGGAGGGGGACAGGGACACACACACACACACACACACACACACACACGCTTCCCCCCCCCAAGGCTCCCTGGAAGGTTAACGCCGTCTGTCCCACTCTCAGCGGCCTGCCCTGCGCTGGGTGGCCCTGTGCCCCGGAGCCCGGGCGCCCGCGCAGCCCGTTTGCAGCCGCTTTGCAACGGCCTCGGGCTGCCCGGCCCCGGCAGGGTCCCTCCCGGGCAGAGACACCCTCAGGTAGCTCGGAGGCGCCCCAGCCCAGGCGGAAGGCCCGTGCGTCACCCCGGATGGCATCTGGCTCAGAGCGCCGGGGCCGGGCTGGAGGGGAGGGTGAGGCCGGGCTGGCCCGCCGACGCCCCGTCTATCAGAGCGCGCCCGGCCTTTCCGCCGCCCCGCGGGCAAGGACCACGCGGCTCTGCCACGCGGAGCAGGTCGCTCGGCTCCGCCAGGCCTGCACGGCTCCGCGCTGGCTACCGCGGCCTTCCCGTCCTTCCCAACGCCACCCCCTCCCCAAGCCAGGATAGGACATCAGCCCTCCCCTCCCCGGAGCCAGGGGTCCTAGCGGCCGCGGCCTGTGGGAGAAGCGGGAGTCGCGTCCCGGGAAGGGGCTGGATTGGAAGAGGAAGGCTGACAGCCTCCCAGGCCCTCACTAGGAAATGTTTGTTGAGTGAGTCAAGGAGATAAAGCCAGGAACTAGAGTGAGGTGGGGTTCGCCGAAAGCCAGCCAGTGAACGGTGCTGGCCTTGGTCTGGGCGGCCGGGCGAGGAGCCCATCGACCCACGGGGACCCGCCTGTGACAGGAAAGTAGCACCAGAACAGCGGCCTTCCCCTCCTCCGTGAACTACACCTTTCCTGGTTAGGCACCACCCTCTCCAGGGGCCTGGCCTCTCCACCGGCACCGGTCAGGTGGTAGCCTGAACTGAGGCTTCGCGCAGGCCTGGCTTGGGCCCGGCTGTCAGGTGGAGGCCCTAGGGAGGCGGCCAGCCCAGCAGGGCCTCAGTTCCCGGGCATTCCCTCCTGCCCTAGCTCGGGGCCACACCCTGCTGCCGCAGGACGGGTCTACGGAGGGTGGGACAGAAATCTGGGACAGTCCCTGCAGCTGTGGGCCTCAGTTTCTCCCCAAAAGAAAGCAGAGGTGGCCCATGAGCATAGTGGGGTCTGGGGACCCATCTCATCTCCCTCTCCTCCCTCCCTCCCCTTCACAGGCTTCTGGCCTCACTCCCTCTTTTTTCCACCGTCTCTCCCTCTTACCCTTTTACCCTTTGCTGCCTCCCTCCTCCCCTACATCCTTCCCCTTCATCCTCCCTCCTCCTCTCCATCCTTCCTCTTCTCCTTCCCTCTTCCCTCTCTCCCCTCCATTTTTCCTTTGCTTTCCTTCCTCCTCCCTTCCCCTTTCCTCCTCCCCTTCGTTCTTCCTCCCCTTCCTCCTTTCTCTTCCCCTTCCTCCTTCTCCCTCCCCTTTTTCTTTCTCCCCTTCCTTCTTCCTCCTTCCTTCCCCCTCCCTCCTTCCCGAACTCATTCTTTAGTCTCAGCAATAGCACAGTAACCTTGACAAGATCTGGATCCCCTCTCCCTCCTTCACTTCTGGGAGGCTGCAGGCTGGCAGGGGGGCATAAGGGCAACCACTTGGTTGTTTTGCTTATGGGGAAACTGAGGCACATTCTGACCACCTGTTTCCCAGAGCAGATGCCTCCCAACTGAAGGCCTGTGGGTGAAATGATGTCTGGGTAGGGGGTATGAAATGACACCACAGCCTGGCCTTCAGTGCTTTGTCCTTTACAGGGCCTATTCTAAGGTGAACAGACCAAGTTCCAGGCTGTCCCCTCAGGGAGTGGAGGCTGAGGGTTGAGGATGAGGAGGGTGGAGGCTAGGGGGGCTGGGGAGGAAGCTGGGGGCAGAGACTGGGGGGATGAAGGCTGGGGAGTAAAGGCTGAGAGGGAAATGGAGATTAAGGGCGCGGGAGGCTGCTGGCTGGAGCCTTGGAAAAATGGAGGCCAGGAGGATGGGCTGATGAGCCTGGAGGCTGGGTGCGTGGAAAACAGGGAGCAGCTCCCAGAGAACCCTGCAGCTGGGATTGATTCTCCCATCGATCCTGGGGGAGCTGGAGCCGGCAAGGCCGGCTGCGTGCTGGGCGTTGGGCGGGAGGGAGGAGGGTGAGGGGCGGGGACATCTTCTCCATCCAGGCCCAGCGTCCGGCCGTTCCAGCAGGGGTGCCTCAGCGGCGCCACCTCACAGGTGAGCCAACTGGAGGAGGACGGGTCCTGGGAAGAGGGTAGCTGCCTGGCTGTGACCATCCCCTGGCTTTCAGTGCCCTTCCAGAGAGGGCTTGCTTCTGTTTCTTTTCCTCCTCCCTCCCTCCCTCTGCCTTTGGAGACAGGGTCTTAGGTAGCCCAGGCTGGCCCCAAACTCACTATGTAACTGAAGCTGACCTTGAACTCTTGATGTTCCTGCCTCCACCGGATACAGAATGAATTCCAGGCCAGCCTGGGCTCCTTGACCAGTACCTGCTCATAAGCACTGAGCAGCAGCCCAGCCTGAGCTGTCAGCAGAGAAATCCCCACCGAGGGGAGTCTCAGACCAGGTCAGCTTGGCCTGTGGCCATGTCTGTGAGAAATGTTTGTTTCTTTTTCAAAAAAAATTTTTAAGATTTATTTATTTATTATTTATACAGTGTTCTGCCTGCACACCAGAAGAGGGACCAGATCTCACTGCAGATGGTTGTGAGCCACCATATGGTTGCTGGGAATTGAACTCAGGACCTTTAGGAAGAACAGCCTCTTAGCCTCTGAGCCGCCTCTCCAGTCCCTCAAAGTTGTTCTGTTATTTTTTTTTTCTGTGTATGTTGCCTGCGGGCCTGTAGGTGGAGCACATTAGTGCAGTGCCAGAAGGGGCATCAGGTTCTCGGAGCTGGAGTCCCAGCTGGTTCTGAGTCTCCCACCCCGGCCTCTGAAGGGCAGAGACACTCCTAACTGCCCAGCCGGCTCTCCGGCCCAGACAGCTTTTCTTTTCCTCTTTTAATGTGTTTCTGACGCAGGCTGTCCCTGTGTGACTCTGGGTGGCCGAGGACTCTGTGTATACCAGTGTATACCAGGTTGACACGCCTGCCTCTGAGTGTGCTGCGTTAGAGGACTGTGGCGTCAGGCCCTGCAAGAACACAGATGCCACCTGCCTCCTCAGGAGCCAAAAAGCAGAAGAGACAAAAACAACAACAAACAAGGTCGCCCTATTAAGTCAGCAAGAGTTGAGGTGAAGAAGCCGCGGACTAGGAGGGAAATTGGCCCTTAAAACCCACAGCAGGCTTGCCACCAACAGGCCACAATTTTAGCCCTGAGCTCCCCAGCAGGCAATGTGAAGAGAGAACACAAGCAGCTCTCTGTCATCTAGCTTGCTCCCTGGCAGCCTTCTCTCCAGCCTATACGGGGTTAACTGGTGGGCCATGCCAACTGGCGTGTGTGTGTGTGTGTGTGTGTGTGTGTGTGTGTGTGTGTGACCCTAAGAGCCCAGCTGTGTGGATTTAACCAATCCAGTCAAAGGCGGGGTGAAAAGAATCCTCTTCCCTAAATACAACGCCATAGTTAGTCAACTGCCAAGGGGACACAAACCCGGAGCCGCCTGGAAGAGGGACCCTCGGCTGAGGAGGTGTGTCTGCCAGATTGTGCTGTGACCACACCTGGGGCTCATGCTCTTCCTCCATAACAGGGGTTGGAGGGCACAGCCTCGGGCGATGCTCCCCTCCCCTCGGCAGGTGGGCCTGGCTGTGCAAGAAGCCAAACTGAGTGAGCCTTGGGGAGCGAGCCAGGAAGCAGCTAACTCCTCACCTCAGGCCCTGCTTCAGTTCCTGCCTCCAGCGTCCTGATTTCCCTCCTCCCCTGTGTGCGAATCACCTCCCTCAGAGCTGAGCTGCTCCACCGTGCTCCCCCACCGCGGTGGAAGGAGGCCCTTTGCTACTGAGGTGGGAACTAAATCTTCTTTTCTCCCCTCCTGCTGTTATGAGCACACTTAAACAAAAGAATAAAGCATGCTTATGAACTTTTCTCGTTATTCTTTCCAAAATACTGCGTGGCATTGTGCCTCGGTTCCCATAGCTGCCCAAACATTTTCAACCACCAGGGGATTTCAATCTTTAGCTCAGGCTGGCCTTGAGCTCGCTCTGCAGCTGAGGAGGACTTCGAATTTCTGATCTTCCTGCTCAGCCAGTGCTGAGGTGATAGGTGTGGGCCCAGACCTCACCCAGAGGTGATTTGCAGTCCGTGGGAGCTGGTCATGGGATCTCTGTGAGTCCAGGACAGCCAAGGCTACACAGAGAAACCCTGTCTCGAAAAGTAAAAAAAAAAAAAAAAAAAAAAAAAGAAAACAAAAAACGCCGGGAGGCAGAGGCAGAGGCAGAGGCAGGAGGATTCCTGTAAGTTTGAAACCCAATTGATCTACATGGACAGTAGCCAACCGGGGCTGCCTAGAGACATCCTGACTCAAAAAAACCCACTCCAACCAGAAGGCAAGGCCTCACTATTCAGCTCAAGCTTGCCAGGAACTCACTGCAAACCTCCTGCCTGAGCTTCCGGAGTGTGCCTCAGTCAGGCTCCTCCTGCGCTGGGAATCCCTGTTGTGTACATGAAAGTGTTTTTGTTTTGGTCCCAGGTGTGGGGCGTGGCGCTGGTTCAGATAGTCCACAGCAGCAGACCATTGCCTCATGCGGGCTCTGAGAGGAGCCCTTTGCCAGCTGCAGATGGTTTAAATCTGAGCACCCTGGAGAGAGAATAAATGCGGGAGTCAGAGAGTGTGGGGTAAGAGAAAGAACAAGGATGCTCTCAGTTGCTGTTGTGAGGCAAGAGATGGAGGTCTCCTGAGACAAGGATTGAACTGGCTCCAAAGAAGCCAAGACCCTGACCAGCAGGCAGCAGCCAGGAAAGAACTGCGCCCCCTCTCCCTCTGACCCTTTCTCCCTCCTGCCTGGGGTTGGGGTGTTGGAAAGGACTGGGGTGGAGTAGGGAGAAAAACATAAAAGAGACATAAAGAAAAGATTTTTTTAAAATTACGCCGATGAATTACCCACTAGGTTTTACTGCAATTTCTAGTGACACTTGTGTTTTTTTGTGTTTGTTTTTGTTTCCTTGTGTGGGTGCCCGCTCCTGTGTGAGTGTTAAGGCTGCCACTAGGACACCAGGGGACAGCCTCCGGGACAGAGTGTCCACTCAGCCACACAGGTACTGAGGCTCTAACCCAGGGCCTTTCCCGCTGAGGCCTCTCACTGCCTCAGTCTAAGCTCCCGTGTTCTCTCTGTCCCTGGGCGGGGGGGGGGGGGGCGCTCAGCACACAGTAGGTGCCCAGTAATTGCAGGCTGCGAATGAACAGGTTCTTACCTTGCTGTCTCCAAGGCTACCAGAGAAAGAAGGAAATTTTAAGCAGACTGAGCGGAGCCGGAGCCACAGGCTGCGGCTCCCCAGGGCGGGGCATCGACCCGGCGAGGGGCGGGCGTCTGGCTTTGTTTGGATGGAGGTGGGGGGCTCGGGGTGGGGGGGTCGTCCCTGCAGACAGGGCTGCCGATAGGGCTGGGGTGGGCTGCCTCTGCAGTAAGCGAGCTCTCCTCTCTCTCTCTCTCTCTCTCTCCACACACACACACAAAAGCAGGAAACTCACATTAAGCCTATTATCAATATTTTGCCTGGAAAAAAAATACAAAAAGCATTTTCTTCTCTGAAAAATTAATAACCTAGGAGGGGAGGGGGCGGGGAGCCACGCTTGATGTCTGGCGAGGAGAGGGCGGCTGGAGCTTCACTGTCTCCACACCAAGTACCTGGGCGGCTCGGAGGAGGCCTGACAGCTGCCTGCGCCCCGCAAGCCCCCGCCCCCCCCCCCGTAGGCTCTTCCGGAAGGTCCCACGTCCATGTCCACCGTCAACATCCCCTCTGACTATAGAGTGTCTTCCGTGAAGAGCCCAGCCAGACCCACCTCCACTCCCAGACACTCCTACTCTGTCTGCAAAACCCATCTTTTGCAATGAGCACAAGGCCCTTGTTGCCACCTCTGACCCGTTGTGTCACCTCTGCCCCCACACCCAGGTACCTAGGAGTGCCCTGGGAAGCCCCAACCCCCTCCGGAACTCATCCCCTGTATATCAAGTCATTTTTTAGATTTGCCTGTAGTCCTGGAGAGGAGATTCTAGATTCCTTTTTGAGGGAGGGAAGTCTGGGAAAGCCACGTCCTTCCTGGGTCCCAAGGTCCTTTTTTTTTTTTTTTTTTGTCACAGGGTCTTGCTATGTAGCCCAGCTTGGCCTCGAACTGGCAGCAATCCTCCTGCCTCAGCATCCCGAGTTCTGGGATGAGAGCTGTGGACCATCTGGCCTCAGTTTCTCTCTGTGTAAAGCAGGAGGCTTGTACTATGTGGTCGCTGACCAAGCCGTGTGTCCCAGCGACCCTGGGGGAGGCCCCGTCTATGGGGAGACTGCCGTGTTCTGAACAACCCATCAGTGAATCACACAGGGCATCCCAGTGAGCCATGCTGGCGCTCTTCTGTCCTAGTCCTGGTGGGAGAGTCCCGAGTTCAAGGCTACCCTGTGAATGCACGGTCCCTCCCGGCCTGCCGGAGGCTGTGCGTGAGCCAGCTAATGGGGGGGGACTCTAAGGCCTCAGTAGGACCTGGAGGCCCCCTGGGGTGCAGTGGGAGCAGTGGGCTGGGGTGGCCTCCTGTCCACCTCACCTCCCGCCGCGTGGTGGGCTCTGTGCACCCCATCCCTCCCTTCCACACAGCCTGAACCACTCAGCCCCAGGCTTGCTCTTCAAGCCCCTTCGGTTGCCCCTGTGGCCGCCCCAGGCTGTGGAGAGCCGTCTCCACCGGCCGGCCCTACCCAGGCCATCAGGCAGAGAAAACAGCACCCCCCATCCCCCTCTCTCTCCCTCCTCTTCCTCCATCATTGTGCATTTTTGAATTTTTTTGGATAGTCTCACTCTATAGCCAAGACTAGCCTGAACTCATAGCCATCCTCCTGCCTCAGCCCCTCAGGCCCTGGGATTACAGGTGTGCACCGCCACGCTGGGCTGAGGGGCAGATTTCTAACCCGGCAGTGGGGAGAGGTGACATCCTCTGAGGTTGGCAGTGGCTCGCCCACCTCCCCTTCACCCTGTCCACCCCCACCTCCCACCCCTGCCCCGCAGCCCAGCCTAGTCCTCTCGCCTCTGCTGAGCATGGCGGGCTGCCTTGGGACAGGGTGTGCTGGACCCTCCGCCTTGGAGCAGAACCCGAGGATGCGCTGGCAGGGGTGGCTGCAGGAGGGAGGATTTTCTCCAAGGCGGCTGCCGCGTCTCTTCTAAGGGCCGATATCGAGCCTTCTTGTCAATGCGGAGCTGTAAGTGGAAGGAAAAAAAAAAAATCTCTTAATGGGCTGCTGGAGGCTGGCGCAGGCGGCGGGCGCCCGGGGCAGCGGAGGAGGAGGTGGCGCGGGGCCCTTGAAAGGGCCGCGGCCACGCTCTGCGGAGCTTCACACGTCTGCTAACCGCCTTCGAGGCGGCCATCCCATTTGCGCCCCCCCCCCCCCCCGCCCAAGCGACGGAGGAACGAACTTTCATGTCCCTAGCCCCATCTGAGATGAGCACTTGAGTACCCGCCGCCGCGAAGGCGTGTGCAGAGCCTGGAGCAGGATGCGGGGTGATGGGCTGGAGGAGGGGATCCCGGGGACAGGAGATGCTCAGCCACAGCCAGAGAGGGAGGCCTGGGGCTGCAGCCGCAGGGGAGGGGGGCCCAGGCTGCGGAAACGGGGTAGGTAAAGACAAGGGATAGGATCAGGTAGGACAGGGGACCGAGCAGCCCCCAAGCTAGAACACTGAACAGAATGCAGCTGTTTGTTTTGGGTTCTTTTCTCTTTTTAGCACTGGGGATGAACCAGCGGTCTTGCACAGGCTGGAAAAGCACGCTAACCCTGACCCTATCCTAGACCCTAACTGGAAAATTCTACACAGAGCTCCACCCTGACCACGCCCCCAGCCCCTCACTAGGGAATTCTAGGCGGAGGCTCTACCTCTGAGCCACATTCATACACTAGATTCTACTCTTAGAACATTTTTGTCTCTACAGAAAACCGTCATTAGACAAGCTATTTGCAGGTGCACTTGGAAGGCTGAGGCAGGAGACTGCCAAGAGTTGGAAGTCAGCCTTGGCTACAGAATGATGCTGTATTTTAAGAAGGCGTAGACTTTTTTTTCTTTTTAACTTATTATTGGCCCAATTTTTTCCGGTCGAGACAGGGTCTTCCATACAGCCCAAGTGTGCCCCTCAACCCCGGGGTTGCCCGGAGCTCACCAGGTAGCCCAGGGCGACCTTGAATTCCCGGTCCTCCTGCTTCCGCTGCCAGAGCCATGGAAGAGAGGTGTTTGGGTATGAGGCTCCAGTGTGCCCTCCTGGGGGCACTGCAGCCCCGGTCCCTGGAGATGGGGTGCAGGGCAGTAAGTGAACTTGTCAATCACTGGATCCAAACAACCTGGTTAATAAAACCGCCAGCTGGGGAGACGCCTTCGGAAATCCATTCACCCGGCCATGTCCAGTGGGGACTCCGTGCTGGGGCCCAGCCGAGGCTCGTCAGGGCCTGCGGGTGGGGTCAGGAAGGAGACGGGGAGGCATCGCCTGGGCCTCAGCGACGGCCAGGGGCTGTCCACCGGGGGTCATGCAGCCTGCGTGTGCTGCTGTTGGGTGGGATCCGGGGAGCACAGCGCACTTTGGTTTTCTCCTGCCACCCATAGGTCAGCTCTGGGCCCTGGAGGCTAAGCAGAGGTACAGTGGAAGAGCCTTGTATACCCGGTGTGGTGGCCGAGGCTTGTCATCCCAGGGCTCAGGAGGCTGCGGGGGAAGGATGGCGTGTGTCTGAGGTCAGCCTTAGATATGCAGGGAGAAGAGCTGGGCTCCAAAGGAAAGCCTGTCTCAAAAACAGGCAGGCAGGCAGACAGACAGACAAGCAGGGGCCTTTGAGATGGATCAACAGGTAAAGGTGCTTGCCACCGAGCCTGAGGACAAGAGTTCAAGCCCCGGACCCACACACACCCCTTTAAGTTGTCCTTTGACTTCAGCATGCACAGGTGCTCACACATGCAACGGCTAAGTAACTGTGATCTGAGAAAACATCAGGCAAACAGCATGGGGAGGCTTCCCATTTGTAGTTAAGTTAAGGGCCACACAGAAGGATGTACCCAGCCACACAGAAGGATGTACGCCTGTGACCCCAAACGGGGCAGGCGGTGACGCTGCCCCTCTGACCCCCTGCCTCCGGCTCTTGCTGTCTTCTGCACCGTCACCCGTGCCGGGATGACAGGCCTGTGCCACCGTACCGGGCTGCTTTGGCTCCTTTGACACAAGGTCTTGCTGACCTTTAATTCCCTGTCCTTCGTGACTGAGCAAGTGTACGCCAGGGCACACAGGCGGGCGTCAGAGGACTCAATTTGTGCATGCTGTGGAAGACAGCGGTGGCCATCCACGCCCTGCCGCTCTCCACCTCGTCCGTTTGTTTCTAAATTGTAGTCATTGTCATGCTTTGCCTTTGCACACGTGTGCAGTGCCCAAGGACGCTGAAGAGGCATCAGGTCCCCGGGACCTGGGTGGTTGTGAGCTGCCGTGTGGGTGCTGGGAACAGAGCTTTTTTGTTGCTTTGTTTGGTTTGCCACAGGGTCCTGCTTTGTAGACCAGACTGGCCTGGAGCTCACAGAGATCCACCTGCCGCTGCCTCCAGGTTGCCGGGATGAAGGGTGTGCGCCACAGCAGCCCGTTTTTTTTTGTTTGATTGAGACAAGGTCTTAGTCCATAGCCCCGGCTGGCTATGTAGGCCCTGCTGGCATTAGCTCACAGCTAGCCCGCAGCCCCGGGCTTCCCGTGTGCCAAGACGGCAGTGTGAGGTTCAGCTTCGCCAGGTCTGTTTGGATGCACGGGCTCAAATGGAGAGGGCCTGCGTGTGTACCCCCGCACTCTGGCGCTAGGCCTCCCAGGCTCCCACACAGGCGCGCTCCTCTTGCTCACCGAGCAGCCCTGCGTCCATTAGAAGGGACGGCAGCCAGTTGCCGACCAGTTAGTCCTTTGATGAGAGCCGGCTTTTATCTTCCACGCCAGCCCCCGCCTCCCTCCCCATCCTCACTCAATAACCAGGTTAAGATAAAAATTGAATCCCAGGTTCTGAGCTCGGAAAGAGCCCCATGCTGCCTGGTCAGCAGCCTGGGCTCCCGCCCCAAGGAGCTCACAAGCAGAGGCCGGGGTGGGGGGTCACAGAGGGGTGCAGGGACGCAGGGGCTGCCCTGGAGCTCAGAGGGGAGCAGAAGGAGAGCGGAGGGGCACAGGGCGCAGAGGGGTGCCTGGGCCAGGGCAGAGCTGTAGCAGGATGACCACAGCCATGTTCAGGGGACTGTAATGGCACCCACCGATTACTTCCTTTTCTTTCTTCTTCCCCCCATTTTCACTTTTGTTGTTATTGTTGTTTTTGAGACAGGGTTTCTCTGTGTAGCCCTGGCTGTCCTGGAGCTCACGCTCTGTAGACCAGGCTGGCCTCGAACTCAGAGATCCTCCTGCCTCTGCCTCCCTAGTGCTGGGACTAGAGGTGTGCCCTGGCACAATTGTTTCCATTTTTATTTCTTTATGTTGTATGTGCCTGTGGAGTCAGCTCTCTGCTTCCGCCATAGGGACCCTGGGGATCAGACTCAGCTCAGCGGCCTTGGCAGCAAGCCTTCTCACCACTGGGCCATCCTCTCCTTCTTCCCTTCACGTCTTCAGGGCAGTTAGAGCGACGGAGTCAAAGCTTCCGCCTCCTTAAGGCTCCTGAGGCTTAGGGGAGGCTGTGAGATCCACAGAGATGCTTTCAGTGTGTGTGCACGTGTGCGTATGGTGTGTCCATGTGTGTGCCTGTGTGTACATGCGTGTGTATGTGCGTGGCATGTGTGCGCACATGTGTGTGTGTGTCTGTTGGGGGGTCTGTATAAAGGGTCTTTCTCACGAAGTCTGCACTGTGTTTCTTGAGACAGGGTCTTCCCGAGCCTGGAGCTGTCATCCTGGTTTGGAGGCCAGCTGAGCCCACGGCTCCTCCTTCCCCGCCTCCCCCCTCCCATGCCCGCAGGCACAGGCTGACATACCACTCCGCCTGGCATCTTACCTGGGCGCCAGCAATGGGGACTTGGGTTCTTTAGTTCTGCAGAGCTTTTGCCTCAACCCTCCCACTGCCATGGAGTTTGTAGCTCATCCACTCTGGGCAAGCCCCTCATCGCTCAGCCACACTCAACCTCCATTTCAATTAAAAGTCAGTTTTATTGCGTTAACATTTTCGTGTGGAGAAACACACACCAAAACCTGCATGGGAGTTGGCCCTGCCTTTCCCCTACGTGGGTCCCTGTGACAGAGCTCAGGCCATCGGGCTCGGTGGCATTCTGTCCCTGGCCCTTGCTTTCTGTTTGATGCAGCGTTTTATGAAAGGGTCCAGGCTGTCCTCAAACTCCCTCTGTAATCCAGTCTTCTCCCGCCTCAGCTTCAGGAGCAGAGGGAGGGCAGAGCAGGGCAACCAGGCTCGGCTCTGGATTTGGCTTTATTCATCTATCTCTTTTATCTATCTATCTGTCTGTCTGTCTGTCTATGTATGTATGTATTTATTTATGAGACGGCTCTCACTATGTAGCCCTGGCTGTCCTGGAGCTCACTTTGTAGACCAAGTTAGACTAGAACTCACAGCCATCCACCTGCCTCTGCCTCCTGAGTGCTGGAACTGAAGGCGTGTGCCGCCATGCCCGGCCTAGCTTTTGATGGTCCGTGTTACATTTCGCTGTGTTGTCTCAGTTCTGGGCATGAAACCCCGTCCCCTTGGCCTCCGTGGGTGCTGCCTTTTTGCACACTGAGCTCCTACCCCAAAGTGCGTTTCTGTTTTATCTGGCACGTTAGGTAAGGGCTCCACCAAACACAATGGTTCCTGGGTGTTTGGCTTTTGTTTGGAGAAAGCTTGGTCTGGAACCCCTTGATCCTCCTGCCTCAGCTTGTGAGGGCTGGGAGCATCAGCATGGACCACGAGATGGCTCAGTGGGTAAAGGGGCTTGCCAACAAGTTGGCAACGTGAATTGATCCTCAGAAACCTCATGGTGGGAGAGCTGGTTCCCCCAAATTGTCCTTGTTCTACACACACACACACACAAGAATAAACAAATAGAGAGAACTTTTAAACAAACAAATGTGGGCCACCGTCTCCGACCCTCACTGTGCAACTTAATGTAAATAATTGCCCGTGCGCAGCCAGAGGCCTTGGGCTGTGGGTGCCCGAGCTGCTGGGTCTAGTGCGGCACAGACTTCGGCCCCGCCCCCGTGCCCTCTGACCTCATCCTCCCCGGGTCCCATCTGCAAAGACTCTCCGAACCCCGGGGGAATGGGGAGAGGGTCCGAAGCCTTTCAACGGCGAGGGCTCCACTGAGGTGGCCTCGCGGGGCCTCGGCGTCCTCGCGGCTCCCGCCCGCCTCTGGGGTACCCGGTCGCCCCGGCCCCCCGCCGCTCTCGGTTCCCGGCTTCCCCGCCCCCTCCGCCCTGCAGCGCCGAGATAAGAACCGGTCAATACGGCTCCTCGGCCGCCGTCCCCGCCGTGCGTCCCGGGAAGGTCAGGGGACGGCGGCATCGACCGGCGCCCGGAGCCAGGCCCGGGGCCGCGCGGACCGGCCGACCGCGCCCGGGGCCGCCGGCCAATGGGAGCGCGCGCACCGCGGTTGCCTGGCAACGCGCTGGAGGAGGGGCGGGGCCGGCGGGGCTGCCGGGCGCGGTCGATGCCGAGCATGCGCAGCGGGGCGGGCGGGAGCTCGGCGCCCGCGGGCCATCGATCGCCAGTGCAGGGGGGGGGGGGGGGCCCAGGATAACGACCCGTCGGCGGGCGCCGGGGGAGCCGCCCCCTCAGCAGCCCCCGGGGACACGGGTTCGAATCCCGCAGCCGCGCCTGGGAGCACGGACGCGGGCTGGGAGGATTCCTTTCCAAGAGGATGTAGCGAACAGGAACTGGACACAGAGGCCTAGGGAGAGCAGGGACAGCGGGGTGGTTCACCTCATCCTCTCCTTTCTCCCTGCCTTCCCATTCTTCCTCATCCTCCTCTGTCCTTTTCTTTCCGTTCCTCCGACTTGAGCTCTGTGGGTTTTAAGTCAGGAAGTTTTCCTGCGTTGGCCGAGGAATCCTGGCCCGTGCTGCCCCTGTTGCTCCTCAGGGGCTCAGGAGGTTGGAGAGGGAACCCCACGGGCCGCACTCAGCACACAGCGGCACCCCTCCTTCCAGACCACTCTGTAGCCATGAGCTGCTAATCGGCGCTGGCCGAGGCTCCTCAAGCCAAGCTGAGTTTGGGGGCAGGGAGGGTGCTGGCGGGCCTGGCTGCCTCCGGACCTCAGCGTGTGGGCACGGCCGGGGTTGCCCTGCTCCTGTTGCTTCTCACGTGGCCAGCCATCCTTGGCCGAGCCTGCATCCCTGGGCAGCCACCGCCCGCCCAGGGCCTCTGCTCTGCATCCCGCGTGGACCCCAGGAGGGCCTTAAACCCTCAAGCAGCCACCTTGGGAACCCCGTTGTCACTTGCTTTCAAGAGCCTGGGACCATTTTCCGTTAACATTTCTCCTCCGGTGTGTGTAGCGGCCATCGAAGGTTTCACCCTGGGAGAGCCGCTGGGAGTCCCTGAGGCCTGTGCAGCAAGGCTGGTGCCGGAGAATGCTGTCTGGGCCAACAGCAAGCCAGCTGCGTGTCGGTCATCGCCTTGAATATAATGGGGGTGGGGGGGCTGAGAAAGTAGAGACCCCTCACCCCTAACACATGCAAGGCTGGAGGGGTGGAGGCGGGGTCCGGGTCGTGCCCACCTCCCTAGAGTGGATAGCCTGGAAATGTACACTCAACGGTGACTGCCTGGGTTACAATGACATGACATTCACGGACCGCAATAAAGGTGGTACTTTCAAAATGCGAAAGGCTGGCATGGGTTGTAGAGCGACCCCTAAAGCCCCTTCCTGATGAGCCCATCCTCCTGTCCTGTCTCACTTCCCAGCACTCACAAATCCACCTCTTATTTCCCCTGAACTGGATATTTCCTGTGAGTTCACGGGGTGCCGTCTGTGTCTGGATCTCTCAGGGACCAGGATGTCCCCAAGGTCCCTTCGCTGTGAAGCCTTGATCTTGTTCATGGCTGAGTAGTACTCCAGTGTTTGGATGGAGCACTCTTTCTGTGTCAGATTTCAGTGGGTGGGCACGGGGCTGCTTCCCCCCTTGGCTTGGTAGTTTTCGTTCACTTAACACAAAGCTGGACATGTCTAGGAACTGAAGTTGAGGAAATGCCTTGGCCTTGGGCACGTCTGTGGGCCACTGGTTAATGATTGACGGGGGAGGGCTCAGCCCGTTATGGGTGGTGCCATCCCTGGGCTGGTGGTCCTGGGTTCTATAAGAAAGCTGGCTGAGCGAGCCACAAGAAGCCAGCCAGGGAGCAGCACCCTCCGTGGCCTCTGCCTCTCCTGCCTCCAGATTTCTGCCCTGGCTTCCCTCAGTGATGGAGGTGACCTGAGAGGTTGAACTGAAATAGACCTTCTCCTTCCCAAGGTGCTTCTGGCCATGATGCCTCTCACAGTGGTGAAGCACGGACTAACACGCCCCTTTCTGTGCTTGTGAGCACAGCGCCCCTTCGGGTCTTTGGCATCACTCGTTCTGTTAGGCAGTGAGTGTGCCCCACGAGGGACCCAGAACCCCTACCCCAACCTCCTGAGACTGAGCCTCAGGTGATGGGGGAGGTCGGGGCCACGGAGCTTGGTGGGGCTTGTCTGGCGTGGTGTCTGCCCTGTGTCGGGAGGCCCTAGGTGGATGATTTTATTTGCTTTTGTTGCTGTTTTGTTTTGTTTTTTAGTTCTCACTCTGTAGCCCAGATCTCACAATCCTCCTGTGTCAGCCTTCCAAGTGCCGGGGTCACAAACCTGTGCGGTTAGGGCTAGCTTTGATCCGCTTCTTTGTTTATTTAGTTTGTTTATTTCGGGCAGGCTCCCGTGTAACCCAGGCTGGCCACGATCTCACTGTCTTGGCTGGGGTTTCTATTGCTGTGATAAGACACGGTGACCAAAAGCAAGTTTGGAAGGAAAGGGTTTCTTCAGCTTACACTTACATTGCTGTTCATTATTGAAAGAAAGTCAGGGCAGGAACTCAGACAGGGCAGGAAGCTGGAGGCAGGAGCTGATGCAGAGGTCATGGAGGGTGCTGCTTACTGGCTTGCTCCCCAGGGCTTGCTCAGCCTGCTTGCTTGTAGAACCCAGGGATGGCCCCACCCACCACGGGCTGTGCCTCCCCCATTGATCACAGTTGAGAAAATGCCTGACAGCTGGGTCTCGTGGAGGCGTTTCCTCGTCGGAGACTGCTTCCTCTCTGGTGGCCCTAGCTTGTGTCGAGTTGGCGCAGAACCAGCCAGTACAGCAGTGAAGAATGACCTTGAACTCCTGGTCCTCCGGCCTCCACTTTCTGGGTGCTGGGATGACATGTGTGCACCCCAGCCTAGTTTCTGCAATGTTGAACTGCACCCAGGGACCCCTCGTTGTAGGCAAACCTGGGCTCCACAGCCGTGGTGGGGCTTGTTCTCTGAGACAGGGTTTCTCTGTTTTCTGATGTCCTGGAACTCCCTTTGTAGAGCAGGCTGGCCTCAAACTCACAGAGATCCTCCTGCCTCTGCCTCTGGAGTGCTGGGATTAAAGGCCTGCGCCACCATTTCAGCATTTGAAGACCTCTTGTGACAATATCTGAGTTAATGGCTCTCAAGACCCTCGTCCACCTCCTTTTCCTCCCAGGCCCCTCTCCCTGTGCCCCGAACCAGACACCAGGGCCTACTGACCTTGAATTCCTGGTCCTCCTGCCTCTACCTCCCCAGGCCTGGTTTATGTCTCGCTGGGGACGGAACCCAGGGCCTTGTGTACTCTAGGGGAACAGTCCATCTACCAGCCTGGATCCTGGGGAAGAATTTTGAAATTCCCTCAGCTTCAGGGTACGGGTGGGGGCTGGGGACAATCTTGCTAAAATCCCAGCTCCCACTAGCCTAGGTCCCAGACCCTAGTGTCACAGCCTGGGATGCTGTGTGAGGCCGGGAGGGGGGATCTCGAGGGGCCTGGCTTCCCCCACACACCCGTCCCCACTGAGGGGAAGGTCTGCTCTGCCGGCCCAGCCCACTGCAGCGGCACACGATCAGCAGAGCCAATCGATCGATGGCTATTGAGCACTTTTCAAGCTCGGGTGAGTTTTGCGGATTCAGTGTAAACCGCAGGCTGGGCCTCCCTCCCCCACTGCTCCAATCGACCTGGGCCCAGGAGCCCCCTTCTTGCAGCGCTGACAGCTCCTTACCCCTCTCGGGGCACCCCGATCCTCCCAGGACCCTACAGAGAGAATAGGCTTCAAGGAGATGGAGGGGTCGTGCAAGGAGACAGGGCAATGTGCACAGTCCTCAGGGATGGTAGGCAGGAGGGAGGCCTGGCTGGGATGCTGTAGGCACTGGGGCACGCAGCCGCCCTCCTCAGCAGCCATCACCGCCTGTCTAAAACCACCGCACACCCACCAGACACTGCCTGGCCCAGCCTGTGACTCAGCCTGTGCGATGCTGGCTTACCCTGCTCTGTGTGCACCCTGAGCCTGAGACCCATAAGCATGCTTGGAAAGAGAGGACAGATGGCAGGGGCTACACCAGCCACTCAAGCAAGAGCTCAGCCAGTATTCATGGGTCCATGCTGCATTCTCCTCCCCAAACTTCCTTCAGACCCTGCCCCAGCTTCCCTGTCTCATTACCCACCCACATATCACCCACCCATCGTTTACCCATTCACTCATTCATCTATCCATCCATCCATCCACCCACCCATCCACCTGTACATCCACCCATCCCTCCATCCATCCACTCGTCCATCCATCCATCCATCTATCCACCCATCCACCCATCTGCCCATCCATCCATCCGTTTACCCATTCACTCATCCATCCATCCATCCACCCACCCATCCACCTGTACATCCACCCATCCCTCCATCCATCCACCCATCCACTCATCCATCCATCCATCCATCCGTTTACCCATTCACTCATCCATCCATCCCCCCATCCATCCACCCATCCATCCACCCATCCATCCATTCATACATATATACATTCACCCATCCATCCATCCATCCACCCATCCATCCACCCATCCATCCATCCATCCACCCATCCATCCATCCACCCATCCATCCATCCACCCATCCACCCATCCACCCATCCACCCACCCATCCACCCATCCACCCATCCACCCGTCCATCCATCCTGCTTGCACTGTCCATCTCTTGATGAGATTGCTACTCAGTGCTACTCTTGTCTGGACTGAATCTGGCTGTTTGGGGAGGAGTGTGTTTTTGTTTTATTTTAGAGAAATTTCACACTGTAACCTAGACTGGCTTCAAACCTGTGGCAATCCTACAGAGAATCAGGCCATTTCTGTGGAAGAGGAACTCATTAGGACAAGGAACAGGACGAAGAGTATTTGTGGACCTAGGCATGGTGGCACACCTTTAATTCCAGAACTTGAGAGGTAGAGACAGGCAGATCTCTGAGTGTGAGGCTAGCCTGGGCTACGGGGTGATTTCCAGGATGGCCAGGGTTACACAGAGAGACCCTGTCTTGAAAAACCAAACAAACAAGAATATTTTTTTGTGAGAAAACCAATGGATGAAAGAAATGATGGTTGGATGAGGGTCTGATTGGATGGAGGGGTGAGTGGATGGGGGGGTGAGCAGTCGGGAGTTTCAGGGCTCGCTCATGGCCTCATACTGGGTGCTTCATCTTTTTCGTTTGTTTGTTTGTTTGTTTGTTTGTTATATGTACAGTGATCTGCCTGTGCACCAGAAGGGGGCACCAATCTCATTTCAGATGGTTGTGAGCCACTATTCGGGTGCTGGGACTTGAACTCGGGACCATCTGGAAGAGCAGCCAGTGATCTTAACCCCTGAGTCCTCTCTCCAGCCTGGGTGCAGCATTTTAAGCCGACGTAGCCAGGATCTCCATGGGGGTGGACAGCTGTGCCAAGCCCACAGAGCATGCTCTGGGCAAGACTGAAGGAAAGTCCAGGGGCTCTCGCTCTGAGCATCCCCTCCCAGCCTCCTCCTGTGCTCAGGGCGCACACCGTGGGTACCACAGTCCTAGCCACGGGGGGGGGGGAGGGGGGAGGGCGCAGACCATGGGGTAGAAAGACGGCCACGTCCCGGCGCAGGCAGGAGCCAGCAGCTCCGAGATCCCCCCTTCATAATTAATAAATGAAGACGCTTGTTGATCGACGGAGCTGTGAAGAGAATATTGATTTTAACCCAGCGCCGGGCGAGCGTGTGTCTGTGTGTGTGTGCATGTGTGTGTGTGTGGCTTAGGTTTTTACACCTCATTTGGAACTAGGCTTCCCTGGGGGAGCCTTAAGACCAAGATACTTGCAAGACTTCGGCGGGGTGGGGAGTGGGGGGCCTCGTCGGCCATGGGCTGTGAGAAATGGGGAGATGGGGGGAGAGGGAAGGGAAGAGACAAGGAAGCCTCATTTCTTGTGGAAGTCACAGAGCCGCCTGCCCGCCTCCAGGAGCGGATTTGAATATCTGATTGAGGATCAATTATTGGCTGTGCGGGGAAAGTTCGCCGGGCAGCTCCCGCCAGGCCTTGGGGGTGGGAGATGAGTGCTGTTGTTTTTATTTTTCACCCCACCAACAGCACTCGGGGAAGGGTGTGCACTGTGGTAAAACGAGCCTGGTCGATGAGCCCAAACCTACAAAAATGTGCCGGGCTGCCCGTCCCTGTGAGCGTGTGGACATGGCCCGAGGGGCCCAGGGACCTTGGAGAGGCTCGCAGACATGGCTGCCCCCAATCCCATGCCTGGCCGCCCTTTCTGATGGAAAAGTAACACATGGGGTGGGGGGCAGCCGGCGATACCAAGCTGTTGGCATTATTTCTGGAAGGTGGAGACGCTGCAGGCCCGGGCAGTGGCCACACCGGCATCCAGACCTCGGGAGGTGAGGCCAGAGGATCAGGGGTTCAAGGCCTGAGCTACCCACGACCCTGCACCGACAAGCCAGGCAGCTCCTGCAGGATCTGGCTTCCGTTCCCAGCACCCACTCGGCAGCTCACAGCCGCCTGTGGCTCCCGCCTGCACACACGTGCCGTACACCCACACAGGCACAGACACAGGAAGGAGCGCCGTTTGTGACTTTAAAGAAGAGGCTGCCATGAAATATGGAGCTCTCCTTCTCCCTCACCGCCGCCCGCTCCCATTCTTGTTTGTTTTCCTTGGTTTCTTTTTCAAGACAGGGTCTCTCTGTCCCGGACTCGCTCTGTAGACCAGGCTGGCCTGGAACTCACAGAGATCCTCCTGCCTCTGCCTCCTGAGCACAATGGAAGGTGAGCGACACGCCTGGCTTCCACGTGGCTCATTCTGGATTGTGCGTTCCCGGGTCTAAGCCCAAGTGTGTGTGTATGTGTGCCTGAGTTTGAGTGTGTATGAGCATGTGTGCATGTGCATGGGGGGGTGTTTGTGAGCACTCATGTGTGCGTGTGTCTGAGTGTGTTAGCGTGTGTGCAAGTGTGCTGTGTGAGTGTTTGAATGTGTGCACACCTGTGCGCTTGAGTATGTTGTGTGTTTGAGTGCGTGTGTGTGAGTGTGTGTGCATGTGAGCGGGTGTGAGCATTTGCTCCAGTACATGTGTGTGTTTGTCCTGTGCAGAGGCGGAGGCAGGCTGCTGCTGTCATTCCTCAGTGGCTCCCTGTGAGCTGGCGCTGCTGACCACCTCCAGGGAGCCCCCGGCTTTGCCCCCAGAGCCGAGGCTGTCGGGAGCGTGCCAGGCCTGGCGGGTCCTGGGGGTCTGCCCTGGTTCTCATCTCTTTAAAACGTTTATAATTATCTTCGTTTTACATACATGCATGTTTGTCTGCATGCATATCTGTGTTCCTCATGTGTGCCTGGTGCCCACGGAGGCCGGATGAGGGCGTCAGGTCCCCGGACCTGGAGTCACAGGTGGTTGTGAGCCACTGTGTGGGTTCTGGGGACCGAACCTGGGACCTCTGGAAGAGCAGCACACTTCCCCAACCCGAGCGCACTGGGGCTGTGGCTCTGAGGCAGAGCCCTTGCCTGCAATCCCTTGGTGAGGAGCCGAGGCCGGAGGATCAGAAGTTCAAGGGTACTCTCAGGTACAGATGGAGTGTGGGGCCTGCAGCTGCATGAGACCCAGTCCCCAAAACAAGCCAAACAATGGTTCTGTAGCTCTCAGAATGATACTGCACATCCACCCAGGGTGTATGGGGGCGGCAAAGAGATGGAGAATTCCTGTCCTTTGTTTATCTTAGCAAATGTCTCCCCCCGGATATAAGAAATCCCATCGTCCTATCAGTTAATCCATGCTTTGGCTAGCTTTCGGATCAACCCCACTGCAATCCACTGAAACCTAGGGCTGGCGGGAAGGCTGCATGGCCGGGCCACCGGCTGCCCTCGTGTTCAGGACCCCAAGTGTGGTCGCCAGCATCCACATCCAGCAACTCCAACACCAGGGGATCAGCCATTGTCTCCTGGCCTCACAGGTGCCGGAATCAACACACACAGAAATTTAAAGACTAAATTAGCCAGGCGGTGATTTAACCCCAGAGGGGGGCAGAGGCAGGCAGATCTCTGAGATCAAGGCCAGCCCGGTCTGCAGAGTGAGTTCCAGGACAGCCAGGGCTACACCGAGAGACCCTGTCTCAAAAAAATAAATAAATAAATAAATAAATAAATAAAATAAAAATAAAACAAAAAAAGTTTTTAGTGGCTTACGTGTATTTTTCATCCATGTATGCACATGGAGATCAGAGCTATCTCGCTGGCTCATTAGACACAGCTGGCCTGGGACTTGCAAGTTTTCTGCCTCAGTCTCTCTCAGAGTTGGGCTCATAGGATCTGTGTGCACTTGGCACACACATGAATTTTAGAACAATTTGATTGTTCCTCCCTCTGTAGGGGAAAAAAAAAAAAGAACAAGACTACACTTGATTCCAGCCCCAAAGAGGCAAAACATGGGGGGGGGGGAGATACTGAGCTGGGGCTTTGACTGACATTGAAATAAAAATGTATGGATTTGTAGAGAGAAAATTGACATTTTTACATCTATCGGGTCCTTTCATCTTGCACTGGGAATGTCCCCCGCCCTGCATGCTTTCCTCTGGCTTCTCAGAAGTTTCTCCTGGCTGCCCCAGCTTTATTGACGAAGACTCAACCAAACTGTACTGAAAGTGTTTTACTCTGTTTTTAAGTTTTATTCTTTTTTGTTGTTGTTGTTGTTGTTGTTTTGTTTTGTTTTCGAGACAGGGTTTCTCTGTGTAGCCCTGGCTGTCCTAAACTCACTGTGTAAACTGGGCTGGCCTGGAACTCATAGAGATCCACTTGCCTCTGCCTCCTGAGTGCTGGAATCAAAGGTGTGTGCCAAAGTCTGTCTGTTTCTCTTTCTCTCGTGTGTGTGTGTGTGTGTGTGTGTGTGTGTGCGCACACACACACAGCATAAGGAGGCATTGAGTCCCCTACAGCTGAAGTTACAGACGTGAGCACCCGTATGGGTGCTGGGTGCTGGGAACTGAACCTGGGTCTCCTGCAGGAGCAGCCAGTGCTAAGCCGGTGCCCTGCCCCCAGCCCTCCTGTTTTATCTTGTTTTGCTTTTTGAAGCAGGGTCTCTCTACGCCCCCTGCATCTGTCTCACGCATGCTCTGAAAGTGTCTGGAACGAAGGAACAGCTCTTCCTCGGGTCTCTCCTGTCGAGAGGGTCCCATGACTCCGGGCACCCTCTGTAATCAGTGACAGTTGAACCCGCGAGCAATGGCAGTTGCCATAACGTCTCCGATGGACAGAAGGGTGTGCGTTTCCTGTTTTCTTCACTTAGGCTCGGCCCCATTCTCTTCTCCCGCTGCCATCCTGGCATGGCAGAACACTGCAGACCAGTCACACAGCTGTGTGTGGAGCATGGCGGCCCAGCGTTCCCCCTGGGTGGTCAGCACTCAGCAGCTGTGAGCCTCGGGGCAAACACAAGCCTTTCAGGATTTCGGGTGGGGAACGTTGACTTTGGGTGGGTTTTAACGGGTAAATGGCTTCGGTGGTGTCACAGCTCACCCTGGTTACAGCATGGGGACCCCAACATCACCGCTCTTCCACATCAGCACCCCTCGGCATTCCTGGTGGCCCTTTGTTGGGGTGTGCAGAACCACGTGTGTATGTTCACATGTGTGTATGTCCGTGTGTGTATGTCCGTGTGTGTCAGAGCCCAGCCTCAGGTGCCATCCGTCCTTTGTTTGAGGCGGCGTCTCTGATTGGCCCATTTCTATTGTCAGCACAACATGTCACCTGAGAAAAGGGACCCTAAGGTGGGAACTGCCCAGGTCAGATAAGCGTGCGCATAGTGGGACAGTGTCTGTCTGTCTTTAAGATTTATTTGATTTATCTGTTTTATGCACGCGACTACTCTATTTGCATGTGTGTCGGCATGACAGAACAGAGCATCAGACAGAAGAGGGCACCAGATCTCTCTGCAAACAGACGTGAGCCACCACAAGGCTGCAGGGAATGGAACTCAGGTCCTCGGGAAGGGCAGCCAGTGCTCTTAACCACTGAGCCATCTCTCCAGCCCGGGGCGTTTTCTTGATTGCTGGCTGGTGGAGAAGGACCTAGCTCAGTGTGGCCAGCACCGTCCCTGGCAGGTGGACCCAGGCCGTGTGGGGAGACGGAGGTGGCTCAGCGGTTACAGCGCCGCCGCTCTTCCGGAGGACCTGGCTCCCGATTCCCAGCACCGGCGGCGGCTCCCACCTGCCTGCAACTCCAGCGCCACAGGTCCGAAGCCCCCTGTCGGCTCCCGTGGGCACTGCAGGCGGGTGGTGCACGCAGGCCAAACACCAAGGCGAAGAAAAGAAACATTTTTCTTTCTGTCTTCGCTTTAAAGGGAGGAAAGTGCGAACCCCAGCTTCCCAGCGTCAGCCATGCCCCATGAGCTCACGTCCTGCCTCTTTCTTCCACGCCCAACCCTCCCTCCCACGCAGGAGAGGGTTGGGAGCGCAAAGCAGAGTCACTCATGAATTCTGCTGTTTCCTCTTTTCTACGCTATTAATTTTGCCTTTTATCTCTCTCGGGGAATCCTCGGCTCTCCTTGCGTTTCTGAGCCCTGAGTCCCTTGCTCCCTGATTTCATGGTGTTATTTACTCTTCCTGATTTTTTCTGTAGCAGCATCAGCACTTCGGGAGTCTGATTTATGGAGAGGAGTCTCCCCCATATCCTGACAGGGAGAGTTCCTGCCCCAGTTATTTCAAAGTATTCTGGGGTTGTTCTAACCCACGACAATTCTTTTTCAGACATTTGTTTATTTCATGTATGTGAGTGCTCTCCAGAAGCGGGAATCAGATTCCATCACAGATGGCTGTGAGCCACCATGTGGGTGCTGGGAATTGAACCTGTGACCTCTGAAGGCCGGCCAACAC